>NC_069704.1:10028527-10653527 GCF_023699985.2 Odocoileus virginianus
GATGATGAGGGATGGCCTGCAAGAGTCCCAGCAATGAGAACCATGAGGGTCAGTGTCCTTAAACTTAAAATATGAGGGCATCTTCTCCAAGGGAACTTGTCCCTTCAAGAGAATGAAGAAGGATAAAGACCCAATCAAGGATGGAGCCAAAGAGGTTTTTGAGACCCGGGAGGACTCTCGAGGAGATGAGGAAGGTTCCAGATTCTTCTTTGTGAAGATCAGGGTTGGGAGGTGGCAGTAAGCTTTGCATACGCCATTCATCAATCTGAAATGCTAAGTAAACTGTTGTTTATTCTTCAAATATCAACTGACATATCCTTTCTTCTGGGTAATTTATAATAATTCTAAGACTAGATTCTATGCTTTCATGGCACCATGTATCATTTTTGAAGCACTTATCATAGTCCTGATTTAAATTCTCTGTGCTCATTTGAATAATACTCATCTCTTCCATGGAGCCTAAGCTCTCTAAACGGGACCCATGGTTAAGAATTTTTCCCATTTTGTATTCACACTACCTGGGATAGTTCCTGGCACATAACAGATGTGCAATAGATATTTCTAAGTAGGAAGTGAATTACCAAATGAATGAATGAGAAAATATTATGTGGGATCACACAGTTCTCTTTATTTTTGTGAATAAGTCTTACAGAAGGCCCATTGTAGGACAATTCCTAGAGACAACTGTAAGAAAGTCTACACAGTCAAGAGCCAAACTACAGGCTAATGGAGGGGACAGAGTTTCTAACTCAGGTACCTAAGATCGTATAGATGATAAGAGTCTGTTGATTCGAGAGGAGGTAATAGAGATTATCTGAAGCAGAGACAATTTCCTGGGTTTCTTTGATTTGACAATTATCATACTCAGTTGAAAGTATCTAAACATTTACCAAAAATCACGTGTAAGTATTTAATCCACACACTGATCCTTATAATATTTACAAAGTTGATTCACATTTAACATTCACTCTTTTGGGCTTCCCTGGTGGTCCAGTGTTTAAGACTCTGTGCTTCTACTGCAGGGTGCACACACTTGATCCCTGGTTAGGAAACTAAAATCCACCATGCCACTGAGCATAGACCAAAAAAAAAAAAAAATTCACTCTTTTACTATTTATTCTGAACTAGGAAACTGACTGACTCTTCCATGTAGAGAAAGGATGGAACTTCTTGGGTAAATTGAAATGTTCCTGGTCCCCATTCCATGACCTATTCTTACAAACTCCTTCATTCTTCATTTCTCTCCTCTCTTCTTTGCTTCCCTTCCTCCTCTTTAGTGCAGAGAATATCCATACCCTGCCTTGCCTATACTTTTCCACCCAGTTCTGTCTCTGAATATTGCCTCCCCGCAAGGGCTCTTTAAGGATGATTAGACAATTACTCAGAATCAAGGGCTTGGAGAGTTGTTAGAGTTGAGAACAGCCTTTTGTTTAGAGATATGTTGGCATTTGTTTGGATTTATGAGGAAACACTAATGTTCAAGCAAAGCCTGGAGAAACTGGCCTGCCTGTCTCCTTTTAAAACTAGCTGGGAGGAGATAGAAAGCAGAGAGCTTTTTTTTTTAAACATAATTAGTGGACCTCTTAGGATTGTGCTCTAGGGACAAAGTCAGGACTTTATCTGAGGAGTGAAAGTCGCTCAGTCATGTCTGACTCTGCAACTCCACGGACTATACAGTCTGTGGAACTCTCCAGGCCAGAATACTGGAGTGGGTAGCCTTTTCCTTCTCCAGGGGATCTTCCCAACCGAGGGATCTAACACAGGTCTCCCGCATTGCAGGCGGATTCTTTACCAGCTGAGCGGCAGCAATTGCCATACTCAGACGGTGAGGCTCAAAGATGCCCTATCTGGGACACAGAGGGAGGCCCTGTTTCCAGTAGATGAAGAGGAATCTCAATTACAATTATCCTTTAATTTTTGCTGAATCTTTAGTTTTCTACTGCTGCAGACCAAATTATCACTAACTCTACTGGATTAAAACAATACAAATTTATTATCTCAGAGTTTCAGCAAGTCAGAAGTCTGAGCATGATTTGGCTGGGTTCCCATCAAGGGCACACAAAGTTGAAATTCAGGTGTTGGGTGACTGTGTCCTAATCTCAGGACTAGGGAAATATGTGCTTGCAGGCTCCCTCAGGTTTTCGGCAGAAGTCATTTACTCTGCGGTTGTAGGAGTAACAACTCCTTGCTAGTTATTGCTGTGCTCAGTCATGTCTGACTCTTTGCAAGCTTATGGACTGTAGCCCACCAGGCTCCTCTGTCCATGGAGTTTTACAGGCAAGAATACTGGAGTGGGTTGCCATCTCCTACTGTCTTACTAGTGGTAGACCAAAAACCACTCTCAGTTCTCAGATGTGGCTTTCAGGTCTTTACTATGTAGCTCCATCCACAGACCTTCCATATTTGGAATTTCTGACTACTAGAAGGGTCCAGCCACTTTTAAGGATTCAGCCAATTAAATTAGGCCTACCATGATTATCTCCATTTTTTATCAACTTCAAGTCAACTGTTCATGGGGTTCTCTTCCAATATTCATTGGAAGGACTGATGCTGAAGCTGAAACTCCAATACTCTGGCCACCTGATGTGAAGAATTGACTCATTGGAAAAGACCCTGATGCTGGGAAAGATTGAAGGCAGGAGTAGAAGACAGAGGCTAAGATGTTGGATGGCATCACCAACTCAATGAACATGAGTTTGAGCAAGCTCTGGAAGTTGATGATGGACAGGGAAGCCTGGTGTGGGGCGGTCCAGGGAGTCACAAAGAGTTGGACACAACTGAACAACTGAACTGAAAAGTCAACTGATTTGGGATCTAATCATGGGAATAATATTCCATGCAACCACACGTTCCTCCTGCACTGAAAGTTAGGGGTTCTCACAAAGGTATAACACTAGAGAGTAGAAAAAAATGGGACCCATGCTAGAATTCTAGGCATCACAATATTTACAACATAATTTGCCCTTAAGTTGATGTCAGAAGACTAGGAAGACATTGCTGGGACTGGGGATATCCCCTTCTTTTCCTCAAAGGAAAGTGACCTCGTTTGAAATAATCCTAACTCCCCTGCGCCAGCACTTTTCTACCTTTAAAAATACTCCATTCTGCACAGCTCCTCAGATGGCCTTTCTGTTTGTAAGAGGAAATGCTGTCCCATTCATGAATCTTTTAATAAAGTCAATTAGATACTCTAATTTACTCGGTTGGATTTTCTTTTTTTAAAAAGCACATATAACTGGAAGGTGTAAAACAGGCTATGTTTGACTCTGGAAAAAAAGAATAAAACATTTGGGATAATTTTACCAGCCCCCTGCCCCATTGTAAATTCCAAAGAGGGTGAATAAAGGCTGTGTCTGAATCTCCACTGTTTTCTCATTATCTAGCAAACCCAAGCAATCCAATCTGCGACATTACAAAAGCTCAATACATAATGTTAAATGAGTGACGTTTGTGCATGAAATGGCCCAATGAGAAATTATTTCTACTCCAATTGCTTGATTACAATATTGGACTGAAACATCACCACCGAACTCTGGCTCTCACTGAGGAGCGATGTGTTCACTTAATTCGGTGAGTCATTTTTTCTCAGTGCTTTCATACCATAAATGAAATAAATTTCCAAGATTAGCGTTCTCTCTCTACACAACATCTATGGTATCTGCCCGACTGGCATTTCCTTTTTCTCCCTCCAGTTTCTCTCATTACCCCAGCTCTCTGGAGTCTGCGATAGTCGGCAATTACGGGTTTCCCTGCAGCTGGCTGCAGTGACTGGGAAAAGCAACTCCACATTCTGTCCTCAAGAACCGAAACCTCCGAGTAGCGGGACTGGGGTGTCACGCACAGTGAAGCACTGGGCAAGTAGCACTCTGCGTCCCGGTTTCGGCCAGCTCGCATATCATCATCCGGGCCACGGACCTCCAAAGCTTCCCCAACAGCCGGGTCTCCGCTGTACGGCGGCGCCTCAGTCAACATGGCCGCGCCCATGACCCAGACCCAAGGGCGCCGCCATCGCAGCTGCCCGACCCGCAGAGGCCGCCCTCCGGGTGGTCGCCATGTCGGCGACCGCCTGCGCCCAGTTCCCGACAAAGCCAGCGACCGTGGACCGGAGGAGGAGTGCAGGGACAGCCGAAGAGGCCAAGTGTTTTCCGGAGATGGCTGTGTCGGAGCCCGGGGGCAGCGCTGCGGTGAGCGCGACGCCGGGGCGGGGTGGTCTGGTGGTCAGCTGTGTTTTAACCGGGCTTCAGTGGCTGGAGGGTTACTGTAGTTTGTGAAATAGGTGATTTGGGAATTGGAGTCGATGCTGAAGGGCCTTTTGCAGGGGCGGGAGGGTGATCTTAGCATCCTCAGGGAGTTAAGGAATAGTGCTAGAGGGCTGTCTGCAGTTTAAGGAAATCGCTGCTTGAGGGATCTGCGGGACAGTGGTGGCGGGGAGGGGCCTGCGGCAGTCACCGAAAAGTCGGAGTCTGGAAGGCCGCGGGGATCAGAAATAAGGGCTTTGGGGTGTATCAGAGATTGGGGAGGACTGTGGGGGTCGCAAATGGGAATGTCTATGGGAGGCAGCAATTACAGTGTCTGTGGTTGTTAGAGGTGGAATTGTTCCCGTCTGGGTGCAGAGGTGCAGGCAGGTGAGTTAGTAGTTATTGCAGTAGGTAAAGGTAAGAGATGATGATTGGGGTTTACAGGTGAAATGAAAAATCAGAATTAGAATATGCCTGGAGATGAGCCAGTAGGACTTATTGATGATATGGAACAAGAGGGAAAAGAAGAATCAAAATTTACACCTAGGCTTTTTGGAACTGGTAGATTCCATTTTCTGAGAAAGGGTTGTGTTGGAGAAGACCTGATTTGATGGCTTAAAGGAGAGCCAGGGTGGATAAGCCATAGTTCTGTTTGAACAGTGGCAGGAAGCCCATTACATACATGTTCAAGTAGAGATGTTAACTGTTAGATATATGAATCTAGAACTTAGGAGAGACTTAGACTGAAGAATCCCCATTTGAAAGGGATCAACGTAAAGATGGCATTTAAAGTCATAAGATTGAATGAAATCATCTAGGAAGAGATGACAGGTAGGGGAGAAAAGAAGGCAAAAAGTCAAGAGTTCTGGGTCAGTCTGATGTTTTGAGTTCTGGTAGAGGAGAAGAAGGAGGAGGAGAGGGAGAGGGGAGGAGGAGGAGAAGAATGAGGTAGGCGGTAGGAGGTAACCACTGAGGCAGGGGGAAAACGGTATAAATGTGTTGTCAAAGAAGCATCAGGGTTTTCAAGGCAATGGGAGTACTCAGTCCCCAGAGTATGATTACACAGAATTTGACTTTGGCAAGTTGTAGTTCCGTGGTTATTTTGATTGATTAGAGCTCTTAGAGTGGAATGACAGGGGTAAAATCTGGTGGGAGAGTTAAAGAATGGGAGGTAATGAAGTAGAGACAGCAAGTATAGACAACTTGAAGAGTTTTAAAGTTTATCCCCTGATAAGGGGAGCAAAGAAATGGATATTGGATGGGACATGAGATTAAGAGAGGATTTTCCTCAGATGAATGAGACAACTGTGTGTGTCGGTGAGGATGACCCAGTAGAAAGGCGTGCTAAGTCACTTCAGTCCTGTCCGACTCTTAGCGACACTATGGACTGTAGCCTGCCAGGCTCCTCTGTCCATGGGAATTCTCCAGGCAAGAATACTGGAGTGGTTTGCCATTTCCTCCAGGGGATCTTCCCAACCCAGGGATCGAACCTAGGCCTCCTCCGTCGCAGGCAAGTTCTTTATTGTCTGAGTCACCAAGGAAGCCCCCTACTGGGAGAGGACTCTTAGAAATTTGTTCCTGGCTTCCTCTGGACTTCACGTCATGCTCCTTTTTCCTTAGTTTATTTTGCTTTGAATTCTTTGCTGTTCTAAATCATAGCTATAAGTACAGCTATATGCTGAGCCCTGTGAGTCCTTCTAATATTGAACCAGAATGTTAATGGGTTAAAGCCTGGTGATACTCTAAACAAACAAACAATAGGGGTTTTGAAGGATGAATGAAAAACAGTTGAAAGTGTAATTTAGTGCATCTTAAGGCTCTAAGATTGGGGTGGAGGTGGGGAAACAACTTTTATTGGGGAACACTGTAAGGGAGCAGCACCCTCAGGTGACAAGTAGGTTTTGGTTGAAGCAAGCAGGCGATGGAACGTCCCTGGTGGTCCAGTGGCTATAACTCCATGCTTCCAATGCAGAGGACCCAGGGTTTGATCTCTGATCAGGGAACTAGATCCCACATGCTGCAGCTAAGACCTGATGCAGACAAATAAATAAATATTACATTTAAAAAAGCAAGCAGGTGAAGAAAATAGCTAAAAAGGGTGTGTGTAGTGGAGTTTATTGGCAGTGGTTAGGGTTTCTGTAAAGGCCACTGTGTGAGGGTTCTGTTGGTGTCAATGATTGGGGATTGATAGTATTTGGGGATCATATCTGAGGTGGAGATTATGTTCCACTGGTATCAATAGTTGAGGAACCTGTGACAGTATGTGATCAGAGTGTTTATGAAGGCAAGTAACTGTGGAGATCTGTTGCTGTTAGTAATTGGAAGGTTTGCTGGGATCAGTCATTTAGGAATTAGGAAGGACCATGCTGGCTCAGTGATTGGGAAGCCAGTAACAACTAATGACAGGAGTTATAGGAATCAGTGACTGCAAGTTTGTGAGCTCAGAGATTGGTGACACATGCAGCTAGTTGATTGGTGGTTTATGGCAGTGGGGGTGATCTTTAAATGTTAAACAGACATGTTTGAATACATATTTATTGGCATCAAAATTCTACAGTAGCTACCTAATAAGAGGGGAACTTTAACATGCTTTATTTAATTCCTTCTTCCCACCCACAACCAATCTTTTGTCTGCTTATTTTTCTTACATCATACCTTTTGATTTTAGGGATTAAAAATTTTTTTAATTAATTAATTTATTTTGGCTGCACTGGGTCTTCATGGCTGCTTGAAGGCTTTCTCTAGTTACAGTGATCAGGGGCTACTCTCTCATTTCAGTGCATGGGCTTCTCACTGAGGTGGCTTTTCTTTTTGCAGAACATGGGCTCTAGGGCATGTGAGTTTCAGTAGTTGGGGGGCTCTGGCTCCAGAGTGTGGGGTTGGTAGTTGGAGCACATGGGCTTAGCTGTCCTGTGGCATGTGGGATCTTACTGGATCAGGGATCAATCCTGTGTCCCCTGCATTGGCAGGCAGATTCTTTACCACCGGACCACCAGGGAAGTCCAAGGATATTTTTATAACAGCTGCACAAAAAAGTTTATCAAGTGACTTGGATGTAACTAGACATTTTACTGGCTTTACTGTTCATAGTTCTCTGTTGTATGTTATTAAGTCTTTCCCAATCACAAAATTATTCTGATCCAATTTTCCTTCTTTTAAAAATGATTCCTCTTCTCCTCTCTCTCCTCTTCTTACCACATTCCCGATTTCTCCCTCCCTTCTTCTCTTTATTTTTAAAGTTCATGGGTAATATACTTTCCAAATCCTTACATGCCTAAATATCTTTTGCTTCCAAACATAATTGATTTTTTTGACTGCTCATAAAAACCAAGGTCTCAGTTCTTCTCCCTCAGAACTCTATATCCATATGTTTAGTTATAAAGATGAAGACTGATTCTAATGTTTGTTTGTTTCTTGTAATTTTCTTTCTCTCTGATAATCATATGGTATTTTTCAAAGTACCTTAGACTGAATGGCTTATAAACAGCAGAAGTTGATTTCTGACAGTTCTGGAGGCTGCATGTCTGAGAGCTCTTTGGGATCTGGTGACAGCCCTCTTCCAGGTTTCAGACTTCTCATTAGGTCCTTACTTGGCAGAAAGAGCAGAGAGAGGACGCATGCTCTGTCGTAACTCTTATAAGGGCACTATTCCCATTCATGAAAACCCCACTCTCATGACCTCATCTAATTCTAATTTTCTCCCAAAGGCCCTGTCTCCTAATATCATCACATTGGAGGGCAAGGTTTTCAATCATGAATTGGAGGGACACAAACATTCACTCTGTTATAGGGACATTTCTTAATGTGGTTTTTGTCTCTCAAAAACAAAAATGAATAAAAAAATAACTTTATGATCAACAGTGAATGGACAAGGTAAGAACAAGTCATTATTATCTTGTCCAGATCTCTCACCGATGTGGATAACATTAGACTGAACTAGGAATGTGCTATTTTACAGGGATCGGTAACATTCAATGATGTGACTATGGCTTTTACTAGGAAGGAATGGGAGCAACTAGATCCTGCTCAGAAAAGCCTGTACAAGGATGTGATGCTGGAGAATTACAGCAACCTAGCCTCAATGGGTAAGGACAGTTCCTTTGTAATTCAAAATATACTTACTGTGATGCCTTCTCTCTGATGCCCTTGACAAGTTTATCCTCGATTTTTATGAATCAAGGAGTTGTAATCCCTTTGGGTACTAGGCAGAATACGTGTGCTCCTGCCTTGAAAATGGAGAATCTACTCAGATGGGGTACCTGGGCATTGCACTGTGAAATTTCTGAAGCCACATAGTCTTTTATCCTTTACAAGCTCTGAAACTCAGATGCTAGGGATTGATTTCTGGGATATTTGTTGTTCTCACACTCAATGTCTGTCTTTTCTCATGAGTAGGGTATCAGGCTCTCAAACCAGACATGATATCCAAGTTGGAAAAAGGAGAAGAGCCATGGCTAGGGAAGGGGAAGAGACCCAAACAAGGTGGCTCGAGTGAAATAGCAAGAACCGAGGAAACAGGAGCCAATGGAAGTGAGTTCCTAGTTTCTTCATGATAACTTTGAAATTCTTTCTTTCTCCCATGCTTTTATTATTTACTTAAAATATATATATATATCTTTTCTTTCTACTGAAGTATAGTTGATTTACCATGTTGTGTTAGTTTCAGGTGTACACCAAAGCAATTCAGTTATCATATATATATATATATATTTTTTTTAAAGATTATTTTCCCTTATAGGTTATTACAAATTATTGAGTAAAGTTCCCTATGCTATACAGTAGGTCCTTGTTGGTTTTCTATATTATATATAGTAGTATATTTATGTTAATTCCAAATTCCTAAATTATCTGCCCCCCCTTTCCCCTTTGGTCTGTATGTCTATTTATATTTTGTATAGTTCATTTGTATCTTTTTTTTAGATTCCACATATAAGCAATATCAGATAATGTTTGTCTTTCTCTGTCTGGTATACTTCACTTAGTATGATAATTTCCTTAGGTCCATCCATGTTGCCAAAATGGCATTATTTCATTCTTTTTATTGGATGAGTAATATTCTGTTGTATAAATATACCACATCTTCTTTGTCTATTCATCTGTTGATGGGAATTTAGGTGCTTTCATGTCTTGGCTATTGTAAATAGTGCTGCAATAAACATTGAGGTACATGTATCTTTTCTCATTATGTCTTTCTCTAGATGTATGCCCAGGAATGGGACTGCAGGATCACATGGTAGTTCTTTTAGTTTCTTAAGAAACTTCCATGTAGTTTTCCATAATGGCTGTACCAATTTACATTCCCACTAACAGTGTTGGAAGGTTCCTTTTTCTCAACATCCTCTCTAGTATTTGTTATTTGTAGATTTTTTTGATGATGGCCATTCTCACTGGTGTGAGGTGATACCTCATTGTGGTTTTGATTTGAATTTCTGTAATAATTAGTGGTGTTAAGGATCTTTTCGTATGCCACCTGTGTGTATTTTTTGGAGAAATGTCTATTTAGATCTTCTGTCCTTTTTTTTTTTGATTGGGTTGTTTGGGTTTTTTTTTTTTGATATCGAGCTATATGAGCTATTTGTATATTTTGCAGATTAAACCCTTGTCAGTCACGTCATTTGCAAAAAGTTTCTCCCATTCCATAGGTTGTCTTTTTGTTTTATTTATGGTTTCCTTTGCTGTGCAAAAACTTTCAATTTGGTCCCTTTTGTTTATATTTTTGGTTTTATTTCCAGTACTCTAGGAGAAAATCTAAAAAGAGATCGCTGCAGTATGTCAAAGAGTGTTCTGCCTGTGTTTTCCTCCAGGAGTTTTATAGTACTTGGTCTTCTTCCCATTTTGAGTTTATTTTTGTATGTGGTGTTTAAGGTGTTCTAAATTCATTCTTTTACATGTATCTGTCCAGTTTCCCCAGCACCACTTATTGAAAAGGCTCTCTTTTCTCCATTGTACATTCTTGTCTCCTTTGTCATATATTAATTAACCATACGTGCCTGGGTTTGGCACCTTCTTGATTTCTTCTTCAAAGAAAATTTATTCTGAAATTCTTCTTAAAGGTCCTAGACCCTTCTTTCTTAACCGGGCAGTAGCAGTAGAAGAATATAAAAATCTCCCGAGGGAATAGGAGTTCAAACTACAAAGATTCTCTAACCTTGGAGATTCTAATATATCTTCCTTCTGTGACCCTGTCCACATGGGAGGTCCTCGTATGAGATTCACTATAGTTGTGAGCCAGTGTGATTTATGGGAATTTGCTTATACCACTTGTATCAGTCAACTTAGGCTAAGTTATGCCCCATTAAAGAAAGACCCCCCCCTCCCCAAATCTTAGTGGCCTACAAAAAGAAAGATTTGTTAATTGCTCAAGCTGCAGTCCTTTCCCACATTATCTTGTGACCTACTCTGAAAGTGCAGTCCCTATTTGGCAAATTCTGATCTCATTACAGAGGGAAAGAAGAAGGAATGGAACCATATGATGAGTTAAAAATCACTGGATGTGGTAGATATCTCTTTATTCTTAACATTTTATTGGTTCTTTAGTTGAAGCAGGTCACCTTTCCACTCCCAAATTCAGCTGGGTAGGAATGGGAGGATCACATGGTCACGCAGTGGGGCTAGGGGAGTAATCCACAGGGAACACTAATGCAGTCTGCTACACTACTTGGGTGATGTTAGGAAAAATGGTGAAAAACGGAGCTCTAAACCTTGGGTACCAATCAGATGCCTAACTGACCCATCCATATATAGGCATCCTTCCTCATCTAGGCTTCCCATTGCTCAGTTTTGAGAAAGGGCAGTGAACCCTTTGAACTGTTTTCTTAGCTAATCCCATTCCTGCTTACTCTTGCGACCCCATGGACTGCAGCCCACTAGGATCCTCTGTCCATGGGATTCTCCAGACAAGAATACTGGAGTAGGTTGCCATTTCCTTCTCCAGGGCATCTTCCTGACCCAGGAATTGAAACCAAATCTCCTGCATTGCAGGCAGATTCTTTACTGACTGAGCTATGAGGGGAGCCTTTACCTCTCTAAAGCAGTGCTTTTTAAAATTATCCCCCTTTTCCTAATATCCTCAGCTTTTCTCCCTTTGTTCACCCACACTCTGAGACCCCATAGTATCAAATTTCTCTCCTTAGGTATTCAGACATTCTTAAATCTTTCCTCTTTCCAAATCTCTTGGTGTGATGCTCCTGCCCCTCATTACTTTCCATTTCCCCACATTCTCTGTGAAATGCTCTAGACCCATGGTCTATACCACCATCATTATTTCCATTTCCTCCCTAACCCTTACAGTTCTCAAGTTCAATTCAGTTGCTCAGTCATGTCCGACTCTTTGCAACCCCATGGACTGTAGCACACCAGGCCTCCCTGCCCATCACCAACTCCCAGAGCTTACTCAAACTCGTGTCGATCGAGTTGGTGATGCCATCCAACCATCTCACGCTCTGTCATCCCCTTCTCCTCCTGCCTTCAATCTTTCCCAGCTCATCAGGGTTTTTTCAAATGAGTCAGTTCTTCCCATCAGGTGGCCAAAGTTTTGGAGTTTCAGCTTCAGCATCAGTCCTTCCAATGAATATTCAGGACTGATTTCCTTTAGGATGGACTGGTTGGATCTCCTTCCTGTCCAAGGGACTCTCAAGAGTCTTCTCCAACACCACAGTTCAAAAGCATCAATTCTTCAGTGCTCAGCTTTCTTTATGGTCCAACTGTCACATCCATACATGACTACTAGGAAAACCACAGCTTTGACTAGCAAAAGACATAGCTTTTTCTTTTGTTGGCAAAGTAATGTTTCTGCTTTTCAATAAGCTGTCTAGGTTGTTCATAACTTTTCTTCCAAGGAGCAAACGTCTTTTAATTTCATGGCTGCAGTCACCATCTGTGGTGATTTTGGAACCCAAAGAAATAAAGTCTGTCACTATTTCAGAAAAAAGTAAATAGTCATTTTAGTAGTGAAAGAACATTACATGGATAAAGTAAAACCTGGGTTCAAACAGAAAGGAGTTATGGTGTTTGAATATATGGCTGGGAAATACCATTGCTTTTATGGAGAACTTTTAAGAGATTATTTTTATGGAGAACTTTTGAGAGATTTGTTCCCATAGAGTAGATCAATTTTTATAAGTATGTATAAAGTAGTGGCATAGATACAGTAGGAAGAACTGGAGTTGCCAGCTGCTTTTTCATTTAGGAAATTTTGAGTGATGCAAGCATCCTGAGAGAAAGAGTATAACAAGAACTTTTCTGTAGCATGACAAAGGCTGTATCTTCCAATGCCCAAAGATGCTGGGAGAGATGGAGGCAAATCGCCTTATGGGAAGAAAGGGATCAAAACTCAAACTTTTCCTCTTGAGGTGTAATATTATAAAAACCTCTTATAATGATGATTTGGCTGGTCCCAATTGACAGTTGGAAAAGATATATATCACCACAAGAGAAATTTACCATGAAGGAGAAGAGGAGACTCTTAACTAGTTATCTGGTATAATGGTAGGATAATACTAGGGGACGCTGGTCTGACAGAGCATGTAATTAAGGCTATAAGCCTGTCCTGAATTTGAGACAGTAATTAAGACATAAATTTTAAGCTAAAATGACTACAACTTCAGAAACCGAAGCATGGAACTCACTAGAACCAGCAATCATTGCAGGGAATAAAAAAATAGTCCTTCTTTGAAGAACTTCCGAGGATAATAGTAAGAACCTGAACCAAGAATAGAGTCACTGTAGCAATGACAAAAATGCACATATTAAATGACTTAGGAATATTTTTAGTTGTAACACCAAGCATCAGCAAGAAAAGTGAAGATAGCCCAAACAGGAGCCATGAATGGATGAATCAAAAACTATGAATTATCTTCATTTTTCATTTGACACACTGGTCCCTCTGGCCTTGAGAAATTCATGGGATCTTGAAAATTCAGAGTTAGAAGAAACTTAAAAAGATATTGTAGATATTCTGCTAATTTGGGGGCTATTCAGTTCAGTTCAGTTGCTCAGTTGTGTCTGACTCTTTGTGACCCCATGGAATGCAAATCATGGGGACTCTTATATCTGTTTTTTTTTTTTTTCCTGAAATCTTGGAGACTCTTATATCTGTTTCTCCTTTTGAGTCTCTTTAATTCCTATCCTGAAGCTTTTTCTGTTTTTCCATGTCCATAGTTGATAAAGGCCACCCCCAAAATGGTGGTCCTAGCCCCTAAGTTGTTTGGTTTTTACATATGGAATGTCCATATCTAGCTAACAGAAGTCTTCAAGCTTCAATTCTAAGTTCTTAGGAAAATTGCTGGATAGCTAGGGTTGATGTTTACTGTTGTCCAATCAGTTGCTTGCAACCAGAAGTTGGATCATATACTAAAAATGTGACTGCTTACATCCATCAGTTTGAGTTTGATCTCAGAGAACAGAAGCCTGGGTTGAGAAGATAGCTCAAAATGTACACTTGTGTAGTGTATGGAGGAAAGAATGTGAGGAATTGCTTAGAGTTGGGAATTAGCTTAAAATTTATAATTGGCAATTAGAGTGACAGGAAGGTATGCTCCACAGCAAACTATTGGAAAACAAGTATTTGTGTACACTGCAAATCCAGTGTCATAAAGTTTATTTGCCAATCTCATTACTGTGAATTTTATAATATGGTAAAATCATCAGGTAAGTCAGAGAAGGAGCTTCCCCAATGGCTTAGTGGTAAAGAATCTGCCTGCAATGCAGGAAATGCAGTTGACACGGGTTCAGTCCCTGGGTTGGGAAGAACTCCTGGAGGAGGGAATGGCAACCCAGTCCAGTACTCTTGTCTGGAGAATCACATGGACAGAGGAGCCTGGTGGGCTACAGTCCATAGGGTTGCAAAGAGTCAGACACTCTTTAATGTAAGAGTCAGATGTGTTTTAGTACAGGAATGTCATTATTATATTAATCTTCAGTACTCTTTGATGAGCTTACTTATTTTCTCTTATTTTGGCTCTTTGGGGAGCAATAACAAAATTTTACTTGTGCTATTCTAAGTAAATGGAGGAATTTTTTATAAGGCCTTTTGTAACCTAAGGGATGGTACTTCAGCCAGGGACTAGAGCCAGTACTAGAAAGCCATTAGGAATTGGGATTATGTAAATGATCTCTTTGAGGACATATCTTACATCTCTGCTTTTCTGTGGATATATGCTTTATTTCTTGTGCTGATGAACTTTCTGTTTACATAGGAAAGATATGGGTTTATAATACTTGTCTTATATCATTTTAAAATTTAGCACCCAGTGGAAACTGACTAGAGTCCAAATTTTTACAAGGTATACTCTTATTGGACATCTTGGCTTGAGCCTTCTGTCTCTGACTGTGACTATGGAGATTTGGATGAATATAGTATAGGCTGTTGGAAACAAGCTCTATGCATGGATTTGCAGTTATTAATTCTGGGAAGTTTGGGCTGAGGAGAGACTTCAAAAAGTATTAGCTAAAATTACAAGCTCTTTTAGCTTCATCTCTTTTTTTTTAATTTGCTGCTTTTTGTGTTTATTTCATCTTTTATCCCAGGTTGCAAGGTCATGTTTGTAAACAGTCAAAGTTTTTTCTAATCACTATTGTCAATTTTCTTTTTCTGTCTTTACTACAGCACTTTCCCCCTCAAGTCCAAAATGACAGGAATATTTGCACTTGATATTTCATTCACTTTAGGAAAATTTGTTGTTGTTGTTCAGTTACTAAGTCGTGTCTGACTCTTTGTTACCCCATGGATTGCAGCATGCCAGACTTCCTGTCCTTCACTATCTCCTGGACTATCTCACTTGCGCAAACTCATGTCCATTGATTCGGTGATGCTATCCAGCCATCTCATTTTCTGTCATCCCCTTCTCCTCCTGCCCTCAATCTTTCCCAGGATCAGGGTCTTTTCCAAGACCTTTAGGATACTAGGTTCAAATAAAGATTCAACCCCACAACAGGGCATTTCTTTATAAGTTGTATCCCAAAATATGAGAGCACAAAGATTCACAAAAGTGTCTCATTGAATTTCACTTTAGAAGAAGTCCATCAAGATGATGACTGGCTAAAGAACCACCAGAAATCTCAAAACAAAATCCTTAGGGAAGTTGCATTCAAGAGAACAACTCTGACTAAGAAAAAGAGCCATGAACGTAGTTCATTGCGGAAAAAAAATGTGAGTACAAAATATATTCCTTCAAAAAAAAAGCTTCTTAAATTTGATTCACATGGAAAGAATTTAGACTTATCTGATGACATAAGAAACTGTGCCAAAAAGAAATCTGATATAGCTAAAGAGCATAGGAAATCATTCAGCCATAGCTTATCTGATACAAAGAAAGACAAAAATCAAACTGGAAAAAAATGTGAGAAATCATCTACCTATAGCTCATCTAATGGGCCTGACAAAACTCAAACTGGCAAGAAATATGCTGAACAGAACAAAATTCAAACTGGAGAAGAACATGAGAAATCATCCAGCCATTGCTCATCCCTTACTAAGCATGAAAAAACTCAGAATAAAGTAAAGCCGTATGAATGTAATGAATGTGGGAAGGTTCTCAGCCATAAACAAGGACTTATTGACCATCAGAGAATTCATACAGGGGAAAAACCATATGAATGTAATGAATGTGGGATAGCCTTTAGCCAAAAATCACACCTTGTTGTACACCAGAGAACTCATACTGGAGAAAAACCATATGAGTGTGTTCAGTGTGGCAAAGCCCATGGTCATAAACACGCTCTCACTGACCATCTGAGAGTTCATACTGGGGAAAAGCCCTATGAATGTACCGAATGTGGGAAAACCTTCAGACATAGCTCAAACCTTATGCAACATGTGAGATCTCATACAGGCGAGAAGCCCTATGAATGTAAGGAATGTGGAAAGTCTTTTAGGTATAACTCATCTCTTACTGAGCATGTGAGAACACATACAGGTGAAATACCATATGAATGTAATGAATGTGGAAAAGCCTTTAAGTATAGTTCATCCCTTACTAAACATATGAGAATTCATACAGGTGAGAAACCGTTTGAATGTAATGAATGTGGGAAAGCTTTCAGCAAGAAGTCACACCTCATTATACATCAAAGAACTCATACTAAAGAGAAACCCTATAAATGTAATGAATGTGGAAAAGCCTTTGGACATAGCTCATCTCTTACTTACCATATGAGAACTCACACAGGTGAAAGTCCATTTGAATGCAATCAGTGTGGGAAGGCCTTCAAACAAATTGAAGGTCTTACTCAACATCAGAGAGTTCATACTGGGGAGAAACCCTATGAATGTAATGAATGTGGGAAAGCTTTTAGCCAAAAATCACACCTCATTGTACATCAGAGAACTCATACAGGGGAGAAACCCTATGAATGTAATGAATGTGGAAAAGCCTTCAATGCAAAGTCACAACTTGTAATACATCAGAGATCCCACACTGGAGAGAAACCTTATGAATGTAATGAATGTGGAAAAGCCTTCAAACAAAATGCATCCCTTACCAAACATATGAAAACTCATTCAGAAGGGAAATCTCATGAGTGAAATTAGTGTGGGAAATCTAAACAAAAGGTTTTATTTAAACTTACAAGTATTCTGAACTTAAAGGATGTTAGAAAGCCTTTAATAAGAAGTCACACCTTGTTACACATGAGAGAATTTGAAAATGAATGTTCACATAGAAGAAATGGATGGAGAGTTTAAATTTGATACTAAACCTCTTATATAAAATATTATTATAAATGATCTATATATTCAGACTGAAATATAAAGCTTTTAAAATTGTTAATAAATTAAATAATCAGTACACTAGGGAACCAGATTACATATTCTGACGATTCCTGAGTAGCTTGAGTGTTGTGTCCTTAAGCACCATATATGAGAATTAAGTTTGCATATCTGTTTAGTGCTATGTATAAACGTCTGTGACTGTTGGTATACGCTTCATCTTTGATGCTATCACACAGGTCTTTGTATCATCAGAAAACTTTATAAGAGGATTATTATTTATATAAAAATGTTAACGCAAAATTAAGAGAAGATGAAAGAAATCAGCTGAGGACACCCAGGTGCCAATAGGGAATGCTATCAAAGATACATTGTTCAGTGAAAAAAGCAGGTTGCTCAACTATGTATATAGTTTGTTCCCATGTATGTACAGAAGGGTATGTGTGTTTGCATGTCTGTCTGTGTGTATGTATGTATTAATATGTTTGTATACATGTATTATCTGTGTGTGTGTATGTGTGTGTGTATGTGTATATACATATTTTTTATGTAAATAGATTGGTTTGAAAAAATACAGAAGAAACTTAGGGGTTGCTTTTGGGCACAGGCGTACAGGAATGAGGTCTGGGGTGGGAGAGAGACCTCCTTTTTATTGTATACTGCTTAAATTTTAAAATCATGTACATATATTATTTTCACAATTAAAATCCTTTTAATATGTATAAATCAACACTAATGAAAATTTTCACTGAACCCACTCTATGATGTGATTTGACTAAGTAAAAGTTTCTAGGCTTATTCATAAATGAGGATGAGGTATTAAATTTGATATTGAATTCACAAAGGCTTTTCTTATCAAACATATTATTTCATTAAAATAATGAATTGCAACTATTACTTGGAGCTGTTTCTTTTATTTACTTTAATTTTAAAGACTGAAGATGAACTGTGATTGCAGCTGAATAAAAGGGATTTTCTGAGCAATCATTCCACTTTATCTCATATTCAAAATGCTTTTACACAAATACCTCAATCTGGGATTTCAAATGTACTGCAAAAAATGGCACTACTTCCTGTTCTTGCCCAATAGCAGACCTTGTGAATGGATCCGTGCACTCTTTCTGAGTGAATCTAGACTTGGCCTCAGAATACTCTCAAGCATGCATTCCAGAAGGTACTGTTAATCAGTTTGGGTTTGCACAGGAAACCTGTTTTCCTTTTTTTCCTCATGAGTTATAGATTAAAAAATACAGCTGAACTGTTCTAAAATGTAAGTTGTTACACTAAAAAAACTAACATAAGGACAAAAAATGGATTTGTAATATAACATAATAATATTTGATATATATGTCATCTTTTACATTTTTCATAGCACATTCATTACATTACCTGATTTGTTCCTCAGAATAAACATGAGTTGGTAAGAAAGACTTCTCTAGTCATGGTCAATACTTCTCAATAAATATTTCAAGTAAATAGGTACTGTTCTAGCATAATTATAGACCCTTAATAATATGTGGTTAAAGGCTATCTTTGCAAATATTTCCTGTCCCAGCGGCTGCCTTACTGACCTCATTATTTTTTTGAGAATTAAAAGGTATAAATATTTAAAATAGAACTTGTGTCTGTGTGTGTACATGTGCACATGCATGTATTGAAAGATCAACTCATGAATATTATGCACTCATTACCAAGTAACTTATTTACTCTGAGGTGAAGAAAATGAAATCTGAAAGTCATTTCCATGAGTAATTTATTGCCAAATGAAAATCTGGCACAATACACAGAATGAATTAATTACTGTCTAGAGCTGTAAAAAAATCTCACTTTTTAGAAGAATAAAGCAGTTGCATGTATGACGAGATTAACTTTCCTACATCTCTTGGAGACCTACAATCATGCCACACATGGGTTGGTCAAGAGTATAGTGTGCCTGAATATTAAAAATGAATGCTGAAAGTCATCCTGTGCAGTAAAAAATGAATTGAAACTTAGCATCAGTGAATGAGGAAATAATGTTTGAAAATGACTGGAGGCAAACAGTGAAAGAAAATAGACACACAGATGTGAGTCCAAATCAATGATACAGTTGGTTGGGCATGCATCACAATGGCCTAGAAGGCTTGTAACTAGAAAGACTTTAGAAACAGGCCCCACCCACAAAATTTCTGACTCAGTAGGTTTGTGATCTGGCCTGAGAATTTGCGTTTTAAATAAGTTTACAGAAGATGCTGATGCTGTTGGTCTGGGGACCACACTTTGAGAATCACTAATCTGAATAATTGTTTAAGTAAAATTTTAAAATATTTTTAAATGTTCCTGAAATATTTCTTCAATATAAAGAAGAGGAAGGGCATATGTCCATTGAGTTAGTTATTATATTAACAGTTTTAAAACATTTATTTCTTCATGAACTTTTGACCATGTATGTATTATAAGCTGGGCACTGTTATAAATCTTAGGATTTATAATCTTAGCAGTCAACAAAAAAAGAAGGAAAGAAATCTTGTCCTCAGAGAGCTTAATTCTAGAGTGGGAGACAGGCAGTAAATCTAAATATAGTTGCCCCACAGGGGATTGGTTCCAGGACCAGCCACAGTTACCGAAATCTGAGAATGCTTAAGTCCTATAGTTGGCCCTCCAAACCCTCCATATCCAAGAACTCAACCAACAATGGATTGTGAAGTACTGTGTATATTTATTGAAAAATATCCATGTATAATTGGACCCACACAGTTCAAACTGTAAGCAAAATATAGAATATGACAGAGGGTGACAAGTGGTATGCAAAGGACAAAACAGAGAAGGGGAATGCAGTTGTAAGAGAATGCAATTTAAAATTTGATGGTAGTGGTGATGGAGTAAGCTCAATCTCACTTAGTGGTGACAGTCTTGAAGAGAGCAGAAGCGAGTCATATATATGATGAAAGAGCTTTCCAGACATAACATCTTTTAGAATCTGAAGGTGTGGAAAGAGAAAGATGCTGAACATACTGAAGAGGAAAAAGTAAGAAAATTTTCTATTAAATCAAAAATTTTAAATAATCAGGTTTGCAAGAGAGGTAGAAAGCAAGATCTCTCTCTCTCTTTTTATGGGAGAGCACACAGGCAGTTTATTTATTTAAGCCAGAATCAAGACAGAAATACATACTCTGAGAAAAAGGGTATGGGCATCCTCTCTGGTGAGGAGGAGCATAGTAAAGAGATGATTTTCATTTTTATTTTTTTAAAGGATTTCATTTTCCCAGTTAGACATTTGAAAAAAAAAATCTTTTTTTTTTTTTTTTTTTTTGGCTAAGACACATGGTTTGCAAAAAAAACAAGAAAAACCTCTCATACACTGCTTTTCATAGTCAAGTTTGTACAACCTTTTTAAATGTAAATCTGACAGTATACCCTGCACTCCTACTTCCAGGAATCTGTTCTATGATACACAGTTAAGGTGCACTATAATGATCACAGAACACACAGAAGTTGGATAAAGCAGTTAATTGCCAATTAATGATTAAATAAAGTATGATACCCTCCTAAGATAGGATTTAATGTGACAGAGGAAGATAATTTGAGAGAAATCACACTTTTTTTTTCCTAAACATGAAAAACCACAAGACTGAGTTTATAGCAACCACTGCTGCTGCTGCTAAGTCGCTTCACTCGCGTCCGACTCTGTGTGACCCCATAGGCAGCCCACCAGGCTCCGCTGTCCCTGGGATTCCCCAGGCAAGAACACTGGCATGGGTTGCCATTTCCTTCTCCAATGCATGAAAGTGAAAAGTGAGAGTGAAGTCGCTCAGTCGTGTCCGACTCTTCGAGACCCCATGGACTGCAGCTACCAGGCTCCTCCGTCCATGGGGTTTTCCAGGCAAGAGCACTGGAGTGGGTGCCATTGCCTTCTCTGATAGCAACCACAGCTATGGAAAATAAAGGGAGAATCCCAGAAAAGAGACACGAAGAGGGGGGACCTCAAATTATGTGAATAAACCCTGCCCTAGTCTCGGCTGACCCCTGAACCATGCATGTATGGCACAACTGCTATCGTTTTGTCTTTTGAACTGAGCTTTCTTTTGTGCTGCTACTGCAGAGACAGAGTTTAAAGTTTGAGTTCAACAATGTTAATTACTTGATAAAAACATTAACACTCCTCCAAGAAATATACAGAATCCCGAATTGCCATGATTTATCACTCACAACAGGGGCTTCTCTGGTGGCTCAGAGGTTAAAGCGTCTGCCTGCAATGCAGGAGATCGGGTTTGATCCCTGAGTCGGGAAGATCCCCTGGAGAAGGAAATGGCAACCCACTCCAATATTCTTGCCTGGAGCATCCTATGGACGGAGAAGCCTGGTAGGCTACAGTCCATGGGGTCGCAAAGAGTCGGACATGACTGAGCGACTTCACTTTTACTTTCTTTCATCACTCACAATATCTAGAATACAAGAAAATTCAGATTAGGCAAATGTGACCCCATTTCAAGAAAATAGACAACCAACCCAGGAATTGGAATAGCAAATAAGGATAGATATCTAATAATATAGATATTATAACTATGCTTAATGAAATAAAATATGCTCCAAATGAATAAAGATTTTTTAACTCAGGGAAGAAATGGAAACTAAAGTAAAACCAAAATAAAATTCTGGAACTGAAAACACAATGGCTGAAATTTAAAATTCACAAGATAAATGTACCAAATGTAATTACAGGGAAAAGAGTCTTGACTTGAAATAGATCAGTAGAAATGATCGAACAAGTGAGAGAAAAATGATGACAAGACATTAACCTGTGACCTGTGGGACAAAAAAAAAAAAAAGCCTTACATATATGTAGATGAAGCCTCACAAGGAGAGTGAGGAGAGAATGGGACATATTAAATATTTGAAGATATAATGGCTATTTCCCCAAGCTTGGTAAATGATGTACTGATTTGAGAATCTTGGCAAACTCCTAATAGGAAAAAAATGAAGAAAACCATGGTTAGAAACATCCTAAACATGCTCTAGAACTTGAAGATAGAAATAAAATCTTGGAAGCCAGAGGGAAAAATGACACATTTTATGTGATAAAAGCAATGTTAATGATTGGTGACTTATCATCAAAAACTGTGGAGGCCAGAAGACAACAGTGGGTCAGTATCCTTAAAATGCTGTAGAAAAACAAACAAAAACCTTCAACCTCAACCTCGAATTCAATAGCCAGCGAAAATATCCTTTAAAGAATGGAGGTGAAATAATGACATTTTAGATAAACAAATTAAGAGAATTTATCCCCAAATACCATAAATTTCTTTAGACTTAAGGGAAATAATACCAGATGGAAACTTGGTTCTTCAAGGGAGCATCAGAAATGGCAAATACAGAGGACTATTCTAACCTGTTAAGTGTTGATCATTTAATGGACCAGAACCTGGTGGTCCGGAGTCGACAATGAGAGAGTGAAAGAAGGAGAGAGGCTAATATTCCCTGGGTTACTCAGCCAGCTTCCGTGCTCCAGGGAATCAGCCAGAAATAGAGAGATAGAGAAAGAAAGAAAGAAAGACATGGGGACCAAAGCTCTGATGGAGCAGAGGTGTTTTAATCAACATGGTGTGGGCATATATACTGTCTTACAAGGTAGTTATTCTCAGCAAAGATAAAAATTAAAATTTCAGACTTCAAAATACAAGGCGATCCCTATTAGAGAAGAGGGCACTTATCACTATAATGAGAAACTAACAAAGGAAATGCCTGGATTCCTCAGTCCTGGGAAAGGTGTGCCTCTCCTCTTAATTCCTGACTATTCAGGAATTAATAAGGTCCAAAGGTTTCCTGACAGATCCAAAGCAGCACACAGGAAGCCTCCTGTTAAATGCTTCCTGAAAGTTAAGTTTTTTAAAATACCTCAGTTCAGTTCACTCACTCAGTTGTGTCCGACTCTTTGCGACCCCATGGACTGTAGCCTACCAGGCTTCTCCGTGCATGGGATTTTCCAGGCAAGAGTACTGGAGTAGGTTGCCATTAAAATACTTAGGGTTATTTAAAACAAAACTTATAATAAGTAAAATTATTGTTATTATTTTTAAAGGGCTTCCCTGGTGGCTCACTGGTCAAGGGTCTGCCTGCCAATACAGGAGTCACAAGTTTGATCCCTGATCTGGGAAGATCCTACATCCTACATGCTGCATCTAAGCCCATGCGCCACAGCTGCCGAGCCCACCTGTCACTCTTAATAAGATATCCCTTATTAATTTGAAAAAATCCTTTTTATCCCTAGTCTAAGAGGTTTCTTTTTGCTTTCTTATCATGAAAGCATATTGAAATTTATCAAATGCTTTTTTCTACATCTATGGCATATGGTATTTCCTTTTAAAACTATTAATAGTTTAATTTCCTGACTTTTAAACATTAATCCAACTTACATTCCTGACAAAAACTCTGCTTTTTCATATGTTATTTTTATATGTTGTTGTGCAGCTCATTCCTGTTGAGTAATCTGCTTTGAATACTGTAAACTCTTTGGCCTCCCTACTATCTGATCTCTTTCTCTTCAAGTCAGTGAACCCCTGGACTCTCTTTGAAATATTCCTCCCTGAGAATTTATCCTGAAGTCTTCCTCCAGGATGCAGACTGGGGCAATTGTAGAGCTCACTGGATCTATTTTTCAAGTATCATGGTTCTGCACTGTTATCCAGTGTCTTAAAACCATTGTTTTATATGTTTTTGTCCAGTTTCTGAGTTCTTTAAGCTAAGAGGGTGAATCCACTTTCTTTTATTCCGTCATGGATGGTTGTGTAATTCTTAACCTCCAACCCCACTCCCCTGACAGGATTTTTAAGAATGGAGTGGTCACATTTGTTTTCAACTTCATCGAAACTTAAAATGCAAAAAACTGCCCAAAAATTTCTGTAAAGAACACTCACAGAGAATTTATCTACCTGATAAACTTGCGTAAAAAACAACAGTAATTAATGTAGTATAGTATTGGCATAGGAGTAGCTTAGTAGTAAAAAAAAGGGGGGGAGTCCAAAAATTATACACATATGTATATAAATATGTACATATATATATATATCAACATCAGTTGATACATATATCAGCTTGGACAATGCAGATTTGGACTGCATAGGTCCACTTAAATGCAGATCTTTTTTCTATAGTAAATGCTACTTGATATATGGTTGTTAAATCTGTGGATGCAAAACCTGATACTGCTTGGCAAGTGTGAAATTATCCTAAAGGGAGTTAATTGTGTGATGCAAATTTGTGAAGGTCTTAGATATTGTTATCTTATTAGTTCTAGTCCCACAATAAACTCTACCTGCTTACTGAGATAAACAGATCTAGCTAATATTTGATGCTGATCTATTCTCCTCCAGGTTATATATGAATAGGATCAGACTCCCATTTTTTGCATCTCTCTATAGTAGTTCCTATAGATTACCATGACGTTTGGAGAAGGAAATAGCAACCCATTCTAGTATTCTTGCCTGGAAAATCCCATGGAGAGGAGCCTGGCAAGCTACAGTCCATGGGATTGCAAAGTCATGACAGAAGTGACTTAACACACACACACACCATGGCTTTTTCCTCAAATGTCAAAGTGTATGGGATTATGGTATTTACCAATACTTATCTGAGCTGGTCTTTGAGTTTAGGGACCAGAGATCTTAAATTTTATTTGTGCATGGAGACAAGGTATTTCCTTTATTAGTAAACAGTCAATTGCTTCTTTCTTCAAAATATTGTACACAGATAATTATGTTGCCTTAACAGCATCAACATTCCTATATTTCAGAGTTCTTGAAGACAACTTCAGATACAACTTTGAGATCCATCATAAACACCCAAGCTCATATCCTTCACCAAGATTCCTAGCATCAGTTTTTTAAATAAAATATTATCTTCTAAGTAGGAAAGTGAAAGTGAAAGTTGCTCAGTCACATCTGACTTTTTGCGACCCCATGGACTTAGTCCAGGCCAGAATACTGGAAAGGGTAGCCTTTCCCTCCTCCAGCAGATTTCCCTGACCCAGGACGCAGGCAGATTCTTTACCAAATGAGCTATGAGGGAAGCTAAGTAGAAAGAACCATATTAATATATAACAGAGGGGAAAAATGGAGAAATGTCACAAAATACTTAGCCAAGAATCAGGTAACTAAGTTACAACCAAGTAGCTGGAAATCTTTGTAAATAATAGTTCATCTGTCCATTGCAGTGGTGGGACGAGGTTCTAATTTTACTGTTGGGGGGAGGTGGTAGACTTGGAAATGTTGGCTCGTGTCCACTGTGCATAGCCTCCTCTTGCCTGTGGGCTAAGTCTCCTCAGTCACATCTGACTCTTTGCAACCCCACGGACTGGAGAAGGAAATGACAGCCCACCCAGGATTCTTGCCTGGAGAATCCCATGGACAGAGCCTTCTCTTGTCTGTGTATAAAACAGTTTGCCTAGTAGGAGCAACATTCAGCCTCATTTCTCACATATCTTAGTGATCTCAGAGGAAGGGATAGTCCTCTTTCATTAATGAGTCTCTCTATTTGTACCCTAAACTCAGTTTTTTTCTGTTTTAGGATCTTGATTTAGTGATTATTTCATAATTTAGTCTCTCCCTGTTCTAATTTTAGACATTCAAATTTTTTTCTTACTTTTATAAGAACATCTTATGCAACAATACCTTTTTATTTACCTTTTAATTTTATTCTCTCCTTTCATTATCAAACTTTTATACTCCTGCCTAAGAGCCTCAATTCTATTCTGCTTTAATCTTCAAATTTAGACTCTGATTATTTGTTTTTAGCTCAGTTGGTAAAGAATCTGCCTGCAATGCAGGAGACCCCAGTCTGATTCCTGAGTCGGGAAGATCTCCTGGAGAGGGAATAGGCTACCCACTTCAGTATTTTGGCCTGGAGAATTTCATGGATTGTAGAGTTCATGGGGTTTCAAAGAGTCAGACGTGACTGAGCAACTTGCACTTTATTTTTCTATTAAAGTTATTTTTAAGAGACCCCCGAACCCTGAATTCTTTCTTGATGGAAGCCTGTTCTTAGTTCTTCCCAGGCTCAAGCTTTCTGCTGCATTTGATATTTTGTCTTTGCTTGTGTGACATCACTAGATTATTTTCTGTTTTAATCTCTTTTCAGGTGCTTTTTTTTTTGTTGTTAGTTTCACTTCCTCCCTAGCAGAAATGCATGTCCTTTTAAGGTTTATATTTTAGTTGTTTATTTCTTATCCCCCAAAATTCATGCATTCTGATATTCTCAAAAATAGTCCTCCCATGTCATTAATGCCTTGATACATTTTTTTCAGCTCACATATCTCATTTGAATTCCCCATGGCTTCCCTGCTTAGAGTATGTCTCTATTTGAATGTCCCACTTCACTTTATTTCTTTATGGTCAAGTTTTACCACTTTATGGTAAAACGTGAAATCACCAGCCTTCTCTCAGTAGCCTCTTTTTTCTTCTTCAGTATTTCTATCATTTGTACCACCATTACCTGGTACTATTAGTTCCTTTATTAGTATCACCACCATTAATTCCAGCTTTCTTGGTTAAAAATCAAATATACTTATGAACCTCATTTTCAAAAAATTCTTAATCAATGTCAGTACATTTTTGTTTTTTTTCTTTTTGTGTTTTAGAATACATACTAAATTCTTATGTATTATCCTAATCCAGGCCCATGTCATTTTTATAATACTTTCTTTGCTGAATTTGATAGCCTTATTCTGTTATCCATGTTAGATGAAATTAACAAGCACTTCATCTAAAACATAACACATTTATCATATTGCTACTATGACAGGAAACTTCATTTTTTCTGTCTCCTACTATATAGTATTTCTGTTTGTCAGAAGTTGTTATTATATGATCCCATTTTATTTTTCCTTTCTTATTTTTACCTCTGCTTTCCGAAGACATGTATTTGAATTAATATCATTGACTCTTTGTCATGTCATGTACTTTTATATCTTTATCTTTAAAAAAAATATCATTTTTGGCTGCATCAGGTCTTACTTGTGGCATGCAGGATCTTCATTTGCGGCATGTAGGATCAAAGGTGCATGGACTCTTTGTTGTTGTGGGCTCTCTCTAGTGGTGCATGGGCTCCAGAGCATGCAGGCTGTGTAGTTTGCAGCAGGCAGGATCTCTACTTGAGGCTCACTGGCTCAGTAGTTGTCACACATGGGCTTAGTTGCCTTGCAGCATGTGGGATCTTAGTACCCTGACCAGGGATTGAACCTGTGTCCCCAGCACTGAAAGGTGAGTTTTTAACTACTGGACCACCAGGGAAGTCCCTATATCTTTATCTTTGATTATTCTATGACTTTTGTCTCAGTGCTGTCATTTCTCTTACCACACTTATCTATATTAATCTCTCCTTCTTTAAACTTCCATATTAGTCTGAACCTATACTGTGTTATTTTTGTTTTATCAGCACTGGTTTATTTTTAAAATATATTTTTCTATAACTGATGAGTGAGCTTTGTTTTCCCCTTTACATTCCAGAGGGAAGAAATAATGTCTTCTACTTAATCCTGCATATTATATCCAAAGTTAGAGCCTTAATTCCAAAGCACAAAGCTTCAGGAAAACAAATAGTGTCACAGCATGATGTTAGAAAATTCTTCAAATGATGGTTCTACACATTAGAAGAATAGGAATTCAATAACCAGTTGGGTAAACACAAGTAAAATTAAATTATAAGGAAAAGCTATTCAACAGAAAGATCGTGAATATAATAGTTTGAGGGAAATATTCAATCTCGGCTCAAATCTTTTTAAACAACTCGGCATTTCTAGAAGATAAAGATGTCATAATTATGACACAAATGCTTGGAGCTTAAAACACAATTCTGCTTCTATCAGTATTTTTAAAGGTAACTTACAAATGAAAACTAATTTTAGCTATAAGAAAAGATGCATTTGTACCTCAAACCTTACTTATTCTGGAAACAACCTAAATGTAAAGCCATAGCTTAGTACTAATGGAATCTGAGAAAATTTGTATGAGAGAAACATAAATGTAATTTATGTGGTAAATCTTAAAAATCACAACAGAATACATACTGGAGAAAAACCCTATCCTTGTAATGAGTGTGGGAAAGCTTTCAGCCGTATTTCTACCGTTACTCAACATCAAAGAAGTCACACTGGAAAGAAACCATATGCATGTGTCAAATGTGGAAAAGCCTTCAGCCAGAGCACACATCTTATTGAACATCAAGGAACTCATTCTGGGGAGAAATCCTACCAGTGTAAGAAGTGTAGGAAAGCTTTTTGCCACAGCTCATCACTAATCTGACATCAGAGAATTCACACAGGAGAAAAACTGTACAAATGTAATGAATGTGGAAAAACCTTCAGTCACAACCCAGCCTTCATTCAACATCAGAAAATTCATACTGGAGAGAAACCTTATGAGTGTAATGAATGTGGAAAAGCTTTTAGTCAGAGTACTAATCTTATTCAACATCAAAAAGTCCATACTGGGGAGAAATGTTATGAATGTAATGAATGTGAAAAAGCTGTTATAGATCATCCCTACATAGGAATGTAGGAATGTTTTTTGCCACAGCTCATCACTAATCTGGCATCAGAGAATCCACACAGGAGAAAAACCCTATGAGTGTAATGAATGTGGAAAGGCCTTTAATTGGAGTGCACATCTTACTGAACACCAGAGAACTCACTCTGGAGAGAAACATTATGTTTGTAAGAAATGTGGATAAACTTTCAGCCGAAGTACATACCTTGCTGAACATCTAAAACTACATTCTGGTGAGAAACCCTGTCAGTGTAATGCATGTTAAAAACTATTTTGCTGTAGAACAGCACTAATTAGACATCAGAGAACTCATAGAGAAGAGAAGCCCTACCAGTGTAATGAATGGAGGAAATCCTTCAGCTTAAGCTCAGCCCTTACTAAACGTAAGCAAACATATACAGCAGAGAAACTGTATAGAAGCAATGAATATGGAAAAGCCTGCAGCCATAGGTCATCCCTAACCCTTGAGCCCTCACAGTAGTGAAATTCTCTAGAATTGTTATGCAAGAAAAACCTTAGGCAAAATACTCATTTACTCAGTATTATAATGTTTGTACTGAGAAGAAACACTGGAGAAACACATCAAATTTATTTTTTATTTTTGACTGCACCGGATCTTGATGCACACTGGCATTCTCTAGTTGGGGCAAGTGAGGGCTGCTCTTTAGTTGCAGTGTATGGACTTCTCAATGCAGTGGCTTCTCCTGTTGCACAGCATGGGCTTTAGGGTGTGCAGGCTTCAGTAATTGCAGCAAATGGGCTCCGTAGTTGGTGTACGTGGGCCCTAGAGTGCACACACAGTCTTAGTTGCCCCGAGGCACATGGGATCTTCCTGGACCAGGGATTGAACCTGTATCCCCTGCATTGGCAGATGGATTCTTAACAACTAGACCACCAAGGAAGTCTGAAACACTGTTTTTGTAATTCGTCTGAAAAATGTGCTATTATTGATATAAAAACTTATAGTGGAAGTAGTCATCTCTAAAATTGAAGGTAATTTTTAAAAGACATTTAAGAAATTCATTTTAGAGATAATTTATTACAAATGTATATATTTGTTTACAGTAGAAGTATTTTCAGATAACAGGAATCTTAGAGGGATGATAAAAATTGTTTATATATAATCTTTTTAGTGGTTCTCATTTTGTTTTTAAATGTAGAAGCAACACCTTTATAGAGGGTTTGAATTTTAACTTTTGACAAGGTTAATTAAATAGCCATAGACAAGAATGCTTTCCCTCAGAGATAATATGCATTATTTTCCAGTATTCATGGAATATTTTTAATGGACTATATATATGGCTACAAAGAAAATTTAAATAAATTCTCCCTGAGAGAAATATACAAACCTTCCCTTTTTGTTTATGTTCCCTTTTTGTTTTGGTCCCTTTATGTTTTTTACCACAATGAGATAAAAGAAAAGAACAACAACTTAAAATAGTACCACAAAATTAGAAATTAGAAATAATTTTCTGAGTAATTTTTGTGCTGAAGAATAATTCTAGACACAGTTTTGAGGGCATTAGCCTCCTGTGGCCCCCTTTGCCTAGCAAAGCAATAAAGCTATTCTTTTCTACTTTGTAAAAAAGAATAAATCCAAACAGAAAAATTCTGTTATTAGAAAATGATAAAACTGGAACATAAGTATTCAATTTAAAAAGATAGGAAACCAAATAACAATATAAGCCCAAAGAAAAGGAGTGCATTAATAGAGATGAAAGAATACATTAATAAGTACAAAAAGTGCATTTGATAAACCAATATATAAGCTCTAGCAAGTAGGATAATGTTGGGGAAGGAGAAACACATTATCTAAGAGTAAGAAAAGGAATATAAATACAAATAAAAGGGAATTTAAAATTTCTAATTTAATCATTAACTAGCGAAATCTAGTAGTATAGTAAAAATCAATACTTACATTTATCATAGGACTTCCAAACTAGTTCAAAGGTAAAAATATGCATTAATAAAGAAAGAAAATATCATACCAGATGCTATAAAAACATTTGGCAACATTCTGTAGGCACTGATTTTTTTTTTAACTGATGTTGTTTAAAAGTTAAGAACAGAAAGAAACTTTCTTAAATTGAAAAGGGATATTTATCAGAAACCTACCAAATGCTGCAAATATCTAGAACATTCTTTTCAGTAGCAGGAATGAGACAAATGATGTTTGATGTCACCATTCTTAGCATTGTTCTACAGGTCAATGGGGCTTTCCTGATAGCTCAGTTCGTAAAGAATCCACCTGCAGTGCAGGAGACGCCGGTTTGATTCCTGGGTCGGGAAGATCCCCTGGAGAAGGGATAGGCTACCCACTGCAGTATTCTTGGGCTTCCTTTGTGGCTCAGCTGGTAAAGAATCTACTTGCAATGCAGGAGACCCGAGTTCGACCCCTGGGTTGGGAAGATCCCCTGGAGACGAGAAAGGCTACCCACTCAAGTATTCTGGCCTAGAGAATTCCATGGACAGTCCATGGGGGTCACAAAGAGTCAGATATGACTGAGCGACTTTCACTTTCACAGGTAAACAAGAGAAAATAATTCAATAAGAGAAAAAAGGTATGAGCCAGTAATATTTAAAAGAGAGGGGGGAAAAGCTGACATAATTTGAGATAATATATTTGATAACTAGAAAATCCAACTAGTAGAACTACAAGGTGGAGATATAATCAAAAGATGTATATATACACATCTTTGTTGAAAATACTATTCTTTCCCACACTTACTTGTCAGCATCCTTGTCACTCAATGGGATTTAAAAATGAAATTTAGCATACTGAAGTATATTAGAATAACGAAGTGACTGTTAAAAATTAGAAACAACGAAATAGGGCTTGCTGACCAAGTAATTCAAATGGTAGTCTGTAGGAAACAAAATAATTGGTATACCACAGATGAAACAACTGTATCTGTAGCATAGAAAACAAAGAGAAATACTTACATATGATACTTCTATATGTGATTAAAAAATAGTATCTCAAAACAAATAATGGACTATTCAGTAAGTAATATTGGGATAACTGGCTGTTTATGTAGAAAAATAATTACCTCATAACATGCACAAAATTAAATTCCAGAAGGGAATAATTGAATGCCTTTTTGTGGCAGTTTTCCAGAAGACAGGACCTAGGCACACAAACCTGGGGTTCCTTTGGATCCTTCCATAAACACTATTGGATAGACACAAATTTTAAAGTTCTGAAGAAACTTTATTATAACTGCTGATAGAATTATAATGGCATGGTTCTCTGCAAATCATTACAAAAAAACAAAAAAAAATGATATTGCTTTAGGGGGAGAAAAAAAGGAATAAATCTGGAACAAAAGATTGGATATAACCATTTTATCAGTGAAGAGCCCTTTTAAAAGTTACACCTTTTATATTAGGTTTACAGGAAGGAAAACTAACATTTGTTGGTCACTAAATTAAATAGTGTAGAAATTAAGGTGCTAAGGTTATCTAAGTCATTCATTGTTACCCAACTTTTCAGGGCAGAACCAGGAATACAAAACAAATACATCTAAAATTAGTTTTTAAACTTTCACAATAAAAAAATGGGCAAAAATAAATTTGTAGGGTTCTTATGACAAGTGATTGGACTGGATGCCATGATCTTTGTTTTTTGAATGTTGAGCTTTATGCCAGCTTTTTCACTCATGGCATTCGGTCCCATCACTTCATGGCAAATAGATGGAGAAACAGTGGAAACAGTGGCAGACTTTATTTTGGGGGGCTCCAGAATCACTGCAGATGGTGACTGCAGACATGAAATTAAAAGACACTTACTCCTTGGAAGAAAAGTTATGACCAACCTAGACAGCATATTAAAAAGCAGAGATATTACTTTGCCAACAAAGGTCCATCTAGACAAGGCTATGGCATTTCCAGTAGTCATGTATGGATGTGAGAGTTGGACTATAAAGAAAGCTGAGTGCTGAAGAATTGATGCTTTTGAACTGTGGTGTTGGAGAAGACTCTTGAGAGTCCCTTGGATTGCAAGGAGATCCAACCAGTCCATCCTAAAGGGGATCAGTCCTGGGTGTTCACTGGAAGGTCTGATGTTGAAGCTGAATCTCCAGTGCTTTGGCCACCTCATGCAAAGAGTTGACTCATTGGAAAAGACCCTGATCCTGGGAAAGATTGAAGGTGAAAGGAGAAGGGGACGACAGAGGATGAGATGGTTGGATGGCATCACTGACTTAATGGACATGAGTTTGAGTAAACTCCAGGAGTTGGTGATGGACAGGGAGGCCTGGCGTGCTGCAGTCCATGGGGTTGCAAAGAGTTGGACACAACTCAGCGACTGAACTGAACGGATGACAAAGCTTGTATGAATTTTGCAGTGACGTCATACCCAAGGGCCTATTCCATAGGGTAGCGCTCATTACTGGGCAGAATACAGACATAGGAAACTGAAGACATGCATTTTCACTTCCTGGGGCTGATGGAACAAATTCCCACTAACTAGGTGGCTTAAAACAACAGAAATGTATTGTCTCAGTGGTGTTGAGCATCTTTTTATGTGTTTGTTAGCCATCTGTATGTCATCTTTGGAAAAATGTCTGTTTAGTTCTTTGGCTCATTTTTTTATTGGGTTGTTTATTTTTCTGGTGTTGAGCTGCATGAGCTGCTTGTATGTTTTTGAGATTAATTCTTTGTCAGTTGCTTTGTTTGCTATTGTTTTCTCCCATTCTGAAGGATGTCTTTTCGCCCTACTTATAGTTTCCTTTGTTGTGCAAAAGCTTTTAAGTTTAATTAGGTCCCATTTGTTTATTTTTGCTTTTATTTCCATAACTCTGGGAGGTGGGTCATAGAGGATTTTGCTGTGATTTATGTCAGAGAGGGTTTTGCCTGTTTTCCTCTAGGAGTTTTATAGTTTCTGGTCTTACATTTAGATCTTTAATCCATTTTGAGTTTATTTTTGTGTATGGTGTTACAACGTGTGCTAGTTTTATTCTTTTACAGGTGGTTGACCAGTTTTCCCAGCACCACTTGTTGAAGAGATTGTCTTTTCTCCATTGTATATTCTTGCCTACTTTGTCAAAGATAAGGTATCCATAGGTGGGTGGATTTATCTCTCAGCTTTCTATTTTGTTCCATTGATCTATATTTCTGTCTTTGTGCCAGTACCATACAGTCTTGATGACTGTAGCTTTGTAGTATAGTCTGAAGTCAGGCAGGTTGATTCCTCCAGTTCCATTCTTCTTTCTCAGGATTGCTTTGGCTATTTGAGCTTTTTTGTATTTCCATACAAATTATGAAATTATTTGTTCTATTTCTGTGAAAAATACCATTGGTAGCTTGATAGGGATTGCATTGAACCTGTAGATTGCTTTGGGTAGTACACTCATTTTCACTATATTTGAAAGGTTGTCATTGAAACACAAAAAGACGCCGGATTCTTGGCCTCTGGAGGAGAAGAATTCAATCTGTGGCCAGAGACGAGGCTTGATCGCTCAGAGCTTTTGTGTAATAAAGTTTTATTAAAGTTTAAAGGAGATAGAGAAAGCTTCTGACATAGGCATCAGAAGGGGGCAGATAAAGTACCCCCCTGCTAGTCTTCAGCTGGATGTTATATAGTCACTAGCAGTTTGTTAAGAAAGAAAGGAATGTTTTAAAACTCAGAATGGCACCAGGCCCCTCATCCATAAGATGTATTTTGGGATAATCTTGGCTCCAGACGAGTCATCATCCCGGGCCATAAAACGATTGACTTGAATCTTGTAGAAGGGCAGATTACCATACAAATAGTTTTGTTTACATAGATTAGGGGAACAATGTCTGAGTATAACATAATGGTTTGTCAAGTAGGTTCTGAGCCATTAGCTGGAATGGACTTGAAGATGGAGTCTGGGGTAAATGCATAGTATGTTAACATAGCTTAAGACAAACATTCCCATAAGAAAAATGCATTGGTTAACTAAAGGTTTGAGAATAGTTAACTTCAGGTGCACCCAGGTGTCATTATGGCAACACAGTATTTTAAGAGAAACCTCCTTTTAAATTTGTATAGAGAAGGGAAAAAAATATTGCTAGTTTGTTTCCTCCTGCCGCTTAAGAGAGATAAAAATGTCTGATACTTGCAGCCTTTTTCCTCTGTTTGGAGACCTCTGATCTTCTTGCCTGTTACCCTCTCATATTGATTCTTCTGATCCACGAACATGGTATATTTCTTCATCTATTTGTGTAACCTTTGATTTCTTTCATCATTGTTTTATAGTTTTCTATATATAGGTCTTTCATTTCTTTAGGTAGGTTTATTCCTAAGTATTTTATTCTTTTCATTGCAATTGTGAATGGGATTGTTTCTTTATTTTCCCTTTCTGTTTTCTCATTGTTAGTGTATAGGAATGCAAGGGATTTCTGTGTGTTAATTTTATATCCTGCAACTTTACTATATTCACTGATTAGCTCTAGTAACTTTCTGGTGGTATCTTTAGGGTTTTCTATGTAGAGGATCATGTCATCTGCAAACAGGGAGAGTTTTACTTTTCTTTGCCAATCTGGATTCCTTTTATTTCCTTTTCTTCTCTGATTGCTGTGGCTAAAACTTCCAAAACTATATTGAATAGTAGTAGTGAGAGTGGGCACCCTTGTCTTGTTCCTGACTTTAGGGGAAATGCTTTCAATTTTTCACCATTGAGGATTATATTTGCTGTGGGTTTATCATATATGGCTTTAATTATGTTGAGGCATTTCCTTCTATGCCTGCTTTATGGAGAGCATAAACGTCATAAATGGGTGTTGAATTTTCTCAAAGGTTTTCTCTGCTTCTATTGAGATAATCATATGGTTTTTATCTTTCAATTTGTTAATCTGGTGTTTCACATTGATTGATTTGTGAATATTGAAGAATCCTTGCATCCCTGGGATAAAGCCCACTTGATCATTATGTATGATCTTTTTAATATGTTGTTGGATTCTGTTTGCTAGAATTTTGTTGAAGATTTTTGCATCTATGTTCATCAGTGATATTGGCCTGTAGTTTTCCTTTTTTGTGGAATCTTTGTTTGGTTTTGGTATTAGGGTGATGGTGGCCTCATGGAATGAGTTTGGGAGTTTACCTTCCTCTGCAATTTTCTGGGAGAGTTTGAGTAGGATAGGTGTTATCCTATCCTACTGAATTTTTGGTAGAATTCACCTGTGAAGTCATCTGGTCCTGGGCTTTTGTTTGTTGGAAGATTTTTTATTACAGTTTCAATTTCTGTGCTAGTGATGGGTCTGTTAAGATTTTCTATTTCTTCCTGGTTCAGTTTTGGAAAGTTATACTTTTCTAAGAATTTGTCCTTTTCTTCCAAGCTTTCCATTTTATTGGCATGTAGTTGCTGATAATAATCTCTTATGATCCTTTGTACTTCTGTGTTGTCTGTTGTGGTTTCTCCATTTTCATTTCTAATTTTCTTGATATGGTTCTTGTCCCTTTTTTTCTTGATGAGCCTGGCTAATGGTTTGTCTAATTTATTTATCTTCTCAAAGAACTAGCTTTTAGTTTTGTTGGTTTTTGCCATCGTCTCCTTTGTTTCTTTTTCATTTATTTCTGCTCTAATTTTTATGATTTCCTTCATTTACTAACCCTGGGGTTCTTCATTTCTTCTTTTTCTAGTTGCTTTAGGTGTAAAGTGAGGTTGTTTATTTGATTTTTCTCTTGTTTCTTGAGGTAAGCTTGTATTGCTATGAACCTTCCCCTTAGCATTGCTTTTACTGAGTCCCATAGGTTTTGGGTTGTTGTGTTTTCATTTTCATTAGTTTCTATGCATATTTTGATTTCCTTTTTTGATTTCTTCCATGATGTGTTGGTTACTCAGAAGCGTGTTGTTTAGCCTTCATATGTTTGTATTTTTAATTTTTTTTTTCCTGTAGTTGACATCTAATCTTATGGCATTGTGGTCAGAAAAGATGCTTGAAATGATTTCAGTTTTTTTGAATTTACCAAGGCTAGATTTATGGCCCAGGATGTGATCTCTCCTGGAGAATGTTCCATGTGCACTTGAGAAAAAGGTGAAATTCATTGTTTGGGGGTGAAATGTCCTATAGATGTCAGTTAGGTCTAACTGGTCCATTGTATCATTTAAAGTTTCTGCTTCTTTGTTAATTTTCTGTTTAGTTGATCTCTCCATAGGTGTGAGTGGGGTATTAATGTCTCCCACTCTTATTGTGTTACCATTAATTTCCTCCTTCATACTTGTTAGCATTTGCCTTACATATTGAGGTGCTCCTATGTTGGGTGCATATATATTTATAATTGTTATTGCTTCTCCTTGGATTGATCCTTTGATCATTATCTAGTGTCCTTTTTTTGTCTCTTTTTACAGTCTTTATTTCAAAGTCTATTTTATCTGATATGAGTATTGCTACTCCTGCTCTCTTTTTGCATGTTATCTATTTGCATGAAATATATTTTTCCTGCCCTTCACTTTCAGTCTGCATGTGTCCCTTGTTTGAGGTGGGTCTCTTGTAGACAGCATATATAGGGGTCTTATTTTTGTATCCATTCAGCCAGTCTTTGTCTTTTGGTTGGGGCATTCAAACCATTTACATTTAAGGTAATTTTTGATAAGTATTTGCCACTTACTTTGTTGTTTTGGGTTTGAGTTTATAAATCTTTTCTGTATTTCCTGTCTAGAGAAGATGCTTTAGCATTTGTTGAAGAGCTGTTTGGTGGTGCTGAATTCTCTGAGCTTTTGCTTGTCTGTAAAGCTTTTGATTTCACCTTCATATTTGAATGAGATCCTTGCTGGATATAGTTATCTGGGTTGTAGGTTTTTCTCTTTTATTGCTTTAAGATGAAAGCCATTCCCTTCTGCCTGCCATTCCCTTCTGAAGCATTTCTATTGAAAGATCAGCTGTTATCCTTATGGAGATCCCCTTGTGTGTTATTTGTTGATTTTCCCTTGCTGCTTTTAATATTTGCTGTTTGTGTTTGATCTTCATTAGTTTGATTACTATGTGTCTTGGGGTGTTTCACCTTGGGTTTATCCTGTTTGGGACTCTCTGAGTTTCTTGAACTTGGGTGGCTATTTCCTTCCCCATTTTAGGGATGTTTTCAACTATTATCTCCTCAAGTATTTTCTCATGGCCTTTCTTTTTGTCTTCTTTTTCTGGGACTCCTATGATTTGAGTGTTGGGGGCATTTAACATTGTCCCAGAGGTCTCTGAGGTTGTCCTCATTTCAATTCTTTTTTCTTTTTCCCTCTCTGCTTCATTTGTTTCCACCTCACTTATCCTATCTTCTTCCTCAGTTATTCTACTGTTGATTCCCTCCAGAGTGCTTTTGATCTCATTTATTGCATTATTCATTATTGATTGACTCTTCTTTATTTCTTCTAGGTCCTTGTTAAACATTTCTTGCATCTTCTCAATCCTTGTCTCAAGTCTATTATCTGTAACTCCATTTTGTTTTCACGATTTTAGATCATCTTTACTATCATTATTCTGAATTCTTTTTCAGGTAGACTCCCTATCTCCTCCTCTTTGGTTTGGTTTGGTGGGCATTTATCATGTTCCTTTACCTGCTGAATATTTTTCTGCTATTTCATTTTGTTTAGATTGCTATGTTTGGGGTGCCCTTTCTGTAGGCTGGAAATTCATGGTTCCTCTTTATTGTGGAACCTGATCGCTGTGGGTGGGATTGGACTAGTGGATTGTCAAGGTTTCCTGGTTAGGGGAGCTTGCACCTGTGTTCTGGTGGGTGGAGCTAGATCTCTTCTATCTGGAGTGCAATTAAGTGTCCAGTAGTGAGTTTTGGGGATGTCTATGGGTTTGGCATCAGAGAAGGCAGTGGCAACCCACTCCAGTACTCATGCCTGGAAAACCCCATGGACGGAGGAGCCTGGTAGGCTGCAGTCGTGGGGTTGCTATGAGTCGGGCACAACTGAGCAACTTCAGTTTCATTTTTCACTTTCATGTATTGGAGAAGGAAATGGCAACCCACTCCAGTATTCTTGCGGGGAGAATCCCAGGGACAGAGAAGCCTAGTGGGCTGCCGTCTATGGGGTCTCACAGAGTCGGACACGACTGAAGCGACTTAGCAGCAGTTAGCAGCAGCATGGGTTTGGCATGGCTTTGGGCAGCCTGTCTTTTAAGGCTTAGGGCTGTGTTCCTGCTTTGCTGGAGAATTAGCATGGCATGTCTTGCTCTGGAATTTGTTGGCTCTTGGGTGGAGCTTGGTTTCAGTGTAGGTATGGAGGCTTTTGGGTCAGCTCTTGTCTACTAATGCTCCCTGGAATCAGGAGTTCTCTGGTGTTCTCAAGTTTTGGAGTTAAGCCTCCCGCCACTGGCTTTCAGTCTTATTCTTACAGTAGCCTCAAGACTTCTTCATCCATACAGCACAGATGATAAAACATCTAGGTTAATGGTGAAACAATTCTCCACAGCGAGGCTCACTCAGAGAGGTTCACAGAGTTACATGGAAACAAGAAGAGGGAGCAGGGAGATAGAGGCGACCAGGAGGAGAAGGGGGGAGTCAAAAGGGGAGAGAGCAACCTAGCCAGTAGTCAGTTCCCTAAGTGCTGTCCATAGTCTGGAGCACCCAGATAGATTCACAGAGTTACATAGAGAAGAGAAGAGGGAGGAGGGAGATAGAGGTGATCGGGAGGGAAAGAGGGAGAGTCAAAAGGGGAGACCAGACTAGCCAGTAATCAGTTCCCTAAGTGTTCTCCATAGCCCAGAACACCCAGAGAGATTCACAGAGTTAAGTAGAGAAGAGACGGGGGAGGGAGAAGATAGAGGTGACTTTTGGGGGGGGGGGGGGAGTCAAAAGGGAAAAGAGCAATCAAGCCAGTAATTTACACCCCTAAGTGAAAATGGAACTGAAGATTGGATTCTTAAAGGTACCAAATTGTTAACGAATACCAAAAAGCAAAAATTAAAAATCTAGAGTAGAAGTTAGACTCTCAACAAAAAATATTAAAGACACAAAACAGTCACAAAAATTATAAAAAATATATATATGAAATTTGCTTTAAAAATAGGGTATTTATTTTTTGCAAAGTAATAGTAGGTTATAAAAATGAAAATCAGAGGAGTAATAAAGAAGTCAAATTTTAAAAAATTACAAAGTGATAATAGTAAAAATAGATCTAGGAATTTTTCTGGACCAGTTGTGGGCAGTGTGGGATCAGTTCAGTTTCATATAGTTCTTTGTTTCAGCTTGTACTCATTCTCAAGGTCTATAGGCCCCCTCCAATGCTTAGTCAATGTTAACTACAGATTAAAACCTGTGTGCCTGTCACTTCAAGTGGTTCCCTCTTCGTTATTTATTTTGGCTCCCTCTGTTTGCAAGTCTCTTCAGTGTCTAGTTTGCACCCTGACGCAAGGGGGTGAAGGTGGTCGTTTATTTACGCACTGTGTTACTGGGTTGGGGGGGGAGGCACTGCAAACAGACATTGCTGGCATGTGTGGGGCGTGCTCCCAGTGTGTGCCACACTGCGTTTGCCCCAGCCCAAGGCGGGGTGTGCTTCCTGGGTCTGCGCGGCTCAGGCCCCAGGGTGCTGTGCAGGGGCGCTTGTCCAAAGCAGGCCCTGCGTTTCCTGCACTTCCCGGGTCTAAGCTGCTCAGGTTCTCGGGTACTCCGCAAGGACGCAGACTCGGCTGGGCACGCGCCTTGTGCCCTCCCCGGGTCTGAGCAGCTCAGGTGCCCAGGTGTCTGGCGAGTGCACTGTCCCAGGTGGTCACTGTCCCAGATGGGCCTGCGTCGTCATCACCCCCGCATCCGGCCGCTCAGTTTCCCGGCTGCGCCGCGAGAGCGCCGTCTCAGTGCGCCGTGCGTCTCCTCTGGGGAGCTGACCTCAGGCTGCGACCCTCCCGGCGGATGTCACCGGCCAGGATCCCAGGAAGACATGGTTAGCAACCGGGAGCCTGCTCACAGTTTGGTGGAGGCTGCTGTCTCTGGGGCCGAGATCGGAGCAGCCCCTTGCTTTCTGGCTCTGGCTGTCGCACGCCTGCGTCTCTGCCTCCGGCGGGGAGGGAGGGGTCTGTACCCCGCGGGCTAACTCTCCTTTGGTATTCGCTCAACCCTTTGTCCTGTGAGTGGGCCAGGCTGAGCGTTAGAGCCTTTTGCGCGAAAGTTCTCTTTTAATTTTTGCCCCTGGCGACCCCACAGTTTGGGTTGTTATCTTAGGTTAGCTCCCTCAGATTGTCCTCAGGGCCTTCAGGCCCAGGCCTTACCCTAAGCACCGATTAGGCAACCCATGCTTCCCCGTCCAGCCCCCACTCGCTGGTGGCAGACGCAAGCATCTGGGCTATTTCTCCGCTGGCAGTTGTGGTTAGGCGCCTGTTCTGTGGGTTTTTTTTTTTTCCCTCCTGGTTATGTTGCCCTCTGAGATTCCAAAACTCCCCACAGACCCGCCTGTGAGAGGGTTTCCTGCTGTATGGAAACTTCTCCTTCACGACTCCCTTCCCAGGACGGGTCTCCGTCCCTAACTCTTTTGTCTCTCTTTCTGTCTTTTATATTTTATCCTGCCACCTTTCAGAGAGAATGGGCTGCCTTTCTGGGTGCCCGGTGTCCTCCACCAGCGTCACAGAAGTTGTTTTGTGGAAGTTGCTCAGCATTCAAATGATCTTTTGATGAGTTTCTGGGGGAGAACATGGTCTCCCTGTCCTATTCCTCCATCATCTTGGGGCCGCCCCCTGTCCCCTTCCTCTTGAACCTCTTCCACCCTTTCCCACCCTCCCAAGTTGTTACAGGGCCTGGTTTGAGTTCCCTGGGTCATGCAGCAAATTTCCACTGGCTGTCTATTTTACATATGGTAGCGCATATGCTTCCATGCTTCTCTCTCCATCTCACCCTGTCCTTCCTCTCCCCCGACTCTTGTCCATAAGCCTGTTCTCTATGTCTGCATCTCCACTGCTGTCCTGCAAAACGGTTCATCAGTACCATCTTTCTAGATTCCACATATATGCATTAATGTATGATATTTGTTTTTCTCTTTCTGACTTCCTTCTGCATAATAGGCTCTAGGTTTGTCCACCTCATTAGAACCGACTCAAACACATTCCTTTTTATGACTAAGTAGTATTCCATTGTATATATGTACCACAGCTTTTTTATCCATTCATCTGTCAATGGACATCTAGGTTTCTTCCATGTCTTAGCTATTGTAAACAGTGCTGCAATGACTATTGGAGTACTTGTGTCTTTTTCAGTTTTGGTTTCCTCTGGGTATATGCCTAGAAGTGGTATTGCTGGGTCATATGGTGATTTTATTCCTAGTTTTTAAAGGAATCTCCATTTGGTCTTCCATAGTGGCTGTACCAATTTACATTTCCTCCAGCAGTGGAAGAGAATTTTTAAAAATGTTTTGTTTTCATTCATCAGCATATAAATCAGCAGTTGTATCTTCTTACAGCAATGGACAAGAATTCCGGTTGTTCCACATTCTTCCAGAACGTGATACTGTCATGGTTTTGTTTCTGCTTTTGTTGTTGTTTTTTTCTATTCTGGTTAACGTATAAAGATACCACATTGTTGTTTTAATTAGATAATGTAAATAAGCAATAATATATCCAAATATCACTTACATTTGCCCCTCTCCAAAAGAGTAGTAATATCATTTGGGGTTAAATAATTTGGGGACCAGACTTTGATTATCTTGTTGCTGAAAGTGTAAATGTGTTCAGGCTCTTTGAAGGGCAATTATCTATTCAATAGATCACTTGATGTCTGTCTACTGTGCCAGGCACTGCCCTAGGCAATGAGTATAATGGAGAAAAAGACAAGTCCTGCCTTCATGGGAAAGACCAATTATAAAAAAGTAAATAAATACAAAATCTTATATACCATTATCAGGGCTAAGAAGAAAATAAATAGGGGACCACAGACTGAAGAACAGGGGTCCGCATACCTAGATGGCAGGGTCAGAGAAGGCTCTTCAGAGAGGTGATATCTAAGCAATCTGGATATGTATCTAAAGGTCAGATGTACTTACCTCTTGGCCAACAACTCGCCCTTTGAGGAACCCAGAGTACAGAAGTGCACACGCACAAATATCCGTGTGAGAACATGGACCAGTGGCATCTCTCTTGCCCCATCCCCTGCATTGTAGCTCACAGCAGCCTGTGTGATCTTTGGAAAACTCAAATCTGATCATGTTCTCTTCCCCGCTTAAAACCCTTCGATTACTTGTACTTTGGACAAAGTCCATACTCCTTACTTTATAAATCCCAAAATAATCTGACCATCCCCTGTGTACAGCATAACTATTTCATACCATCCTCCCCTGCTCCTAATGATCCTGCTGCCCTGGTCTATTTTCTGTTTTTCACGTGATCTAAGCCTTTGCTCAGATCATTCCTTCTGTCTGAAAGCTCTTGGCTGGAGCCTTCCTGTGGTTGGCACATTCTCATCCTTGGGTCTCAGCTCAGGGCTCACTTCCTAAGAGTAGCTTCCTGACCACATAGATGGCTTTGTTCTGTCAAGTTGGTTAAAGTGGAAGCTGTTTCCCAGCATTGCTTCCCCTGTATGTTTCCATTTAGAGTTAGCCGTAAGAGGAGCATGCGTGAAATTTGGAAGGCGGAAGTAAAGTAATGGCCATTGCTCTCTGAAGGTCGTTGTATCAGATGTGGTGATGGACAGATGGATATAGAGGTACCCAGCAGATTCCAGCTGGTAGTCGATCTCCCTACCCTCACCCCACCGTGTTTGGCCCTTCTTTCTGACTCCTGGCCCTGCTGACAGCCTCAGGCTCACCCACAGCAAAGGCAAGGGGCGTGAGGCAAGGATCCCACACCACACGGGCACCAGGAAGCTGAGGCTTATGAAGGCCGGTCAGCGCAGCTGATAAAACAGGGAAATGAGATGAATTCAGAGGCTTCCTGCCCGTTGTGCTTCTTGGCCTCCAACATACTGGGCAAGGTGGCTGTGATGATTTCCATCTGGAGGAGAAAAAAGACTGGGCACCCACAAATTATCCAATTTGAACCACGTGAAGAAGAGTATATTAACAATTTTTACTGATTATTTTCAGTATGTCTTTTTCTGAGGTCTTTGGCTGTTTTTTCTCTTTTCAGAAAAGCTGGTAAAATGTTCAGTTGAGAGGATGCTTGCTAAAAGATTTTTTAAAATATAACTCATGATGATCCAGTGCCCTGAAGTGATTTGTCACTAATGTGATTTAGGCCACTATGCATCTCCAAAATCACTCTAGGAGTGGATCATGCTTGTTCTTAGAAATTTAAAAAAAAAGAAGCAACTTTCGCATGAAACATCCAAAGAAGGATTTTTGACACGTCACATAGCCAGAATCTTACTTTATTCTTTATTTGCCATGTATTGATTTAGCTCCTGTTATGTGTCAGGTGCCATTACACCTGCTCTGTGCCCTAACAGTGGGCATTAAGGGCACAGCACGGAACAAGCAGACAGAATCCCTGTACTGTGGGAGTTTATATTCTATTCAGAGAGACAGACAATAAGCAAACAAGGGAAACAAATGTATAATAAAATTGCAGGGACTATGTGCTATGGAGGAACTAAACAGGCTAGACAGTGACTTTGGGAAGAACAAGCCTTGCCATGACGTAGGACAAATGTGTTCTAGAAGGGGTAGCAGGTGCAAAGGTCATGGATGGAAACAGCTTGACATGTTCAGGGAACAGCAGAAAGCCCCGTGAAGCAAGGAGCCAGCTAGGACATGGGGTTGGGCTTGGAGGGGTCAACACCGGAAGCAGTTTGGATGGTTTCCTAGGGGTGATGGAAAGATGGAGATTTTCGGCAGTAAAGTGATCTCATTTCCATTTTTTTAAGTCTGCTCTGGAAGTTGTGTAGAAAAATAGCTTACATTTGTGAATGGAAACCAAAGTAATTAACCTCCAACTAATAAAAATAATTGGTGAAAAAAAAAGATTAGAGCCAATAGCCATTGCTACAGTTCTAAAATTTGTTAAAATAACAGATTTTCCAATTTTTAAATGGCATCATAATGGGTACCACTTCTGTACTCTGCTGATTCTTCCGGTAGTAGTTGCATATTATATTTACATGTGTACACATGACAAAAATAAGCATTCAATACTCCTGACCTCAGAACCCTCACAATGCATAGAAGAGAGGAAGCAGGAAGAGGCTGCTCCCTGCAGGAGCAGCCAGCCTGGCTGTGAGATGCAGGTCAGTCCTCTGACTGGCCACTAGAGGGCAACCTTGCTGCACTTTTGGGCTCTGGTCCGCTGTCTTCCTCTTTGCCAACTTCAGCTTCAACTCGTCCCAAGCTGCTGATGGGAAATGTAGTTAAGAATTCTTCCCCTTTCATCTCTGGATGAGCTGTAACATATCCAAACATGGGCAGTTACAGGGATCTTGAAGAGGCTGCTGCCCTTGCAGGTACATAGGAACAGGTCTTTCCAGGGCCACCTGTTACCTTCAAGATAGTAAATCACACAGTTTGGTTTTTTTTTTTTTGGTCTTCGTTTACTTCGTCTTTAATTTACTAAATTAAAATTTTACTGAATGAAAGACTCTCTCCAAAACTCATGATTGAATAGACTACACCACATGCAGTTAAACTGAACAGAACAGCCAGTTAACGTGGAATGTCACACAAATTGGCACATCTCACTGTACAAAACTGTTTATATACCTGTTTTATAATAAAGTGTATGGCATTAGATTTGTAAATAATATATTTGAAGAAACTGGCAGATTAAAGCATACACTAAAAAATCTATTCCCTATATGCTATACAGATCTATTTCAATTTATTTTTGCATTATAAATAAATCTAAATGCCAACATCAAAACTAATGGTATCCCAGAGAATCGGCTCTCAAACTCCGAATGCAAGTTTTGAATTTATATATATGTTAAGTGAATAAAGTAAGCCAAAAAAAAAAAAAACCAAGAAATAATCAGTTATTGCCACATTCATATAGGCATATTTAATAGTCCAGGTTTAAGCATTTTTTAGGCATTTATATCTATTCTACATAAGAGTTTGCATCTGCTAATCCCAAACCACTAATCCCCTACACCCCTGCCCCTTGGCAACCGCAAGTCTATTCCCTGTGTCTGTGAGCCTGTTTCTATTTCATGAATAAGTTCACCTGTGTCATATTTTAGATTCCACAGAAGTGATGTCATATAGTATTTGTCTTTCTGATTACTTCACTCAGTATGATAATCTCCCTCGGTCCATCTATGTTGCTGCAGATGGCATTATTTCATTCTTTTTTATGACTATGTAGTATTCCATTGTGTATATGTACCACATCTTTATCCATTCATCTGTTGACGGACATTTAGGTTGTTTCTGTGTTTTGGCTACTGTGAGTAATGCTGCAATGAACATAGGAGTGCATGTGTCTTTTTGATAAAATTCTATAATTTATGATCAATAATTACATGTCAGAAAATGAAAATCATTGATGTCAGCAGTAGTAACACTACTATTCAGTTGAACCATAAGAGACTGTAATTATCAACTCTCTTTTAACCTATAAAGTGAAAATTTTATTTGGTTTAACTCAATACATGTCATGTTCTCTGCAGTTGTCCCCTGAATATATGATCCAGTGCATTTGGTATAGGTTTCTGAGTAATCTGGAGAAAGCTGTAGATACTAACGACAAACATAATTGTCCAACTTCACACTGAACTAAAGCTGAAAAATTATTTCCTTAAAAAAAGACATTTGAAAAAAAAGAAAAAGCATTGAACTGATTAGCAGATTTTCACTGTTCAACTGCGTTTTCATGATTCTTATCAATACATTACCACCGGCGACTTTCTAAGTGAATGCAGCTAAATACTTGTATTTTTCTCATTTAGTGTTTCTGGAGGAAAATGACCATCAGGGCCAGTGGCACAATGGATAATGCATCTGACTACAGGTCAGAAGATTCCAGGTTCGTCTCCTGGCTGACTCAAGGTTACCTCTCCCCGCTCTAGCAGGGAGGTAGGGTGGTGTGTTATTTACAACCCACCTGATCCTGACTCTATTATTGGCTTCCCTGGTGGCTCAGAAGGTAAAGTGTCTGCCTGCAATGCGGGAGACCCGGGTTCGACCTCTGGGTCAGAAAGATCCCCTGGTGAAGGAAGTGGCAACCCACTCCAGTACTCTTGCCTGGAAAATCCCATGGACGGAGGAACCTGGTAATTTACAGTCCATGGAGTCGCAAAAAGTGGGACATGACTGAGCAACTTCACATGGTTCACGTGGAGGAAAATGAAATCTGTCCTCTTCTGCCCCCTTTTGGCCACTTCATTTTCCTGCTTTGCCAGTTTTTAATAAAAGAATCTCAGCAGTCTTATGAAGACTTTGCTTTTCCAAAAGGAAAACTATTTGGTTCCTTGGCTTAAAGGACTTGCTCCTTTTTAGGATGCCAGACCAATGGTGAATTGGTAGGAAAACTAGAGTTGGTGTAAAAAGTGTATAAATTTTAAACCTGTTGTGCAGTAAACCCGGGAGGAAACAGATGATCGGGAATTAGCTGTTCCTCTTTGGAGCTCAAGTTAGTGTCTGGTGGAAGAGAGTGAGACAGTTATTTAATGCAAGGCCACAAACAAAAGAATTTAAAAAGAGGTGTGTTTTTGGAACGGATTCATTCGGAATGTAACCAGCAGACCCTGAGCTTTCTCCTGGAACACTGGTGTTGCCTATGTTGTAAGTTTGGGTTTTTTCCCTCTTGGAGATAAGACCTTGTCTTCAACTTCCCTGGTATTCTTTGCACTGGGTTGGGACACTCAGCAAAGACTAGTTTGTTGCCAACAAGGGTGCCTTAGAACAATCTCTGTCCCCAGAAAATAGATGTACTAGTGTGGCTGGCAAGAGCAAAAACAAAGCTGATCTTCAGATAAGAGCATGTCAACAAAATGAGGCTATGTTTCTGACATGGAATAGTCTGGGGAATTGCTAAAATGTTTGGAAATAAAATATACTTTTTGTTTGGTGGCTCAGACAGTAAAGAATCTGCCTGCAGTGCAGGAGACCCGGGTTCAATCACTGGGGTAGGAAGATCCCCTGGAGGAGGAAATGGCAACCCACTCCAGTATTCTTGCCTGGAGAATTTCATGGCCAGAGGAGCCTGGCGGGCTACAGCCCATAGGGTAGCAAAGAGTTGGACACACCTGAGTGACTAACACTTTCACTTTCTCTAGAGATGGCTCAGTATTTCCCATTGGGGGTGCTATTGATGTGCTGGATGACACAGTTCCACATTGTAGGGGGCATGCGTGCTGCATCCTAAGTGGCTTCAGTCATGTCCAACTCTTTGCAACCCTATAGTCTATAGTCTGCCAGGCTCCTCTCTCCATGGGATTCTCCAGGCAAGAATACGATGGTGGGTTGCCATACCCTCCTCCAGGGGATCTTTCCAATCCAGGGACCGAACCTGGGTCTCTTACATCTCCTGCATTGGTAGGCGGGTTCTTTACAACTGGCACCACCTGGGAAGTCCTGGATCCTAAGCACCAAATGTCAGTAATACTTTCCAGTTACTGTAAAAATACAAAATGCTGTACCCCCTTCCCCATTTCCAAAATCACTTCTGGGACTGGTGCTGGCCTTAGTTAAGAACCATTAAATCCTCTCATTTTTATCAGTTGAGGCCTAGAGAAGGGAAAGAACTTGCCTAAATCACAGACAAGACATATAGAAAACAATCAGAGGAGATTTATTGGAAATCAATTACCCAAAGTTCAGGCATTCTACCAGAACCTAGCTGGGGCTGGAGACAACAGAGAGAACACTATAAAAACAAAATGTGATCTCTCTTCACAAAAGAGGAGAGAAAGAGAGTGAAAGAGCTAATATTTATTGGGAATCTATTGCATTCTAGCACTTTCTAAGCCTTTTCATATGATCTCTGCAACAACTCTTTGAGGAAACTGAGAGACACAGAGGTTAAGTGTGGAGGCATAATTTGAACTTGGGTTTTCCTGACTCCAAAATCGTCATCTTTTCACAAATACCTTTCCAATGTATGTGTAACCATAGAAACTAGTGTTTTAAAAAATTATCCAGAAATTGAAAAAAGGTAAAAAGATAACCATGTGTTCTTTCGAAGTCATACAAGAGGACTACCTAATACCCCCTCCTGGGGTCCTCTGGTTCTCTTGGCAAATGTGACTGTGCTTAATTTACTATTTACTGTTGTTTACAAGCCAGACTCTATGAATTTAGAGATGAATTAATATAAAATTGAGAAGGTACAAATTATTTTTGTCTGGTAAATATGTAAATGCTCTCTGTCCAGTTGAGACAATGGCCACAAAGGTTGTAGATTTATTGCCCTGTAGGACATTAACCACATGTGTCTAATTTAGCAATTTTATCCCAACTGTTTTTTCTTGCACTGAATTATATATACATCAGCTTCTCATAACCTTTGAATCAGCTGTCATTCTTTTGGTTTCTTCTGCTGCTGCTGCTGCTAAGTCGCTTCAGTCGTGTCTGACTCTGTGCGACCCCATAGACGGCAGCTCACCAGGCTCCTCCGTCCCTGGGATTCTCCAAGCAAAAATACTGGAGTGGGTTGCCATTTCCTTCTCCTCAATAATGGTTTAATATTAAGTCTTTGACACAGGCTCACTACATAGTTGTATGAGAGTTATTTTTAATTTTTTTTAAACTCTTTTGGAATTATATTTGGACAGTAGCTTGAACCAATAAGTGATTGACTGCTGGAATGTGAGAGTGAAACTCTAGGTGCTATGTGCACTAAGTCGCTTCAGGCGTGTCCAACTCTTTAGGACCCCATGGACTGTAACCCCTCCAGGCTCCTCTGTCCATGGGATTCTCAGGCAAGAATACTGGAGTGGGTGCCATTTCCTCCTCCAGGGGATCTTCCCCACCCAGGGACCGAAGCTAGGGCTGTTATGTCTCCTGCATTGACAGACAGGTTCTTTACCACTAGCTCCACCTGTGCTATGGGAACATACAAAGGATGAGAAGAGAGGGCTTTCTAGAAGGAAGTGCAGCATGAAGAAAAGAAGGAAAAAGTCAAGGGTTTTTGTAGAGGCTACAGTTAAAGGAGAGGCACACCTCGTTTGGTCTTTATCCTCAGGTCATGCTCCTGACCTTATAGGATCCAGAATGTGAAGATTAAAAAGAAATAGACCATTGAAGAAGCTCAGTAAGGGCAGGAATTTGAGCTATTTTTGTCAACAGTGTACTCTTAGAGCTTGGACATATGAAATCAACAGTGACTGTTTGTTGAATGACTAAGTTGATCAAAAGAAAAGAAGATGATTAGCTTCAATTAACTGACCACTTACTATGTGCCAGGCGTTATGCCAGGCTCTTTTTAAATTTTTAAAAATTTTCTATTGGAGTACCGTTGATGTAATTACAGTGTTATTCATTTCAGGTGTGCACCAAAGTGATTCAGTTATACATGCACATATATCTGTTCTTTTTCGGATTCTTTCCCCATATTGTTTATTACAGAATATTGAGCAGCATTCCCTGTGCTTCAGAATAGGTGCTTGCTGATTATCTAGTTTATATGTAGTAGTGTATGTCTGTTAATCCCACTTCCTAATTTATCCCTACTCCCCACTTTTCCCCTTTGGTAAGCCTAAGTTTGTTTTCTAAGTCTGTGAGTCTGTTTCTACTTCATACATAAGTTCAGTTGCATCATTTTTTTAGATTACACACGGAAATGTATCATATGATGTTTGTCTTTATCTTTCTGGTTTACTTCACTTAGTATTTAATCTCTAGGTCCATCTATGTTGCCACAAATGGCATCATTTTATTATTTTTTGTGGCTGAGTAATTGGGGGCAGGAGGAGAAGGGGACGACAGAGGATGAGATGGCTGGATGGCATCACCGACTTGATGGACCTGAGTTTGAGTAAACTCCGGGAGCTGGTGCTGGACAGGGAGGCCTGGCGTGCGTGATTCATGGGGTCGCAAAGAGTCAGACACGACTGAGCGACTGGACTGAACTGAACTGAAAATTCAATTGTATATATGTACCGCAGCTTTTTTGTATCCATTCCTCTGTTGATGGAAATCTAGGTTGTTTCCATGTCCTGGCAATTGTAAATAGTGACGCAGAAAACATTAGGGTGCGTGCAGCATTTCAATTATGGTTTTCTCTGGATATATGCCCAGGAGTGGGATTGATGGGTCATATGGTAGCTCTCCTTTTTAGTTTTTAAAGAACCTCCATGCTGTTCTCCATAGTGCCTGTACCAATTTACATCACCATCAACAGTGTAGGAAGGTAACATTTTCTCCACACCCTCTCCAGCATTTGTTATCTGTAGACTTTTTGATGATGGTCATTCTGACTGGTGTGAGGTGATACTTCATTGTAGTTTTGATTTGCCTTTCTCTAGTAATTAGCAATGTTAATTGCCTTTTCATGTGCTGTTGGCCATCTGTATATCTTCTTTGGAGAATGTCTATTTAGACCTTCTGCCTGTCTTTATTAAGTTGTTTGCTTTTTTTATATTGAGCTGCATGAGCTGTTTGTATATTTGAGAGATTAATCCCTTGTTGATCCCATGGTTTGCAAATATCTCCTCCCATTCTGGGTTTTTTTTTTTTTTTTTTCATTTTGTTTGTGGTTTCCTTTGCTGAGCAAAAGATTTAATGCTTAATTAGGTCCCATTTGTTTGTTTTTGTTTTTATTTTCATTACTCTAGAAAGTGGATCAAAAAAGATATTGATGCCCATTTATGTCAAAGTGTGTTCTGCTTACATTTTCCTCTAAGAGTTTTATAGTATCCAGTCTTACATTTAGGTCTTTAATCCATTTTGAGTTTATTTTTGTGTATGGTGTTAAAGAGTGTGCTTATTTCATTCTTTTACATGTAGCTGTCTACATGCCAAGCTCTTTACATAAATAATTTCTTCAGATCCTTACATTGATGATATGAAACAGATTTTCATGTTTTCAAATTAGGTTTGGCCTATGGCAAAATTGTTACATGAATGATTTTTATCTTCAGAACTCCTTGACCCTTTCCGAAGGATCATAATCCAAGACTTATAATTATTCTTCCCACTGCCCAAACTGTCTTCCTCCCATCCCAAGCCTGGTGGTGTCAGTATCAATGGAATAAAACTGGTCCTATGATATGCTTAAGAGAGTCCCAGATGGATTGCTGGGTAACCTGGGCCCACGTGTAGTAAGTACTTGCTGAATTTTGATAAGTGAATCTGGAGGCAACAATCACTGGTATCCTTAGTTTTTACCCACAGGGAGCCCTCATGTCGTGGTAGAAATTTCAAACTAGAAAGGAAGGAAAGGGTTCTGCCTCCACCACTGCCCCATGTGGGAAGAGAACTCTGGATCCCTTTTGCAGTGACTACCTCTTTCTGGATATTAGGATGGTATGTCACACATAGAGATACATTGCTCAGATTCCCTCTTCAAGAAAGGGCTCATTGTGCAGCTGTGAGGAGGGGGGTTAACCCACAGCTTCCACTGTTACCTCGTTCTGATTGGCCTCCACTCTTGAGCTGAGATGGTGGTCTTCTTGGGGTGGCCCCATCCAATGACTGTGTAAGACTGTGACACAAGTTCCCATCCATTTCTGCCTAACACAGGCCTCTTCTCACATGCTCAGAGCTCCCTGCTGGGCTGGCAGAGACTTTGTCAGATCCATGTCATGGTCTGGCAACTCCCCTTCCCTAATCCCATTTCCTTCTTTTTCCTTTCACAAGTGTTAATCCTAGTAAGACTTTTACCCTCCTAAATCTGTCTCAACATCTGTTTTTTGGAGGGCCCCAGATGACACAGATGGGATGCTGTTAGCTCCAAGAAACCTTTCATCAGTGAAGGGAGTGGATATTTTAAAACTGGATTTGAGCCAGTACCAGCAGAATAATATAATCACCCTGGATGCTCAAGACCACGGAGTACTTCCACTCTGGCACATGAATCAAATAAGCATTATGTCTTGCTATTCTTTTCAGCACTATGTCTTGCTATTATATAACATGACTTGAATGTTTCTATTGTCTGTCTCAATGAGTGATTTGTTCCATTAATTAAGAGTGTGACTGAGGACAAGGTCACTGTGTCCTTTTCCAGTCTGCTGGATAGTTTCAGTCAAGTTGCCTGTTAGCTGGTCATACATGGACTCCGTAAACCCATTACCCACACTGAGTCATGACTTAGGCTAGTCATTTCTCAAGCTCCTAGTAAACCATCACCCTTCCCGAGAGTCACTTATAAAATGCTCTACATTTTAGCGTTGGGTGAGGAAGTCTTAATGTGGTTGGTGACCAGTACTTGCGGCCACAAATGGAAGGGCATAGTTTTTGCCTTTTGGGGTATGGAAACATCCCCTAATTCCTTGTTAGTAATGCCTGTGTTCACGCTCAGTCGCTCAGTCATGTCTGACTCTTTGCAACCCAATGGACTGTAGCCCACTAGGCTTCTCTGTCCGTGGAATTCTCCAGGCAAGAATACTGGAGTGGGTTGCCATTCCCTCCTCCAGGGGATCTTCCCGACTCAGGGGATGAACCTGGGTCTCCTGCATTGGCAAGTGGATTCTTTACCACTGAGCACCTGGGAAGCCCCATCAGACGAGCAGTACCCCTCAAATTATCCATTCACCCATCAAATATTTGTTGACCGAGAAGGTTGCTCCTTGCCTTTCACCTGATCTGACCCTCAGCTTTGTCCCTATTGTCACATTTTGGGGAAATCTACATGCAGCTCCTTCAGTAGTAACTACCAAGAAGACATTCTGAGGGTCTTCTTACTCCTGTTCCATCTGTCCTCCATGTCAGAAACATCAAGCCTTGATCTGGGTGATGGAATCAGTCAGCGTAGGGGCTCTGGGATCAGACAGTCTTGGGTTCCAATATGGGTTCTCCCACTTGCTTGCTGTGTGATCTTGGTAAGTTTATTTAACCTCTCTGAGTCTTAGTTTATACCTTTATAAACAGGGTAATAATACTTATCATACTGATCTATTATGAAGATTCTATGAAATAATATTTATAAAGCACTTGTCTAATACTCATTGATATTTACTCTATTTATGACAGCAAAATATCATTCTTTAATATCAGTCAAGTTGCAGATGGTTTTTGTACTGCTGCAAAATATATTCCCATTGTAACTACCTGCCTTGGTAAGTGGATTACAGGACAATCCCATGTTTGAACAAATATGTTTTTTAACGCCCTTCTTTATTTGATTACCAAGTTGTTCCTAAGTTTGTTTAAGTCTAATCACCTTAAATATAAAAATAACAGATGCAACTTGACTGTAATATAGTAGTTCGGATTCAGGTGTCAATGACATGTTTGAACTGAGGGAATGTGATTAAATAATACCTCTCTGTTCCTAAATGATTGGTAGATGTTTGAGGAGAGGGAATGAAGTGGCATCATTATTTTTTTTGTGTATGATCTGGTCAGGTTTTGCTCTTAATTATTTTTCCCTTTATTTATTAATTGAAGTAAGTTAAGAACCCCATGGACAGAGGGGCCTGGCAGGCTATGGTCCATAGGGTCAAAAAGAGCTGGACATGACTGAAGTGACTTAGCCCACATGCACACAGTTGATTTACAATGTTGTGTTAGTTTCAGGTGTATAGCAAAATGATTCAGTTATACATGTATATATATATAAATCTATTCTTTTCAGATTTTGATTCATTATTTTTCAAAAATCCTTTAGTAGCACGTCTTCTAAAGCAACTTGCTACAACACAGACAGAATTACTCTACGTCAAATACTTACCTTGTATATTTTGCATTATATACTAGATGTGTTCACCATTGATGGATGGTCAAGTGAACTTTTGTAAAATGAATCCTTATGCCATGTACTTATATCATCTTCTGAGAGATTCTAGCATCAGTTGTTACTCTTCTATTTTAGTTTTTTGGTCATCTTTCCTCATCTCTCTACCCCTTCCTATCTTCCATAGTAAAAAGTCAATAATTCACTCAAGTGTGACATTTATTGTTCACCTACAAGTTGTAACAGTGTTTCATATTGTTAATTTACAACTCCTACCACAAATATTTAAAGGTAATACAGGAATATTATTTAAGGGAATCCTCTTGTAAGCCAGGCATCATTCTTGATTGTTTCAATATTAGTTCAGCTTTAGTTTTGACTGGGTTTTCTTTCACCAAGCACCTAGCTGAATTGCATCATACCTTGGTATGTTTGCACCCTTGATCTTACTATCTCAGTGGATACAGGCTGTCCTGGCAGTGCTTGAGCCTACCACCAAAAATGTGGTAGATCTGAAGTGGAAGTGAATAACCAGAGTGGGGAACAGTCAACTCAGATCTTAGTATCAATAGATAAGATCACCTACAACACAGGCTTCAGGTCATAGATTTCAATCCTATGCCCTCTCTCCACTCCTGTGGATCAGGAGTAAATAATGAAGTCACTGCCCCCAAAATAATATTCTTATTTACAAGAGGATTTTCTACAAGGTTATTTCTCAAAACAAAATCCCTGGTGCTTTCTGGGCTTTCCAGGTGGCGCTAGTGGTAAACAATCCTCCTGCCAAAGCAGGAGATGAAAGAGATGCAGATCTCCCTGAGCCAGGAGATCCCCTGGAGTAGGAAATGGCAGCCCCCTCCAGTATTCTTGCCTGGAAAATCCATGGGCAGAGGAGCCTGGTGGGCTAGAGTCCATGGGCTTGCAAAGAGTCAGACACGACATTCCAGTGCTCAGTTCTGAGCTTAAAGGCACATCCTGCTTTTCAGACAGGATTTAAGGTTCAGTCATTCCAGACATGATACTATACGTATCAGATGCTGTGGTAGGTACAAAGCAGAACAGGAAAGGCATCTCCACCAGCAGCGGAAAATTACAGTGTGGAGCTCTAAGGGTTGGGAGTGGTGGTGGGTGCAATGGTGATCCTGTGTGAAGTGGTGGTAGCTGGCGCTCCCCTCAGCACCACAGCCCAGGAAGAGTGGGGTTCATTGTGCAAACCTGGTTGCTCATAGGCTGCCATCTCTTCTTGGGAAGAATCAAAACCGGGGAGTAAAGTACACAGCCTTTGTTACTATTTATCAAATTCAATTCTTCCATCTCAGAGACAGGAAAACTTGCAATCAGCCCCTGACAAAAAGCAGTGGCTGGATATCAGTTAAGCATGAGCTAGGAATTGTCACACAAGGACCTGGGATGATTTTTTAAAAAAAAACATGGACCATTTTTATCATTTTTATTAAATCTGTAGCTATATTTCTTGTTTTATTTTTGGCTTTTTGGACACAAGACATGTAGGATCTTAGCTCCCAGGCCAGGGGAACGATGTCCCCTGCGTTGGAAGGCAAAGCCTTAACGACTGGACCACCAGGGAAGTCCCTGGGAAAACTTCTTAAAGCAAGCATGGATAGAATGCCACAATTCATAGGCCCACTGCCTTGTGCCAGCTCCTCCCACGATGCCAGTCACTCTCTTGGGCGTGCAGAAGGGACTGTTGGCTTTCCCTGTTGGCTCAGCAGTAACGAATCTGCCTGCCCACGCAGAAGACACGCGTTCAATCCCTGGGTCGGGAGGATCCTCTGGAGAAGGAAGTGGTAACCCACTCCAGTATTTTTGCCTAGGAAATCCCTTGGACAGAGGAGCCTGACGGTGTAGGGTAAGGGAGTTAGAGAAGGCGAGGTTGGGAAAAACGGCGAGACCGGCACTTTACAAGAACAGATCACCTTTAACGAAGCAAGAAGGGGCAGCAGTCAGACTAGTGAGCTGCTGCACTGACCCAAGAAAAGAGTAAGTATTTATAGGCGTATACGTGGACATCTACTGTCTTAAGGGGGCCTGTTCTTCTCCAAGGTTGTTTGGGTTAGTTATCTCTTAAACGGCTGGGGCAAGGAATTCTGGAGATCCAGAGTTCTCCAGAACTCGATCCAAAATAATTCGGTCCAGAGGCTGGACCACTTGGAGCTGGGCATAATCAACCTTAATGTCCATTTTTTCTTTGGGTGAGAGATTTCTTTGTTTTGCATAGAATGGTGGGGAGGACCTGGAGGGGAGTTTTAACTCCAGGCTGTTTTGAGCCGTGTAACTTTCCTTCAGACGGGGTGCAGGCCATGGGCTCACACAGAGTCGGACACGACTGAGCGCTCACTCGCACTAGTACTTGCAAGAGGACATTAATGCGAGGCAGAATAAGCCACAGGTTTTAACAAGCCCCAGCTATGGGGTCAGGATCTTCCCACATCCTTTGCACATCTCCATTTCCTCCCTAACTTACAGGACCCACTCCAAGTCCTGCTGTCTCCGGGAATAAGTCTCTGATCTCACCAGCCCAATGTATGCTGGACATTCTTTTCAGGGTTCCACACAAAGCGTCCCATTGAATCTCTGCCATTTTGAAGCTATGAGGACAGGTTTAAGATCTCTGAGCATTATCCTCTGAGCGTTAGTGGGATAATTACACCTGCCTATGGTCGCTGTAGGCTTCCCAGGTGGCGCTAGTGGTAAAGTACCCACCTGCCAATGCAGGAGACATAAGAGACCAGGGTTCGATCCCTGGGTCAGGAAGATCCCCTAGAGGAGTGTATGGCAACCCACTCCGGGATTCTTGCCTGGAGAATCTCATGGACTGGAATCCCATGGAATCCCAGAGGAACCTGGCAGGCTACAGTCCATAGGGTCGAGCTGAAGAGACTTAGCAAGCTGTGCTGTTGGTGTCTGGTTTGTTCTATCACCCAGTCGTGTCTGACTCTGCGACCCTGTGGACAGCAGTACACCAGGCTTCCCTGTCCTTCCGGCTAAACCTGAAACCTCCACAAAAATCAGTCGAGGACCCACACACTGACATGACAGTTAAGCCCATGCAGCCGTCTTAGCAGCCTGAAAAGCCACAAACAGGTGGACAAGCACCCCTTGTCCCATCCAGCCTCACCCAAACCTGTGTACGCGGTGGAGTAAAAGCCGAAGCCGTCAGTCCCTGAGCAGCATTTCCTGGGCTCAGCTGCCGAGGGGGCTGCTGGATGCTCAGGAGCGGGCGGGGACGGGGAGGAGCAGGGCCCATGAGCTAGTGCCGCTCCCTGGGCACCATCTGAGCCAGCCTTCCAGCGGAGGAGGGCCTGGGTGCCCAACGCGGCCGCAGGGTCCCCAGAAAAGAGGGCATTGGAGGAGAACAGCCGACAGAAGGGCTGTCTCAGTCGAGGGGCAGAGCCATCAACGCCCACCCCTGCAACCCCCGTTCTCATCCTCTGGGACTTCCTCCTTGGCTGCCTGTCTTTGCCAGGCAGCTCAGACTTGGCACCCTCTTCCCTCTGACTGGCTCTCACCTCCGGAGCCTGGAGGGCTGAAGGCTGCCCAGAGACCAATGAACCCCGGAGGGGGGTCCTCCCACAGCCCCATGGGGCGCTGCAGGCAGAACATGGACTTAGCACTGCTCTCTGGGGGGCGTCTGGCAGAGGATACTCACGGTGCCGCAGAGAAGATCCGGCTGGGCCCCAGGACAGGCAGCCTCTGGGTCTGTGATCTGAATCTGCTGCCTCCTGGCCCAGGTTCGAGAACTCCAGAAGGGGTGAGCAGTGGTGGTGGGGGCAAGGAACTTGGGGTCCAGAGGGACTCAGCCCGGCAAGCTGGTCCTTCCTTTTCCCCCAGCAGCCCCCTTTCTTCTCTTCCATTAAAAGTAACCCCTGGAGAAGAGTATGACCCAGAACACCCCCAACAAGAGCCTCAGCATCAGGGCTTCCCTGCAGGATCCAGGAGGGGGGGCGGGACCTCTACAGGAAGGGTAGCGGGGGAGGTCAGGGGCAGCTCCTTCTTCCGCAGCTGCGTGTCCCACTTGAGACTGCTGCCCTTGTTCACCACCTTGATCCTGAACGCCAGCTTCCTTACACTGACTGGCCCCAGGCTGTCAAAGAATGCCTCACTGAACACCGGCTGGCGGCTGTTCTTGACGACAGTGCGGTGCTGTTTCTGCAGCTTGCCGGGTACCAGGCACAGACCCACACAGCAGCTGATGTTGCAGGCATCGCCCTGCCAGTTGAAGAGGCCCTTTCTTTAAAACAACAACAACAAAAATTTCTTTATTTATCTTTGGTTGCATCTGGTCTTAGTTGCCGCACACCGGCCCTGTGGTTAAGGCACATGGATGTCGTTGTCGCTCATGGGCTTAGTTGCTTTGTGGCATATGGGATCTTAGTTTCCCCACCAGGGATTGAACCGCATCCCCTGCATTGGAAGGTGGATTCTTAAGCACTGGACCACCAGGGAAGTCCCCTTAGGCACTATCTGCACGATACTACTCCTACCATCACCCCTTTGCTGACCAACAATGGTCTGGAGTTGGTCCCATTCAGCTGAGTTATTTTCATGCTTGTAGGATTAAGTTCTTATTGAGTACAGGAAGCATTTCCCACCTTCATTAAAACTTGTTTAAAGGAAGGATGGCATCTTGCACTTTTCTATTTATCTTATAGAACCTAAGAATGGTGAGGTGTACACAGTGATTACACACTTCCTTAGTCATTGTGTGGAAAGGAAAGACTACAGGGGTTGAGTTCAGAGAATAAGGAAAAGGAATTTAAAAGTCCTGAATACCAGACACCATACTTAAGAATTTATTAATATTTTATCCAACCCCATTGTAACCAACTCTGTGTTAATGCCTTGTGATAGCTACCATCATCTTTGGCAGAATGATGATAGCATCATCATTCTGAGGCTATCAAAATGAAGTGACTCACCAAATTCCATTGAGACACAGAGTCCCCACCACCCCATTCCTTGGTTAGACTCCATTTCTGCCACATGTAACTGGATTTTGGATTCTAAGCCAGATCCACAGTTAAATCTGGATCCACAAGGCAGCCCTTTCAAGCCTCCACTATTTTTCTAGAGTACGTGTTTTGAGAAATTTAAAGTCACTAAGTAGATCGAAAAGCGATGAAGTTGCCAAATTTCAGTCCTTGGCCTCGCCCCAGTGGATGACAGCCCATTTCACACTGGAGGAGGAGCAGAGGTGGTGCCTTGAGGACAGTAAACTGGACCTGGGGTGGGTATAACAAAGAGGCCCTGGGGAGCCAAGCCACCATCAGGAAGAGACTCACTCCCAGTGACAGGAGAGAAGACAGCGCTGTCTCCCACCAAGATGAAGCTGCTGCTGCTGCTGTGTCTGGGGCTGACCCTAGTCTGTGCCCAGGAGGGAAGCTCTGATGTTGTGAGAAGCAACTTTGATATTCCAAAGGTAAGGGCAGGGAAGCAAATTGCAGGCAGATTCTTTACCAGCTGAGCTATGAGGGAAGCCCCACACTCACTCAAGGGCAGTGGAGCGTAGTGACTTTGGAATTTGGAGGGTGTTTTGGAAGATTCTGAAGCAGAGTGCCTCTCTGGGAGGAGAGGAGGTCCTTGACATAGTAGAGGAAATGGGAGGCTTCAGACCTTGGTCTAAGAAAGGGCAGTGGTGCCATGTTAAAAGGTGACAACACTTAGGGAACCTCCAACTTACTGGAGGAACAGTGAACAGTGGAAAAAGTCCTAGATATAGTGCCGACCGTCCCAAGTCTAATTTAATCTTCACATCACCATCATGAGAGTCCTGGCCCAGAGGTCAGGGTTCAAGGAGACAAGGGTTCATGTTGTATTCCTTTCCTCTTTTCTCACCCAGTCATTTTATTGATTTATTGCAGATTACAGGGGAGTGGTATTCCATTCTCTTGGCCTCAGACCTCAGGGAAAAGATAGAAGAAAATGGTAGCATGAGGATTTTTGTGGAGTACATCACTCTCTTGGAAAATTCTTCTTTGTTTATTAACATGCATACAAAGTAAGTGTGTATTTTTTTGCTTGGGGAAGGAAAAACAGAAGTCTGAATATGGTGTTGGACCTTTTCACACACACACATATATGTATATATTCTGAGCCTTTACTAAAATCAGGGCCCATCCTTGATAAAATCCTTGGCACTGACCCATGGATTGAGAAACCTGAACCTGTGACTTTGCTAGATTTCAGAGATAAGAATTGGGACAGGAATACTTTTCAGTGGAAAAAGAGGAGGTAAGGGGTAGAGACTTATCAGATCATTAGTAGTATGGAAAGACAACACAGGTTAAGAGCATAGGATTCAGAATCAACAGGCAATCCAATTCTGATTCTCTTTGTGTCACCAGGAAAATTCATCTCTTTCTTCCTCAGTCTTCTCTGGAGGAAAAGATGATGATATAATTCTCTCTCTGTATTTTTGTGAGGACCAAGCAAGGTGATGTTTGAAAGCACCATCTGAGAGACTGCCACATGGTCAGAACCCAGCTGATTCTCTAGACAAGTGGCTGTCATAATAGTAATAGTGGGAAGAGGTGATAGAGGCATAGGGATAGAAGTCGTGGACTCATTCTCAAAGTACCAAATGAAGTGATATAATGTAAATAAAAGCGCTTTGGAAACTACATCCAAAATGTTCAACAGCTAATCAGTGAAATGGGCAACTCAAGTTACAGGTAGAGTGTGAGGGAGCCAATCCCTTCAGGATTTCAAGGGCATCAGCTCGTTTTGTTTTACAGGGTAAACGGAGTGTGCACTGAGCTTCCTTTGACTTGTGACAGCACAGGAGAGGATGGTGTATATACTCTCAAATGTAAGTATGTTAAAAAAAGAAGTCTTTCTAAATTCTACTTCCAGCTGCAAGGAATTTACTCCAATGTCTTAAGGATTTGATAAGTTCCTTATGTGTTTGTTTAGGTAATCTAATGTGGCCATCTAATAGTCAATATCCTGAATTTGGGAGAAATGTGTGTGTCAAAGCCAGTGCCTGGCACACGGTACCGTCAGACAGAGAAAGAACCTTGGTCATATGTATTTCCTACAACAAAAGGAAGTTGGCAAATAAAAAAGTAAATTGGCAGGACAGTTTCACATTCCTTGCCCCCTTTTTAAAAAAATTATTTATTTATTTTGGCTGCACTGAGTCTTCATTGTTGCCTTTGGATTTTCCCTAGATTTAGCAATCAGGAGCTATTCTCTAACTGTGATGAGCAGGCTTCTCATTGGGCAAAGATTCCGCCTGCAATGCAGGAAACCTAGGTTTGATCTCTGGGTTTGGAATATCGCCTGGAGGGGAGCATGGCAACCCGCTCCAGTATTCTTGTCTGGAGAATCCCATGGCTTCTCATTGTGGTGCCTTCTCTCTTATTGAGGATCATGGTCTCTAGGGCTCAGGGGCTCAGTAATTTCATCATGTGGGCTCAGCAGCTGGGGCATGTGGGCTCTAGAGTATACGATCTTAGTTGCCCCAAATCATGTGGGATCTTCTTGGACCCAAGGATTGAACCCGATCTCCTGAAATGGCAGGTGGAATCTTATCCATTCGACCACCAGGGTAGTTCCATGGCCCACTTTCAGATGATGTCTGATAGCCATTGCCAGAGCATATCATTCAGGTTATAGCACTGGGTATATAAGGCCAACGGGGCTTATAGAGAAGACATTTGGCAGAGATGGCCAAGTGAGGTAGGTGGGTCCAAGGTGTCATAACAGAGGGGAAGTTACTTCAGTGGCTGAATTTTTCTACCCCTAATGGTCACTTCATCAGTGTTGCTTAGAAATTGCCTCTCAAAGCCCAGAGAGATGCAGATGGAAGGCAGTAGACATCACTATTTCTTTCAGGATTTGTTTTGTGGGAGAGAACAGGTAAAAGGGTTTCACGTCTTTCTCACAGACCGAAGAACTTCTGAGCTGTGTTTTGTTTTCTCCACAGATGATGGAGAAAATGTATTTCGCATACTTGAAGTGGACTATAATCACCATATTATGTTTTATCTTGAGAACTTCAGCGACTCGTACAAACTGCTAGAGCTCTATGGTAGAGTATTTTCACACTGGCGCTCATCTTGGGGTGGGGAGACCGGGGAAGGAAGGAAGCCTGGAGACAGAGTGGACCTCCCACTGGTACCCTGGGACCTCTCTCCTCATTAGAGACAGATGCTCCCCTTTGGTAAAATCTCTCAGGCTCAGTGATGGGAAGATGATGACTCTCTCATTGTGCCAGAAAGATATCCTAAAGGTGTCACATTCAAGAAAGACTTTTTTCCATCCCTGAGACTTGTGCCTAAGCACGTAATCAGTTCCATTCACTTTCCCACTCGGCCAGAGACCCACCCCTCTCATGAGCCTCAGTCACCAGGAAACAGGACGAAGCTTTTCCTGTTACTCTTCCCACAGCCCGAGAACCAGATACGAGCCCAGAACTCAAGAGCAGGTTTGTGGAAATTTGCCAGAAGTATGGAGTTGTTAAGGAAAATGTGATTGACCTGACCAAAGCGGGTAAGTTGAGCTACCTCTGGCTTTCTCTGCCTGAAGTCCCATGTTGCTGAGTAGGAATGTTACTGAAGGGAGAAATCCAAGAGGAGTTAATACCCCCATTCAGTCCCCTTTGTCCTAACCTGGAAAACCATCTGGTTTCATTCTGGGAAATAAACTGGGGTTGGTGTTTGAATGTGCTCTTCTCTGCCTCTACAGATCGCTGCTTCCAGGAGCGAGGGAATGGAGTGGCCTAGGGCTGCAGTTTGGTGAGCTCTACTGAAGACGGGGTGGCCCAGGGTTCAGTACCTTCCAGAAGCATTAGGGGTTTACAGTAGAAGATTTAAAAGATCACAATAAAAATAATTTGATAGGAAGAGCTTGAAATTTGGAGTTAGAGGACCTGGGTTCAGGATCTACTCCTGCCATGTGCTTTTAAAGCAAATCATATACCAGTTAAAAGGGAAAAATTATGTCTACCTTACAGAATTACTGTGTGAATATAATGCTGCAGAAAAGGGCTCAGTAATTGATAATGTGGGAAAAAATCAGTAAGAATTACAGTTTTAAACGGGAAAAGAATGTGAGTATGATATTCAAATACATTCTGTGTTTATGGCCCATCTTCTAATCCTGAAAGCCTGTCTCACCCTTCAATACATGGAAAACATTTCTTCCTTCAATCTCTGCACATCCTTAACTTGTACTCTGGGAATAGAGCTGTCTGACTTTCCAGTTGTCCTCCAATCTGGAAAATAGAATCTGGAGTTTCCTCCTCTGTTTCCTGTCTCAGACTTATTGTGTGGCTTCATTCAGATAATGTAAGTGAAAGTCTTAGCAACTATGGCTTACATAAAGTCAGCATTTAATAAAAGATTGCTATGGCTTTTGCCAATTTGTCAAAGACACTTTAAAACTATCAGTGCTGAGGATGGCAGAAAGAAGCCTAGCATCCTTTATTGCTTCCACTCTTCTTTTCATAGGCTCAGTTGGGGCAGGCTAAGATGGGATCAACAATAGAAAAAAACAGGAAAAGAATCACTAACACCCTCCCTTCCCCTATTCTAGCTAATAGCATGGGTTAGAATGCAGGTTGGTGACTATTTCTTCAATGTATTTTTGGAAATAGAAATTCTCTTTGTCCTCAGTTCAATCTGAGAAGCACCTAATAAGCTTTTGTGTTCTCATTCTCATTTGCTTATTTAGTGCCACCTGACTTGGGCTCCAGAATCTTCTCTTCCATGGTTCCCATCTTATGACAAGTGCTGGGACCTGACTTCCATCACTATCACATGTGAAGGCACCGTCTCTGCATCTTCAGGATATTCCCTAATTATCTAGGAACACTTAGCAGCTCAACGAGAATCAAAGTTTCCCCCAGATTTCCGATTCCCTTTGCCCCATTCAGGACAACAGTGCCATGAATAAAACCTTCCTCAACCTGTTCAATAAATGATTTGCCTTGCAATCAATCATGTGGTTTTTCTTCGTTTATGTAAGAGACGTGGGGGTGGCAGGAAGAAAATGAGGCCTCGTGACCATACTCTTCCCCTGGCCTCTCAGAACCTTTCCTGAGCTTCAGTCTTTTCCCTCGTCTGCAGTCATTCTCTGTCCCAGTGAGTGCTACTTGTCTTCTGAGTTGCCCATTTCTTAGTGACCTGATAAACTGTAAGACGTGCCCTAGAAATTGCTGCATCCTAGAATTCTGTTTTTCAGTGGGGGTACTGAGAGTTGCTGCTGGGGCTGACACCAGCTCAACATGTTTTAGGGTGCACCTTTACACCCCAGCTTCTCTCGCTCACCCATCCTCTGAGACGGTCAGTGTCCTTTCTTTCTTTTTCTGGTGTGGCAAATGCTTTTATTTTGCAGAAACACATCTATGATGTCTAAGTTGAAAATAAACATTGTAAATTGCTATTGATTTCAAATTATTCATTTTAAAAAACTTTATTGAAGTATAGTTGATTTACAGTGTTAATTTCTGCGGTACGGCAAAGTGACTCACATATATATATATATATATATATATATATATATATATATACACACACATTCTCTTTCGTATTCTTTTCCATTATGGTTTATCACAGGATATTCAGTATAGTTCCCTGTGCTATAAGTAAGACATTTATCCATTCTGTATATAGTATTTATCCATTCTGTATATAATAGCTTACATCCGCTAATCCCAAACTCCCATTCTATCCCTCCCCCATCACCTATCCCCCTTGGCAACCACAGGTCTTTTTTCTAAGTTTATGATTCCATTTCTGTTTCACAGACAGGTTCATTTGTGTCATATTTTAGATTACACACATAAGTGGTATCATGTGCCATTATTTTTCTCTTGGTCAGTGTCGTTTCATACTCTTGGAAAACCTTCAACCCCTGCTTTTATTTACTGGGAACTTGCTAAGTGAGATTCCATGAAATGTGATCAATACTTATCTTCAGCATTCTATACGGTCAGGAGGCATCAATGAGGCTAAATGTTATTGGTCTCTTCTTTGGGGAGCTTACAAGCTTTGGAGGAAGGGAAATTAAATATCCTCTTTCAGTTGTAATACTTTGCAACATCAGCCAATAATAAGAACGATGGAAGAGTTACACATGAGTGTTGTGGCAGAGCAGGATGTGGGCAGCAGTTGTGAAAATAATGACTCACCCCTTATGGACTTAAGATTTATGTAAACAAAGAAGGCTTTCTAGATATCTGACTCTCCCCATATTACTCTGCCTCCAGTCAGAAGAATATGTTAGGTTCAGGCTTATTGGTCTTCACTTAAGTGCTTAGTCTGGTTTGCTGAAATATGACAAAAGTCTACGTAGAAATCCAACCAGTCATGCTGGGATCACTCATTTTTAAAAGGTGGCCTTTAAGAGACAGCAGCTGATACCCAGAAGGGTATCCTTGGGAATGCTTAGAACATTGACAACATAGTAATCAATGCACCGGAGGGCCATGTGGGTGATGGGGGATGGCTGTATGGTGCCACATGTCCAGAAACTACAGCTGATGGGGAAGCACAAAATGACTCTCAGGGGTTCCCAGATCAAGATGACAGATGAGCTCACACTGAAACCTAACCCTCAGCCCTAAATGATATGCAAATAAGGTATGAAATGTTAATGACATTCAAAAGCAAGAAGTGAAGATGTCTGTGGATCAGAAACAGAGCAGGCCTTTTCCAAAGAAACGAAAAGATAGAAATCACAGGGAAGATGTGGGTAGAGGCCAGAACAGGCTTTATTCACATGCCGGCAATTGTGGGAGAAGGGGAGGGTGGACATCCGTCCAAATGCTGACTCTCCCACCCATTGCCTACTGACAACCAGTGGGGAAAGAGCTTTTCTAGGTTGAAGGAGAGGTCTACATGCAGAAACAACACAGTCAGCTACGACAGTCATCTTCAAATTGCTCATCGGTGGTCTGACCAGTGTCATCTTGATTATCGTTTTAAGTACAGTTAATCTTCAGTTCCAGGATGGTTTGTTTCTATTTCTTTGAGGTCAGTTCTTGAAATTGTGGCAGCTTATGTCACAGCTACAGTCTGGTCATCATGTAATTGACTTCTCCAACCTAGTGGGGGTTTTAGTATCTAAAAGACAGCTCACAGGATATGGCTCCAAATATTATCTGCAGTCCTTGAGAAGGAACTAAAGTCACTGCTGCTATGCTTAGTGACTGCGTTACTATTATTATTTGGTCTCGTTTGACTGTTCTCCATTGTTTCTGCATGTTCTCATTTCTCTGATCAAACTTATTCTTTGACTAAAGCTTTCCACAGATGGAAAGTAGGCAGAGGGCATGGGACGGGGGGCAAGGACCATAGTGTCCTGCTTCATTTCAGTATGGGTTACTAAACTAAAATTAGTTTCATAACTTCATAAAAGATTTCATTATCAGCAACATAAATGTGAATGTTCAACTTGTTAAAAGGGAATGTACTAGATCTATATTAGCATTGTTAGAGCTCAAAAGCACATTGTAAGGTGAAAAAAGCCAGTTGCTGAATGATACGTGCAGTATGACACCATTTATATAACTTTTAAATCATACACAGAGCAATGCAATACATTATTTACGGATTCCTAGAAGTATGGTTACACAGTGCTTCTTTTTTCTTTTTGTCTTGAACATATCACTCAATCTCCACCCCAAGCCTCCATAAATGTCTTTTTTTTTTTCATTTATTTTTATTCGTTGGAGGCTAATTACTTTACAATATTGTAGTGGTTTTTGCCATACATTGACATGAATCAGCCATAGATTTACATGTGTTCTCCATCCCTATCCCCCCTCCCGCCTCCCTCTCCATCCCATCCCTCTGGGTCTTCCCAGTGCACCAGCCCTGAGCACCCGTCTCATGCATCCAACCTGGGCTGGTGATTTGTTTCACCCTTGATAGTATACTTGTTTCAGTGCTGTTCTCTCTGAACATCCCACCCTCACCTTCTGACACAGAGTCTAAAAGTCTGTTCTGTACATCTTTGTCTCTTTTTCTGTTTTGCATATAGGGTTATCATTACCATCTTTTTAAATTCCATATATATGCATTAGTATACTGTATTGGTCTTTATCTTTCTGGCTTACTTCACTCTGTATAATGGGCTCCAGTTTCATCCATCTCATTAGAACTGATTCAAATGAATTCTTTTTAATGGCTGAGTAATATTCCATGGTGTATATGTACCACAGCTTCCTTATCCATTCGTCTGCTGATGGGCATCTAGGTTGCTTCCATGTCCTGGCTATTATAAACAGTGCTGCGATGAACATTGGGGTACATGTGTCTCTTTCAGATCTGGTTTCCTTGGTGTGTATGCCCAGGACTGGGATTGCTGGGTCATATGGCAGTTCTATTTCCAGTTTTTTAAGGAATCTCCACACTGTTCTCCATAGTGGCTGTACTAGTTTGCATTCCCACCAACAGTGTAAGAGGGTTCCCTTTTCTCCACACCCTCTCCAGCATTTATTGTTTGTAGACTTTTGGATAGCAGCCATTCTGACTAGTGTGTAATGGTACCTCATTGAGGTTTTGATTTGCATTTCTCTGATAATGAGTGATGTTGAGCATCTTTTCATGTGTTTGTTAGCCATCTGTAAGTCTTCTTTGGAGAAATGTCTGTTTAGATCTTTGGCCCATTTTTTGATTGGGTCATTTATTTTTCTGGAAGTGAGCTGCAGGAGTTGCTTGTATATTTTTGAGATTAATCCTTTGTCTGTTGCTTCATTTGCTATTATTTTCTCCCATTCTGAAGGCTGTCTTTTCACCTTGCTTATAGTTTCCTTTGCTGTGCAAAAGCTTTTAAGTTTCATTAGTCCCATTTGTTTATTTTTGCTTTTTACCCCCAATATTCTGGGAGGTGGGTCATAGAGGATCCTGCTGTGATTTATGTCAGAGAGTGTTTTGCCTATGTTCTCCTCTAGGATATAGTTTCTGGTCTTACATTTAGATCTTTAATCCATTTTGAGTTTATTTTTGTGTATGGTGTTAGAAAGTGTTCTAGTTTCATTCTTTTACAAGTGGTTGACCAGTTTTCCCAGCAACACTTGTTAAACAGGTTGTCTTTTTTCCATTGTATATTCTTGCCTCCTTTGTCAAAGATAAGTTGTCCATAGGTACGTGGAGTTTATCTCTGGGCTTTCTATTTTGTTCCATTGATCTATATTTCTGTCTTTGTGCCAGTACCATACTGTCTTGATGACTGTGGCTTTGTAGTAGATCCTGAAGTCAGGCAGGTTGATTCCTCCAGTTCCATTCTTCTTTCTCAAGATTGCTTTGGCTATTTGAGGTTTTTTTGTATTTCCATACAAATTGTGAAATTATTTGTTCTAGTTCTGTGAAGAATACTGTTGGTAGCTTGATAGGAATTGCATTGAATCTATAGATTGCTTTGCATAGTATACTCATTTTCACAATATTGATCCTTCCAATCCATGAACACGGTATATTTCTCCATCTGTTTGTGTCCTCTTTGATTTCTTTCATCAGTGTTTTATAACACTGATGTTATAGTTTTCTATGTATAGGTCTTTTGTTTCTTTAGGTAGATATACTCCTAAGTATTTTATTCTTTTTGTTGCAATGGTGAATGGTATTGTTTCCTTAATTTCTCTTTCTGTTTTCTCATTGTTAGTGTATAGGAATGCAAGGGATTTCTGTGTGTTAATTTTATATCCTGCAACTTTACTATATTCATTGATTAGCTCTAGTAATTTTCTGGTAGGGTCTTTAGGGTTTTCTATGTAGAGGATCATGTCATCTGCAAACTGAGAGTTTCACTTCTTCTTTTCCTATCTGGATTCCTTTTATTTCTTTTTCTGCTCTGATTGCTGTGGCCAAAACTTCCAAAATTATGTTGAATAGTAGTGGTGAGAGTGGGCACCCTTGTCTCGTTCCTGATTTTAGGGGAAATGCTTTCAATTTTTCACCATTGAGGATGATGTTTGCTGTGGGTTTGTCATATATAGCTTTTATTATGTTGAGGTATGTTCCTTCTATTCATGCTTTCTGGAGAGTTTTTATCATAAACGTATGTTGAATTTTGTCAAAGGCTTTTTCTGCATCTATTGAGATAATCATATGGTTTTTATCTTTCAATTTGTTAATGTGGTGTGTTATATTGATTGATTTGCGGATATTAAAGAATCCTTGCATTCCTGGGATAAAGCCCACTTGGTCATGATGTATGATCTTTTTAATATGTTGCTGGATTCTGTTTGCCAGAATTTTGTTAAGGATTTTTGCATCTATGTTCATCAGTGATATTGGCCTGTAGTTTTCTTTTTTTGTGGCATCTTTGTCTGGTTTTGGAATTAGGGTGATGGTGGCCTCATAGAATGAGTTTGGAAGTTTACCTTCTTCTGCAATTTTCTGGAAGAGTTTGAGGAAGATAGGTGTTAGCTCTTCTCTAAATTTTTGGTAGAATTCAGCTGTGAAGCCATCTGGTCCTGGGCTTTTGTTTGCTGGAAGAGTTCTGATTACAGTTTCGATTTCCTTGCTTGTGATGGGTCTTTTAAGATCTTCTATTTCTTCTTGGTTCAGTTTTGGAAAGTTATACTTTTTCTAAGAATTTGTCCATTTCTTCCAAGTTGTCCATTTTATTGGCATAGAGTTGCTGGTAGTCATCTCTTATTATCCTTTGTATTTCAGTGTTGTCTGTTGTGATCTCTCCATTTTCATTTCTAATTTTGTTGATTTGGTTCTTCTCCCTTTGTTTCTTGATGAGTCTGGCTAACGGTTTGTCAATTTTGTTTATCTTTTCAAAAAAACAGCTTTTAACTTTGTTGATTTTTGCTATTGTCTCTTTTGTTTCTTTCGCATTTATTTCTGCCCTAATTTTTAAGATTTCTTTCCTTCTACTAACCCTGGGGTTCCTCATTTCTTCCTTCTCTAGTTGCTTTAGGTGTAGAGCTAGGTTATTTATTTGACTTTTTTCTTGTTTCTTGAGGTAAGCCTGTAATGCTATGAACCTTCCCCTTAGCACTGCTTTTACAGTGTCCCATAGGTTTTGGGGTGTTGTGTTTTCATTTTCATTCGTTTCTAAGCATATTTTTATTTCTTTTTTGATTTCTTCTATGATTTGTTGGTTACTCAGAAGCGTGTTATTTAGCCTTCATATGTTTGAATTTTTAATAGTTTTTTTCCTGCAATTGAGATCTAGTCTTACTGCATTGTGGTCAGAAAAGATGACTGGAATGATTTCAATGTTTTTGAATTTACCAAGGCTAGATTTATGGCCCAGGATGTGATCTATTCTGGAGAAGGTTCCGTGTGCACTTGAGAAAAAGCTGAAATTGATTGTTTTGGGGTGAAATGTCCTATAGATATCAATTAGGTCTAGCTGGTCCATTGTGTCATTTAAAGTTTGTGTTTCTTTGTTAATTTTCTGTTTAGTTGATCTATCCATAGTTGTGAGTGGGGTATTAAAGTCTCCCACTATTATTGTGTTACTGTTAATTTCCCCTTTCATACTCGTTAGCATTTGCCTTACATATTGCGGTGCTCCTATGTTGGGTGCATATATATTTATAATTGTTATATCTTCTTCTTGGATTGATCCTTTGATCATTATGTAGTGTCCTTCTTTGTCTCTTTTCACAGACTTTATTTTAAAGTCTATTTTATCTGATATGAGTATTGTGACTCCTGCTTTCTTTTGGTCTCCATTTGCGTGAAACATTTTTTTCCAGCCCTTCACTTTCAGTCTGTATGTGTCCCTTGTTTTGAGGTGGGTCTCTTGTAGACAGTATATATAGGGGGTCTTGTTTTTGTATCCATTCAGCCAGTTTTTGTCTTTTGGTTGGGGCATTCAACCCATTTACATTTAAGGTAATTATTGATAGGTATGGTCCCATTGCCATTTACTTTGTTGTTTTGGGTTTGCGTTTATACAACCTTTCTGTGTGTTCTGTCTAGAGAAGATCCTTTCGCTTCTGTTGAAGAGCTGGTTTGGTGGTGCTGAATTCTCTCAGCTTTTGTTTGTCTGTAAAGCTTTTGAATTCTCCTTCATATCTGAATGAGATCCTTGCTGGGTACAGTAATCTGGGTTGTAGGTTACTCTCTTTCATTACTTTAAGTATGTCCTGCCATTCCCTTCTGGCCTGAAGAGTTTCTATTGATAGATCAGCTGTTATCCTTATGGGAATCCATTTGTGTGTTAGTTGTTGTTTCTCCCTTGCTACTTTTAATATTTGTTCTTTGTGTTTGATCTTTGTTAATTTGATTAATATATGTCTTGGGGTGTTTCACCTTGGGTATCCTGTTTGGGACTCTCTGGGTTTTTTGGACCTGTGTAACTATTTCCTTCCCCATTTTAGGGAAGTTTTCAGCTATTATCTCCTCAAGTATTTTCTCATGCCCTTTCTTTTTGTCTTCTTCTTCTGGGACTCCTATGATTCGAAAGTTGGGGCATTTCACATCGTCCCAGAGGTCCCTGAGGTTGTCCTCATTTATTTTGATTATTTTTTCTTTTTTTCTCTGCTTCATTTATTTTACCTCACTTATCCTATCTTCTGCCTCTGTTATTCTACTGTTGGTTCCCTCCAGAGTGCTTTTGATCTCATTTATTGCATTATTCATTTTTAATTGACTCTTTTTTATTTCTTCTAGGTCCTTGTTAAACATTTCTTGCATCTTCTCAATCCTTGTCTCCAGGCTATTTATCTGTAACTCCATTTTGTTTTCAAGATTTTGGATCATTTTTATTATCATTATTCTAAATTCTTTTTCAGTAGATTCCCTATCTCCTCCTCTTTTGTTTGATTTGGTGGGCATTTTTCATGTTCCTTTACCTGTTGGGTATTTTTCTGCCTTTTCATCTTGTTTAGATTGCTGTGTTTGGAGTGGCCTTTCTGTATTCTGGTGGTCTGTGGTTCCTTTTTATTGTGGAGGTTTCTCCCAGTGGGTGGGGTTGAACTATTGACTTGTCAAGGTCTCTTGGTTAAGGAAGATTGCGTCGGTGTTCTGGTGTGTGGAACTGGATTTCTCTCCGGAGTGCAACGGAGTGTCCAGTAGTGAGTTTTGAGATGGGTCTATGTGTTTGGTGTGACTTTGGGCAGCCTGTATGTTGATGCTCAGGGCTATGTTCCTGCGTTGCTGGAGAATTTGCGTAGTATGTCTTGCTCTGGAACTTATTGGCTCTTGGGTGGTGGTTGGTTTCAGTGTAAGTATGGAGGCTTTTGGATGATCTCTTATTACTTAATGTTCCCTGTAGTTAGGAGTTTTCTGGTGTTCTCAGGTTTTGGGCTTAAGTCTCCTGTCTCTGGCTTTCGGTCTTATTCTTCCACTAGCCTCAAGGCTTCTCCAACTATACAGCACTGATAATAAAACTTCTAGGTTAATGGTGAAAAGATTCTCCACCGTGAGGGACACCCAGAGAGGTTCACAGAGTTACATGAAGAAGAGGAGAGGGAGGAAGGAGATAGAGATGAGCAAGAGGAGAGAAAGGGGGACCCAAGAGGAGAGAGACAGATCTATGCAGTTCTCTGTTCCCAAAGTGTTCTCTGTAGCCCAGACACCCACAGAGATTCACAGAATTGGACTGAGAAGAGAAAGGGAGGGAGGAAATAGAGGGGATGTGGGGGAGAAAAATGTGAATCAAAAGGGGGAAAGAGTAATCATCACACTCCTGAGTAAAAATGGGTACTGAATATTGGATTCTTAAATGTCCAAAATTGATATCAAATACTGAAAAACAAAGATTAAAAATCTAGAGTAGAGGTTAGGCTCTTAAAAATACAATATTAAAAACAAAAACACAAAAAATTTAAGAAATATATATGAAGTTTGCTTTAAAAATAGGGTCTTTTTTTTTTGCAAGGTTATAGTGAAATGAAAATGAAAATTAAGGAGTAATAGAGGAGTAATAGAGGACTTTAAAAGAAAAAAAAGAAAAATTTTTAATAAAAAGCAGTAAAAATATATGAGAATGAAAATGAAAATTGAGGAGTAATAGAGGACTTTAAAAGAAAAGAAAAAGAAAAAAGGGAAAAATTTTTAATTAAAAAAATAATAAAAATATATTAAAATGAAAATTAAGAGTAATAGAAGGGTAATAGGGAATTTTAAAAGAAAAGAAAAAAAATTTTTAAAGAAGAAAAGAAAAAAATTTTTTAATTAAAGAAAATAGTAAAAATATATCTAGGAATTTCTCTGGAGCTGTTGTGGGCAGTGTGGGTTTGGTTCAGTTTCAGATAGCTCCTTGTTCCAGCTTAGACTTCTAGATATCTATAGGCCCCTTCTGGTGTAGTCGGGATTTTAATCCTACTGGTATTTTAATCTGTTGCAGCGGTCACTTTTGAGGCGGTCCCCTTTGTTTATTTGGTTTCTGTTTGCAGGTCTCTTCAGTGTCTAATTTCCACCCTGACACAGGTGGGCGGAGGTGGTCTCTTGTTCAGGTTAGCTTGTTCAGTCCTGCTGCAGGGAGGGAGGGGCGCTGCAGACAAATGTCACTGGCCTGTGTGGGGAGTGCGCGCAGTGTTCCAGCCACACTGGGTTTGCCCCCGCTCGCGGGCGTGTGTGCTTTCCCCCTCTACGCTGCTCAGGCTCCCAGCTGCTCTATAGGGAGCGGGCCCTGCGTTGCGTGCGGTTCCAGTTTTCGGGTGTTCCACAAAAGCGCGGACTCGGTTGCGCCTGCATTTTGTGCCTTCCCGGCCAGAGCAGCTCAGGCAGCCAGGGGCTTGACGTGCGCACTCTCCCCGGGTGCGGTGCGCCTTCTCCCCTCCGTGGTCCTAGCCTCAGTTTCCGCGCGCGCTGGTCGGGTTCGCCTTGTGTCTCTTCTGGGGAGCTGGTCTCTAGTCGCGACCCTCCCGGCGGATGTCAACCATCCAGAATCTCAGAAAGTCTTTGGTTAGAAACGGGGAGCCTGTTTGCAGTTTGGTAGGGGGTGCCGTCTCTGGGGCCGAGTTTGCCCCTTCCCCTTCCCACTGCCTCCTGCCTCTAGTGGGGATGGGCCAGTCCGCTGCCGGCTAGCTCTTCTCTGGAATTGCTCCTTCTTTCTTTTGTTCTCCTTTCGAAGACAATGGGCTGCTTTTCTGGGCACCTGATGTCCTCTGCTAGTGATCAGAAGTTGTTTTGTTCAGTTTGCTCAGCGTTCAAATGTTCTTTCGATGAATTTGTAGGGGAGAAAGTGGTCTCCCCGTTCTATTCCTCTGCCATCTTAGCTCCTCCCCTCCACACAGTGCTTCTTATTACATGCGTACGAATCACTTGCAGATCTTGTTAAACATTAGCAGGCTCTCATTTAGTGGGTCTGGGGAGGGGCTTGAGACCACTAAATCAGAGTCTGCTACTGTTAAACAAGCTCCCAGAGACTCCAGTGCTACGCCATCATTGGAGACCAGAGACAGGTAAAGTGAAACCAGTCTTCCTTTCTTCAGTTATTTTGCTCAGTTTGGGTGCTGGAACCTCTCTGTTGTACGTCTGAACTCTCATAAAGGCATTTTTGTCCATCAGTGGTTGTTAAAATAGGTGTATCTGTGGGGTTATGTGGGCTGGCACTTCCTATTCTATCATCTTGCTAATAAACCCAAATCAGTTGTGTATCATTTCAATCAAAAGACACACAGAAAGACACTGAGGTGTTTTTTTTGTTGTGGTGGTGGTGGTGTGTTTTTCAGAAAAGATTTCTTTCTTTAGCTGTGCCAGTTCTTAGTTGTGACATATGAACTCTCAGTTGCAGCACGTGGATCTAGTTCCCTGACTGGGGATCCAACCTGGGCCCCGCTCATTGGGAGCATGGAGTCCCACCAGGGATGTCTCAAAACACTGAGTTTTCAAAACTAGTTTTTATTTTTCTAGAATATCTACTGAAATCAGGGGTCAAATGAAAATTATGGTGGAATTGTTACTGGTTTAGGTTCTTGGACTCTTATTCAACAGAAATTTATGAGGAAGCCCCACAAGGAATTCTGGCGAGGCTTTCTGGGAACTCACGCTGTGGGAGGGAGGGAAAACAAGCCGCAGGTGCCCGAGTTCACTCCTGGAGGGAGGCTGAACCGGTTCCTCACACAGGATTACAGCGGGGGTGGGGCCAGGGCTTGAGCAAGAGGGGTGGCTTAGATGGTTTGCTTACCCCTTTGGCGGCTGTATGTACCCTACTTCTGCTCTTGGCACTTCAGAGGCAGCAGGCTTTTGTGGCCTTTTCTATCTTACTGTTTACAATCACCCTGACTGTGCATGCGTGCAGCTATGTTTTTAGCTTCATATAGTTTCTCTGTATTCTGTTACTGGAGGAGGCGTTTGTCCACGGCAGCAAAAGGTCCCAGGTCCCAGCCCAAATCAGAGTCAGCTGTGGGTGGGAACTGTATTGTTCCCTTGTCCATTTTGCTCGGGGATGGAGGCCAACCACGCAGCCAAGCTCCAGCGAGGATTTTCCATCATGACATTTAAATCCTAAACTGCGTTTTCATTTGTTCAGTATCACCCTTCTGCCACCTCAGTGCGCATGAACTTGTAACAAATTGGGTTGATTTAAGGAACGGCAGTGGGCTTCCCTGGCGGCTCAAACGATAAAGCGTCTGTCTACAATGCGGGAGACCCGGGTTCGATCCCTGGGTCGGGAAGATCTCCTGGAGAAGGAAATGGCAACCCACTCCAGTATCCTTGCCTGGAAAATCCCATGGACTGAGGAGCCTGGTAGGCTATAGTCCATGGGGTCACAAAGAGTCTGACACGACTGAGCAACTTCACTTCACTTCACTTTAAGGAAGGGCAGTGAGTCTACTGCAAAAAGCAGCACATAATAATATTCCAAATGCTGGTAGCATGAGGCAGGATTGCACATTAGATCATATCTGCCACTTCCTTCCAGGGGTTAAAATAAACATTTATGTTAGGAAAACTAACAGTTAGGAAACTTTGCTGCTATATCAAAGATACAATTAGGAAGCTCTATTCTTGGCATGCAGCTGGACAGGAGAAATGGGTCCTACATTAGATTCCTGTTTCTGTGGCAACAAATAACCACAAAATTAGTGGCTTCAAACAGCAAAATTTTATTTTTTACCACTTTGGAGGTCCAAAGTCTGACATGGGGATCCCTGGGCCAAAACCAAGTAAGCCTTCTGTCTATAAATTTATTCAGATCATCTTTCAAGTCTTGTCTTAGAGTTTCAGAGTTCCCTCTTTAGTGATTGTCTGGTGTATTCTTGGTCATTAATTCCTATATATTGATATTTCACAGTTTTTTTAATCTGTTTTGTTTTTTTCAACCATTAGTTATTGTCATGAGTTTTTGCTGGTATAGAGAGATGTTACTGATTTTTTAAGTTGATCTCTCTAGCAACCTTGATGAAATTTTTCATTAGGTATAATAAAATTAGTCCTAACACTGTGGATTCTGTTGGTTTTACGGGTACTTATATATGATTATATTATCTGCATGCCAACGTATCTCTTCCAATCCTTACACCTCTCTCTCTTTTCTTACTCCTCATTCTTTATCCAGAATCTCCAGGAATATTTTAACCATTGATATCATTTTTTCTATCCAGAGTTTGGCAAACTATGGCCCATTGGCCAAATTCAGTTCAGTGCCCGTTTGTATATAACCCATGAGCCAAGACATTTGCAATTGATGTAATATTATAAACACTCATTTTTAAGCCCACTTAAGCAAAATGTTATTCAAAACAGAATTTCATTCTTCTTATTGATAGATACGTGTTTTTTCAAAACTGTACTAATATTATATTTTTAATTGTATCAGAAAATGTGGAAATATGTTTTCTCTATTACTATATTAGTATCTATAATACATAATATCTTCAATTTTGACTCTTGGCCTATAAAGTCTAAAGTATTTACTATCTGGCTCTTTTAGGAAATATCTGCTGACTCCCTTTGCTACATCATGGCCTTTCCCCTGACTACTATTTACTATAGTTATTTGCACTGCATTTTCTCCTGAATAAACAAGTTTGTCAAATGGAACCCCTCAGAAGGCTTTCAATAAAATAGGCTTGAAATTATTGGATTGTGGATTAAAGAGATATTTTAAGTGGTCCTGTTACCACAATCCTTCAAATATTATGAACAACTTCAACCTGAACAGAGGAAATTTAGATAAATGTCAAATTAACTCCCAGAGTAAATATCAAACCAGGACATCCTGAGGTTATTTTGGAGTTTCAGGGACAATGATGAAGACTATAAATCTCTATTCTTGGGTTAGAAGACTTTGTCACTTGATTCTCTTGTCCCAGGACAGAATGTGAGTTGAAACGGTCTGCTCCTGGAGGCAAGCCAATCAGGATACTATCTGCTGTTCTTCAAAATTAGAATTTCAGAAGCATTGTTTTGTTGGTTTCAAAATGTCAGTTCAGTTCAGTTGCTCAGTCGTGTCTGACTCTTTGTGACCCATGGACTGCAGATTGCCAGGCCTCTCTGTCCATCATCAACTCCTGGAGTTTACTCAGCTCATGTCCATTGAGTTGGTGATGCCATCCAACCATCTCATCCTCTGTCACCCCCTTCTCCTCCTACCTTCAATCTTTCTCATCATCAGGGTCTTTTCCATTGAGTCAGTTCTTTGCATCAGGTGGCCAAAGTATTGGAGTTTCAGCTTCAATATCAGTCCTTCCAGTGAATATTCAGGACTGATTTGCTTATGGATGGACTGGTTGGATCTCCTTGCAGTTCAAGGGTCTTCTCCAACACCACAGTTCAAAAGCATGAATTCTTCGGTACTCAGCTTTCTTTACAGTCCAACTCTCACACCCATACATGACTACTGGAAAAGCCAAAGCCTCGATTAAACAGACCTCTGTGGACAAAGTTAGTCTCTGCTTTTTAATATGCTGTCTAGGTTGGTCATAACTTTCCTTCCAAGGAGTAATGTCTTTTAATTTCATGGCTGCAATCACCATCTGCAGTGATTCTGGAGCCCCCCAAAATAAAGTCTGCCACTGTTTCCATTGTTTCCCCACCTATTTGCCATGAAGTGATGGGACCGGATGCCATGATCTTAGTTTTCTGAATGTTGAGCTTTAAGCCAACTTTTTCACTCTCCTCTTTCACTTTCATCAAGAGGCTCTTTACTTCTTTTTCACTTTCTGCCATAAGGGTGGTGTCATCTGCATATTCAAGGTTTTCAAGGTTATTGATATTTCTCCCGGCAATCTTGATTCTGGCTTGTGCTTCATCCAGCCCAGCGTTTCTCATGATGTATTCTGCATAGAAGTTAAATAAAGCAGGGTGACAATATACACACTTCACATACTCCTTTTCCTGTTTGGAACCAGTCTGTTGTTTCATGTCCAGTTCTAACTTTTGCTTCCTGACCTGCATACAGATTTCTCAAGAGGCAGTTCAGGTGATTTGGTATTCCCATCTCTTTCAGAATTTTCCAGTTTGTTGTGATCCACACAGTCAAAGGCTTTGGCATAGTCAATAAAGCAGAAATAGATGTTTTTCCTGGACTCTCTTGCTTTTTCAGTGATCCAGTGGATGTTGGCAATTTGATCTCTGGTTCCTCTGCCTTTTCTAAATCCAGTTTGAGCATCTTGAAGTTCATGGTTCACATATTGTTGAAGACTGGCTTGGAGAATTTTGAGCATTACTTTATTAGCGTGTGAGATGAGTGCAATTGCATGGTAGTTAGAGCATTCTTTGGCATTGCCTTTCTTTGGGACTAGAATGAAAACTGACCTTTTCCAGTCCTGTGGCCACTGCTGATTTTTTCAAATTTGCTGGCATATTGAGTGCAGCACTTTCACAGCATCATGTTTTAGGATTTGAAATAGCTCAAGTGGAATTCCATCACCCCCACTAGCTTTATTTGTAGTGATGCTTCCTAAGGCCCACTTGACTTCACAATCCAGGATGTCTGGCTCTAGGGAAGTGAACACAACATCGTGATTATCTGGATCATGAACATCTTTTCTGTACAGTTCTTCTGTGTATTCTTGCCACCTCTTCTTAATATCTTCTGCTTCTGTGAGGTCCATACCACTTCTGTCCTTTACTGAGCCCGTCTTTGCATGAAATGTTCCCTTGGTAGCTCTAATTTTCTTGAAGAGATCTCTAGTCTTTCCCATTCTATTGTTCTCTTCTATTTCTTTGCACTGATCACTGTGGACTTATTTCTCCTTGCTAGTCTTTAGAACTCTTCATTCAAATGGGTATATCTTTCCTTTTCTCCTTTGCTTTTCATGTCTCTTCTTTTCACAGCTATTTGTAAGGCCTCTTCAGACAGCCATTTTGCTTTTTTGCATTTCTTTTTCTTGGGGGTGGTTTTGATCCCTGTCTCCTATATAATGTCACAAACCTCCATCCATAGATCATCAGGCACTCTGTCTATCAGATCTAGTCCCTTAAATCTATTTCACACTTCCACTGTATAATCATAAGGGATTTGGTTTAGGTCATACCTGAATGGTCTAGTGGTTTTCCCTACTTTCTCGATTTACGTCTCAATTTGGTAATAAGGAGTTTGTGATCTGAGCCACAGTCAGCTCCCAGTCTTGTTTTTGCTGACTATATACAGCTTCTCCATCTTTGGCTGCAAATAATATAATCAGTCTGATTTCAGTGTTGACCGTCTGGTGATGTCCATCTGTAGAGTCTTCTCTTGTGTGATATCAAAATGTGTGATAACTCTATTTTGGTAATAGTGGTCTCAGCAAGGCAACAGTGAGTGGAGGCATGAAGGGAGATCTTAATTCCTTGCCCAGGAACTGAACCTGGGTAGCCTGGATGGGAACCAGGGATCCTAGCTCCCAGACCAGCAAGGGCTAGAGGCTAGAAGCTATTTTCCCCTGACCTTTGCCCTCGGCAAAAAATGCATTTATCACTGCAGCAGTGAGTGGAGGCATGAAGCAAGATTTTAATTTCCTGCCCAGGAACTGTTCCCTGCCCAACAAATTGAATTTGTTTTAGATGAGACAGAAGCAAGGCACAGATGCACACTCGGAGAGGAGGGGTGTGGGCATCGCCCTAGTGAGGAGGAGCACAGTAAAGAGGTGGTTAAGTCATTTATATAGCTCAGTTCTTCTGTGTCTTTGTCTTCCTTCAGGCCAATTATCTGGTTTATTTTTCCACACCTGACCTGCACTAGGACCCTCCCCTGGGTATGCCTGCACCCCTCAACCAAGATGGATGTTGAAGTGAAGGCTTCTGGGAGGAGCAAGACTCGTTACGGCCTGGAGTCATTCCTTGACTTTGACCCACAGGGAGCCTTTCTGTGCCTGTGTAGTGTCTTCCTTGTCCTGAAAGAGCTGGAGGCAGAGATCCCTTAATCCTTTACTCAAACAGGGTTTTAACCTCTATGTCCCTGCCATCACTCTTACCTTGATTATTGCCATGAGTGTTCCCTTAAGGTGTTTACAAGAGACAAACATGGGCTATTTACCCTGTACCTGTTGTTGCTTCCATTTTGGAGGGCAAAGAGGGGACTGACTGTCAATGTCTTATCTGCAGCCCTATCATATCTTGTCTCAGGAAATGTGAATAGTGGCCAGCCTCCAGCCTGAAGCCCACATCTTCATGCCCCATGAAATGTAAACAGGAGGCCAGTTCAAAATGTCTAATCTGGAGCCCATTTATCTCCTGCATAAATAATAGACAATTACTGGCATCACCGAGTCAACGGACATGAGTTTGAGCAAACTCCGTGAGATGGTGAAGTTCGCGGAAGCCTGGTGTGCTGCAGTCCATGGGGTTGCAAAGAGTTGGACATGACTCAGCAACTGAACAACAATTGGCTCACCACTTGATAAGAAAGAAACTGGAGTGCCAGTTTTTTCAGGAGAGCCTGGCCTGGGAAACAAGGTCTAGTTAGCAGCGCTCTCAGGGATTATCCAGCTGCCAGAATTCCCACAGCCTAACACAGCTACCTTCCTTTCCGCATGTTTCCATTAAACCTGAACTAGTTCCTCACACAGTTTTCCTCAGACACCCCATGAGCAAGCCCATCTCTGAACCCTAGTCCTTGCTGCTTCCTTTGTGTGAGACGCTCATCTCCCAGACACCTGCATGACCCACTGTCTCACGGCCGTCTGGCACCTGGGTGACAGCTCCAAACTCCAAGTCTAAGTAGCACTCTTTCCCCACCTTTCCTGGTGGGCCTTCCACATTTTTTGTTTATTGCCTGTACCCACTCCCTCTAGAATGTGAACACGATGAAGTCGAGGCATTTCTTTTATTCCTTGCGGTACCAACAGGTGAAACAGTGCTCACAGTGACACCAGCAGGCACGCCAGGCGTGTTGTCTCCATAAGTGGCCTTCCTGACCTGCACCGGAAAGATTAGAGAGCCCATCTTCTTTCTCCCTTGTCTGGTGGTAATACTTTCATGAGCGTGTTTCAGATCAGACCAAAGAATGCAGGGCCTTTAGTATTTTTCCCATTGGTAGAATTGGAGAGATGGGAACTCTAAGGCGATTGGTTCAGAAAATCTCTTGACAAAACACTGGGCTCTGAATATATGGGGGCCTAGTTGTCACACACACACACACACACACACACACACACACACACACACAGAGGTTTAGCAGTCAGCCTTGAGAGAAGAGCAGAAAGTCCACGACCCTTCCTCCCCACCTCCTACAACCTGGCCACAGTGCTATTCCCATTCCATGTTTGTTCAGCCTGCTAGGATCTTAAAAAAAAGTTAAGATTCAAGAAGCTACTGACATAGTAGGTACAAGACTTGGCCAGATGGAGGGAGATGGATGTTTCTGGAATGTGATCCAGTCTTCTAAGCTGACTCTGGATTAGCTGAAGGCACTAGGGTTACTTGCTCAGTTGTGTCTAACTCTTTGCAACCCCATGGACTGTAGCTCACCAGGCTCCTCTTTCCCTGGGATTCTCCAGGCAATAACACTCGAGTGGGTTGCCATTTCCTTCTCCAGGAGATCTTCCTGACCCAGAGATTGAACCCAGGTCTCTCGCATCGCAGGCAGATTCTTTACCATCTCAGCCACCAGGGAAGCCTTTGAAAGACTATTAGAAGGCACTAGAGGTCTCTGTGTATACTGGTTAAAATGGAAGAGCAGATTTGCAGGATTCAGAAGTAAAGCAGGGACTGTATGGGGGGAGCTCAGGAGATAGCCTGTGCCTGGGCTTTACTGTTTTCAGTTTCCTCAAGTTGGTTTGACTGATTTGATTCACACCTTTTTTTTTTTTTTTAAGATATTTCCTATGTGGACCATTTTTACAGTCTTTATGGACTTTGTTGCAATATTGCTTCTATTTTTATGTTTGGCTTTTTGGCTGTGAGGCATGGTGCTTCTTAGCTCCCTGACCCCTGGACCGGCAGGTAAGGTCCTGACCCATAGATTCTTGTAGACAAATATGAGTCTTGATTCAACAAAAACAAAGAAATTCCTACATTTGTTGTCATCTTATATGATACATATATTGCTATACCTCATCCCCAAACTGACAGCTATGCCCACATCTCCCCATTGCTTTAAGGCCAGGAAAAGATTTGTAAAAAGCTTCCCCCCACCACTGAGTTGTTGCTCTCAAATCTCTTCCACCGTACTTTTTCATCTCAGCTCTAAGGCAAGGAATACAGTAAGAGTCCATTTATGTCTTCTCTATCTTTAAAAGTGGAATAACAACAATGCATGTTCAGTCAGTGGTTGGGGACCAGGTACTTGTTGCCACAAATGGAAGCACATAGTGTCTGCTTTTCTGGTATGGAAGCATCCCCTAAATCCTTCTAGAAGTGCCTGTGTTCATGTTCTGTCACTCAGTTGTGTCTGACTCTTTGCAACGTGTGGACTGTAACCCACCAGGCTCCTCTATCCATGGAAATTATCTGGGCAAGAATACTGGAGTGAGTTGCTATTTCTGCCTCCAAGGATCTTCCCAACCCAGGGGTTGAACTCGTATCTCCTGCATTGGCAGGAGGGTTCTTCACAACGGAGCCAGCTAGGAAGCCCCATTAGATAAGCAGTACCCCTCAAATTATCCATTCACCCATCAAATACTTGTTGACCCAAAGGGTTGCTCCTTGCCCTTCACTTGATCAGACTCTCAGCTATGTCCCTAGTGTCACGTTTTGGGGAAATCTACATGCAGCTCCTTCAGTAGTAACTACGAGGCAGACACCCCTGAGGGTCTAAAGCATTGCTTACTCCTGTTCCATCTGTCCTCCGAGTCAGAAACATCAAGCCTCGCTCTGGGTCATGGAGTCAGTCAGCGTAGGGGCTCTGGGATCAGACAGTCTTGGGTTCCAATGTCTGTTCTCCCACTTGCTCACTGTGTGATCTTGGTAAGTTTACTTAACCTCTCTGAGTCTTAGTTTATACCTTTATAAACAGGATAATAATACTTATCATACTGATCTATTATGAAGATTCTATGAAATAATATTTATAGAGCACTTGTCTGATACTCATTGATATTTACTCTTAAGACAGCAAAATATTATTTTTTAACTTCTGTCCCCAGTACAGATGGTTCTTGTACTGCTGCAAAATATATTCCCATTGTAACTACCTGCCTTGGTAAGTGGATTATGGCACAATTCCATGCTTGAACAAATATGTCTTTAACAGTCCTTCTTTATTTGATTGCCAGTTGTTTCTAACTTTGCTTAAGTCTAATCACCTTAAATATAAAAATAACAGATGCAAGTTGACTGTAATAAAGTAGTTTGGATTCAGGTGTCAGTGCCATGTTTGAACTGAGGGAAGGTGACTAAATATTGCCTCTCTGTTTCTAAAAGGTTACCTCTAAATGTTTGCGGCATGGGCAGCTGACCCCTGTAATGACTGGTTCGTGTGTGCTCATGGGTTCTCTTGTATTTGCCTCTTTGAGACCCCGTGGACTGTGGCTCACCAGGCTCCTCTGTCTATGGAATTTTCCAGGCAAGAATACTGGAGCGGGTTGCCATTTCCTACTCCAGGGATCTTCCCGGCCCAGGGATCGAACCTTCAACTCTTGGGCCTCCTGCATTGGCAGGCAGATTCTTTACTACTGCACCACCTGGGGAGCCCTAACAAAAATGAGGACCATATTCCGTTGATCCCGTACGGGAGGCAATCCCGAGGCTAGCTCTCCAGGTGGTAACAGAAGACAGGGTGTACATTTGGTCGCCTGCTTCTGTTGTTCTGCCTGAGACTGTCTCATTAGCCTCACTCATCTCCCACCGCAAAGTCTTCGCTTCTCAGGGAGCCTCCTGTTCCCTCTCCGCGGGGCCAGGAGAGGACTGCGGTCTGCTGAAGCTGGGGTCTGTAGATGAAACTCTGCTAATATTCTTCTGGTTCTGTTCCTGGAGTGAGGTTGTCGGTCAGTCTATGATTAGACAAAATCATGGTTTCTTTTTCTCATTTTTATTCCTCTTGTACATTACAATTGGATTCTCTATTTCCCTATATAGTTTTTTCCCCTTTCCCCTTATATTTAGATTGTTTTCAGATTATCCTCACACTGGCTGGGACTCTCTTGAAGACATAGCCCTTATCTTGTTTATCTCTTTAGGCCCCCAAAGTGCTTAGTATAGTATAAGCCCAGTGTGTGGTGCAAGTGTTGGGTAATGGTAGTTAAGTTGAATCATTTTTTGTGTGTGTGTCATCTGGTCAATTTCTGATTTTAATTATTTTCCCTTTATTTATTAATGGCAGTATAGTTGAGAATCCCATGGACAGAGGAGCCTGGTAGGCTATAGTGCATAGGGTAGCAAAGAGTCTGACAAAATTGAAGTGACTTAGCATGCATGCACATAGTTGATTTACAATGTTGTGTTGCTTCAGATATATAGCAAAGTAATTCAGCTACATATGTATATATACATCTATTTTCAGATTCTGAATCATTATTTTTCAAAAATCCTTTAGTAGCACTACTAAAGCAGCTTGCTACACCACAAACAAAGTTGCTCAACATCAAATACCCTGTGTGTCTTGCATTCTATGACAGATGTATTCACCATTCATGGTGAACAAGTGCACTTTTGTAAAGTGAATCCTTACGCCGTGTGCTTACATCAGCATCTGAGAGATGCTGGCATCAGTGGTTGTTACCCTTCTATTTTCTTTTATTGGTCATCTTTCCCCATCTCTCTACCCCTTCTTCTCTTTCACAGTATAAAGGCTGATAACTCATTCAACTGTGATATTTATTGATCATCTACAAGTTGTGAGAGTGTTTCGTATCATTAATTTACAACTCCTACCACAAATATTTAAGCACAATCCAGGAATATTATGAAGAAAGCTGAGCACCAAAAAATTGATGCTTTTGAACTGTGGTGTTGGAGAAGACTCTTGAGAGTCCCTTGGACTGCAAGGAGATCCAACCAGTCCATCCTAAAGGAGATCAGTCCTGGTTGTTCATTGGAAGGACTGATGCTGAAGCTGAAACTCCAACACTTTGGGCACCTCATATGAAGAATTGACTCAGTGGAAAAGACCCTGATACTGGGAGGGATTGGGGGCAGGAGGAGAAGGGGATGACAGAGGATGAGATGGCTGGATGGCATCACTGACTCGATGGGCATGGGTTTGAGTAAACTCCAGGAGTTGGTGATGGACCGGGAGGCCTGGCGTGCTGTGATTCCTGGGGTCGCAAAGAGTCAGACACGACTAAGCGACTGAACTGATTGTAAAGCTAAGCATCACTCCTGATTGATTTAATATTAGTTCAGCTTTGGTTTTGACTGGGTCTTCTTTCACCAAGCCGCTAGGTGAATTGCATCATACCTTTGGGATTTTTGAAGCCTTGACCTTACTCTCTCAGTTAATACAGGCTGTCCTGGCAGTGCTTGAGCCTTCCACCAAAAATGTGGTAGATCTGAAATGGAAGCAAATAACCAGAGTGGGGAACAGTCAACTCAGATCTTAGTATCAAAAGATAAGATCACCTACAACATAGGCTTCTGATCATAGATTTCAATCCTATGCCCTCTCTCCACTCCTGTGGGCCAGAAGCTAACAATGAAGTCACTGCCCCAAAGTAATATTCTCATTTACAAAAGGATTTTCTACAAGGTTATTTCTCAAAACTAGAACTCTTGGTCCTTTTTAAGCTTCCCAGGTGGTACCAGTGCTAAAGAATCCTCCTGCCAAAGCAGGAGACACAAGAGACACAGGTTCGATCCTTGAGCCAGGAGATTCCCCAGAGTAGGAAATGGCACCCCACTCCAGTATTATTTCCTGGAAATCCCATGGGAAGAGCAGCCTGTCAGGCTACATTCCATGGGGTTGCAGAGAGTCAGACACAACTGAGCGACTGAGCACATTCTAGTGCTTTTAAGAGAGGATTTAAGGTTCAGCCATTCCAGAGGTGATTCTAGGTATCAGGTGCTGTGGTAGGTACAAAGCAGAAGGAGAAAGACATCTCCCCCAGCAGCAGAAAGTTAGTGTGGAGCTCTAAGGGTTGGGAGTGGTGGTGGAACGGCACTGTAATCTGTGTGAAGCAGTGGTAGCTCACTTGCCCTTAACACTACAGTCCAGGGAAAATTGTGCAAACCTGGTTGCTTATAGGCTGCCCCCCGTTCTCGGAAAGAATCAAATGGGGGGAATAAAGTCCAGAGCCTTTGCTACCATTTATCAAATTCAGTTCTTCCATCCCAGGGGCTTGGAAACCCACAACCCACCTATGATGACAAAATAGCAGTGACTGAAAATCAGTTAAGCATGAGCTAGTAATGGTCACACAAGGACCTGGGATGAATTTTTTAAAAATATGGACCATTTTTATAAAAATCTGTAGCTGTATTTCTTCTGTTTTATGTTTTGACTTTTTGGCCACGAGGCACGTGGCATCTTAGCTCCCAGACCAGGAGAACAATGTCCCCTTCATTGGAAGGCAAAGTCTTAACCACTGGACCACCAGGGAAGTCCCTGGGAAAACTTTTAAAGCAAGCATGGATAGAATGCCACAATTCCTAGGTCCACTGCCTGTGCCTGCTCCTCTCGTGACACCAGTCACTCTCTCTTTTAGGGGTACAGAAGGGGATCATTGGGATTCCCTTGTGGCTCAGCGGTAAAGAATCCTCCTGCCAATGCAGGAGACTTGGGTTCAGTTCCCGGGTTGTAAAGATCACCTGGAGAAGGAAATGGCAAACCACTCCAGGATTCTTGCTTAGGAAATTCTGTGGACAGAGGAGCCAGGTGGGGCATAGTCCGTGGGTCACCCAGAGTCAGTCCTGCTGAGCAAGGCAGAATGTGCTGTAGCTTTTAATAAGCTCCAGTTGAGGGTCAAGTATCCTAACACAACATTGTCCTCTCACCTGCCAGGTTCCTCCCACATGCTCTGCACTTCTGCAGTCCCTCCCTAGCTTGCAAGACCCACCCCAAGTCCTGCTGTCTCCAGGAATAAGTCTCTGACCCACCAGCCCAAGATGTGCTGGACATTCTGTTGAGGGTTCCACACAGAGTCTCGCTGAATCCCTTCAGTGACCCACTGGCAGGTATACTTATCCCCATGATGAGAAATCTGAGGCTCAGATATCTTAAATCTGTCTGCAAAAATCTGACTTCAAAATGGCAGAGATAGGAAGGAAGCTCAGGTCTCCATGACTCCAAAACCTGTGTTCTTAGGCATTTTCCGTTTAAAAAAATATGTGTTTATTTTTGGCTGTATTGGGTCTTACTTGTGGCATGTGGGCCCTGTAGTTCAGACACATGGACTCAGTAGTTGTCACTCATGAGCTTAGTTGTTCTGTGGCATATGGGATCTTAATTCCCCGAACAGGGATGGAACCACATTCCCTCTATTGGATGGCAGATTAACCAATGGACCACCAGGGAAGTCCTCTTAGGCACTTTCTGCATGATACTGCCTCCTACCATCACCCCTTTGCTAATCAATGATGGTCTGGACTTGGTCACACTCAGTGGAGTCATTTTCATGCTTGTAAGCTTAAGTTCTTATGGAGTATATGTATGAAGCAATTCCCCACCTTCCTTGAAGGAAGGATGGTATCTTGTACTTCTCTATTTATCTTATGGGACCTATGAATGGTGATTAAACTGATTAAACTGATTAAACAAGATTAAACACTTGTTCAGTCATTGTGTAGAAGGGGAAAAGTACAGGGGTTGAGTTCAGAGAAGAAGGAAAAGGAATTTAAATGTACGAATATCAGACACCATACCTTAAAGACGTTGTTAAGATTTTATTCAACCCTGTTTTAACCACCTCTGCGTTAATGCTTTGGGATAGTTACCCTCAATTTGGCAGAGACAGTTTCTTTGTTTCTGAGGCTATCAAAATGGAGTGACTCTCCAAATTCCGCTGAGACAAAGGTCTCCAAACAGCCCACTTCCTGGTTAGACTCCCTTTCTGCCACGTGTAGCTGGATTTTGGATTCTAAGCCAGATCCACCATTAAATCTGGTTCCACGAGGCAGCCCTTTCAAGCCGCCACTATTTTTCTTGAGTTTTCATTTTGAGAAATTTAAGGTCACTAAATAGATCTAAAAGAGATGAGGTTGCCAACTTCAAAAAGTCAGGAACAGTCCTTGGCCTCACCCCAGTGGATGACAGCCCATTTCATACTGGGGGAGGAGGAGAGGTGGTGCCTTGAGGACAGTAAACTGGACCTGGAGTGGCTATAAAAAAGAGGCCCTGGGGAGCCAAGCCACCATCAGGAAGAGACTCACTCCCAGCGACAGGAGAGAAGACAGCGCTGTCTCCCGCCAAGATGAAGCTGCTGCTGCTGCTGTGTCTGGGGCTGACCCTAGTCTGTGCCCAGGAGGGAAACTCTGATGTTGTGAGAAGCAACTTCGATATTCCAAAGGTAAGGGCAGGGAAGCATAGTGACTTTGAATTTTGCAGCGTAGCTTGGGAGATTCTGAAGCAAGGTGGCGATCTGTGAGGGCAGGAGGTCCTTGACATAGTAGAGGAAATGGGAGGCTTCAGGCCTTGGTCTAAGAAAGGGCAGTGGTGCCATGTTAAAAGGTGACAACGCTTGGGGAAGTTTCAACTTACAGGGGGAACAGTGAGCAGTGGCAACTGTCCTCGATGTGGCACCAATCGACCCGAGTCTAACTTAATCTTCACATCACCATTTTGAGTCCTGGCCCAGAGCTTAGGGTCCAAGGAGACAAGGGTTCATGTTGTATTCCTTTCCTCTTTTCTCACACAATCATTTTGTTGATTTATTTTAGATTGCAGGGGAGTGGTATTCCATTCTCTTGGCCTCAGACCTCAGGGAAAAGATAGAAGAAAACGGTAGCATGAGAGTTTTTGTGGAACACATCGATGTCTTGGAAAATTCTTCATTGTCATTTAAATTTCATACAAAGTAAGTATGGGGTTTTTTGCTTGGGAAAGGAAACATAGAAGTCTGAATATGGTCCTGGACCTTTACACACAAACACGCAGGCACATATGTATGCATACGTTCTGCATCTGTACCTAAAATCGGGACCCATCATCGGGGTCTACCAAGGCTTGATGAACCTAAACCTGTGACTTCTCTAGATTTGGAGATAAGAACTGGGACAGGAATACACGTAAATGGGAGTTCAGGTCAGTTCAGTCACTCAGTCGTTTCCGACTCTTTGCGACCCCATGGACTGCAGGATGCCAGGCTACCCTGTCCATCACCAAATCCCGGAGCTTGCTCAAACTCATGTCCATCAAGTCAGTGATGCCATCCAACCATCTCACCTTATGTCATCCCCTTCTCCTCCTGCCGTCAATCTGTCTTGAAGATTGAGTTCTTGATCTGAACTCAAGGAGTTAATGATCTGAGACACAGTCAGTCCCCGTCTTGTTTTTGATGACTGTACTTCTCCATCTTTGGCTGCAAAGAATATATTCAATCTGATTTCAGTATTGATCATCTGGTAATGTCCGTGTGTAGAGTCTTCTCTTGTGTTGTTGTGAGAGGGTGTTTGCTATGACCAGTGTGTTGTCTTGACAAAACTCTGTAATCCTTTGTCCTGCTTCATTTTGTACTCCAAGGCCAAACTTGCCTGTTACTCCAGGTGTCTCTTGACTTCCTACTTTTGCATTCCCGTCCCCTATAATGAAAAGGACATCTTTTTTTGGGTGTTAGTTCTTGAAGGTCTTCTAGGTCTTCATAGAACCATTCAACTTCAGCTTCTTCATCATTACTGGTTAGGGCATAGACTTGGATTGCTGTGGGAGTTGAGGAGGTAATGGGTAGAGGGGTGTCAGATCATTAGTAGTATGGAAAGGCATCACAGGATAAGAGCACCGGATTCAGAATCAATAGCCTATCCAGTTCTTGAATCTCCGAGTTACCAAGAAAATTCGTCTCTTTCTTCCTCAGTCTTCTCTGGAGTAAAAGACAATGACATAATTCTCTCTCTGTGAGGTGATGTTTGTAAGTCACTATCTGAGAAGTTGGCATTGGGTCAGAACCCAGCTAATTCTCTAGGCAAGTGGCTGTCATAATAGTAATAGTGGGGAGAGGTGATAGAAGCATGGGGATAGAAGTCGTGGACTCATTCTAAAGTACCAAATGAAGTGAAATAATGTAAACAAAAGTGCTTTGGACACTATACCCAAAATGTTCAACAGCTAATCATTGGAATGGGAAACTCAAGTTAGGTAGAATGTGAGGGAGCCAATCCCATCACGATCTCTTGGGCATCAGCTCATTCTGTTTTACAGGGTAAATGGAGTGTGTACTGAGCTTCCTTTGGTTTCTGACAGCACTGGAGGGGATGGCGTATATACTGTTAGCTGTGAGTATGTTTTTTTTTTTTTTAAATCTTTCTAAATTCTACTTCCAAATGCAAGGAATTTGCTAAGGTCCAGGATCTTGATCAGTTCCTGATATGTATAATAATGATCTAATGTGGCCATCTAATAGCCAATATCCTAAATTTGGCAGAAACGTGTGTGTCAAAGCCAGTGCCTGGCATGCAATACCATCAGACAGAGAAAACAGCTTGGTCATATGTACTTCCCGCAACAAAAGGAAGTTGACAAATAAAAAGCAAATTGGAAGGACAGCTTCTTATTCTTTGCCTACTTAAAAAAATATATTTATTTATTTTTGCTACACCGAGTCTTCATTGTTGTTTTCAGGCTTTCTCTAGTTTCAGCAAGCAGGGGCGACTCTCTAGTCGCAATGCCCAGGCTTCTCATTGCGGTGGCTTATCTCTTGTTGTGAATCATGGGCTTCAGGGCTTTAGCGCTCTCGGGCTCAGCACTTGCACCTCATGGACTTAGTTGGGACTGTGGGCTCTAGAGTATACAGTCTTAGTTTCTGCGAGGTATGTGGAGTCTTCTTGGACCATGGATCAAACCTGTGTCCACTGCATTGGCAGATGGATTCTCAACCACTGGATTACCAGGGTAGTTCCCTGCCCCACTTTCTGACAATGTCAAAAGATCATTGCCACAGCGTATCATTCAGGATATATCACTGGGTATATAAGGCCAATGGGGCTTGTAGAGAAGACAGAGGCACGTAGTTGGCAGAGATGGTTGAAGGAGGTAGGTAAGTCTCAGGTGTCAGGATAGAGGGGAAGTTACTTCTGTGGCTGAATTTTTCTACCCCTAATGGTCATTGCTTCAAGATGCCTAGAGAGATGCAGATGGAAGGCAGTAGACATCACTCTTTATTTCTTCCAGGATTTGTTGTATGGGAGAGAATAAGTAAAAGCATTTACTTCCCTCCCACATGCCAAAGAACTTCTGAGCTGTGTTCTGTTTTCTCCACAGATGATGGAGAAAATGTATTTCGCATACTTGAAGTGGACTATAGTCACCATATTATGTTTTATCTTGAGAATTTCAGCGACTCGTACAAACTGCTAGAGCTCTATGGTAGAGTATTTTCACACTGGCGCTCATCTTGGGGTGGGGAGACCGGGGAAGGAAGGAAGCCTGGAGACAGAGTGGACCTCCCAGTGGTACCCTGGGACCTCTCTCCTCATTAGAGACAGATGCTCCCTTTGGTAAAATCTCTCAGGCTCAGTGATGGGAAGATGATGACTCTCTCATTGTGCCAGAAAGATATCCTAAAGGTGTCACATTCAAGAAAGACTTTTTTCCATCCCTGAGACTTGTGCCTAAGCACGTAATCAGTTCCATTCACTTTCCCCCTCGGCCAGAGACCCACCCCTCTCGTGAGCCTCAGTCACCAGGAAACAGGACAAAGCTCTTCCTGTTACTCTTCCCACAGCCCGAGAACCAGATACGAGCCCAGAACTCAAGAGCAGGTTTGTGGAAATTTGCCAGAAGTATGGAGTTGTTAAGGAAAACGTGATTGACCTGACCAAAGTGGGTAAGTTGAGCTACCTCTGGCTTTCTCTGCCTGAAGTCCCATGTTGCTGAGTAGGAATGTTACTGAAGGGAGAAATCCAAGAGGAGTTAATACCCCCATTCAGTCCCCTTTGTCCTAACCTGGAAAACCATCTGGTTTCATTCTGGGAAATAAACTGGGGTTGGTGTTTGAATGTGCTCTTCTCTGCCTCTACAGATCGCTGCTTCCAGGAGCGAGGGAATGGAGTGGCCTAGGGCTGCAGTTTGGTGAGCTCTACTGAAGACGGGGTGGCCCAGGGTTCAGTACCTTCCAGAAGCATTAGGGGTTTACAGTAGAAGACTTAAAAGATCACAATAAAAGTAATTTGATAGGAAGAGCTTGAAATTTGGAGTTAGAGGACCTGGGTTCAGGATCTACTCCTGCCATGAGTTTTTTAGCAAATGACACATCAATTAAAAGGGAAACAATGATGTCTACCTTACAGAATTACTGTGTGAATATAATGCTGCAGAAAAGGGCTCAGTAATTGATAATGTGGGAAAAATCAGTAAGAATTACAGTTTTAAATGGGAAAAGAATGTGAGTATGAAACTCAAATACATTCTGTGTTTATGGTCCATCTTCTAATCCTGAAAGCCCGTCTCACCCTTCAATACATGGAAAAGATTTCTCCCTCCAATCTCTGCACATCCTTAACTTGTAATCTGGAAACAGAGCTGTCTGAGCTTCCAGTTGTCCTCCAACCTGGAAAATAGAATCTGGAGTTTCCTCCTCTGTTTCCTGTCTCAGACTTATTGTGTGGCTTCATTCAGATAATGTAAGTGAAAGTCTTAGCAACTGTGGCTTACATAAAGTCAGCATTTAATAAAAGATTGCTATGGCTTTTGCCAATTTGTCAAAGACACTTTAAAACTATCAGTGCTGAGGATGGCAGAAAGAAGCCTAGCATCCTTCTTTGCTTCCACTCTTCTTTTCATAGGCTCTGGGGCAGGCTAAGATGGGATCAACAATAGAAAAAAACAGGAAAAGAATCACTAACACCCTCCCTTCCCCTATTCTGGCTAATAGCATGGGTTAGAATGCAGGTTGGTGACTATTTCTTCAACGTATTTTTGGAAATAGAAATTCTCTTTGTCCTCAGTTCAATCTGAGAAGCACCTAATAAGCTTTTGTGTTCTCATTCTCATTTGCTTATTTAGTGCCACCTGACTTGGGCTCCAGAATCTTCTCTTCCATGGTTTCCATCTTATGACAAGTGCTGGGACCTGACTTCCATCACTATCACATGTGAAGGCACCGTCTCTGCATCTTCAGGATATTCCCTAATTATCTAGGAACACTTAGCAGCTCAACGGGAATCAAAGTTTCCCCCAGATTTCCGATTCCCTTTGCCCCATTCAGGACAACAGTGCCATGAATAAAACCTTCCTCAACCTGTTCAATAAATGATTTGCCTTGCAATCAATCATGTGGTTTTTCTTCGTTTATGTAAGGGACGTGGGGGTGGCAGGAAGAAAATGAGGCCTCGTGACCATACTCTTCCCCTGGCCTCTCAGAACCTTGCCTGAGCTTCAGGCTTTTCCCTCGTCTGCAGTCATTCTCTGTCCCAGTGAGTGCTACTTGTCTTCTGAGTTGCCCATTTCTTAGTGACCTGATAAACTGTAAGACGTGCCCTAGAAATTGCTGCATCCTAGAATTCTCTTCTTCAGTGGGGGTACTGAGAGTTGCTGCTGGGGCTGACACCAGCTCAACATGTTTTAGGGTGCACCTTTACACCCCAGCTTCTCTCACTCACCCATCCTCTGAGACGGTCAGTGTCCTTTCTTTCTTTTTCTGGTGTGGCAAATGCTTTTATTTTGCAGAAACATCTATGATGTCTAAGTTGAAAATACTATTATAAGCTGTTATTAATTTCAAAGTCTTCATTTAAAAAATTTTATTTTTAATTTTATTACTTTAAAAAAGTATAGTTTACAATATTTCTGCTGTGCAGACAAGTGATTCTGTTATATATATATATATATATATATATATACACATATATATAATAACATATGTACACACACACACACACACACATATTCTCTTTCATATTCCTTTCTGTTATGGTTTATCACAGGATATTCAATATAGTTCCCTGTGTTAAATAGAACCTTATTATTTACACATTCTGTATATGGTAGCTTACATCTGCTAATCCCAAATCCCATTCTATACCCCCCACCACCTATTCCCCCTTGGCAACCACAGGTCTGCTTTCTATGTTTATGATTCTGTTTTATTTAGAATGTGCAATATTTTAGATTGTACACATAAGTAGTATCATATGCCATTTATTTTTCTCTTGGTCAGAGTCTTTTCATACTCTTGGAAAACCTTCAACCACTGCTTTTATTTACTGTGAACATGTTAAGGGAGATTCCATGAAATGTGATCAATACTTATCTTCAGCATTCTATACCTAGTACGGTCAGGAGGCATCAAGGAGGCTAAATGTTATTACTGGTCTCTTCTTTGGGGAGCTTACAGGCTTTGGAGAAAGGGAAATTAAACTTCCTTTTCATTAGTAATCCTTTGCCAACATCAGCTGATATGGAAAATGGTGTTAAGAATTACACATGAGTGTTGTGGCAAAGCAAGACATTGAAAGCACCTGTCATGCGAAAAAAAATGACTCATTATGGACACACAAGGTTCACAAGATTCTCTCTATATGAACAAGAGAAGACTTTCTGGCATCTGACTCTCCCCATATCTTTGTTTTTGTTGTTCAGTTGCTCAGTTGTGTCTGACTGTTTGTTACCCCATGGACTGCAGCACACCAGGCTTCCCCGTCCTTCACCTTCTCCCGAGTTTGCTCAAACTCATGTCCATTAAATCAGTGATGCCATCCAACCATCTCATCCTCTGTCATTCCCTTCTCCTCCTGCCTTCAATCTTCGCCAGCATCAGTGTTTTTTCCCTAATAAAATGGCTCTTCGCATTAGATGGCCAAAGTATTGGAGCTTCAGATTCAGCATCAGTCCTTCCAATGAATATCCAGAGTTGATTTCCTTTAGTTTGATCTCCTCACACCGCAAAGGACTCTCAGAAGTCTTCTCCAGCACCACAGTTCGAAAGCATCGGTTCTTTGATGCTCAGCCTTCTTTATGGTCCAGCTCTCACATCGATACATGACTACTGAAGAAAACCATAGCTTTGACTATATGGACCTTTGTTGGCAAAGTGATGTCTCTGCTTGTCAGTATGCTGTCTAGATGTGTCATAGCTTTTCTTCAAAAGGCAAATGTCTTTTAATTTTCTGGCAGCAGGTACCATCTACAATGATTTTGGAGCCCAAGAAAATAAAGTCTGTCACTGTTTCCATTGTTTCCCCATTTATTTACCATGAAGTGATGGGACCAGATGCCATGATCTTAGTTTCCTGAATGTTGGGTTTCAAGCCAGCTTTTTCACTCTCCTCTTTCGCTTTCATCAAAAGACTCCTCTTTGCTTTCTTCCATAAGGGTGGTGTCACCTGTATTTCTGAGATTATTGATATTTCTCTTGGCCATCTTGATTCCAGCTTTTGCTTCATCCAGCCTGGCATCTCTCATGAGTTACTCTGCATATACATTAAATAAGCAGGGTGGCAAGATCCAGCCTTGATGTACTCCTTTCCCAATTTTGAACCAGACCATTGTTCCATGTCTGGTTCTAACTGTTGCTTCTTGACCTGCATACAGGTTTTGCAGGAGGCAGGTAAGGTGGTCTGGTATTCCCATCTCTCTAACAGTTTTCGAGTTTGAGTGTAGTCAATGAAGCAGAAGTAGATGTTTTTATGTAATTCTCTTGCTTTTTCTATGATCCAGATGCTGGCAATTTGATCTCTGGTTCCTCTCCCTTTTCTAAATCCATCTTGAGCATCTGGTTCTCGGTTCATGCACTATTGGAGCCTAGCTTGGAGAATTTAAAGTATTTCTTTGTTAGCATGTGAAATGAGTGAAATTGCGTGGTAGTTTGAACATTCTTGGGCATTGCTCTTCTTTGGGATTGGAATGAAAACTAACCTTTTCCAGTCCTGTGGCCACTGCTGTGTTTCCCAGATTTGCTGGCATACTGGGTGTAGCACTTTAACAGCATCATCTTTTAGAATTTGAACTAGCTCAGCTGGGATTCTACCACCTCCACTAGCTTCATTCGTAGTGACGCTTCCTAAGGGCCACTTGATTTCACACTCTAGGATGTCTGGCTCTAGGTGAGTGATCATACCATCATGGTTATCATGGAAAGAGTTGGACATGACTTAACTAAACCAAACCACCTTTACACAGGTACAGCTAACACACAAGATGTCCCCAAGGCTTTTGGCCTGAACAATTGAGAGAATGTAATTGCCCTTAACTCCAGTTATTTAGAGGAGCCTGTTGAGTGGGGAAGGATGAAATGTTTCAGACATTTGATTCATTTATCTAGCTCGTGTGTGTGTGTGTGTGTGTGTGTGTGCTCAGTCACTTCAGTCGTGTCCGACTCTTTGTGACTCTATGCACTGTAGCCTGCCATGCTCCTCTGTCCATGCGATTCTCCAGGCAAGAATATTGGAATGGTTTGCAGTGCCCTCCTTCAGGGGATCTTCCTAATATAGGCTCTGAACCCACATCTGGGTCTCCTGAGTTGCAGGCAGATTCTTTACCCACTGAGCCACCTGGGAAACACTTATCAGCTCAGCTGCTATTTAATAAAAGAGACCCAATTATAATTTAGTATTTTACTGAAAGATGGGTCTGGTTATTTACCACTCAAAACCCAATGAGGCCAGGTTAGTGGAAAGGAAAGTTTGCTTTATTTCATATTCTGGCAACTGTGGGGGAAGAGGAAGGGTGGACATCTCTCCAAAAGCTGACTATCCCCCCTCCCCGCCCCTGCAAGTGACAACTAGTGGGACAAGAGCTCTTCTAGGATGAGGGAGAGGGCTGCATGCAGAGACAGCACTGTCAGCTCTGACAGTCATCTTCAGATTGGTCATCAGTGGTTTGACCACTGTCATGTTGATTGTTTTAATACAGTTTGGTTTGTTTCCATTTCTTTGAGGCCAATTCTTGGAACTGTGGCAGCTTGTGTCACAGCTACAGTCTGGTCATCGTGTTTTAACTTCTTCCACTTCAGGGGGTTTCAGTATCTATGAGACAGGATATGGCTCTGAATTATATCTATAGCTTTTGAGAAGGAACTGAAGGTCTTTAACTATGCTTAATTGCCAAGATCCACTGGATCATCGGAAAAGCAAGAGAGTTCCAGAAAAACATCTATTTCTGCTTTATTGACTATGCCAAAGCCTTCGACTGTGTGGATCACAATAAACTGTGGAAAATTCTGAAAGAGATGGGAATACCAGACCACCTGACCTGCCTCTTGAGAAACCTGTATGCAGGTCAGGAAGCAACAGTTAGAACTGGACATGGAACAACAGACTGGTTCCAAATAGGAAAAGGAGTACATCAAGGCTGTATATTGTCACTCTGCTTATTTTACTTATATGCAGAGTACATCATGAGAAATGCTTGGCTGGAGGCAGCACAAGCTGGAATCAAGATTGCTGGGAGAAATATCAATAACCTCAGATATGAAGATGACACCACCCTTATGGCAGAGTGAAGAGGAACTAAAAAGCCTCTTGATGAAAGTGAAAGAGGAGAGTGAAAAAGTTGGCTTAAAGCTCAACATTCAGAAAACTAAGATCATGGCATCCGGTCCCATCACTTCATGGCAAATAGATGGGGAGACAGTGGAAACAGCGTCAGACTTTATTTTTTTGGGCTCCAAAATCACTGCAGATGGTGATTGCAGCCATGAAATTAAAAGACATTACTCCTTGGAAGGAAAGTTATGACCAACCTAGACAGCACATTAAAAAGCAGAGACATTACTTTGCCAACAAAGGTCCGTCTGGTCAAGGCTATGATTTTTCCAGTGGTCATGTATGGATGTGAGAGTTGGACTGTGAAGAAAGCTCAGCACCGAAGAACTGATGCTTTTGAAGTGTGGTGTTGGAGAAGACTCTTGAGAGTCCCTTGGACAGCAAGGAGATCCAACCAGTCCATCCTGAAGAAGATAAGTCCTGGGTGTTTATTGGAAGGACTGATGCTGAAGGTGAAACTCCAATACTTTGGCCACCTCATGCGAAGAGATGACTCATTGGAAAAGACCCTGATGCTGGGAGGGATTGGGGGCAGGAGGAGAAGGGGACAACAGAGGAGGAGATGGCTGGATGGCATCACCGACTCGATGGGCATGAATTTGAGTAAAGTCCGGGAGTTTGTGATGGACAGGGAGGCCTGGTGTGCTGTGATTCATGGGGTTGCAAAGAGTCGGACACGACTGAGTGACTGAACTGAACTGAATGTCTACACTATTATTGTTTGGTCTCATTTGACTGTTTTCCTTTATTTCTGCATACTCTCATTTCTCTGATTAAACTTATTCTTTGACTAAAGCTTTCCGAAGACAAAAGGCAGGCAGAGGACATGGGGCTCGGGGCAGGGACCATAGGATCCTGCTTCGTTTCAGTATGAATTAGTAAATGAGAGTTAGTTTCATAACTTAGTGATAGATTTCATTATCAGCAACATAAATGTAAACATTCTTCAACACATTAAAAGGGAATGTACTAGATCTATATAAGCATTGTTAGATCTGAAAAGTAAATCGTAAGGTGAAAAAAGCCAGTTGCTAAATGATATGTGCAATATGACACCATTTATATAAATTTAAATAACACAGAACAATACAATACATTATTTACGGATTCCTATAAGTATGATCACACAGTGTTTCTTATCACATGCATATGAATCACCTGTGGATCTTGTTAAACATTAGCAGGCTCTGATTTAGCCGGTCGGGGACTGAGTTTAAGATTCCGCCTTCTAACAAGCTCCCAGAGATGCTGCTCCACCATCAAGAGAGACAGGAGACTCAGGTAAAGTGAAGCTTTCTTACTTTCTTCAGTTATCTTGCTCTATGTGGATGCTGGAACCTCTCTGTTGCACTTCTGAACTCTCATAAAGGTATTCTTGCCCATGAGTGGTTGTTAAAATAAGTGTATCTGTGGGGTTATGTGGGCTGGCACTTCCTATTCTACCATCTTGCTAATGAACCCAAATCAGTTGTGCATCATTTCACCCAAAAAAACACACAGAGAGAAAGACATTGAGGTTGTTGTTGTGTATTTTTTTAAAAAAATATTTATTTAGCTGTACCAGTTTTTAGTTGAGGCGTATGAGCTCTAAGTTGCAGTATGTGGATCTAGTTTCCCAACCAGGGATCCAACCTGGGCTCTCTGCTCCATTGGGAGCATGGAGTCTCATCTCTGAAGTCCCAAAACATTGAGACTATTTTTTATTTTTCAGAACTATTTTTATTTTATTTTATAACTATTTTATTTTTATTTATCAGAACTATTTTTTTTTTATTTTTCTAGAATATCTACTGAAATCGGGGATCAAAGGAAAATTATGGTGGAATTATTACTGATGTGGATCCTTGCCCCACGAGGAATTCAGGCCAGGCTTCATTGGGATTTGTGCCACAGGAGGGCTTGAAAACAAGAAACAGGCGCCCTTTCTTCACTCCTAGAGGGAAGGTGAGCTGGTTCCTTACATGGGATGACAACAGGGGTGGGTCAGGGGCTTTGGAGCAGAAGGAGTGCCTTAGGGGGTCTGCCTGTTCACTCGGTGGGTCTGCTTCTTAGCACTTCAGAAGTGGCAGGCATTTGTGGCCTTTTGTATCTTACTGTTCATAAGAACCCAAACTGCACATGTCTGAAGCTATTTTTCGGTTCCATATAGTTCCTCTGTATTCTGTTACTGGAGGGGGCATCTGTCCAGACTCAAGCACTGCAGCAAAGGCCCCAGTTCCCAGACCATCTCGGAATCGGCTGTCAGTGGGGCTACCCTGTTTCCTTGTCCATTTTTCCTCAGGGATGCAGGCCACGCTCACAGCCAAATCCTTTTGAGGATTTTCCATCATGATATTTAAATCCTAAGCTGTATTTTCATTTCTTCCTTGTCACCCTTTTGTCACTTCACGTCCCATGAACATGTTCCTAGGTTCTGAAAACAAGTTGATTAAAGAAAGGGAAATAAGTCTACTGTAAAGAGCCCCACAGAATAACATTCTAATTACCGGCAAGTGTGAGCTAGGGTTGCACAGTAGATGATATGTGCCACACTTCCTTCTAAGAGTCAAACATTTATATGTTAGGAGACTCTGCTGCTGTGTCAAAGATACAGTTGCATGCATGGATGTGAAGTCACTTCAGTTGTGTCCAGCTCTTTATGACCCCATGGACTGTAGCCCGCCAGGCTCCTCTGACCATGGGATTCTCCAGGCAAGAATACTGGAGTGAGTTGCCATTCCCTTCTCCAGCGGATCATCCCAACCCAGGGACTGAACCCACATCTTTTAAGTCTCCTATATTGCCAGATGGGTTCTTTACCACTAGCGGCACCTGGGCAGCAGTTAAGAAGCTCTATCCTTGGCATTTAGCTGGACAGGAGAAATGGGTCCTACATTAGTTTCCTGTTTCTGCTGCAAATAACCACAAATTTAGTGACTTCAAACAGCACAAGTTTGTTTTACTATAGTTTTGGAGGTCAGAAATGTGACATAGGGCTCCCTGGGCCAAAACCAAGAGAGCCTGGTGTCTATAAATTTATTCAGATCATCTTTCTCATCTTTTTTTTTTTTTAAGATTTGTTTATTTTTTAATTGAAGGATAATTGCTTTACAGAATTTTGTTGTTTTCTGTCATTTTGTGTCTTTTCTTAGAGGTTTAAATTTCCCTTCTTAGCAATCCTCTGGTGTATTCTTGTTTGTTAATTCCTGTATATTGGTATTTCAGTTTTTATGTTTATCTGTATTGTTTTTTCTATATATTCTGGTGAAAATAGCTCTGGCCTAGGAGACAGAGAGGAGAAGGCAATGGCACCCCACTCCAGTACTCTTGCCTGGAGGGTCCCATTGACGGAGGAGCCTGGTGGGCTGCAGTCCATGGGGTTGCTGAGTGTTGGACACGACTGAGCGACTTCACTTTCATTTTTCACTTTCCTGCATCAGAGAAGGAAATGGCAACCCACTCCAGTATTCTTGCCTGGAGAATCCCAGGGATGGGGGATCCTGGTGGGCTGCCGTCTATGGGGTCGCACAGAGTCGGACTTAGCAGTATTGTTTTTTCACCCTTTAGTTATTATCAGAGTTTTTGCTGGTATAGAGAGATGTTATTGATTTTTTTAAGTTGATCTTTCTAGCAACCTTGATGAAATTTTTCATTAGTTATAATGAAATTAGTCCTAATACCTTGTGGATTCAGTTGGTTTTACAGGTATCTATATATGATCATATTATCTGCAAGTAATGTCAATGTATCTCTTCCAGCCTTTACACCTCTCTCTTTTCTTTCCTACTCATACTCTAGCCAGAACCTCCAGGAATACTTTAGCCATTGATACCATATTTTATATACCAAGGGTTGGCAAACTATGGCACATAGGCCAAATTCAGCTAAGTGCTTGTTCGTGTATAACCCATGATCCAAGAACATTTGCAATTGATGTAATCTTAGAAACATTCACTTTAACCCCACTTAAGCAAAATTTTATTCCAAAACATAATTTCATTCTTTTTTTTAATAGATGTGTGTTTTTTCAAATCTGTACTCTATATTATATTTCAGATTGTATCAGAAAATGGTGAAATGTGTTTTCTGTATTACTATGAAATGAAAGTTGTGAAAGTTACTGTGAGTGAAAGTTGTATCCAACTCTTTGCAATGCCATGGACTATACAGTCCATGGAATTTTCCAGGCCAGAATACAGGAGTAGGTCAGTCAATCAGTTCAGTCCTGTCCGACTCTTTGTGACCCCGTGGACTGCAGCACGCTAGGCCTCCCTGTCCATCACCAACTCCCAGAGTTTACTCAAACTCATGTCCATTGAGTCGGTGATGCCATCCAACCATCTCATCCTCTGTCGGCCCCTTCTCCTCCTGCCTTCAATCTTTCCCAGCATCAGGGTCTTTTTAAATGAGTCAGTTCTTCATATCAGGTGGCCAAAGTATTGGAGTTTCAGCTTCAACATCAGTCCTTCCAATGAACACCCAGGACTGATCTCCTTAAGGACGGACTGGTTGAATCTCCTTGCAGTCCAAGGGACTCTCAAGGGTTTTCTCCAACACCACAGTTCAAAAGCATCAATTCTTCAGCGCTCAGTTTTCTTTACAGTCCAACTCTCACGTCCATACATGACCACTGGAAAAACCATAGCCTTGACTAGACGGACTTTTTTTTTTTTTTTTGACTAGACGGACTTTTGTTGGCAAAGTAATGTCTCTGGAGTGGGTAGCATATCCCTTCTCCAGTAGATCTTCCCGACCCAGGAATTGAACCAGGGTCTCCTGCATTGCAGGCAGCAGGAGACCAACTGAGCTATCAGGGAAGCCTCTCTATTACTATTTCTATGTTAGTATCTATAATACATAATCACTTTTGACTCTTGGCCTATAAAATCTAAAGTATTTACTATCTGGCTTTTTTAGGAAATGTCTTCTGACTACCTTTTATACATCATGGCCTTTCCCCAACTATTATTTACTATAGTTATTTGTACCACAATTTCTCCCAAATAAATAAGTTCCTTGAAAGGAAAGCCTCAGAATGCTTTCAATAAAGTAGGCTTGCAATTATAGGATTGTGGATTAAGGAGATATTTTAAGTTGTCCTGTTACCACAATCCTTCAAATATTATGAACAACTTCAACCTGAATGGAGGAAACTTAGATAAATGCCAAATTAACTTCCAGAGTAAACATCAAACCAGGACACCCTGAGGTTACTTTGAAGTTTCAGGGACAATGACAAAGACTATAAATCTCTATTCTTGGCTTAGAAGACTTTGTCACTTGATTCTCTTGTCCCAGGACAGAACTTGAGTAGAAACTGTCTGCTCCCAGAGGTGGGCCAATCAGGATACTAGATGCTGTCCTTAAAAATTAACACTTCAGAAGCCTTGTTTTGTTGGTTTCAAAATGTGTGATAACTCTATTTTGGTAATAATGATCTCAGAGAGGCAGCAGGGAGTGGAGGCATAAAAGGAGATCTGAATTCCCTTGCCCAGGGATTGAACCTGGGTAGCTTGGATGGGAACCAGGGATCCTAGCCCCCAGACCAGCAAGGGCTAGAGGCTAGAAGCTATTTCCCCCTGGATCTTTGCCCTCAGTGAAAATGCATTTATCACAGAGGTAGAAACTGTAAATACAGGTACAAAGTTTATTGCGAGACATAGCAGAGCAAGAAGTGGGACAGCACACAGACAAACAGTTTGTTTAGATGAGCCAGATGCAAGGCAGAGATGCACACCCGGAGAGAAGGGGTGTGGACATCGGCCTAGTGTGGAGAACAGTGAAGAGGCGGTTAAGTCATTTATAAAGGGCAGTTCTTCCATGTTTTTGTCTTCCTTCAGGCCAATTATCTGCTTTCTTTTTCCACACCTGACCTATGCTAGGACCCTTCCCTGAATATGCAAACACCCCTCAGCCAAGATGGATCTTGAAGTGAAGGCTTCTGGGTAAAGCAAGACTCATTATGGCCTGGCAACATTCTTTAACTTTTGACTCACAGGGAGACTTTCTGTGCATGTGTAGTGTCTTCCTTGTTCTGAAAGAGGTGGGAGCTGAGATCCCTTAAAGGAAGGAAAGTGAAGTCGCTCAGTAGTGTCCGACATGGACTGTAGCCTACCAGGTTCCTCCGTCCACGAGATTTTCCAGGCAAGAGTACTGGAGTGGGTTGCCATTTCCTTCTCCAGGAGATCTTCCCAACCCAGGGATTGAACCTGGGTCTCCCACATTGTAGGCAGATGAGATCCCTTAATCCTTAACTCAAATAGGATTTTGCCTCTCTGTCCTTGATATGACTATTCCCTTAAGGTGTTTACAAGAGATAAATACTGGCTATTTACCCTGTTGCTGTTGTTAGTTCCATTTCGGAGGGTAAACAAGAGGCTGACTATAAATGGCTTAACTGGAGCCCATCCATCTCTTGTCTCAGGAAATGTTAACACTTTCCTGCTAAAAAGTATTCAGCCTGAAGCCCACATCTTCGTGCCCCATGATGTGGGGCAGCTGTAATTGGAGGCTGGTTGTAAATGTCTAACCTGAAGTCCATCTATCTCCTCCATCAATAATAGACAATTACTGGCTAACAACTTGGTAAGAAGACAGAGAATGGAGGGCCAGTTTGTTGAGGAGAGCCTGGCCTGGGAAACAAGGTCTAGTTAGTAGCGCTCTCAGGGATTATCCAGCCGCCAGAATTCCCACAACCTAACACAGCTACCTTCCTTTCCCCATGTTTCTATTAAACCTGAGCTAGTTCCTCACACAGCTTTCCTCAGACACCCCATGAGCAAGCCCATCTCTGGCCCCCAGTCCTGCTGCTTGCTTTGTGTGAGATGCTCATCTCCCAGACACCTGCATGACCCACTGTCTCACGGCCTCCTGGCTCCCGCGGGAGCCCTCCACACCCCAAGTCTAAGTAGCACTCTTTCCCCACCTTTCCTGATGGGCCGCTCATATTTATTTGTTTATTGCCTGTGCACACTCCCTCTAGAATGTAAACGTGTTGAAGTCTTTTATTCTCTGCAGTGTCCAACAGGTGAAACAGTGCTCACAGTGACACAAGCAGGCATGCCATATTTGTTTCCTCCATAAGTGGAGGAATAATAATCATCTCCATAATCTTTCCTGCACCAGAAAGACTGGGGAACCCATCTTCTTTCTCCCTTGTCTGTTGGTAATATTTTCATGAGTTTTAGCTCAGACCAAAGAATGCTTTTAGCATTTTTCCCATTGGTGGACTTGGAAAGACAGGGACTCTAAGGCGATTGGTTCAGAAAATCTCGTCACAAAACACTAGGCCCTGAATATATGGGGGTCTAGTTGTCTAGGCTCCCCCCACACACAAAGGTTTAGCTGTCAGACTTGAGAGAAGAGCAGAGAATCCATGACCCTTGCTCCCCACCTGCTACAACCTGGTCACAGTTCTATTCCCTCTCCATTTTTGTCCAGCCTTCTGGGGGTCTTGAAAAAAGATTCAAGAAGCTACTGACGTGGCAGGTACAAAACTTGGCCAGATGGAGGGAGATGGATGTTTCTGGAATGTGATCCAGTCTTCTGAGTTGACTCTGAGTGAGCTGAAGGCACTGCTGCTGCTGCTGCTAAGTCGCTTCAGTCGTGTCCGACTCTGTGCGACCCCATAGACGGCAGCCCACCAGGCTCCCCCGTCCCTGGGATCCTCCAGGCAAGAACACTGGAGTGGGTTGCCATTTCCTTCTCCAGTGCATGAAAGTGAAAAGTGAAAGTGAAGTCGCTCACTCGTGTCCCGACTCTCAGCCACCCCATGGACTGCAGCCTACCAGGCTCCTCCCTCCATGGGATTTTCCAGGCAGGAGTACTGAAGGCACTAGACGTCTCCAAACATACAGGTTAAAATGGAAGAGCAGATTTGCAGGATTCAGAAGAAAAGGAGGGACTGTGTGAGGGGAGCTCAGGAGACACCTGTGCCTGGGCCTTACTGTTTTCTGTTTCCTCAAATCAGTTTGCCTAATTTGATTCACACTTTTTTTTAAGATTTCTTTTTTTTGACTTGGACCATTTTTAAAGTCTTTATTGACTTCATTACAGTATTGTTTCTGTTTTTATGTTTTGGTTTTTTGGCTCAGAGGCATGTTGGATCTTAGCTCCCTGACCACTGGACCGGCAGGTAAGGTCCTGACTCATAGATTCTTATAGACAAATATGAGTCTTAAGTCAAAAGAAACAAAGAAATTCCTACATTCATGGTCATCTTGTATAATACATATATTACTATAGTTCAGTTCAGCCACTCAGTCGTGTCTGACTCTTTGTGACCCCATAAACCGCAGCACGCCAGGCCTCCCTGTCCATCACCAACCCCGGAGTCCACCCAAACCCATGTCCATTGAGTCAGTGATGTCATCCAACCATCTCATCCTCTGTCATCCCCTTCTCCTTCTGCCCTCAATCTTTCCCAGCATCAGAGTCTTTTCAAATGAGTCGGCTCTTCTCATCAGGTGGCCAAAGTACTGGAGTTTCAGGTTCAACATCAATCCCTCCGATGAACACCCAGGACTGATCTCCTTGCAGTCCAAGGGACTCTCAAGAGTCTTCTCAACACCACAGTTCAAAAGCATCAATTCTTCAGTGCTCAGCCTTCTTTATAGTCCAACTCTCACATCCATACATGACCACTGGAAAAACCATAGCCTTGACTAGACGGACCTTTGTTGGCAAAGTAATGTCTCTGCTTTTTAATATGCTATCTAGGTTGGTCATAACTTTCCTTCCAAGGAATGAGTGTCTTTTAATTTCATGGCTGCAATCACCATCTGCAGTGATTTTGGAGCCCAGAAAAATAAAGTTAGCCACTGTGTCCACTGTTTCCCCATCTATTTCCCATGAAGTGATGGGATCAGATGCCATGATCTTAGTTTTCTGAATGTTGAGCTTTAAGCCAACTTTTTCACTCTCCTCTTTCACTTTCATCAAGAGGCTCTTTAGTTCCTCTTCACTTTCTGCCATAAGGGTGGTGTCATCTGCATATCTGAGGTTATTGATATTTCTCCTGGCAATCTTGATTCCAGCTTGTGCTTCTTCCAGCCCAGCGTTTCTCATGATATACTTGGCATATAAGTTAAATAAGCAGAGTGACAATATATAGCCTTGATGTATTCCTTTCCCTATTTGGAACCAGTCTGTTTTTCCATGTCCAGTTCTAACTGTTGCTTCCTGACCTGCATACAGGTTTCTCAAGAGGCAAGTCAGGAAGTCTGGTATGCCCATCTCTTTCAGAGTTTTCCACAGTTTATTGTGATCCACACAGTCAAAGGCTTTGGCATAGTCAATGAAGCAGAAATAGATGTTTTTCCTGGACTCTTTTGCTTTTTCAATGATCCAGTGGATGTTGGCAATTTGACCTCTGGTTCCTCTGCTTTTTCTAAAACCAGCTTGAACATCTGGAAGTTCACAGTTCACATATTGCTGAAGCGTGGCTTGGAGAATTTTAAGCATTACTTTACTACTGGGGTCCTTTAACGGACCAGAACCTGGTGGTCCAGAGTCGATGATAAAGTAAAAGAGAGAAAGAGGCTGATATTTACTGGTTTATGCAGAAAACCAATAAAGCCCTTGACACAGCACTTGCATCATTCACAAAGGCATCAGGCACTCTCTCGAGGGGGTGAAGGCACAGAATGCCTTCTTGAGAGGGTCTTAGAAGCCCAGGAAGGAAAGTGAGCATGACGGGTCTCCACACTCCAGGGAATCAGCTGGAGAAAGAGAGAGAGAGAGAGAGAGAGACAGAGAGAGAAAAGACACGGGGACCTAAGCTGTGATGGAGCAGAGGTGCTTTAATGATTTTTATGTGAGTATATATAGGCTGTGGTATAAGAAATTTCTTTTGAGAATGATAAGAGATCAGAAAACCAAACATACAGCAACCATTGCCAAGGGAACAAGGGATAATAATGGTCACAAGGTCAGGAGACAATCCATATCTCAAGAAAGGGGAGAGAGACTAAGCAGTTTTGTCATAAAGAGAATGTTACTAAAGGAGACCCAAGCCTGTCTCACACAGCGACCTCAGTTGCTGGGAGTAGCGTGTTGCTCTGCTGAAGAGGGACGAAGGGCTCATGAGAGACAGCATGTAGGAATCCTCCTGTTAAACACTCCCAGGCAACTTTACCAGCGTGTGAGATGAGTGCAATTGTGCAGTAGCTGGAGCATTCTTTGGCATTGCCTTTCTTTGGGATTGGAATGGAAACTGACCTTTGCTATACCTCTTCCCCAAACTGACAGCTATGCCCACACCTCCCCATTGCTTAAAGGCCAGGATAAGATTTGTAAAAAGCTTCCCCCGGCCACTGGGTTGTTGCTCTCATTTCTCTTTCACTGCACTTTTTCATCTCAGCTGTAAGGCAAGGAATAGAATAAAAATCCGTTTATGTCTTCTCTGTTTGTAAAAGGGGAATGATAATAATGCAGGCTCAGTCAGTGGTTGGTGACCAGGTACTTGTGGCCACAAATGGAAGTGCATAGTTTTTCCTATTTTGGGTATGGAAGCACCCCTAATTCTTTCTTAGAAGCACTTGTGTTCAAGCTCAGTTGCTCAGTAATGTCTGACTTTGTATCCCCATGGACTGTAGCCTGCCAGGCTCCTCTGTCTATGGAATTCTCCAGGTAGGAGTACTGGAATGGGTTGCCATTTCCCTCTCCCAGGATCTTCCTGACCCAGAGATGGAACCTGCCTCTCATGCATAGGCAGGCAGATTCTTTACCACTGTGCCACTTGGCAAGTCCAGTAATTACCAGATAATAGATTGTTGTGAAGATTATATTAGTAAATATTGCAAAGCATTTTGAATAGTGCCTTACACCCAGTAAGTACTATCTGAGGTGTTTGCTGTTATTATGATTTTAATACATTTCTTGATTCACTTTGCTAATAATTATAATTTTTTATCTATCTCCATCATTGAGATTCATCCATAGTGTATTTTTATTGAACGATTCTTATCAGATTTTTATTTAAGATAATACTAACTTCATAAAATATATAAGGGCATTTTCTACCTGAAAATGATTCAAATAGCTTTGGGAGGCTCTCTTCTTTAGAGATCATCGTTTAAATTATAGACAATGTATCTGTAAAACAATTGGGCCATCATCTTTGGTCATTGCTTTCTTCTAATTTTCTATTCCCCTAGGGCTGTGATATTTGTGTTGTCCACCAAAAATTTACATTTCTCCTGAGCACATTGAAAGTAGATGTGCCCTGCTTTCATCAGTGAAAGTGAATGGAAGTTCCACAGGTCCTGTGTATCAAGAATTTTTAAAGCTTCCCTGGTGATTCTAAAGTGCAGCAAAAGCTGAAAAAATGCTTATGTAAAGATGGAGTGAGTTAGTTCCCCCACACATCGGTGAACTAGAATTCTAGAATGCAGGAGACCCAGGTTTGATCCCTGGGTCAGGAAGATCCCCTGGAAGAGGGAATGGCTACCTGCTCCAGTATTCTTGCCTGGAGAATCCCAAGGACAGAGGAGCCTGGTGGGCTACAGTCCATGGAGTTGCAAAGATTCTGGCACAACTGAGCGACTGACACTATCCAGTGCCCAAGTGGCCAGGGCTGAGTTAGGTACAAAGAGGTCACACAGGCCACTTTGGAAGGCCTCTTCCTGAAAGTCTGGGGCCTGGGGACTTCTTCTGGGGTTCCTCAGACTCTCTGCGAGCCAGAGAAACTAAGTCGATGCAGAGAATGTAGGGGAAGGCCCCCCAAGAGGGCTGTGGGTTGATCGGGAAGTATGAGGCTGGCACAGATGTTTTTAGAACCTGGGTGTCTAGAATTCCCCAGCCCTCCCCACGCAGGAGTTACAAAGCTTAGAATTAGAGCCTGCAGGAGCCCTGTGTTGGCAAAACCTGGAGCCAGCAAGTGGTTGGTTGATCTCTGCTGCTTGCTGGTTAGAGGTAGCCCTCAATGTGTTTGGTAACTGGGAACTTCACCTACCAGGGCCCAGGACCCCCCTAGGTGTGTTCAGAATTTGGACCTCAGAATTAGGGCCTGGTGGGGAAGAAGTATCTGGCTGAAAGTGAGTGAATTTGGAGTCTTCGCTTAACCAGCAACTCCAGTGCCTTTAGGATCTAAGGAAGCACCATCCACCCACAATAGCCCAGGGCTCCTCCAGCCTGCTCTCTGAGGCAGTGAGTCAGTGCGATGTGGGGAAGTCACGCATTCTAACCTCCAAATATAGACATTTCCTACTGACCATTAAAAATGAAAATCAGGTTTATGAAAATCAGAGATTCTGTGTGAAAATGCTAACCAGAAAATTATTTGCTATTTTTAATGATAGCTTTCTTGAGGTATAATTGACAATCAACTGCACATCTTTGAATCTGATGTTTTTACATAGATGCCTCCATGAAACCATCACCACAGTCAGGATAGGGGATATCTTCGTGATCCCCCAAAATATCCTCTGTCCCTTGGTAATCCTTTCCCCCCACATTGCCACCCAAGCCCCAGGTAACCCTGTTTCCATTTTCTGTCTCTAGAGTTTGCATTTTCTAGAGATTTATTTAAATGCAGCTATCAGTATGTAGTATTTTGTTGTTCTGCTTTCACTTGGCTTAATTATTCTGAGATTCATTCATGTCGTGTTTATCAATATTCTTTTCTTTTTTGTTGCTGAATAGTGCTCCATTGATGGAGAAGGAAATGGCAACCCACCCCAGTATTCTTTCCTGGAAGATTCCATGGACAGAGTAACCTGGCAGGCTACGGTCCATTAGGTGGCAGAGAGGTGGACACAACTGAGCGACTAACACACACAGTGCTTCATTGCATGAACACACAATTTGTTTACCTATTCCTCTTGATGTTGATGGATATTTGGGTTGTTTCTTAGTTCTTGGCTGTTACAAATAACTACTATAAATATGCATTTACAAACACAGTTATGAACATATGTTTACATTTCTCTTGGTTTATACCAAGGAATGGAATGGCTAGGTCATATAGTAAGTGTATATTTAATTTTTGAAAGGAGCTGGCAATTTTTTCTAGAGTCGTTCTGCCGTTTTACATATTCATCAACAGTGTGTGAGAGTTCCTGTTCCTGAAGATCCACACAAACACTTGGAATTTTAAGTAGAAAAAACTGTGATGTGTTACACAGAGCCCAAAACTTCCCAATAGTTTCCAAAAATCTGAATGAGACACATTCAGTTCAGTTCAGTTCAGTCACTCAGTTGTGTCTGACTCTTTGCAACACCATGGACCGCAGCACAGCAGGCCTCCCTGTCCATCACCAACTCCCAGAGTTTACCCAAACTCATGTCCATCGAGTCAGTGATGCCATCCAACCATCTCATCCTCTGTCATCCCCTTCCCCTCCTGCCCTCAATCTTTCCCAGCATCTTTTCCAATGAGTCAGCTCTTCGCATCAGGTGGCCAAAGTATTGGAGTTTCAGCTTCAGCATCAGTCCTTCCAATGAAGACTCAGGACTGATCTCCTTTAGGATGGACTGGTTGGATCTCCTTGCAGTCCACATTCAGTTCAGTTCAGTTCAGTTGCTCTGTCGTGTCCAACTCTTTGCGACCCCATGAATCGCAGCACACCATACGTCCCTGTCCATCACCAACTCCCGGAGCTTACTCAAACTCATGTCCATCGAGTCGGTGATGCCATCCAGCCATCTCATCCTCTGTCGTCCTTTTCTCCTCCTACCCCCAATTCCTCCCAGCATCAGGGTCTTTTCCAATGAGTCAGCTCTTCTCATGAGGTGGCCAAAGTATTCGAGTTTCAGCTTCAGCATCAGTCCTTCCAATGAACACCCAGAACTGATCTCCTTCAGGATGGACTGGTTGGATCTCCTTGCAGTCCAAGGGACTCTCAAGAGTCTTCTCCAACACCACAGTTCAAAAGCATCAATTCTTCAGCGCTCAGCTTTCTTCACAGTCCAACTCTCACATCCATACATGACCACTGGAAAAACCATAGCCTTGACTAGACAGACTTTTGTTGGCAAAGTAATGTCTCTGCTTTTTAATATGCAATCTAGGTTGGTCATAACTTTCCTTCCAAGGAGTAAGTGTCTTTTAATTTCATGGCTGCAATCACCATCTGCAGTGATTTTAGAGCCCAGAAAAATAAAGTCTGTCACTGTTTCCCCATCTATTTCCCATGAAGTGATGGGACCAGATGGCATGATCTTAGTTTTCTGAATGTTGAGCTTTAAGCCAACTTTTTCACTCTCCTCTTTCACTTTCATCAAGAGGCTCTTTAGTTCTTCTTCACTTTCTGCCATAAGGGTGGTGTCATCTGCATATCTGAGGTTATTGATATTTCTCCCAGCAATCTTGATTCTAGCTTGTGCTGCCTCCAGCCAAGCGTTTCTCATGATGTACTCTGCATATAAGTTAAATAAGCGGAGTGACAATATGCAGCCTTGACATACTCCTTTTCTTATTTGGAACCAGTCTGTTTTTCCATGTCCAGTTCTAACTGTTGCTTCCTGACCTGCATACAGGTTTCTCAAGAGGCAGGTCAGGTAGTCTGGTATGCCTATCTCTTTCAGAATTTTCCACAATTTATTGTGATCCACACAGTCACATTAAGTACTTATAATTGAATAAACAGTAAATTGTAATGTTGGGACATAAAAAGCTTAACGCATTATTTCATTACCGAAAACTAACAGGACTGCTTTGTGTTCACCTAAGCCTGGGATGCTTTTCTTAGACCATCAGAGATGCACACCACTTTTGTTGATAATTCTGAAGTTCTCTCAATTGTATGTGAGTGAGTTCAGTCGCTCAGTAGTGTCTGACTCTTTGCAACCCCATGGACTGCAGCTTGCCAGGCCTCCCTGTCCATCACCAACTCCCGGAGTTTACTCAAACTCATGTCCATTGAGTTGGTGATGCCATCCAACCATCTTATCCCCTTTCGTCCCCTTCTCCTCCTCCCCTCTATCTTTCCCAGCCTCAGGGTCTTTTCCAACGAGTCAGTTCTTCGCATCAGGTGGCCAAAGTATTGGACTATAATCCAATTGTATGTGAACTATAATCCAAACTTTCCCCAGACTCTTAAAAATGTTGCACAATATTTTTTAATGTAAACTAAAAATTTCCCCCAAAGAGCTGCCAAAAGAACCCCCCCATTGTACTGAGAGATACAAGTATTCCATGAAGATTTGGGTATGAAAAACTAAAAGACTGAGAAAATCTTCTATAACATATGCCTTTATTTGTGCTTTTCCCTTGGGGCACACAATAGATGCTGTGCTTACTTGTTTTTCCTTTATCCCCTCCTCCTGTTAAGATAGAAATTTATGCAACCTTCAGATTCAAACAATAACTTTGCTCTTTGCACCCAACCACCCACACCCCTGCCTTGGCATTGGTTGTGATCATGTGACTTGCTTGGCCAGTAGCATGTTGGTAGGAGCAATGGCGTGTCATTCCTTGGCAATTCTGAGAGCCAGCATGCAATTTATCCATCTGTCCCTTTGTCAGCACCCAATGACTACTTCTTCCACCTGGTCCCAGAGAATGATGATCCAGAGTCTAGAGTCCTCAGGCGACTTGTGATGGGCAGTTTGGTTTGAGAAAGAAATCATTATGGTGGTAAGCCACTCAAATTTGAAGGTTGTTACCACAATATAACATTACTATTATGCTAAATCTTGTTGTTCAGTTGCTCAGTCGTGTCTGACTCTTTGCGACCCCATGGACTGCAGCGTGCCAGGCTTCCCTTTCCTTCATGGTCTCCCAGAGTTTGCTCAAAGTCATGTCCATCAAGTCAGTGATGCCATCCAGCCATCTTGTCCTCTGTCGTCCCCTTCACCTCCTGCCCTCAATCTTTCCCAGCGTCAGGGACTTCTCTAATAAGTCAGCTCCTCAAATCAGGTGGCCAAAGTATTGGAGCTTCAGCTGCAGCACCAGTCCTTCCAATGAATATTCAGGGTTGATTTCCTTTCAGATTAACTGGTTTGATCTTGCAGAATATATAAAGTCAATTTTGGACACCAGGCAAAATTCCTCTAGGTTTTCAAGTTTATTGCCACAGCTATACCTAGTATTCTCATGTGTAGTTCTCATCTCTCCTAATTAAGTTGTGAAGTACATTGCTTTTCTCATTCCCAATCATATTTTTACTGAATATCTGAATTTACCTTACATACTTCACTACTCCAGTTTTAGGTTTTATTTGTTCAATTGTTTTTCCTAGTTCATTAATTTAATTTTTATATGAAGGGAAGAGTCTAGCATGGTAGTCAACATCATAAAGTCAAATCCAGACTCTCTGGGCATGAATCAAAGCTTTATCAGAGTCTAGGTGTGTGATCTTAAGCATGCTTCTTATTCCCTATGCTTGAGTCCTCATCAGTAAATTAAGATAATGAAATTACCTACCTCATTTGGTTTTTGTAAGGATTAAAACATGCAAAACAGTGTCTAGCAATTATGCAGGTTCAGTGGTATTACTATTTCTCTTTGTTTTGTTCTCCTCAAATTACTGAGATTAACATTCGGTTCATATCCTTTCAATCTTGAAAATATTAAAGCATTTAAAGCTGACAGATGGCCTCAGATTTCAGCTTTAATTGTGTCACTTTGGGGAAGTATTCCCTTTTCAATGCAGATTAATTTCATAAGTAAGTAAAAATACCGGAATCAAATAAATCAGAATTTTTCAATTCAAATTAAGAATCTATCATTTTTATTTCTAATTTTATTGATTAGAAAAAAACCTTTGAATTTTTTAAATGGACAAATATGTATACTGTTTTATATGTTCCACAGAATGTATACTCTCTATACAATAGTTCACTTAGAGCTATTATATTACTGCATATGTATTATTCATCTGTTTTTTGCCTACTAAATAGCTCTTAAAAATTACTAGACTATTTAACAATTCCACTAACATTTTTCTTATCAAGTTTCCATTGTGTTTTGGGAAATTTTTGCTTCTACATTTGGCTAAATGTAGGCCAAGCTTGACTACCATATTTCCGACTTATACAGCAATTAATTATATAAAATCCCTGTTTGTCCTGTGACTGCTTTGATAGTCTCAACCTTCCATTTTGAAGAGATTAACTATTTCACATTTGCACACACTGAACTTGATTAAAGCGGACTTTTGGAGGGAGGAAAAAACCTTTAATTTTGTTCATGTAACTCCAGTGTATCCTATGCTGTAGGGAGCCAGAGAATACCAAGAACATAATGCACATTGAAATTTGTAGGCAAGCCATAGCCAGGAACCAGATACAGAGAACAGGGTGCAAGCTTAGCGATAGAGTTTTACATCCAGGTGATTTTTTTTTTTTAATTTTTGGTTGTTCTGGGTCTTCATTGCTGTATGCTGGCTTCCTTTAGTTGCGGCAGATGGGGTTCCTCTCTAGTTACAGCATGCAGGCTTCTCATTGCAATGATGTCTCTTGTTGTGGAGCGCAGATTCTAGACAGATAGGCTTCAGCAGTTGCAGCATGCGGACTCAGTAGTTGTGGAGCACAGGCTGGCATGTGGGATCTTCCCAGGCTAGGGATCAAACCTATGCCCCCTGCATTGGCAGGCAGACTTCCATCTCATCCACTGTACAACCAGGGAAAATCCCGGGTGATTCTTAGATATTATCTGCATTAACACATTAGCTTCATTTTCAACATCCTTCAACCTTCCCAGGTCAGTCTCTAGATATACTTAACATTAGTCTTAAGCTTAATGTTCTAGAAATGTCCTTACTGCTTCAAGGCATGGTTCATGAATATATCTACTGTATATAAAGTGTTTGGAGAATGGTTAAGGAAATAGCACAGTTGGTTGTGTGGTTTGTAAGGCTGCTTATATTGAGGCAATTAATGCTGGGACTCCAAGTGGAACATGGTATATCTGTGATTCTTCCTGAAACCTGCTAAAATTAAGTCTTTGGGAGAAAAAAAGGAGGAGGGTGGCGGAATCCCTCAAGGCAAAATATATATTTATATTAAAGAGGAAGAAACAGCAGTGGAGGAAGGACGTGGATTTGGGAGTTACCTAACCAGAGAAAGCATCTGCAGGGAGCAAAAAAGCCAAGAAGAGCAGTCTTTCAGTGTAACACTCAGGAAAGGCTCCAGCCCAGGAGACAGGGAGGCAGAAGGAGCATCTTGGGAGATGGATCAGAGATGCCCTTTGACACCACCTCTGCCGCCAGCCATCCAGACTGCTTCTGTGGTGGGGGTAGTGGAGGCAGTGACATGTGGCTAGTGTCTGGATATCCATTTTTGGGTTCGGTGGGTTGTCTGTGCTGTGCCATTTTATTTAAAGGACTTGAGCAAATGCGGGGGATCCTGGAACTAATTCCCCCTTGAGATAACACTTTTTTAAATTTATTTTATTGAAATACAATTGATTTACAATATTGTGTTAATTCCTACTATATATCAAAGTAATTCAGTTATACATCTATATATATATTCTTTTCATATTCTTTTCCATTATGGGTTATCACAGGATATTGAATATAGTTCCCTATGCTTTACAGTAGGACCTTTTTAATCTATTCTATATATACCAGTTTGCATCTGCTAATCCCAAACTCTCAATCCATCCCTTCCCCATCTCCCTTCCCCTTGGCAACAAGAAGTCTCTTTCTCTGTGTCTGTGAGCATATTTCTGTTTCCTAGATAGGTTCATTTGTGTCATATTTTAGATTCCACATGTAAGTGATGAAGTATTTGTCTTTGTCCTTCTCTTTCTGACTTCCTTCACTTAGTATGATAATCTCTAGGTCTATCCATGTTGCTGCAAATAGCATTATTTCATTCTTTTTTATGGCTGAAGAGTAGTATTCCATTGTATATGTCTATCACATCTTTATCCATTCATCTGTCAATGGACATTTAGGTTGTTGTCATGTTTTGGCTTTTGTAAATACTGCTGCTATGGACATTGGGGTACATGTATCTTTTCAAATTACAGTTTTCTCCAGACATGTGCCCAGGAGTGGGATTGCAGGATCATATGGCAACTCAATTTTTTGTTTTTTGAAGAAAGTCCATACTGTTTTCCATAGTGGAAGCACCAGTTTACATTCCCACCAACTGTATAGGAGGATTCCCATTTCTCCACACTCTCTCCAGCATTTGTTATTGCAGACTTTTTCTTTAATTTATTTTTTTATTCAAGGATAATTGTTTTACAGAATTTTGTTGTTTTCTGCCAAACATGAATCAGCCACAGGTATACATATGTCCCCTCCCTTTTGAACCTCCCTCCCGTCTCCCTCCCCACCCCACCCCTCTAGGTTGATACAGAGCCCCTGTTTGAGTTTCCTGAACCATACAGCAAATTCCCTTTGGCTATCTATTTTACACATAGCAATGTAATTTTCTTGTTACTCTTTCCATACATCTCACCCTCTCCTCCCCTTTTCCAATGTCTATAAGTCTAACTTCTATGCCTATTTCTCCATTCAGTTCAGTTCAGTCACTCAGTCATGTCCTACTCTTTGCAACCCCATGGACTGCAGCACGCAAGGCCTCCCTGTCCGTCACCAACTCCCAGAGTTTACTCAAACCCACGTCCATCGAGTTGGTGATGCCATCCAACCATCTCATCCTCTGTTGCCCCTTCTCCTTCTGCCTTCAATCTTTTCCCAGCATCAGGTTCTTTTCTAATGAGTCAGTTCTTCATATCAGGTGGCCACAGTATTGGAGTTTCAGCTTCAACATCAGTCCTTCCAATGAACACCCAGGACTGGTCTCCTTTAGGTTGGACTGGTTGGGTCTCCTTGCAGTTCAAGGGACTCTCAAGAGTCTTCTCCAACACCTCAGTTCAAAAGCATCAATTCTTTGGTGCTCAGCTTTCTTTATAGTCCAACTCTCACATCCATACACGACCGCTGGAAAGCCATAGCTTAGACTAGACAGACCTTTGTTGGCAAAGTAATGTCTCTGCTTTTTAATAGGCTGTATGGGTTGGTCAAAACTTTTCTTCCAAGGAGCAAGTGTCTTTTAATTTCATGGCTGCAGTAACCATCTGCAGTGATTTTGGAGCCCCCCAAAATAAAGTCTGTCACTATTTCCACTGTTTCCCCATCTATTTGCCCTGAAGTGATGGGACCAGATGCCATGATCTTAGTTTTCTGAATGTTGGGTTTCAAGCCAGCTTTTTCACTCCCTCTTAAACTTTCATCAAGAGACTCCTCTTTGCTTTCTGCCATAAGGGTGGTGTCATCTGCATATCTGAGATTATTGATACTTCTCCTGGCCTTCTTGATTCCAGCTTGTGCTTCATCCAGCCTGGCATTTTTCATGATTTACTCTGCATATAATTTAAATAAGCAGGGTGACAATTTATAGCCTTGATGTACTCCTTTCTCTATTTGGAACCAGTCTGTTGTTCCATGTCCAGTTCTAACTGTTGCTTCTTGACCTGCATACAGGTTTCTCAGGAGGCAGGTCAGGTGGTCTGGTATTCCCATTGCTTGAAGAATTTTCCACAGTTTGTTGTGATCCACACAGTCAAAGGTTTTGGCATAGTCAATAAAAACAGAAGTAGATGTTTTTCTGGAACTCTCTCACTTTTTCGATGATCTAACAGATGTTGGCAATTTGATCTCTGGTTCCTCTGCCTTTTCTAAATCCAGCTTGAGCATCTGGAATTTCACAGTTCATGTACCGTTGCAGCCTGGCTTGGAGAATTTGAGCATTACTTTGCTATATGTGAGATGAGTGCAATTGTGTGGTAGTTTGAGCATTCTTTGACATTGTCTTTCTTTGGGGTTGGAATGAAAACTGACCTTTTCCAGTCCTGGGCCACTGCTGAGTTTTCCAAATTTGCTGGCATATTGAGTGCAACACTTTCACAGCATCATCTTTTAGGATTTGAAATAGCTCAACTGGAATTCCACCACCTCCACTAGCTTTGTTTGTAGTGATGCTTCCTAAGACCCACTTGACATCTCATTCCAGGATGTCTGGTTCTAGGTGAGTGATCACACTGTTGTGATTATATACATAGTGAAGATCTTTTTTGTGTAGTTCTTCTGTGTATTCTTGCCACCTCTTCTTAATATCTTCTGCTTCTGTTAGGTCCATACCATTTCTGTCCTTTATTGTGCCCATTGTTGAATGAAATATTCTCTTGGTATCTCTAATGGTCTCTGCTTTGCTGCTCTGTAAATAAATTCTTCAGTATCATTTTTCTAGATTTCATATATGTGCATTAGAATATTATATTTATCTTTCTTTTTCTGACTTACTTCACTCTGTATAATAGGTTCTAGGTTCATCCACTGACTCAAATGTGTTCTTTTTAATGGCTGAGTAATATTCCATTGCATATATGCACCACAACTTCGTTATCCATTCATCTTTCAATGGACATCTAGGTTGCTTCCATATCCTAGCTTTTGTAACTAGTGCTGCAATGAACAATGGGATACATATGTCTTTTTCAATTTTAATTTCCTCAGGGTATATGACTAGGGGTGGGATTGCTGGGTCATATGGTGGTTTTATTCCTAATTTTTTAAGGAATCTCCATACTGTCTTCCATAGTGGCTGTATCAATTTACATTCCCACCAACAGTTCAAGAGCATTCACTTTTCTCCACACCCTCTCCAGCATTTATTGTTTGTAGACTTTCTGAGGATGGCCATTCTGACCAGTATGAGGTGATATCTCATTGTGGTTTTGATTTGCATTTCTCTAATAATGAGTGATGTTGAGCATCTTTTCATGTGTTTGTTAGCCATCTGTATGTCTTCTTTGTAGAAATGTCTGTTAGGTCTTTTTCCCACTTTTTGATTGGGTTGTTTTTCAAGCATTGAGTTGTATGAGCTGCTTGTATATTTTGGAAATTAATCCTTTGTCAGTTGTTTCATTTGCTATTATTTTCCAACCCCATTCTGAGGGTTGTCGTTTCACCTTGCTTGTAGTTTCCTTTACTGTGCAAAAGCTTTTAAGTTTAATCAGGTCCCACTTGTTTCCTTTTGTTTTTATTTCCATTACTCTAGGAGGTAGGTCACAGAGGATCTTGCTTTGATTTATGTCGAATGTTCTGCTTATGTTTTTCTCTAAGAGTTTTATAGTTTCTGGTCTCACAGTTAGGTCTTTAATCCATTTTGAGTTTATCTTTGTGTATGGTGTTAGAAAGTGTTCTAATTTCATTCTTTTACATGTAGCTGTCCAGTTTTCCCAGCACAATTTATTGAAGAGTCTGTCTTTCGCCCATTGTATATTTTTGCCTTCTTTGTCAAAAATAAGGTACCCATAGGTGCATGGGTTTATTTTTTGGCTTTCTAACTGGTTCCATTGGTCAATATTTCTGTTTTTGTGCCAGTACCATACTGTCTTGATGACTGTAGCTTTTTAGTATAATCTGAAGACAGGAAGGTTGATTCCTCCAACTCCATCCGTCTTTCTCAAGACTGCTTTGGCTTTTTGGGGTCTTTTGTGTTTCCATATGAATTGTGAAATATTTTGTTCTAGTTCTGTGAAAAATCCTTGGTAATTTGATAGGGATTGCATAGAATCTGTAGATTGCATTTGGTAGTATAGTCACTTTCACAATATTGATTCTTCCTGCCCAGGAAGATTAATTGACCATAAATGTGTGGGTTTACTTCTGGGCTCTCTATTCTGTTTGACAGATCTGTATGTCTCTTTTTGTGTCAATACCACACTTAAAAAAATTTAATGTAGCTTTGTCACATTGTCTGAAATTCTGGGGTGGTTCTGCCTCCTGCTTTGTTCTTTTCCCTCAGGATTGCTTTGGCAATTGTGGGTCTTTTATGGTTCCCCCTAAATTTTAGGGTTATTTATTCTAGTTCTGTGAAAAATGAGGGGATGACTATGTTGAGTTGTATGAGCTGTCTGTATATTTTGGAAATTAAACCCTTGTCAGTCAAAATAGCTCTGTTTTGGAAGAGAACCAACAGGGTTTTATGATGGTTGGGACATGCAGTGTGAGAGAAAGAGTATGTTAGATTTTCAACTCAAGCAGCGGGAAAAATTGAGTTGACATTAGTTGAAAACAACCAGAGTTACAGGCTCAGGAGAGAAGATCTGTTCACATTTAGATAGATTTGAGATGCCTATTGGACATTCAGTTGCAGTGGTGAGCCATTATCTTTGCAATCCTGGTCAACAAACAAAATTTCCTCTACCCTAGAGAGGGGCATTATCTGTCCTCCCAAGCTGTTTGCCACATGAACATGTGTGAAAAGATAGTCCAGGAATAAGCTGTCACAAGATATATAGATATGCTATGGAAGACTGCCTTCCCAACAATATCCACCCCCCATTTCTCTATTGTCTGACTTCTGGCAAATTTTCCTATGAATGTATCATTGAGTCAGTCATATGATTAATTAAGCCACCAGGAACTAAGACCAGATCCATTTAATTTGTATTCTATGCAGAATTAGACCTGTTGGTCACCCTACAATACTGACCTCAGCTATGCCCCTCAGGGTTCCAGCTGAACGAAGTTCAGCTATCAGTGCCTACCTTAGAAAGCCAAATGACTTTCTTCCTAAGGTTCTGTATTACCCCAAAGCATTATTCCAAATGGGGCAGGATGTGTTAGCAATTGCAGTGTCCTTGGAAAGTTTCCAGTTTGGGCCAGGGGATGGCTCTGAAGTAGGATCTACATCAGTTGGAAAGCACAGGTTGATAGTCAACTAGTATGCCCTTAAGATCCCCGTTATATCCATTTGGAGGGTATGCCTGAGGACAGTCAGTCCAGCCAGTTCCCATCACCAGCTGGGTTGTATCTGTTCACCTCACAGTAGTCAGAACCATCTGGCTGAGGATGGCAGAGTCAGCCTGTTTAAGTTTCTTGCAACAGTTTAGGAGAGAAATATCCTGGGTTTCCTCCTGTTGGAAGGCTCCAGACAGGTTCACCTCCCAGGTGCTGCTTTTGTTACCAAATAAATTGGGTGACTTGGGTTCCACTACTGCCACTTACAAATCAATTACATACTCACAAATGGTAGGAAGAAAGGTGCCTTTAATCAGAATGCCAGCAATCTGGGGAGATGGTGGTCTCAACGTCCCCCCAAAACCATATCTGAAGATTCTGCTCAGCCATGAGGTTTTTAAAAGAGAAACAGAGAAGTGATCTCAGTTGATCACTGAGACGGCAGTCAGGGTCACGGCCACCTCCCCACTGTGTGCAGGCTTGTCAGCCCCTTGTGATCTTCCTCTAGTGTGGATGCTACCTTGTTCACGCAGTTTGGTCACAGTTTGCTCAGGAGATTACTGAAGGGGAAGCGAGGGAAGAGATATGGTCATCAGTTAATGACATATTCATTTCTACTTCTCTGGTCTATGGGGAGAATCAAAAAGTTAGGTAAGGAATTGTGTGTGTGATTAAAAGATTTGACAGGTATGCCTGGGCCAGAGGTGAGTAGAACCTGAGGGTGCTGGTTTAAAAATTAGTTACAATGAAGTTTTGCTAAAGTGACAAGAAACATGAGCTTCCTGCCATGGGCAGTTTCCTGCAAGGAGCTGCTTACAAATCCCCACTTATCAGAACGTCATTCCATTTCTATGGGATTAGGAGTGAAGGCCTATTTTCTGTAACTTCTTCATGGGGTGCCAAATTCACAGAGCGGAAGATGTCATCTCTTTGCTGACAATGTTAATTGCCCATTTATTTATATGGGCAGAACAAGCTACAGATATTTTGATGCCCACAAAAATACCGATTATTATGAGCAATAATGTTAACCCCATTTCAATTCTTGGAATTGAGCAGTACTGAAATCTATGGCTAGCACAAGTTAGAGCACCTTATATCATGGCTACAGTTTAGACATCAGGTATTAGTTTTTTCCCTCTGGGGGCAGTTGTAGTATTTATAAAACAACTCAGGAATGTGCATCAGACCCTGAGTCTGAGATGCTGCTGTCCTAACCATTATTTACTTGGCTTTGTACTTGGTGCAAGAAGCGGGGGCTATAGGGTTCTGCTTGTTTCCACTATTTTTGCTCTTCCTTCACCTCCACAAAATCTTGTATCTTACTGCAGTAGCTATGATTTTAATTTTCATCCAATCATCTCCTACTCACATCCAGACCTCCCATCTGGAAGAGTCAGGTGAGAGACAAGGGCATTTTTGTAAAACTGAAGAATTAACATGGGGATCCTCCGGGCCTCCCTTGCAGTGTAGTCAGAGTAAGCTGAGACATAATGTGAAGTAGGGTCAGTGATGACACAGCCCCAACAGCCTCAGAGGGAATCGAAGGGCTGAGAGTTGATCTGCTAGCAGATGAAGGGGAAGCACCCCTCAGGATGTGTCCTTGCTCACCATGGGACAAGGAGACCAACTTTTGGCATCAAAAATAGATTTAGATCAGCAGCTTGACTCCAGTTGGTCTCAAAACCACCCATCTCATCTCACCAAAAACTTAACTGTAGAGGGACTCCAATTTTACCCTACTTGCAAGCTGACAAGTTAGTCTGCAGACCACTGTTTTTTGGACCAGGCAAGAAGACATGAAAGCCCTGTGTCAAAGATAGAAAGACTTATTACATGACAGGCAGCATGAACCCATGTTTACTTGGGTTCCCTTTGCCACTAAGTCCAAGGGGAGCAAAGTAGAACAGACTTAGGTTGATGCTACACATGGAGCTGCTCTGTCATAGCTAAGGAAATCTAGTGTTAGGAAACTCCACTTATTTAAAGGGTCAGCTAAAAAAATGTCCAATTTCAACCACTTATCAAAATGTCCGGAGTACTCAGGAGTACTCAGGGAGAAAGCCACTTAGTTTTAAGTGACTTAGAAATTAAGAGTTCTGGCAAGATGAGTAGTCCCTGCAACATAAAGACCATTTTTTACCAGTTCATGCTGTGCTTACCTCCTACCTCTGTGTTTTCTCAGATACCAGCCCTCAGGCTGGTCTGGCTAAAGTCTAGATCCCTACTTGCTCTCAAGTAGCTTCATCGTGTGATTCTATGGACTTTCTTCTTGTGTAGAGAATTCCATTTTCTGATGGCTTGGACCTCTGGCTTGCTCAGTGCTGTAGGTGGAGCGTGTGGAAGCAAGTGTCCATGGCAAGTAGAGATGACATTCCTTCCCCTTTCCTAGGAGGTGTTCTCCCTCCCCAGCTTCCAATGGGAAGAACCCAGGGACCTCCCTTGTCAAGCCATGATTTTCCCCATCCCTTCCATGTGAAGGTTTCATTTTAGTTGTCTTCATGGTCCTAGTCCCCTTAGGTAGTAATTTCCTCAAAATCTAGGTTTGAAGCCTTTGGAGTCTGGGATTTGTCAGGAAAGCCTTCTGGTTTGGTGAAAATAGAAGAAACAAGAACCCAGTATTTTGGTTCACAGAATTGAATTTGGGAATAAAGAAAGGGAATCTCTTTGCTTTCATCATGGTCCAGACTCAGGCCTGTGTTTCACTTATCGTGTTTGAAAAGTTCTAAGATTGAGGTAATGGTAGGAAACAGGAGTTTGACGCCAACTTGGGAGGGTTAAGGGAAAAAGTAGATTATCACTAGTATAAATTTCACAGTATAACTTAAGGTCTGGTGCAGTCACGCCAAGATGATTTTCCCTGAGCAGAAGGAAACTTGTATAAGTTATTGAATGACTGAAGTTCAATTTACATCCATGGAAGAACACACTCACTATAAAGTGGCTTCAAGTCTCCTACCCCAGACTCCAAGCTCAGTATGTATAAACCCCACCCCAGAAGTGAACAGGTGAAACTTAACTGCCAGGCATTAGTGCACAGTCATACCTAATGTCCTCACTAACTTTTCAAGATCTCCTTCATCAGTTGTCTTTTTTTTGGCCACACCCCACAGCTTGAGGGGTCTTAGTTCCCCAACCAATGATGGCACCTGGGTCCTTGGCAGTGAAAGCACAGAATTTTAACCACAGGACCAGCGGGGAATTTCCCATTTTTTTTTTTTTTTAATGTGAGCATCTTTTTAAAAAAGATGTATTTGGCTGCTCCGGGTCTTATTTGCACCTTGCAGGATTTAGTTCCCTGACCAGGGATCAAACCTGGGCCCCCTGCATTGGGAGCACAGAGTCCTAGCTACTGGACCACCAGGGAAGTCCCCCCATTGTATTTTTTTAATTAATTTTTTTAATTGAAGCATAATTGCTTTACAGAATTTTGATGTTTTCTGTCAAACCTTTACATGAATCAGCCATAGGTATACATATATCCTCTCCCTTTTGAACCTCTTCCCATCTGCCTCCCCATCCCACCCCTCTAGGTTGGTATCAGTCACTCAGATCAGTCGCTCAGTCATGTCCAACTCTTTGTGACCCCATGGACTGCAGCATACCAGGTTTCCCTGTCCATCATTAACTGCCAGAGCCTACTCAAACTCATATCCATCGTGTCGGTGATGCCATCCAACCATCTCATCCTCTGTTGTCCCCTTCTCCTCCTGCCTTCAATCCTTCCCAGCATCAGTGTCTTTACCATCGAGTTGGTTCTTTGCATTAGGTGGCCAAAGTAATGGAGTTTCAGCTTCAGCATCAGTCCTTCCAATGAACATCCAGGACTGATCTGCTTTAGGATGGACTGGGTGGATCTCCTTGCAGTCCAAGGGACTCTCAAGAGTCTTCTCCAACATCACAGGTCAAAAGCATCAATTCTTTGGCACTCAGCTTTTTTTTTAGTCCAACTCTCACATCCATAGGTTGGTATAGAGCCCCTGTTTGAGTTTCCTGAGCCAAACAGCAAATTCCCATTGGCTATCTATTTTACATGTGGTAATGAAAGTCCTCCCCATCCCATTGTGTTTTTAAAGCTGCTGGTCAACCAGACTTCTTGGTTCCCTCCAGCCATTTTTCTCTGGGTTGGAGGCAAAGCTGAGTTATACCTCATCAAGTCTCCTCTCCTGGAGTCTTTCTGAACCTGATGGAATCAGAAGCACCTGGACTTGGGTATTAGCAATGCCTTGGTGGTCAGCTCTGTGTTTTATTTTATGTCCAAGGGTCCTACAAGTGGGAGAGGAAAAATCTTGCTTTAACACAGTGAATTCTTAGTCATGTATGATTTTTGCCCCTGAGAGGACATTTGGCAATATCTGAAGACATTTTCTGTTGACACAGCTGAGAGAGGGTGCCACAGGGATCTGGTGGGTAGAGGCCAAACATGCTGCCAAACTTCCTAAATGCATACGATATCCCCACAACAGAGTTATCCAGCCCCAAATGTCACTAGTGCAAAGAAGGAGAGACCCTGCAAAGGACACATATAACACTATTCTCAGAGGAGTTCGGTGGGTGTTTAAGGCACAGCATGGCTGTGGAAACAGCCCTCATTCACATGCTCAGTACAGGTGCACCAGGTTTAGGTGGCATTACTTTAAGTTTGAAGGATAACTGTTTTCAGTAATTCTCTGAAGCTCCAATTTTTGCCTCCAACAGAAAACAGTCTTTCTGATTCAAGAGAGACCTTATTGATAGGGCCCACATGGGGTCTCATTGATAAGGTGGCTCGTTATGTCGACCTCGCAAACAAAGAATAAAATCACAGTGATCTGTGAGACTGACCAAATTGCCCGAATGGCATCCTGTTATCTCACTGGCGCCTATCTTCTTAAAGCTTCAAGACCACCAGATTCCAGGCCTCCAGCTACATGACCATCCCTTCAGAGAATCTGTCATTGGTGGGGTATAAGAAGGATTCCATCAGAAAGGGAGAATGTTGGTTCTCCTTAAGGGCCAGTCACCCTCTTTTTTCCCTCTAATAAATTTCCCTTTTCTTGCCCGACTGCCCGGCTTGCTCTCTTTTTCTCTGCACTCGCCTGACACTTATCCCTTCCAGTTTGGGAGTCTCTCTTTTGGGTTAATACTCAGTGACTTCAGAATTTCTCCCTTATTTTTTTTTTCCCACTCCCTGGCAAGATTCCTAGGGGGGGTTAGTGTTGCTCTGGCTTTGGGGAGGAGGCACCTGGGTGCCTATCATCAGTACCCACTTTCAGAGACATCCTGCCTGTTCCGGTCTTGGTTCATCTGCACCCATCCTTCTTGCTTTACTGCTGAAGCATTGTCAGCCCACCTCCTCTCCCCCTTCACTGGTCTCTATTCAATCTCTCTTCCTCACAGCGGGACCATCCATGCATGAGAAGACTCTCCTACAACACTCAGGAGCCCTGAGACTCTGCAGGGTGAGCTGGGGGGTAGGGAGGTGGAACCACATCAGGCCCTTCTCCTGGCCTTCGTGAGCCCTGCTCTCTCCTGCTCTGCTCCACGTGCCCTAGCAAGTGAGGCTCTTTCCTAGCCTAGGATCATACACAGAAGCTACGTACAAGTTCACCTTTAGAAGCTTGTCTGGTGTTTTTTGTGGGTTTTTTTTCCATGGTGTGCAGCAGGCAGGATCTTAGTTCCCCCACAAAGAGGAACATAGTCCCCACCCTGCAGTGGAAGCACGAATTCCTAACCACTGGACCACCGGGGAAGTCCCCTGGGGCTTCTATTGTGACTCCACTCCTCAGCAAGGGGAAGTGGCTCAGGAAGGAGAGACAGGCAGGGGTGGGATGAGCTGGGAGATTAGGACTGACATATATACACAGCTACATGTAAGATGATAACTAACGAGAACCTCCTGATAGCACAGGGAAGTCTGCTCAATGCTCTGTGCTGCCCTAAATGGGAAGGGAATCCAAACAAGAGGGGCTAAATGGATATGCATAGCTGAGTCACTTTCGCTGTAGATAGAAACCAGCAGAACATTGTAAAGCAACTATAATCCAATAACAATTAACTTAAACAATTTAAAAATTAAAATCAGGAAATAGCTCAGGGTCGCTCAGGAACACTCACCAACAGAATTCTCTTAATATTTTCTTCCGTGGTTGGAAACCTCTTTCTTCCAGGCCCTTTGTTAGTCAAGGCGTGCCTTCTAGACAGGGGCGCCTATGAGTACAGAATCCGAGCCAAGGGGCCCTGCTTCGGGCCCCACTTGTGGATCCATAACTAGAGGCTCTGAGGGAAGAAGCAGCCTCTTAGGCATTAAGTCATGTTGTGGTGGTAAGTAGTCAGAGGAAGAGGTCACAAACACAGCGGGAAGCCTGCTTCACTGCTGCAGCTGACTGCCTACCGAGGGGAAGCCAGCTGCTGCTGGGGTTCTGGGGTGACCCCTGAGAGCTATTGCTATGAACCCTGCCAGAGCTTCCTGCTTTTCTAAGAAAAGCCAGGAACCTGGGGGTGTATGTGCGCTGTCCTGGTTTTAAGGAACGCCAAGGTTGTGTGGACCAAGTGCGATTGGTTTGTAGGCCTGTGGGCTTCAGGTGGGTTTGACGCTGCCCCCTCGGTCCAGCACCACGGCTGCAGGGCGTGGTGAGAGCAGAGAGAGGCAGCAGGGCTGCCAGGGTGCCAGCATGGCGCTTACCCACCCACAGTCTCTCTCGCAGCCAGGAATCCCACTGCCGGTGGCCCGGAGTCCACACTCCTTATTCCTTCAGCTGCTAAGGCCAGGAGTTCTGATGTCCTGGCATGGTAGGGCTCCTGTGCTTAAATACTTTCCTCCTCTGACCAGCTCGCAGAGTGCAGGCCGGGCTTCGGACTGCAGGTGAGTCAAATGACCCCAGCCGTGTGGAAGCAGAAACAGCAGCTCTAATCTGTAGACTGAAGGGGCTGAACGGTCTGGAGGCTTTAAGGAGCCAACCTTTGAGGGAAGATGTTTCTGTTGTTGCTCAATTGCCAAGTCCTATAGGACTCTTTGCAACGCCATGGACTGTAGCTCACCAGGCTTCCTGTCCTTCACCATCTCCGGGAGTTTGCTCAAACCCATGTCCTTGGAGCCATCTCATCCTCTGCTGCTCCATTCTCCTCTTGCCCTCAATTTTTCCCAACATCAGGGTTTTTTCCGATGATCTTCACATCAGGCGGCCAAAGAACTGGAGCTTCAGCTTCAACATCAATTCTTCCAATGAACATTCAGGGTTAATTTCCTTTAGGATTGACTGGCTTAATCTCCTTGCAGTCCAAGGGACTCTCAAGATGATTCTCTAGAAAGTTCTGGTGCACCTGGGATTAACTGTTAAATACCTTGGACTTGAAAACTGGTTTTTGCCCTTTTCCTTGCCCCATGCATATGGTAAGCCTTTTGCTGCATATACATGACTTCTTGAAAAATATGTAGAATAATTGGCGTGAATTGAAACTTCATACCAGTAGCATCATACCATACTCTTCCTTCTCCAGCTGCTTTTTCCTACTCAGATCCTGATTATAAGATTTAGATAAACAGAAATGGGTAAAATCAGAATTATAATGAAAGTGTTTTACAGTTGTGGTAAAATACACAAAAAATTTAATGTAAAATAAAATAACATAAAATTTACCATCTTAAGCACTTTAAAACATACAGTTTAGTGGTATTAAATACATTCATAATGTTGTTTAACCCTCACCATATCCATCTCCAAAACTCTTTTCATCTTATAAAACCCAAAGTCTATACCTACCATCATGGACTATTTTAACCTAGAAAAACAGATCAAATAAATAAAAAATAAGAGTATAGAATTTTAAAATAATAGTTATTAATAACACAAAAATAGTAGATAAATATATAGAGAAGACTGTGAAAAGAACATATATTCACTATTTGGAGGGTACAAATACCTTTGGTCATTTTTTAGACTGCAAGGAAAGTCTTCATTAATTCTGTGGATATACAGATATAAAACTAAAACTTTGATTTAATCTTTAAAAAAGCTTTTTAGACTATAGGTGTTAAATCACACTGGTATTAAATGGGAAGCCTTGAAAAACTGCATCCTTGTTCAAACAAGTACTTTGAGAATTAAGAGTTTAAGTGAAACTTCCTGGTGCTAACCATGCCCTATATAACTCATGCTTTGAGATGATCATCCTCAAATAATCAGGGTTTGAGAGGGAAGTGTTGGAAGCCTGCCTGTCCAAATGCCTGTAAGCTAAAACCAACCTAAAATTTTCTGCTTATCATGGGATGTGCCCTTTTTGTTTATAAGTGAAATTGTTTAAAAGGATTCAGTCTATTCAGTTGAAGTAATCAAGCATTAGCCAAAGAACATATGAATGACTAAATAGGAAGTCTAATGGAAAAACAAAACATGAAAAAATCCAGTTACATTAACCAAGTGCATGTGGAAATTTCACATAAATTAAGACGGCATAGTTGACACACAACACTGTATAAGTTTAAGGTATACAGCACAATGATTGACGTACATGGTATCGTGAAATGATGACAACAGTAAGTTTAGTGAACATCCATCATCTCATATGGATGTAAAATTAAACAAAAGAAGAAAGGATTGCTTCCATGTGATGAGAACACTTAGAAGTTACTCTTTCAATGACTTCCATTTATAACATACAGCAGCGTTAATTATATTAATAATGTTGTACATTATATCCCTAGTACATATTTATCTTATTTAATTAGAAGCTTGTACTTTTTTACCACCTTCATCCAATTCTCCCTTCCCCTATTCCTCCAGGGTAGACTTTCAATAAGTGGTGTTGTTACAACTAATTACAAAAAGATAACACTAGTATAAACTTCAGCTAGATCAGAGAGCTGTACATAAAGGAAAAAAATAGAAGAAAATCTGGGTGGATTTCTTTACACTCAGCAATAAGGAAAACTTTCCTAATTATTCAAAATATAGCCATGAAAGAATATGTTGATAAAATTGACTACACAATAACCAGAAAATTTTTGCATGTAAAAAATACTATATGGAAATCAAAGGATAAAAGACAAACTGGGCAAACAATTTACTACCATGTCACAGTGTTATTGTCACTAATATAAAAAGCTTTTTAAGAATTTTTAATTGAAATTTAGTTGATTTACATTATTGTGTTAATTTAAGGTATATAACACAGTGATTCAGTTATATATATTTTTTCAGATAGTCTTCCTTTATAGGTTATTACAAGATATTATATATAAATTTTTGTCCTGTATAGTAAATCCTTATTTCTTGTCTATTTTATGTATAGCAATTTGTATTTGTTAATCCCATACTCCTAATTTATCCCTCTTGCTTTCCTTTGGTAATCCTGAATTTATTTTCTATGTCTGTGAGTTTGTTTCTGTTTTACATATAGATTTATTGTATTATTTTTTAGATTCCAATAATCTTTTTTTAACAGTTGCTTAAGAGCACCAAAAGGAATGATGATTGTGATGGATTGAATATATAAATATAAGAAATCCACCAGTGAGCTATCTAACATCTTGCTGTACCTCTTGTCTACGTTTTTGCCATTTAAAGAGGATTTTCAGAGCACCATATCAAGATGACAAAGTGAGCCCCCAGTCCATTAAAGTGTGGGGGTGTTGTGAAGCCCTAAGTAAGAGAATTCGTCAGTGAGCGTATTTTTCAGGCAACCCCACTGTATAGGCCTCTCTGGCGGCTCAGACAGTAGAGAATCTGCTTGCAATGCAGGAGACCCAGTTTCAGTCCCCTGAAGAAGGGAATGGCTACCCACTCCAGTATTCTTGCCTGGAGAATTCCATGGAGGAATTCCATGGAGGAGCCTGGTGAACTACAGTTCAAGGGGTGGCAAAGAGCCCGATACGACTGGGGACTAACATGCGCAGCGCTTTATAATTGCAGAACACAAACCATACTTTACAATGGCGACATCTAGTGGCCAGCATCTTAACCAAATGACTAAAGCATCACCAGGAGTGAGACAATAGGAGGTAATGTGGTTCTTTGTGAGTTACAAAATGAAATATATCGCATCACCTATGACCAATTCTTGTCAAAAATGTTTAACACGAAGTTAATCAAGCCTTTGGTTCTAGTCTCTACTTTACAGGAAACCCAGGGGATACAAGAACAGATTAAACAGCACTATGAAAAAAGACAAATCCAGAAGATAGGGCATTTAAAAAAAAAAAAAAAGCACTGGTCTATTCTTTTCCAAAAGTCCATACCATGGCAGTGATGGTACATCAAAAAGCAGTGATGTAGAGAAAAGCAGGAGAATTGTTCCCAGGGAACTACTGACCATTGATCTGTTACTTGAAGTTTCTAATAAAGGTTCACTGTGACCAATTGGGTTTTGATAGATGAAGTAAAGAACTATGTCGTGCCTTTTCTTTCATTGCTTCCCCTAGTTAGGCCAGCTAGAAAGAAGCCTCTCCAAGGTTTAAAAAAGTCAAGTTCTATTTGACTTAATATCTTCATCAACAAGATAACTACGTTAGTCCCATAGTTTGGAAAAGATTTTGCAAAGAGCCAAGTCTAACAGTAGCAGAGTGCTCCCAATAGTACAGCACTGGATGGTTACTCTCCCCTCCCTTCACCCCAGTCAACCTCAAGGCACCAGTGAGCCCCAGAAGCATGAAATCAGATCGAGCTCCAGTGTCCGTCACCTCACAAGATCAAAAGTTTTCTCCTTTCCGCTCTAAGATCATCACACTCTTTCTTTGAAGCCCTCACAGTCAGACTGTTATCCCCTTTTCCCAGACAACGAGGCTACTCACCTACCTCCGCCAAAGGGAGGCTACAACTAGGAACTCCAGGCAAACCCATCTCTACCCTCCTAAGGAATACTTCTAAGGAAACTACTTCTAAGTTCTGGGAAGCTACCTTTAATGAATCCAAGGGGTGGAATTGTTGGTCCCTTTTTATAACTGAAAGTTGGTTGGGAAGGAGAACCCACAAATTTGATCTCTGGTAACACATAACCTCTGGCAAGATATACCATGACATCTTATTTTGAAAGAAGGCTTTTTAACCTAAAGAATAATGTAGACATCTTACCCACTAGGATGGTTATAATAAGAATACATTTTTAAAAGAAAACACAAGTGTTGGGGATATGGTGACAGCCTCAGAAATTTCAGGGATTCAATTGATCTAAATCCAAACAACTGATTTTAAGTATTCATATCCGGCTAGGTCTCAACAGCTCCTTTGAGTTACATTTTCAGAGATTAGGTCCCAGTTCCTCTTTAGTATCTCCTAAACAATAAGTCTGTGAAGAACTGACTCATTGGAAGAGACCCTGATGCTGGGAAAGATTGAAGGTAGGAGGAGAAGGGATGACAGAAGATGAGATGGTTGGGTGGCATCACCGACTCAGTGGACATAAGTTTGAGTAAGCTCCAGGAGTTGGTGATGGACAGAGAGGCCTGGCCTGCTGCAGTCCATGGGGTCGCAAAGAGTAGGACACGAATGAGCAACTGAACTGAAACAGTAAGTCAAGAATTGAAGAGTAGATACTTCCAACCGTTAGTGGAATAAGGAAGGAAGATCTGAAATTTTTATTGAAGTATAGTTGATTTGTAATGTTATGTTAATTTATGCTGCATAGCAAAGTGGTTCAGTTTTATATATATATGTGTGTATACAAATGTAATTATACATTCTTCTTCTATATATATATTATTTTCCAGTATGGTTTATTGTAGGATATTGAATATAATCCTCTGTGCTATACAGTAGGACCTTCTTGCTTATCCGTTATGTATATTTATATATAAAAACTTACACCTACTAACCCAAACCTCCCATTCTGTCCCTCCCCCTGGAAACCACAGGTCTGTTCTCTATGTCCATGATTCTGTTTACTTCATAGTTTCATTTGCGTCATATTTTAGATTCCACATGTCAGTGACATCATATGGCTTTTATCTTTCCCTTTCTGACTTACTTCACTTAGTATGATAATCTCTAGTTGCATCCACATTGCTGTAAATGGCATTATTTCATTCTTTTTATGGCTGAGTCGTATTCCATCGTATATATGCATCTTCTTTATCCATTCATCAGTCAATGGACATTTAGGTTGTTTTCATGTCTTGGTTATTATGAGTAGTCCCGCCGTGAACATAAGGGTCCTTGTATCTTTTTGAATTATACTTTTGTCTGGATATATGCCCAGGAGTGGGGTTGCTAGAGAAGATTTAAAAATTTAAGAAACCATGCCAGATAACTACTATCCAGAGAAAACTGTCCACACATACACTAAGATAACAATAAATCCTTCATTCAATACAGTCTTCCTTTGAAAAATACACAATAGGGACTTCCCTGGTGGTCCAGTGGTTAAGAATCCACTTTGCAATCCAGGGTACATGGGTTTAATCCCTGGTCTGGGAAATAAGACCCCACATGCCGCGCGTCAACTAAGCCCATGTGCCACAACTAAGACCATCGCAGCCAAATAAATAAATTTTACAAAAGAAAAATACGCCATAGATGTATGTGAAAAGTCCCTTTATATCAGGTTTGGGTATAAGAGATTTCCTACAAAAGGTGACTCAGGACCAACATTCAAACCTTCCACCTTCAGATTATAAGCACTGTAGTCTTTCTTTCCTGCAGCCCGTCTTCTCTGCAGTCCATCACTAGGGTGGCTGCTAGTCACAGAGTCCATAGACTTGACTGCCAAGTCAGTTTTACCTGTTTAAAAAAAAAAAGCTGATATACCTACTCAATTCTCCTAAAGCCGTGCTTTCCCCAATTTCCCACAAATTTAATATGGAGTCTGCAGGGAACAGTGAAACCATCTGAACAAGGCTTCCAGGCCTCCTCTTCCCTAGGAATCACTGTGGATCGAGGTTGAGTGATGTGACAGCAAGACTGAAAGCAAAAGATTCAGTTCTCAATAATACCTAGTCAAACAAGAAAATCTGTAGCATAATGCAGACCAATTATAAATGTATCATGAGTAGGTTATTATATTACTTCATAAGTCAATGAATAAGAAAGACTGGATTACAGGAACATATAGGAAAAAGATTTTAACATCTGACTTGACATGAAATATTAACATCAACAAAGACAACATAACACCTAAGATAGTAAGAACATCATCCATAAATAGATTCACATGCCGTTAATTCAAAGATTGATTAGTTACTGCCCAATAAAAAATGAATTGCCCTGAAATCTCACAGCTCATATTTGAAAGAACTTGTTAAAGTCTCCATATGTGACAAAAAAATCCCAGAAAGTTGCCTTACCAATGAGGTGAAAAGTTGTAAGAAACCTCTAAGCTATCGACTAAAAAATTATTGTCATGTCAAAAGGTGACCAAAGAGTATGAAAAAGACCTGAAAGAGGAAAAGAGTATTACAGAAAGGTGTCAGACAGCTAATTAATAGAAGTATTAAGTAAAATTCAGAAAAATTAATTCTGAATTTTGTGATTTTGGGGATATATTTTAGCTTTGTGGAATTTGTGCTTTGTTATGATTTATTTTCTCATTCTCTTTCTTCAATGTTTAATTTTATTTGGATAATTTAGAATTTGGTTAAGGAGGTTTCCCAAATTACATAAGCTTCAGGCCCCATAAAACTTGGATTTCAGGAAATTCCCTGGCAGTCCAGTGGTTAGAATTCTGGCACTTTCACTTCCAGGCCTGAGTTTCATCCCTGATTGGGGAACTAAGATCCCACCAGACGTGCAGCGTGGCCAAAAAAAAGAAAAAACTGATTTCAAAGTGATGTTCAATAAGTTGCTTTCTCTCTGAGCTGAGAAAGTAAAGAGAGTCTGTGGGCACGTGGCAGTGATGAAGTTGGAAAAGGGAATCGAGGCTGAACCACAAAGGGTGTTGATGCTAAAGGACTTGAAGGCTTCTCTCCTGCAGAAAGCAGGGACAGAGGGAGCGTTCTAGGCAAGGGAGTACTGTGATCAGAACTTCTGTGAACGCTGCGGAGGAGGCTGTGGAATCAAGGCCACCAGCAGCCCAATGCCAGAGTCCGGGTGAGAAAGCAAAAGGATCAGCTTCCGCCTTTCGACAGCGATGATCCAGCCGTCAACTCACCCAAACTTTGGGAGACCTGGGGCAAGAAGACTGTGCTTTGCCTTTAAAGTGTTTCTTTAACTATCTACTTGCATTTTATACTCCCTTTAGATATCTCTGTAGAAACAGTTTAGTACATGATTCTACAACTGAATCAGATTGCTCACATAGTTTTTCGATTGTGTGTTCACACATGGAGTTTACTTCATTTCACTTAAAAGCTATTATAAAGGTGCTGCAGCTCAAGCATCAGACCACCCTTCAGCACAACATGTAGCATAAAGCTGTTAAAAAATTTTCACAGTATCTATCGCTTGTCTAAATCAAATTAGATCCCAATATGCAAATATGTTTCACACGATGGACAGGTGTTACTACTACCACAATCAACCTGGGCCAACTTTCTATTTTATAAAACAAAAACTATCTAGCTGTGTTGACCTGGAATGCCTCTTTGTTTGGAGACTTCCCCAAGTGGCCATTGTTTTTGAGAGGAACAACTCATTTAGTAGTTTCTCAAAGAGAATCAAATATGTTCAACAGTCATCTTTACAGATACCAAATGCATCTGCACTGGCAGAAACAGTCTGAGGGCAATGAAGATTATAAAATAGTGGCCTTAAGAGGATTATTCATTACACAGAAGTGTTATACTTTAATTTGATTCAATAGCTAAACTAATATGTCTCTGGCCTTTGTTTACTGAGTAATAATCCAGAATCCATAAAGCCAGAATCCATAAAGATTTTGATTAGGTATAAGCAAATGAGAAAGATAAGGAACTCATGCATACAGATGCTGAACTTGAGTACTTTCTGTTGAGTCTCAGATCGTGTTTTTAAACTAAAAACCTTTTATACTAATTAACCCGTCAAAGCATGAATACAAAAATTGTTCTTTTCAAATAACTGGAAAATGAGTGCTTACAGTTAACAGAATTTGTGATGGATAGTAGTAACACGCTGTGAGATGCTCAGTTGTATGCCATTTTACCTATTAGTATGTAGACAGCATCTAGACTCATCAAAACACCAAGAAATTTTCTACGACCTTGTATGAGGAGAGCTTAAATGATAGATATAAACACGTATTTTCGACTTTAAGTACATTGGGAAATACTGAGCTGAAAACAGGTAAGGCTTGTGGGGTACTCATGGCTGATCAGGACGAGCCCTCTGCTCTAAGATCTCAACATGCGAGGGGCAGGGAAGGCTGCAGGGCAGGGAGAATGCGGTCAAACTTGCCCCGAGGAGGAGAATGAGAACAGTCTCTCTGCCTGTACTCTGTCCTCATCAACAGAGGGTCATCTAATCAAGCACCCCTTTATATGCCAGGGGTTCCTTCAAGTTACAAACAGAGTCTCAATACTGCAATTTATTGATGTTTCTGTTTATTTCAAAGATAGGCCTCCCCCCTTCTCCCAGGGCCAAGTCCGCTGTAGGCTACAAGAGAACGTGTTCTGCTTCCCCTCTTCTCCCTCTCCAGATGCCTCAGGCGCTTTCTGGCCTCTCTGAGGAGCACAGGGAGGGGCAAGGACCAGGCAGGAGTGGAGAAGTTCACACCTGGCGGATACCATCCTAAGGTGACCCTGTGCTCTCTGGACTTGACGTCTGTTTAAAGCAGATCCTTTCTCATGGTGATCCCCCTGAGCGTCCACTGATTCCCAGCACATGCTGGGAACAGTGCTCATTTGACTGGTTTCTTCCTATCTGTACTCCACACCCCCACTTAGCATCTTCCTGTAGCACATCACAGAATCTCCCCTGGAAGGTCATCCGCTTGGGCAGGATTCTTGATAGTCCTGGCCAACACTTTCTGCAACCATTTCTGAGAATGTGTGAGCTTTGCCCTGCCTTTTGGAGAGAAGGTGGTTATTTTCCAAATGCTGACTCTGTTCCAAGGCAGCTTTGGCTTTCTTAGCCCAAATTGGCTTCTGCATCTTTCTGAATCCCCAACAGCAGAGAACGGGTGTTCAGACCCATCGGAAGATGTACTGGATCTCTGAAGGAGGCCGAACTGGGATGATGGAGCAACCGCAGATAGAGAAGCCTGGCAGAACAGACTAGATGAGAGCAACAAGCCTAGAGTTTGAATGAGCAGTCACCTCAAGCACAGACGATGATTTTCAGGGTTTGATGATGAAAAGGAGCAAGCTCAAGTACCAAACGAACTAGAAACCCAACTGACAGGTGTTCTGTAAGAAAAACATCTCTCCTCTACTTTCCTTTCCCAGGATTCCAAGACGATAAGGGATTCTAATATAAGTGGGCTACATTTGCAAGGATCCCTGAAAATGTCTGGGACTATTTAGGGAGCTGTTTCTGGGAAAATAACGTGCTTCAGACTAGTAAACCGGTAGGGGCTTGGAGCATGCAACTGTTGGCAGTCTTCTAAACGTGATCATGAAATCCAGGAGGGTAGAGACTTGATGTTTTTTTGTTTGTTTCTGTTTTTTATAAATTGGAGTATAAATGCTTAACAATCTTGTGTTGGTTTCTGCTGTACAACAACATGAATGAGTCATAATTTTATATATATAACCCTCTGGAGCCTCCCTCCCCCTTCCCATCCCACCCTCCTGGCTAGGCTTCTTCTGTTACACAGCAGCTTCCCACTAGTTACCTATTTTACACATGGTAGTGTACATATGTCAGTGCTACTCTCAATTTGACCTACCCTCTCCTTCCCCCGCTGCATCCACAAGTCCATTCTCTACATCTGCATCTCCATCCCTACCCCACACACAGGTTCATTGGTACCATTCTTCTAGATTCCATATGTATGCATTAATATACAATATGTGTTTTTCTCTTCCTGACTTCACTCCGTATAACAGGGTCTAGATTCAGCCACTTCAAGGACCACTGACACTGTTTTTTTTGCTACTATATCCTCAGAGCCTAGAGCACTCTTGTGTTAGTAAAGAATTAACCTTGCCCAAAGAGAATTCTGGCCTTTGCCCTTAGTTACTGGAAGGCGATCTCCAGGTGATCTCATTTATAATATCCTACCAGAGAAGAGTGTCTTTGTTTACTGTGAGGTGAGTGCGGAGAAAAAGAGAGTGAATCGAGCAGTCAGGCAAGAAAAGGAAATTTATTAGAGGGCAAAGAGAGGGTGACTGGCCCTTAAGGAGAACCAGCATTCTCCCTTTCTGATGGAATCCTTCTTATACCTCACCAATGAAAAATTCTCTGAAGGGATGGTCACGCAGCTGGAGGTCTGGAATCTGGTGGTCTTGCAGCTTTGAGAAGATAGGCGCCAGTGAGATAACAGGATGCCATTTGGGCAGTTTGGTCAGTCTCACAGATCACTGTGATTTATTCTTTGTTTGTGAGGTTGACATAAAGAGCTACCTTATCAATGAGACCCCATGTGGGCCCTATCATTTACCTGGGGGCCTTGGGCCACACAAGGTTGCCGGACAGTGTGGTGTATGATGGGGTTTGGGGCTATGCAGTATTAGCCTTCAGAGGGGCTAGAAGTTATAGGTCAGCCACACGTGCTGTCAACCATGTCTGCACGGTTGCTCCAATAAAATCTCTGGATACCAAGTCCCGATGATCCTCTCCAGCTGGCCCTACCTCAAGCACGCTGTCACACATTTTTGCCAGGAGAGTAGTGCTACCCACGACTCCACTGGGAGAGGACTACTGCAGGCTCCACTCTTGGAAACTTCCTGGACTCTGCCCTGTGCTTCTCTTCTTTGGGCTAATTTTAATTTGTGTACTTTCACCGTAACAAAGCATAATTGTGAGTGTTACAGCTTTCAGTGAATTCTGCAAGTCTTTTCAGTGAATTATCAAACTGGAGGGTGGGCTTGAGAGCCCCCACCCCCGAAATTTCCATTGCTGTCAGAAGTGAGGATGGTCTGGCAGACAGTCTCCCTAACATTGCAAGTGCCCTGCACAAGTAGATGTTCAATAAGTGTTCAATGAAGGAAGGAAAGGATGAAGGTATTTGTATATATCAACTGAGGAAGCCATGCCAGTTACCTAAGGGTAGTGTCTTCTTAAATATAGCATCATCATAAAGTTTTGTGTTTACACAATTTGCGTGACAAAATTAGACTTTTTAATCCTGTGGTGTTCTTCCCAAGTATACTTGGACTTTGCTTGTCATTTTGTAAACGTATTTCAATTACCACGTTATTTCTTTTTTTTTTTTCCATTTATTTTTATTAGTTGGAGGCTAATTACTTTACATCATTGCAGTGGTTTTTGTCATACATTGAAATGAATTAGCCATGGATTTACATGTATTCCCCATCCCGGTCCCCCCTCCCACCTCCCTCTCCACCCGATCCCTCTGGGTCTTCCCAGTGCACCAGGCCCGAGCACTTGTCTCATGCACCCAACCTGGGCTGGTGATCTGTTTTACCCTAGATAATATACATGTTTCAATGCTGTTCTCTTGAAACATCCCACCCTCGCCTTCTCCCAGAGTCCACAAGTCTGTTCTATACATCTGAGTCTTTTTCTGTTTTGCATATAGGGTTATCATTACCATCTTTCTAAATTCCATATATATGTGTTAGTATACTGTAATGGCCTTTATCTTTCTGGCTTACTTCGCTCTGTATAATGGGCTCCAGTTTCATCCATCTCATTAGAACTGATTCAAATGAATTCTTTTTAATGGCTGAGTAATATTCCATGGTGTATATGTACCACAGCTTCCTCATCCATTCGTCTGCTGATGGGCGTCTAGGTTGCTTCCATGTCCTGGCTATTATAAACAGTGCTGCGATGAACATTGGGGTGCACGTGTCTCTTTCAGATCTGGTTTACTCGGTGTGTATGCCCAGAAGTGGGATTGCTGGGTCATATGGCAGTTCTATTTCCAGCTTTTTAAGAAATCTCCACACTGTTTTCCATAGTGGCTGTACTAATTTGCATTCCCACCAACGGTGTAAGAGGGCTCCCTTTTCTCCACATCCTCTCCAGCATTTATTGCTTGTAGACTTTTGGATAGCAGCCATCCTGACTGGTGTATAATGGTACCTCATTGTACCACGTTATTTCAAAAACCAAACACCAAGCAGATTTCTGCTTGAAGAGTGAGAATAACAGCAATGTCATAAACATCTTCACAGAGCACAGGCGGGGTGGAGGCTGGCCTGGAAGGAAGATGCCACTGCAGGTCTTCCTCTGAAGCTACTCCAACGTGAACACGTGGAGGGCAGCTGGCCATGGGAGAGATGCACCTTCCATCCATGGTTGGCTGAAGCTTCACATGAGAGCTCCTCACAGGCATAGCACACTCTTAGAGTGCTATGGACATGGTGGGGTCTCTTCTCAGTGTGTGAGACCGTGTTATGTATGATCCCAGAGCAGAAGAAAGCCTAAAGATGTAACTTTGAGGGCTTATCCCTCTCTCCCTTCTTTGGTGACCCAGAAAAGTTCTCCTGTGTCTCCTCTGGCGGCTTCAACTTCAGAGTCCAATACATCCCCATTAGCAGGTTACTCTCCAGGGACATTTCAGAGCTGCGACTTCCTCCCACACAGTTCTCAGCAGTGAATAGTAGGGAGGCAGTTGCTCTCAAACCATTAGCAGAGAACAGAGTGTTTGTATGATAATGAAGCATAGCCTTGGAGGGAAAAGAACTTCTTATTCCTGATTCTTATCAGCTTTTTGATGGTTTGGTATTTGAGTTTTCTCCCAGGATGTAATTCTGGCCTCAGAAATCACCAAAGAAATACTGGCTCCCTTACTCAGATCAGGGGTCACCGACCTTTCAACCTTTAGATCCCCGGTTTTGATCTGATATCCTCAGGTGATGCAAAATTTTGCCATAGATATCCATCAGTCCCTATCCAAGCATTCCTGCTTCAATTCCAGAAATGTATTAAGAAATCCAACTTCTACTTTTAAACTTCACTAATGGGTCAGTTCTGCATGAATGTAACCCAGATCTTATTAGGTGGTGCTTCTAGCCCTTTAAGTTCCAGAGACAGTGGCTTGAACGCCCCTCTTCTAGAGTCTATGGTGAGTGTGCGCTAAGCCGCTTCAGTGATGCCCATGAACCACAGCCCGCCAGGCTCCTCTGTCCATGGGATTCTCCAGACAGAAATGCTAAAGGGGGTTGTCGTTTCCTCCTCCAGGAGACCTTCCCATCCAGGAACGGAACCTGAGTCTCTTACGTCTCCTGCACTGGCAGGCAAGTTCTTCACTGCTAGTGCTCCTGCAGGAAAGGGGAGCCCTTCCAGGGCCCGAAACTGGGCTCTTATCTAACACTCGGAGATGAATTGTCCGAGGAGACACATCTGCTGACAAAGCAAGAGATTTTATTGGGACAGGGCACCCAGGTGGAGAGCAGAAGGGTAAGGGAACCCAGGAGAACTGCTCTGCCACGTGGCTCACAGTCTCGGTTTTATGGTGATGGGATTAGCTTCCGGGTTGTCTTCAGCCAGTCATTCTGACTCAGAGTCCTTCCTGGTGGTGCACGCCTTGTTCAGCCAAGATGGATGCCAGAGAGAAGGATTCTGGGAGGTGGTCAGACCTGTGATGTCTCCTTTTGACCTTTCCTGAACTCTTCTGGTTTGTGGAGGCTTTTTCCTTCCGTGTTGCTTACCAGGACCTCCTGTCATAAAACAACTTATGCAACTTATACTCTGGTGCCTGGCCGGGGTGGGCGGTATCAATCGGTGTCCTTCCCCTAACAGTGCCACCTGGGAAGTCCATGGAGTCCATGGAGTGCAAAGCTTTTCAATATTTCCTACAAGTTCCCAGAGGGCATATTCTCATGTTCACTCAGCTTCCATGCTCCAGCCTCCCATGGCCTACCTTTCTCTGTTCAGCTCCTTCTACAGTCATCACAGAATTCCCATTGACATAAACAGATGAAGGGTTTTATATTTTCTTCAAAATGTGGAGTAAGTCGGTAACGGAAGCAACCTCACTTGACATCTCAGTTGAACTTCAGATCTCTCTCCCTTCTTAAAAATATCCTAACTACCATCTACATAGAACAACCCCATCTGATCAAATACCTCTCTCCATCCCTTCTTTTCCAGCTTCTCCAAACAAATTTCATTCTTTATCGCAGCAGAGCAATTTATTTATTTATTTGTTTTAACACTATTATTTGGCTGCTTCAGGTCTTGGTTGTGGCACGCAGGATCTTCGTTGCAGTGCATGGATTCTCTAATTGTGGTGCACAGGCTGACTAGTTGCAGCACTCAGGATTAGTTTCTCCGGGGCATATGGGGTCTAGGTTCCCTAGCCAAGAATCAAACCCATGTTCCCTGCATTGCAAGGCTAATTCTTAACCACTGGACCACTTGGGAAGCCTCTGCAAAGAGCAATTTAATCATTCCACTTTGTGGCCGTGGTTCTTGCTATTGAGTCCCATGCTTTACCAATCAATTTATCAAGGTATTTTCTAAACCAAAGACAGTTCTCTGCCTAGAAAGAATCCTAGTGTAATCAATTCAAGTGTTTTTCTTCATTTCGTAAAGAGCTACAGTTTACACTTGAACAACGCAGGGGTTAGGGATGCTGCCCTCTGTGCAATGGAAAACCTGTGCAGTTGGCTCTCTGTATCTACATTTCCCCTGTATACTTGGTTTCTGCATAAACGTGGTTCCACATCCGTGGATCCAACCAACTCCGGATTGTATAGTACTGTAGAATATACTATTGAAAAAGTCCTAGTATAAATGAACCCATGCAATTGGAATCAATGTTATTCAAGGGTCAACTGTATTTTGGCACTATTGGGTTCAATCAACCAATGATCACTCCTGGTCATTGCTCATTCATTGAGATGGACACTGTTTTATATTGTGTCCCCTGGAGACAGACTCTGACACAGAGAACTGCTTGCAGAAGGTTTATCGAGGAGTGTTCTTGGAGATATCCTTGTAAGGAAAGCAGGAAGGCAGGGCTGGGCAGAGGGAGCCGCTGACCTGCAGTGAGGCTGAAATCCACACCCACTCTGTGAAGCTTGAACAGCTCTTGTAAGGACTTTTGGAGTTTTCCCAAACTGAAGCAAAGGAATTGGACTTTGTATCCTTTCAGTTGCCAGTTGTTCGTTGAGGAGATGATCCCTGGGAAGGGTGTAGAAGCTTCGGCAAAGCAGCCCATTGTGTGAGCGGAATTGCCAGTGAGGGACACAGCTGTGGTCCGGCAGTATTTGATACTCCCAACAGCTGGCGATTAGGTGCATTGGCCCTTGAAGAGGGGATTTGAGTAAACACCACAATATTTGCTGCAGCTCACCTCTCACACCTCTCAGATCCAGCTGGGAATGACTTTTCCACAACTCTGGCTGACCTAGTTTACTAGGAAACTGACAAGAGATGGGTTAGTGTGACAAACTACAAAGCCCATGGCCACAGCTAAACTGAGGCCATGAATGATACCCTCTCCTCCCCCTCCCGTTATGTATTCCTCTCACCACCCCTGCTGGTCTAACCGGCTGGTGAGGAGACCCGGATCATCGTCCCTAAGATGTTTATGCCTAAATCTACTGTCTTACTCGGTCTGGCCACTGCAGTTGTCCATTTACTACCATTAACACGGGGCACGGGAACTCTGAGAGACACCCCATGGAACTCCTGAGCACCAAATATTCTTTCCTGTCCCAATGAGTAGCCGCAGCCCTAATTACCCCGACCTTTCCTTTTTTGCCTGCTGTTCTCTTGTCACATGGGCCTGAGCAACAGCCATAGCTTAAAGTTTGATGGGATTCTGTGTCCCCTGGTGGTAGTGGCCCCTTCTAGACCTGCAGAGCTAAAGCTGCAAGGTTGGGAAACACAAATTCCCCAAGAGGGTCACTGGGAGTGATGGTAAGAGGCGTCACACTTACTTCCACCCTTTAGTTTTCAGGCCCATGTAATCCATATTTTAAGGGTCAGAGAATAGCATCATGGGCCTCCTAGGCGGCACTAGTGTTAAAGAACCTGCCTGCCATTGCAGGAGACGTAAGATACACTGGTTCCCTTCCTGGGTCAGGAAGATCCCCTGGAGGAGAGCATGGCAACCCACTCCAGTATTCTCGCCTGGAGAATCCCATGGACAGAGGAGCCTGGTGGGCGACAGTCCATGGGGCAGTGGAGAGTCAGACACAACTGGCTGACTTAGCAGGAAGCGGCATCAGAACAGCATTATGTAATGGTCATTGATTTAGAGTAACAGCTCATCCTTAAAGGGTGTTACCTCGAACCTAAGATCTTGGTTGGTCTTTAAATGACTTATTTATGGATGTATTTATTTTTGGCCGCACTGGGTCTTTGTTACGGCGCACTGGCTCTCCGTTGCTGCACAGGGCGAGTGGCGGCTACTCTCTAGTTGCAGTGCGCAGGCTTCTTATTGCAGTGGCTTCTCTTGTTGCAAGCGGCACACAGATTCTCCAGTTGCAGTGTGGGCTCTAGAGCACAGGCTCAGTAACTGTGGTGCTTGGGTTTAGTTGCCCTGTGGCATGCGGAATCTTAGTTCCTTGACCAGGGATCGAGCCTGCGTCTCATGTATTGGCAGGCAGATTCTCATCCACTGTGCCACCAGGGAAGTCTGTTGGTTGGTCTTACAAAGACCATTGTACTGCTCTCCCATGCTGGTGGCTTCTAGGTGACGAAGTATGTATAGAATTAGTGGATCCCATGGCCATGTGCCCACTACTGTACCTCTTTTGTTCTAAAGTAGGACCCTTAGCTTTGACCTCTTGCTGATAACCAAACCCTCTATATGGCCTCAGATAGTGGTGCTGGCTGAGCCCCCACATCAGGAAAAACAAACCTATATACATAATGTGTATTGAATTCAGTCAAGATGATAGCTGCCCATCCTAGAGTGCTAGGGATACAAGATAGTCAAGTTGCTGCCAAGTGACTGGTGAATTTCCTTAGGGCATGACACTATATTGGGGCTCAGTGGTGGTCTCTGCTGCTGACAAGTGGGACTTTCAACAGAAGCAATATTCATACCTTGGGGGACTTACAGAACTAGGTACACACCCCAGGAACTTTCCCATTGGGAGGCATTCCTCACTGCTCTCTCTCAGCAGCACAGCTGAGTGGGATTCTGACGTAGCAGCAGTCCTTCGGCTTATTAAGTTCACCGACGCATTCGGATGGCACTGACTATTTGTGAACCAAGCTCAATCTTTTTTTCCCCATTCCTTGGCTGTCATAAGAGATTCCTCATGCAGCTGGTGTTGAGGGAGGACACCAGAGGACAGGGGATCTGGGCCACCTGTTCATGCCCCTTGTTTGCGCCCTCTGGCCCTACCCCAGTGTAAAAGCTCAAAATTGTCCAGAAAATGAGATATTCTCCTGTATGGTGTCTTCTACACACATATTATCTCATCTACATCTGGCCCATCTTATCTTCCTCCCTGTGACCTTCTCCAGTTCAAGAGAGACTAACCCCTCCATCCTTTCCTTTCGCCGTAAAATCGTGATCCATTTCTTATTCTCTCTCCAAGCTAACTCTGCCACCAGTTTCTTTTCACTGGCTCTTTCCCATTAGTCTAAAATCCTTCTCAATGACCACACTTTGGACAGGGATGCCGTGTTGCACAGCTCCACAAGGCACCGTTGACATCATCATCTATATAATTGGAGCCCCCTGGAATTGAGCAGAGCACATAATAAAATGAATGAACAATGATGAGTGGGAAATTCTCTAAGTGGTCCTCTGAAGATCCCTGGAGGAGGGCATGGCAACCCACAAATATTCTTGTCCGGTGAGTCCCATGGACAGAGGTCCCTGGCAGGCTACAGTGCATAGGGTCACACAGTCAGACACGACTGAAGTGACTTAGCATGCGTACACGCACAGGTGGCGCTCTATCAATTTTCAACTACCCACAGTGGCAGCGGTTGAGTGGTTCCACTTAGTGAGCTCACTGCCATTTTCTTAGCAGTGTAAATCTTTTAAACACAAGGGTCCTGGGATTTGAGACAGATTCTAAAAGAAACTTTGAGTTTTGCATTGCCTCAGCTTAGAAAAATCTTCCGATGGAAGGAGTACAATTCCCACTTAGCTTAGCCAGCTGTTCAGTCGTTTCTTTGTCCAGTTAGTCAAGAAGCCTTGACTGAGCACCTCCTATATATCAGACACTGTGCTCCATACTAAAGATTCAGGTGAAGATAAAAAGAAAAAAGCATGCACCTTTCAGATATTAATAAAAAATTCGTACAAGCACCATTAAATTACAACAGTGGATACAATTACAGATTAAAAGTACATGATGTTATGAAGACATCTAATAGACCAAAACAAGAAATTCAAGGAAGACTTCCTTGAGAGTAGGATCGCTTAGTTAACCTTTGAAGGGAGAATAAGGGTTGTTGATTAGATAAAATGGAATTGAAATATCCTAAGCAGAGAAAAAAGCTTGTTCTAGGGGTCCTGTGGGGGGTTCAAAGAAGTGAACGATGAAAACCAATGTGGCTGGACCACTGTGAGCAAGGAGGAGGGTCAAGTGAAATGAGACTGGACCAGGCCTGGTAAACAAGTTGGAAGATTATTGAAATGGATCACAGGAGAGAAACCAGTGACTTGTATGGAGGTGGCTTTGAAAAGCTCTATTAGAAATTCATTCCTTATATCAAACATGTGTAGTGGACCCCAGATCTTTCTCTGGAACCACAAAGAACAAGGCAACTCGACATCAATATGGCAGACTTTTAAGTAGATTAAGGAATACATTGTACTCTTTCTTCTTGTTTTTTGTCTTTTGTTTTTTTTTTTTGGTTGCACCGAGTCTTCATTGCTTTGCACGGACTTTCTCTAGTTGTGCCGACTGGGAGCGCTCTCTGCTGGCGGTGTGCAGGCGTCTCACTGCAGTGCCTTCTCTTGCGGAGCTCAGGTTCCAGGCGCACAGGCTTTAGCAGTTGCTGAAGATGGGCTCAGTAGTTGTGGCACACAGGCTTGGCTGCCTGGCAGCATGTGGAATCTTCCCAGACCAGGGATCGAACTTGTATCCCCTGCCTTGGCAGGTGGGTTCTTATCCACTGGACCACCAAGAAAGTCCTCCTTTCTTCTTGTTTAAAAAGCACGATTCTTTTAACAGGTCCACAAATGGCCTGAAAATGAATTCCCTTTGCCATCCTCACTGCCCTTCCCAGAACAGTCTCCGTTGGTTAATAAAAACTAAATCTCATGATGAGACAAATCTTCTAGAGGTTAAAATTAATATAAAAGATAGGCTTGATATGTTGAACTTTAACTACAGTATGAAAATAAGGAAGTGTGAAGCCTACAGCCTGAAGATAGAAAAATCATTAATTAACTTCTGACTTCTCCATCAGGGTATTACTAATAGAAGTCAACATTTACTGAGACATTTAAAAATATATTATGTGCATTGACTCATTTAGTCCTCACAACAACCCTTGAGGTAGGTCCTAATATTATTCTCATTTTACAGATGGAAAAATAAGGTATGAGAGACTAAGGTTATGCAATCAGTAATTATGAAAGCCTAGACTCAAACACTAACCTGATTTCAGGGACCGTGCTCTTATCACTACACTACACTGCCTTCCAAGGCGAGAAAAACTATCTTCAAACTTTTAGAAGGGAAAAATATAAACATGGTTAAAAGGAATTAAAGCCCAAGGTTAGATAAGAAGATAATCAGAGAGTTTATAATTATTTGACTTTAATCTAAAGCCCAGTTGAAGAATATCTTAAGACACTGAAAGAACAGTCAGATATAAATCCCAAATAATAATTGGTTATCTTTTAGAGGGCTTCTCTGGTGGCTCAGTGGTAAAGAATCCACCTGCAATGTAGGAGACGCAAGAGACGCAGATTTGATCCCTGGATCAGGAAGATCTCTGGGTCGGGAAGATCCCCTGGAGAAGGAAATGGCAACCCAATCCAATATTCTTGCCTAGGAAATCTCATGGACAGAGGAGCGTGGCCAGCTACAGTCCATGGGTTCACAAAGAGTCAGACACAACTTAGCTACTAAAAAACAACAACAAATATTGGAAGATGTCCAGTATATTGTCAGGCCACTCAAAACGGCTGTTTTCTTGCTCTTTGTACATCCCCTGACCCTTGGCCTCTGTTTTGCCTTCCCCTACTCACATGAGAGCTGTCCCGATGCCTCAGCGGGTAAAGAATCCACCAGCAAAGCAGGAGACATAAGAAATGCAGGTTCCATCTCTGGGCCAGGAAGATCCCCTGGAGGAAGAAATGGCAACCTACTCCAGTATTCTTGCCTGAAAAAAACCCATAGAGAAGCCTGGCAGGCCACAGCATAAAAGGTGGCAGAGAGTCTTAAGTGCTTGTTCACATGAAGGTGCTTTGCCACTTAGCCCAGCCAGTGCTTATTCAAATCCTTAAGCCAGAATGGCTCCACATGCTAGTACACTGAAGGAAAGTTCTGAGCTTGTGATGATTGTTAATCCAAGGGCCCATGAGGGACGTGCCCTAACTTCTGGTTTCCCTGGTAACTGACGAGCCAACCCGATGTCAATTCCCCCTATAAATGGTAGCCCCACCCCCAGTAGCAGAGTTTGCTGCCATTGCCTTCTTGCCTGCCTCGTCTGGGTGTTGCTCCTGGACCTTTTCCTTCAGGCACGTGAGATCCCCCTATCCAACAAACCACGGGTTGTCTCTTTCACTATCTCTGAGTTCTTTCTTTGGTCTTGAGGCTGGACAGCTACGAGGCTTGCAGGCCTTTGGGGTGCAGCCCAACAACTGGCAAACCAGCTGGGAGGCCGAGGAAACTCTGATGAGCACCAAGATGTTGGGAAATAAGAATGGGGAAGGGAAAGTGGTGGGGGTAATCCTGAAGTGGCTGCCCACTAGCACATGGGACCCTGTGGCAGCTGACCACCACGAGAGGTGTCTTTCTCTCATGTTGATGGTGCATTGTTAGCCTCAGTCTCTTTCAAGTTTAAAAGTAGCAGCCCTGTGCTCATGGCTCATCTGATTGCACAGGGGGTGGCTGGTGAATACAGACAAAACATAAGGACCTGGAATATCTACAAAATACAAGCATACCGCCTACTCACCACACCTAAACAACTACAGGCTTGGGCATTGGGAATATTAACTCAGGGACAGGTTTATGGATTGGACGTGGCCAAGTACCTGGAAGGGTTTGGAGGGGACCTGTGGCAACAGCAAAATAATAAAAGTACCCTTGGGCTTTTAGTGCTAGCTATGGGAAGGGACAAAGCAAAGATGTACGTGATGGAAAATAGCCACATGCTGAATATGATGTGTTACAACAGGTGGAAGACATCATGAAAGGCCTACCTGAGTTGTCAAGCAATGCAGGAAAGCATTATTTGGGGTCTAGAATGGCTGTATGTAATAATACTGGGCCCCCGTGAACATGGATCGCAACCACTTCACCGGCCAGCTATTGGTCAGGACAATAACTTTTGCCTTTGCCACAGGATCTACCCTCAGGGAACACATTATAAAATGGCCCTGGGACTGGCAGATAAGTTCCAGGTGGTCTGGGTTTGCCACCCAGTGGGAAATAGGGCTGGAAAGGGGTTTACAGCTCTCATCAGCCCCGCCTGAGATTACTAAAGTTTGCATGGGCCCCCTCATGGAGAAAGGCACCATTGTATGAACTGATGGTCTGTTGTCACACAGCCTAACCAGGATTTGGCCCCAGCTGTGGGGACTGGTGGTGGACAGGTGGTATCATCCTGCAGGCCGGGACGAAAATCGCAGGCAGGGGTGGTGCTTTCTCAGAATACTGTTACTTCTTGCACTTGGCTTAATGGTCATGATCTTCCCTGTAATACGCTTATTAAACATCTTTCCACTCTAGTCTGAGCGGAGGCAATCTGTTTGCAAACTGGGTAACAGTGTTGGCCTTACTGTGAAATGAGTCTGGTTGCTGGGTCTACAGTGAGATGTGGTGGTTGTCCTCCTCTGGCCATGAAAAACTGACCCGATAAGCACCTGGCTTCCTCTTGCTACTTGTTAGCTGCTGGTAATCTGTATTGCATTTGTGGTATTCCATTGCAATGCGTCTCTACAGACTGACCCCAAGGATTTAGCAGAAGAGGGGTGGACCAAGGGTCCACCATTGCAAGGGTCATGCAGAGCATGTAGGGACGGAGTGTATGGTCAGGCCACTCAAGATGGCTGTTCTCTTGCTCTTTGGACATCCCCCGCTTGACCAGTCCCCACTTTGCCTGCCCACTAATCATATGAAAGTGTTTGCCCCCTTCCCCAGCTAGTGATTGTTGGAATCCTTAGGCCAGACTGGCTCTACCTGCTAGCTTATTGAAGGGAAGCAATAAGTTAAACAATAAGCTAAATGAGAGCAGAAACATCTGCTCTCCTGGTGGTCCTTAATCTGCAAGGTCTGCGAGGGACTTTCCCCTCCTGGTGGTTTCCTTGGTAATTGATTAGTCAACCTGACATCAATTATCCCTATAAATGGTAGCCACACCCCCGAGTAGTGAAGTTTGCTTCCACTGCCTGCCTGCCTCATCCGGGTGTTGCTTCAGATCTATAAGATCTCCCTCTCCAATAAACTACTGATGTCTCCGTCACTGTCTTCAGGCTCTTTCTTTGGTCTCGAGGCTGGGCAATTACAAGGCTAGCAGGCCTGCAGGGTGCAGACCAACATCCAACAAATTAAAAAGAACATGCTTTCAAAACATAGGATCAATTTTAGAAAATTGACTTTATCTTCATCAATAACCTTTCATCTGTATTAGTATCTTATATTATTGACCAGGAAGTGCTAAATGGCTTTAGAAAAAACTTTGGAATTGTAACTCTTAACTAATCATCCACTGATTTATTCACAAATACTTACTGAATATCTGCAGAATGTCAGAGATTGCTAGGTGCTAGAGAGTTAAAACAGGTTTTTTTCCTCATGGAAATCTCTTGTGAGGAATATCACTATTGACACAACAATAACATAAATGTGGGCATAATGACATACTAAATTATATGCTACAATTTAAAATTGTGTCCAGAGCAATTTCTAATTTTAAGTGGCAAGCAAGAATGTAAATGACTATTATGCATTTTAAATGAAATTTATACAATGAAAAAATCTTTATAATCTTCTGATGATATAGAAGTTTGGTCATACACAAAGAGTAAGACAATGTCTAAAATTAGAAAAATAGTAGTTAGTATACATGGGGCCGCAAAGAGTCAGACACACTGAGCAACTAAACTGGCTGACCTGACGGGCACCCTTGTCTTCCTGATTTTAGAGAAAATGCTTTTGGTTTTTTGCCATTGAGGATAATGTTTGCTGTGGGTTTGTCATATATGGCCTTTATTATGTTGAGGTAGGTTCCCTCTATGCCACTTTCTGGAGAGTTTTTATCATAAATGGGTGTTGAATTTTGTCAAAAGCTTTTTCTGCATCTGTTGAGATGATCATATGGTTTTATCTTTCAATTTGTTAATATGATGTATCACATTGATTGATTTGCATACAGTAAAGAATCCTTGTATCCCTGGGATAAAGCCCACTGGATAATGATGTATGATCATTTTAATGTGTTGTTGGATTCTGTTCACTAGAATTTTGTTGAGGATTTTTGCATCTATGTTCATCAGTGATACTGGCTTGTAATTTTCTGAATGAAATTGAAGAATCTGCTTAGAGTCCACCTTTAAAACTTGAGATAATTTATATATTATAAAATTTATCCTTTTAAAGTATATAATGCAAATGTGATATATTTAGCAATGGAATATTACTCATCCATTCAAAAAAAGGAAATAATGCCATTTACAGCAACATGAATGAACCTATGGATAATCATACCAAGTGAAGTAACACAGACGAGAGACAGATATCATATTGCTTGTATGTGGAATTTAAAAAAGATACAAATGAACTTATATTCAAGACAGAAATAGACTCACAGATGTAGAAAAGAGACTTACAGTCCCAAGGGAAAAAGCAAGGGGAAGGATAAATTAGGAGTTTGGGATTAATATATACACACTATTATATATAAAATAAATAACCAATAAGGACCTACTGTATAGCACAGGTAACCACACTCAATATTGTATAATAACCTACAAGGGAAAAGAATAAGAAAAAAATAGGTATGTATAACCAACTCTCTGCTGTATATCTGAAACTAACACAATACGTAAATCAACCATACTTCACTAAAGGTATACAATGCAGTGGTTTTTAAATGTTAACAAGGTTGTATATCCATCACCACCACATAATCCCAGAACACTTATCACCCCCCAAAAATCTGCTACCCATTAATGGGCTTTCCATTTCCTTCCTTACAGGCCCTGGCAACCAATCTAATGCCTAATCTGCATATAAGTGAAATCATAGAATACAGGGCCTTTAGTGCCCGATCTTCACTTTAGCATGTTTTCAGGATTTATCCACAGTGTAGTGTGAATCAGCTCTTCATTCCTTTTTACGATAAAGTATTCCATTGCCTGGAGAATCCCAGGGACAGGGGAGCCTGGTGGGCTGCCATCTATGGGGTCAAACAGAGTCAGACACAACTGAAGTGACTTAGCAGCAGCAGCAGCACATTTTTTTTATCTGGTCATCAGTTGATGGATATTTGGGTTGCTTCCACTTTTTGGCTATTATGAATACTATTATGAACATTCATGTTCAAGTTCTTGTAGGGCCATATGTTTTCAGTATTCTTATATAAACATCTAGGACTAGAATTGCTGGATCATATAGTAACTCTGTGTGTAACCTTTTGAGGAATTGCTGGAATGTTTTCCAAAGTGGCTGCACAACTTAACATTCGACCACCAAGTGAAGTGAAGTGAAATGGTAGCCACACAGTCGTGTCCGACTCTTTGCAACCCCAGGGACTGTAGCCTGCCAGGCTCCTCTGTCCATGGGATTTTCCAGGCAAGATACTGGAGTGGGTTGCCATTTCCTTCTCCAGGGTCTTCCCAACCCAGGGATTGAACTCGGGTCTCCCACACTGCAGGCAGATTCTTTACCACTGATCCACCAGGGAAGTGCTATATCTAGTGTTTTAAGTTACCTTCATACTGTTCTCCATAATGGTTGTACCAATTTACATTCCCACAAACAGTGTAGTAGGATTTCCTTTTCTCCACATCCTCCCTAGCATTTATTGCTTGCAGAGTTTTTGATGATGACCATTCTGGCTTGTGTGAGGTGATACCTCATTGTAAGTGTCACTTGCATTTCTGTAATAATTGGTGATGCTGAGCATCTTTACATATGCTCTTTTGGCCATCTTTATGCCTTCTTTGGAAAAAAGTGTATTTAGATCTTCCACCTATTTGTTGATTGGGTTGGTTTTGTTGTTGTTGTTATTGAGCTGCATGAGTTTGTATATTTTGGAGATTAAATCCTTTGTAGGTCATTTTATTTCTCTGATTCTGTGGGCGGTTTTTTCATTTTGTTTATGGTTTCTTTTGTTGTGCAAAAACTTTTAAGTTTAATTAAGTTCCACTTGTTTACTTTTGTTATTATTTTCATCACTCTAGGAGGTAGATAAAAAATTATACTCCTGAGATTTATGTCAGAGTGTTTTGCCTACATTTTCCTCTAAGAGTTTTATAGTATCCAACCTTACCTGTATGTCTTTGATCCATTTTGAGTTTATTTTTGTATATGGTGTTTGTGTTTTTATTTCATTTTTTTACATGTAACAGTCCAGTTTTCCAAGCATTGAAGAAACTGTCTTTTCTCCATCATATATTTTTGCCTCCTTTGTCACAGATTAGGTAACCACAAGTGCATGGGATTATCTCTGAACTTCTAGCCTGTTCCACTGATTTACATTTCTGTTTTTGTGCCAATGCTATACTGTTTTAATAACCATAGCATTGTAGTATAGTCTGAAGTTAGAGAGCCTGATTCCTCCAGCTCCAGTTTTCTTTCTTAAGATTACTTAGGCTATTTGGGGTCTTTTTTGTTTCCATACAAATTGTAGAATACTTTGTTTTAGTTCTGTGAAAAATGCCATTGTTAATTTTATAGCATTGCATTGAATCTGTAGATTATTTGGGGTTGTATAATCATTTTCATGATATTGACTCTTCCAATCCAAGGATGTGGTATATCTCTTCTTCTGTTTGTGCCATCTTTGATTTCTTTCATCAGCATCTTGCAGTTTTCTGAGTAGAGATTTTTGCCTCCTTAGGTTTATTCCTAGGTATTTTATTCTTTTTGATGTGATGGAAAATGGGATTGTTTCCTTAATTTCTCTTTTTATCTTTCGTTAGTATATAGAAATATAAGAGATTTCTTTGTATTTTATATCCTGCAAAATTCCAAATTTATTGATGAGTTCTAGTAGTTTTCTGGTAGCATCTTAGGATTGTCCATGTATAGTATCACATCATCTGCAGACAGTGACAGTTTTACTTTTCCAATTTGGATTCTTTTTCTTTATCTTCTCTGATTGCTATGGCTAAGACAAGGTAATCCCATAAGGCTATCAACCGACTTCAGCAGAAACTGCAGGGCAGAAGGGAGTGGCATGATGTTCTGATATATTTAAAGTGATAAAAGGGGAAAAACCTACAACCAAGATTACTCTACCCAGCAAGGCTCCCAGTCAGATTTGGTGGAGAGATCAAAAGATTTACAGACAAGCAAAAGCTAAAAGAGTTTGGTACCATCAAACCAGCTTTACAGCACATGTTAAAGGAACTTGCCTAAGTGAAAAAGGAAAGGCCACAACTAGAAACAAGAAAATTATGAAATAGCTCAACAGTAAAGGCAAACATACAGTAAAGGTAGGAAATCATCCACATACACAGTTAGCGGGGGGTTAAAAGACAAGTACTAAATCAACTATATCCACAATAAGCAGTTAAGGGATACACAAAAATGGAGATATAAAATGATATTAAGAACAGTAATCATAAGAGGAGAAGAGTACAAATGCAGGGCTGTTAAAATGCATTTAAAATTAAGAAGTCAGAAACTTTATCATATATATAGACTGCTATATTAAAAACCTTATGATAACCACAAACCAAAAATACATAGTAAATACACACAGAGAAAGAAAAAAGGAATCCAAATATAACACTAAAGAAAGTCATCAAGTCACAGGAGAAAACAACAACCAAAAAAAACCAACACTATGAAAACAACCCCAAAACAGTTAAAATGGCAATAAGAACATACATATCAATAATTACTCTAAATGTAAATGAACTAAAAGTTTCAACCAAAAGACAGCTTTTATACTGTTATCTTACCATCTAACAAAGGTCATAAAAAATCATGACAAAAATTTTTACCATAATCAATAATACATTTTGTATAATATTTTTAGTGGTTAACCAAAAGGACACAATTTTACATGCAGTAAGTATCAGTGCAAATGTTGTTATTATTGTTCAGCTGCTAAGTCACATCCAACTCTTTGTGACCCCATGGACTGCAGCACACCAGGCTCCTTGGTCCTGCACTATCTCTGAGTTTGAGCAAATTCATGTCCATTGAGTTAGTGATGCTATCAAACCATCTCATCCTCTGCCACTCCCTCCTTCTTTTGTCTTCATTCTTTCTCAGCATCGGGGCCTTTTCCAATGAGTCAGCTGTTTGCACCAGGTAGCCAAAGTATTGGAGCTTCAGCATCAGTACCTCCAGTGAGTATTCAGGGTTGATTTCCCTTAGGAATTGACTGGTCTGATTGGACTGCAAGGGACTCTCAAGAGTCTCCTCCAGCACCTCAGTTTGAAAGCATCAGTTCTTTGGCACTCAGCCTTCTTTATGGTCTCACTCTCACATCGGCACATGACTACAAGAAAAACCATAGCTTTAACTATATGGACCTTTGTTGGCAAAGTGATGTCTCTGCTTCTTAATACACTATCTAGGTTTGTCATAGCTTTCCTTCCAAGGAGAAACCATCTTATAATTCCATGGCTGCAGTCACCATCTGTAGTGACTTTGGAGCCCCTCCCTCATTAAAGGGAAGTGATGTGGAATAAACTAACCCAAATCTATTATGACTCAGCCTAAATCTTGAAAACATTAAATTGATTTCCGAAAGGGGAAGCAGATGGTCTTTTCTCTTCAGCCCTACTGTGATTCTGTAAGTTTGGCAATATCTACATGTGGGAAAATGCCCTTGATAGTTTCTTTTTTCTTCTGGACTAGTTTCAGCCTTTTCATAGTGTTTGTGTTTCCCTGACACTTTTACTTTCTGAAATCAGGAAATGATCATGTCCTAAGTTGATTTACCTCACTAAAGAGGTGTTCCCAGGCCTATGCCCTTCATGTCTCTCTAAGATCTACTTTTTCTGTTTCACACACACAAGAAAATTTGACTCATAAAAATGATAGTGCAAACAAAAAAAAAAATAGTGTGTCAGGATGACTCATATATGTATATACTTCAGTTTTAAAATAGTAGTAATGCTGCTTCCCCCTTTTTCCTTGCCTTCTTCCTAAATTATGAAAGATGGTTTTTGAGACAAAACTCCTTTAACTAGGAACAGACACTGTATTTTAATTTCTTAAATTTTGGGGGTAACATTGTGGAGATTTTTTCACTCAGAGGTGGCCGAGCATGTGTTGTGTAAGGAGTATAATTTAGAACCCCACTCCTAAATTAGGGAACTTCAAGTTTCTGTCAGCTCCTGAAATATAGGGATCTTTTCCCCTAGAGAATTGATATGGTGAAGTACCCGAGTGGAGGGAATGGTGGCATTAGCTCTTTTTATTTTTTTAATTGGAGGATGATTGTTTTGCAATATTATGTTGGTTTCTGCTGTACAACAATGCAAATCAATCATAATTATATATATATACACACATACATGTATATATACATACATACATACATGTATATATACACATATCTCTCCCCTCTCTCTTAGCCTCCTTCTCCCCTCCCATCCCACCCCTCTAGGTCATCACAGAGTGCCAGACTGGGCTCCCTGTGTCATAGAGAAGCTTCCCACTAGTTATTTCTTTTATACACGATAGTGTATATATGTCAATGCTACTTTCTCAATTCATCCCATCCTCTCCTTCCCCTGCTGTGTCCACAAGTCCATTATCCATCTGTGACTCCATTCCTTCCCTGCAAATAAATTCATCAGTACTATTTTTTCTAGATTCATATATATGCATTAATATGATATTTGTTTTTCTCTTTCTGACTCGCTTTAAACAGGCTCTAGCTTCATCCACTTCACTACCACTGACTCAGATTTGTTCCTTTCTATGGCTGAGTAATATTCCACTGTATGTATGTACCACATCATCTTTATCCATTCATCTGTCGATGGACATCTAGGTTGCTTCCATGTCCTGGCTATTGTAAATAGCGCTGCAGTGAACATTGGGGTACATGTGTCTTCCTGAATTGTGGTTTTTCTCCAGGTATACACCCAGTAGTGGGATTGCTGGGTCATATGGTAGTTTTATTTCTAGTTTTTAAAGGAATCTTCATACTGTTCTCCAAAATGGCTGTATCAATTTATATTCATTAGCTTTTGACTGAGACAAGAAGCAAGGTAGGGTATATGTGTGTGTGTATTTTAAGAGTTGCTATATCCTGACCTAGGAGAACCAACAAGGGCTGATTTGATAAGATTAATGCGATTCCTAAGGCTCCTTTGCCAAAGAAGTTTCTTGGTTTATTAGGAGCTGCCAGAAGGTGATGAGACAGGAAATATGGGCTGTAGCCCCCACCTCTACATCCAGCCCCACTGACTGCAAAGCTTTCAGTAAATCAGGGCTTGCAAGAATAGTAGGATTATGACTTCACGTTGGTCACCACTCAATAAGGTCTACTGTGTGTCCAAAGTGTAGTGCTAATGAGGCTAAGCATCTCATCCCAAAGGTACCAGTGAGTCAGACTTAGCCCCATGGTCACATGCTGCTCTGCTGCAAACATACACCATGTCAGAGGGTTTAGTTTAAGCACAACCCATCACCACAGCCTGATGGGAGGGAGAGTGATACAACAGAAGGTGTGGGTCACACAGTTAGACTAGGGCTAGCATAACTGTGGATAGGGGGCCTAAGTTTCCTTATAATGACTGATATTTAATTTTCCTGTCTCTAAAAGTCTAAACCCATGGGTTCCTCAGACAGTGGGAATGTAACATCTTTATTCACTTACTTAACAAATATTGATCGCGTGCCTTCTAGGTACCAGACAATATATTAGGCTCTGGGACGTTGGCAATGAAAACATGGTCTCAGCCCTCATTGATTTTTTTTTTTTTTAACAATCTGATGGCATCAAAAGACATGAAACAAATTTACCACCAAAAGTGAAAATTACAACTTTGATAAAAGGGATTATAAGGTGCTGAGGGACCCTCTAACGGGGATGGGGTGCAATGACAGCCAGGAAAGTCAAGGAATGCTTTCCTGAGGAAGTGGTACTTGAGCTGAGACCCAAAGGATAAGTCAGTGTGAACCAGCCAAAAATAGGACTTTAGTAGCTTCTAGAGAGAAGGAATTAAATGCATGTGCAAAAGCCTATGATAGGAGGAGTGCAAAGAATATTTGAGAAATAGAAAGCCAACATGGCTGGAGTAGAGAGAGTAAGGAATGCGGTACATGAAGGTGGAAAGGAAGGTAACAACCAGACTATGCAAGGCTGGCAGAGCATGGTAAGAGGATTTGGCATTCAAATAGGATATGTATCTTGAAAAGAGAAATCTGATTTCATTCCTGAAGAATGAAAATAAGTAAAGATCAATTAGTAGTTGATTGTGTGGGTTAAACAAGAGATAATGATACTTTGAACTAGGGTGCTAATATCAAAAGGGAAAGAGCTCAATGGATCCTGGAGATATTTAAGGGATTAAGAAAAGATGTTTTGGTAAAGAATTGCATAAATAAGGCAAGAGAGAAAGATATCAAGCAACTAAGCAACTTTTTTATGTATATTTTTATGTATATTTTTTATGTATCTGGACGGATGGATGGTAGTATTGTTCACAATAACAGGGAATGCTGTAATGGGGCTGGGGAAAGGAAACTATGAGTATGGACTTGTACACATTAGAAAGATATCAAGTAGAGAGTTGATATGTGGGTCTGGAGTTCAGAAGGGTCTGGATTGGAGACGGAGCAATGAGTCATCTATATATGGAAGTGAAAGTGTTAGTTGCTTAGTCCTGTCCATCTGTTTATGACCCTATGGACTGTAGCCTGCCAGGCTCCTCTGTCCATGGGCTTCTCCAGGCACAAATACTGAAATGGATTGCTGTGCCTTTCTTCAGGGGACCCTCCCAATCCAGGGATTGAACTTAGGTCTCTTGCATTGCAGGCAGATATATATAAATGGTACTTAAAGATATATGTGTAGGTGAAACAACCCAATCAAAAAATGGGCCAAAGAACTAAACAAACATTTCTCCTAAGAAGACATACCGATGGCTAACAAACATGTGAAAAGATGTTCAACATCACTCATTATCAGAGAAATGCAAATCAAAACCACAATGAGGTACCATCTCATGCCAGTCAGAATGGCTGCTGTCAAAAAGTCTACAAACGATAAATGCTGGAGAGGGTGTGGAGAAAAGGGAACCCTCTTACACTGTTGGTGGGAATGCAAACTAGTACAGCCACTATGGAGAAAAGTGTGGAGATTCCTTAAAAAACTGGAATTAGAACTGCCATATGACCTAGCAATCCTGCTGCTGGGCTTACACACTGAGGAAACCAGAATTGAAAGAAACACATGTACCCCAATGTTCATTGCAGCACTGTTTACAATAGCCAGGACATGGAAGCAACCTAGATGTCCATCGGCAGACGAATGGATAAGAAAGCTGCGGTACGTATACACAATGGAATGTTACTCAGCTATTAAAAAAGAACACATTTGAATCAGTTCTAATGAGGTGGATGAAACTGGAGCCTATTACAGAGTGAAGTAAGTCAGAAAGAAAAACACCAATACAGTATATTAATGCACATATATGGAATTTAGAAAGATGGTAACGATGACCCAATATGTAAGATAGTAAGAGAGACACAGATGTAAAGAACAGACTTTTGGACTCTGTGGGAGAAGGTGAGGGTGGGATGATTTGAGAGAAGTGCATTGAAACATGTATATTACCATATGTGAAATAGATGACCAGTCCAAGTTTGAAGCATGAAACAGGGCACTCAAAGCTGGTGCACTGGGACAGCCCTGAGGGATGGGATGGGGAGGCAGGTGGGAGGGGGTTCGGGATGGGGGCGATGTACACCTGTGGCTGATTCATGTCAGTGCATGGCAAAATCCACCACAATATTGTAATTAGCCTCCAGTTAAATAAATTATTTTTTTTTAAAAAGCTATATGTGTAGGTGAGATTGTTTAGAGAAGAGACTGAGATGAAAGCCTGTGACTGAGCCAATAAAGAATTTTAACTTTATATTCATTTTTACATTCTTTTCCACTATGGTTCATCATAGGATACTGTATATAGTTCTCTGTGTGAAAAGCTAGACCTTGTTGTTTAATCCATTCTATATATAAAAGTTTACACGTACTAACCCCAACATCCCACTCCATCCCTCCTCCAACCGCCTCCATTTTGGCAATCACCAGTCTATTCTCTGTGGTTCTGTTTCTATTTCATAGATTAGATTCATTTGTGTCATAGTTTAGATTCCACATATATGTGATATCCTGTGGTATGTGTCTTTCTCTGACTGACTTCACTTATTATGATAATCCCTAGGTCCATGCTGCAAAGGGCATTATTTCATGTTTTTGATATGCAATATCCCATTGCATATATGTACCACATCTTCTTTATCCATTCAGCTATCAGTGGATGTTTAGATTGTTTCCATGTCTTGGCTATTGTGAAAAAGTTATGGACATAGAGGTGCATGTATTTTTTTTAATTATAGTTCTGTCTGGATATATGCCCATGAGTGGGATTTATTGGATCACATTGTAATTCTGTATTTAGTTCTCTATACTATAGACGCTAGTTTCTACATAGTTTCTGAGGAGTCTCTATACTGTTTTCTACAGTAGCTGCACCAACTTACAAGGAATTTTAACTTTTAAAGACTAGCTAGGGTTTGAGTCTCCAAAGGTGAAAGAAAAGAGTGGTTATAGAGAAAGGAGATAAACCAGGAAGTGTGGTATAGGCGAAGCAAGAGCATTAACTCTCAAAGGTTTAAAAGAGAGGCCAAAACTCTCCAAGGCTGCTCAGTAAAGTAGGCTGAGGACGGAAAATGTCCATTAGATTTAATGACATGGAATCAATGACTTCAGAAAATCCATTTTGTGGCAGAGCTGAGGATACAAAATTGTAGAGTTGAAAAGTTAGAATGGACTGGCTAGAAGTAAAATGAAAAATAATGTTTGAAAGTATGAAGCAAATGGCAAAGTTCTGAACTTGTAACTTTGGAGGATGAAACGGTGAGAGTTGACTAGAGGAAAATCATAGGACTGCTGAGTAGCTTAGAGGGCTCATTTGAGATTGGAGGCAATAAAATTATAGTTCAAATCTGCCTTATTGTGAAACTTACAACAGTCCTCAGCTACTTGAATGCCAGCAGATAACCAGGTTCATCCAAGGTTGACATGCAAAGGTAGAAGAACCAGAGTTTGATATATGGAAAAGGGTATTGCTAAAATGATATGCCATAAAATCTAAGATGGGAAAGAAGGAAAAATCATACATTGATTTGGAATGATTTGGGAAGTCATACATTAATGTAGGAGTGAGCAGGTCCTGATAAAGGAAACACTGAAGTAGAAATAGCTGAACAAGCAACACAGAAAAGGAGACTCTAGTCAGAATTTTGTTTCTCAGTTGCTCAGACAGGTCCAACTCTTTGTGACCCTGTAAACGGCAGCATGCCTGGCTTCCCTGTCCTTTACCATCTCCCAGAGTTTGCTCACACTCATGGCCATTGAGTCAGTGATGTCATCAAACCATCTCATCCTCTGTCATCCCCTTCTCCTCCAGCCTTCTAACTTTACCAGCATCAGGGCCTTTTCTCAAGAGTCAGTTTGCATCAGGTGGCCAAAGTATTGCAGTTTCAGCTTCAGCATCAGTCCTTCCAATGAATATTCGGGGTTGACTTCCTTTAGGGTTGACTAGTTTGATCTCCTTACCGTCTAAGGGACTCTCAAGAGTCTTCTCTGGCACCACAGTTTGAAAACATCAATTCTTTGGCATTCAGCCTTCTTTATGGTTCAAACTCTCACATCCATACATGATTACTGGAAAAACCTTAACTTGGATGATGTGGACTTTTGTTGGCAAAGTGATGTCTCTGCTTTTTAATACACCGTCTAGGTTTGTCAAAGCTTTCCTTCCAAGGAGTAAGCGTCTTTTAATTTCATGGCTGCAGGAACCATCCATGGTGATTTTGGAACCCAAGAAAATAAAGTCTAACACTGTTTCCATTTTTTCCCCATCTATTTGCCATGAAGTGATGGGACCAGATGATATGATCTTAGGCTTTTGAATGTTGAGTTTTAAGTCAGATTTTTTACTCTTCTCTTTCACCTTCATCAAGAAGCTCTTTAGTTCCTCTTTGCTTTCTGCCATTAGGGTGGTGTCATTTGCATGTCTAAAGTTATTGATATTTCTCCTGGCAATCTTGTTTCCAGCTTGTGCTTCATCTAGCCTGGCATTTTGCATGAAATACTCTACATATAAGTTAAATAAGCAGGGTGACAATATATAGCCTTGACGTATTCCTTTCCCAGTTTTGATCCTGTCCATTGTTGCGTGTCCAGTTCTGTTGCTTCTTGTCCTGCATACAGGTTTCTCAGGAGACTGATAAGGTGATTTGGTATTCTCATATCTTTAAGAATTTTCCACAGTTTGTTGTGATCCACACAGTCAAAGGCTTTGGCTTAGTCAATGAAGCAGAAGTAGATGTTTTTCTGGAATTCCCTTGCTTTCTCTATGATCCAATGGATGTTGGCAATTTGATCTCTGGTTCCTCTGCCTTTTCTAAATCCAGCTTGTATATCTGGAATTCTCAGTTCACATACTATTGAAGCCTAGCTTGAAGGATTTTGAATATTACCTTGCTAGCATGTGACGGCAACCCACTCCAGTACTCTTGACTGGAGGAACCCATGAATGGAGGAGCCTGGTGGGCTGTAGTCCATGGGGTCACAGGGTGTCGGACACGACTGAGCGACTTCACTTTCACTTTTCACTTTCATGCATTGGAGAAGGAAATGGCAACCCACTCCAGTGTTCTTACCTGGACAGTCCCAGGGACGGGGGAGCCTGGTGGGCTGCCGTCTATGGAGTCGCACAGAGTCGGACACAACTGAAGTGACTTAGCAGCATGTGAAATGAGTCCAGTTGTGGGGTAGTTTGAACATTCTTTGGCATTGTCCTTCTTTGGGATTGGAATGAAAACTGACCTTTTCTAGTCCTGTGGCCACTGCTGAGTTTTCCAAATTTGCTGGCATATTGAGTGCAGCACTTTCACAGCATCGTCTTTTAGGATTTGAACTATCTCAGCTGGAATTCCATCACCTCCACTAACTTTGTAGTAATGCTTCCTAAGGCCCACTTGACTTCACACTCCAGGATGTCTGGCTCTAGGTGAATGGTCACGCCATTGTGGTTATCTGGGCCCTTAAGACCTTTTATGTATAGTTCTTCTATGTATTCTCACCACCTCTTCTTAATATCTACTGCTTCTGTTAGGTCCATACTATTTCTGTCCTTTATTGTGCCCATCTGTCCATGAAATGTTCCCTTGGTATCTCTAGTTTTCTTGAAGAGACCACTAGTTTTTCCCATTCTATTGTTTTCCTCTATTTCTTTGCATTGTTCACTTAAGAAGGCTTTCTTATCTCTCCTTGCTATTCTTTGGAAATCTGCATTTAGATGGGTATATCTTACCTTTTCTCCTTTTCCTTTCACTTCTCTTGTTCTCTCAGCTATTTGTAAGGACTTCTCAGACAACCATTTTTGCCTTCTTGAATTTCTTTTTCTTGGGGATGGTTTTGGCCACCACCTCCTGTACAGTGTCATGAACCTCCATCCATAGTTCTTCAGACACTCTGTCTACCAGACCTAATCCCTTGAATCTATTTATCACTTCCACTGTATAACCGTAAGGAATTTGCTTTAGGTCATATCTGAATGGCCTAGTGGTTTTCCCTATTTTCTTCAATTTAAGTCTGAATTTTGCAATAAGAAGCTCATGATCTGAGTCACAGACAGCTCCCAGTTTTATTTTTGCTGACTGTATAGAACTTATCCATCTTTGGCTGCAAAGAATATAATCAATCTGGTTTCGGTATTGACCATCTGGTGATGTCCACGTGTAGAGTCCTCTTGTGTTGTTGGAAGATGGTGTTTACTACGACTAATGTGTACTCTTGGCCAAACTCTGTTACACTTTGCCCTGCTTCATTTTGTACCCCAAGGCCAAACTTGCCTGTTACTCCAGGCAAGATACTCCAGGTATCTCTTGACAGTCCCCTTTGATGAAAAGGACATTTTTTTTTTTTTTTTTGGTCTTGTAGAAGGTCTTGTAGGTCTTCACAGAACCATTCAACTTCAGCTTCTTTGGCATTAGTGGTTGGGGCATAGACTTGGATTGTGTGATTTTGAATGGCTTGCCTTGGAAATGAACCAAGATCATCCTGTTGTTTTTGAGACTGTACCCAAGGACTGCAGTTCAGACTCTTGGTTGACTATGAGGGCTACTCCATTTCTCCTAAGGGGTTCTTGCCCACAGTAGTAGATATAACGATCATCTGAATTAAATTCACCCATAGTTCACTGATTCCTAAAGTATTGATGTTCACTCTTGCCATCTCTGTGTTTGACCACTTCCAATTTACCTTGATTCATGGATCTAATATTTCAGGTTCCTATGCAGTATTGTTCTTTATGGCATTGGACTTTACTTTCACCAGCAGACACATCCACAACTCGACGTCCTTTCTGCTTTGGCTCAGCCTTTTCATTCCTTCTAGAGCTATCTCTCTGCTGCTTCTCCAGAAGCAAACCTACTGACCTGGCAGGGGGTTTATCTTGCAGTGTCATATCTTTTTGCTTTCTCATACTCTTCATGGGGTTCTCAAGGCAAGAATGGTGAGTGGTTTGCCATTACCTTTTCCATGACTTTAGAGGTGCTACAGGTACAGTTGATGATCAGACCCAGGATCCAAGGAAGTTTGTGGCTGAAGAAGGGTAGATGTCACAAGAGATGATAGGCCGTGTGCTTGGCTCCATCAAATCTCTTTCATTTGCAGCTGGTGGAAAACCCAAATCAAACTGGGATTGGGAAAGAAGAATACAGAAACTTTTGTTATTAAAAAGTGAAGAGGTAGTTTAGCTTAGGCACAGCTCATAGGATGCCATTAGGATCTAACTGTCCATCTTTCAGCTCTGCTGTCCTTGAAAAGGGCTTCAATCTCAGGCAGGCTCTGCCTTAGTGGGAGCAAAATAGCTGCCAGAAGCTCCAAGCTTTCATCCTTGCTAGGCTAAGATGAGCAGAGAAGAATAAATGTCTCTTCCCTAACTATTTAAGCCAGTGTCCTGGGCCAATTCTCACTGGTCCAAATTTGGGTCATATTTCCATCTATGAGCCAGTCACTATGATCACAAGCACTCAGTGGCTGTGATTGGCCAGAACTGAGTCTTATCTACCCTTGGAATGGTTCATCAGAGGGAAAATGGGGTGTAATATAAGAAGAAGAATCGGTGTGCCCTGCTAGTAAAGACAGATGTCTTACTTCTACAGTAATGAGCAGGTTGTTCATCAGGCCATTCAGTTTGGGAGCTGAACGTGGGGTGGAAAGGAACCCCATTAAGCCAGAATCTTTGAAAGAGGAGTTATGGGCTGGAATCAGTGAATTCATGTGTAAAATAGGATTTGGAGTGTTAGTACAGTGCCTGTTGATAACTCTTTAGACTGAAAGATCCTTGAGGGCAAAAGATTTTGTCTTCCTGGTACCAAATAGTGGTCCTTATCCTCAAAAAATGCTGTAAATGATGGATGATGAATTAATTAATTAACCACTGAGTTTGAAAATACCTTAGAAACAGGCTCACGATACTTGACAAAGTGTTCAACAAAGACATGCCTTTTCAAAATGTATCCTATTCAATTATGTCAGAAATGGAGCATTGTGAAAATAGCATAGACTTTGAAGTTACACAAATCAAGATTTGAATTCTAGCTCTGTGCGATCGTGTGCAAATGACTCAACTACCCTAGATATCAGTTTTCTCATCTGTAAAATTGGGCAGGGCCACCAACTGGTTAGAGTGCCATGCAGAGGGGGAATGGCCAATGAAACAATTTCCCAAGGGGATCCATAGATTGCATTCATTATTTCGATAACTTATTATAGAAGAGGCCTAACTCTCGGCCTGACAGAGTAAAAAACTTCATTTCATCAGCACGTAGAGAGGGAAGTCATTTCCCAAAAAGAGGCCCACATTGACCAAATTAGAAAGGCAGAGAATTCAGAATACCAGTGTATTAACTTACTATGAGAAATTATTTATTCACATAACTAGCATATCTTCTCCCTTTGTGCAGCTATATAAGATTGTTTGTGCTCAGGCACAGGTACTTGGGCTGCCTCCTCCATGCAGAGATGGCCCAGCCATTGGGAAACCCTAGAAAGTTCGTTCTTGGATGGTAAGTTGACAAGATTTACCTCTGTATCTTAGGATGAGTTTGTGCATCTTTGTTCATTATATAGTTAAGTCTTGAAGGGCATCTTCTTTATTTCACTTGCAGTGTCTTGGGAAAAGGCTCATCTCAGCCCCTAAAACATCAGCAATAAAGAACACCTTTCCCATCAATGCAGGCTGCATCAGCTGCCAGGGTCTCCTTGGCCATCAAGGTCAGATGGCTTAGCTCTGCAGTCCACAGCCTGTGACAAGCCCATCCCAGATTACAGCCAGTCCTTGGGAGACTGCTGTTCCTATAGTCTCTTTCTGCTCCTGTGATTTCTGCCCAGAGTTACATTAATCCAGACTTGAATCGCAGCTCCTTAACCAGTTTCCACCAAAGTAAAAAATCTTACTCAGACAATACATTATCGAGTAGACTTTTTTGTAGAACCAAGGAGGCGCGGGTGAGGTCTCAGGAAGCATTCACACACACAGAGGAGAGACTGTAAGCTCTTTAAAGCCCTGTTAGATCTTCCTATTCTTTTAAAGTTCCTCTGACCGCTGGGACAGGGGAGTTCCTGTTCGCAACAGACAGGACTATCACTTCCCCACACCTCCTGTCTACCTCCCGACCTCGGCTTCCCACCCCCTCCCCAGCCCCTCTCCACTCCCCCCGCCCTGCCTCCCACCCCTCCCCCTCCCCCCCACCACGCCCCCCTCCCCCCCCCCACGCCCCCCTCCCCCCCCTCCCAGGCCCCCTCCCTCGGGAGCAGCCGCAGTTGCTCTCCTGACTCACACACAGAGGCTCCACCCGCTCCCTGGTGCCTCCTCCACAGCTGAAACCCAGGCCTGGGGATTTCACCTTCTAAACAACCCAAGGCATTTTCCAAACAAAGACTGGCTGTTCCTTCCTTTGGGGGCCGTCTGTTGAGAAACAGATGTCCGGTTTGGTTGAGAAGTGCCTGGGATACACATTCAATCAATACATTTCATCCACTCCTCTGAGTCCTCTCCATTTGTGCAATACATTGTTGATCAAGAAAGGTTTCCTCATGACTTAAGTGTTCCTGCTCCTCTCCACATTCCTGCGCTGGTTGGGAGGATGCCTCAAATAACATTCCCTGTCACCATATTTTCCCCATAGCTACAGGCTTTCAAAGACAAGTGCCAAATGCTGGCTCCCCAACTTCCTAGCTGTGTGATCTTGTGTGAATAACTTCACCTCTCTGGCCTCAGTTTCTCCACCAATAAGATGAGGTGATAAACTAGTTTATAGATGTTTGGTGGGGGGTAGGGGATGAAATTTATTCCTGTAGATTGCTTTGGATGTGCTCAGTTACTTTAGTCCGACTCTGCGACCCCATGGACTGTAGCCCGCCAGGCTCCTCTGTCCATGGGATTTCCCAGGCAAGTATACTGGAGTGGGTTGCTATTTCCTACTCCAGGGGATCTTCCCAGCCCAGGGATCGAACTCACATCTCTTTTGTCTCTTGCACTGGCAGATGGATTCTTTGCCACTGAGCCCCTGGGGAAGCCCCTGTAAACTGCTTAGTACATAATACAGGCTCAGTAAATGTTGCTGCTCCTTTTACAAGTCCCTTTCTCCTCAAATAGTGTGACTTTATCAATGCAAAAAAGTGAGAATTTAACCTTTGCAGTTGAATAAAGCCAGACTTGTGCTAGAGACTAAAGCGGCAGGGTCAGGCCGCAACTTGGCTTAAGGGCTATGCTTGCTGGTAGCCGAGACGACACAGGACAGCCAGGCAGTCACCCGGCTAGAGCCTGCTTCAGAGACGGAGGGAGGAGTGGGATATGATGAAAAATACAATGCGAACCTCAGTAGCCTAAACTGGGAGAGGTGCCAATTGCCCTGATAATAGTTCACTTCTGGGCCAGAGAATTCAGGTCCCAGGGCTGGCTAGCACCATGATGACACAGCTACCACTAAATGTGTCCTGGACTGGGCATGAATCTCTCAGAGGCCCCTCAAATTTCCCTGGTTTCACAAAGTATGGGAAGAAGTGAGACCCCATGGACCCTCCCAGACCTCTAGGGCTGTCTTCTAGGCTCTGTGACCCCAAGAAAAGACAGACCTCCTGATTAAATCGCTAAAGTGATCCATCTGGTCCAAGCTGTTGTTCTGGTGGCCATATCTGATGGGTAGATACCATCTTCCTCCACAAGCTATCCATCCCCTGGAGCCTGTGCCCATTACAGGTACAGGCTGCTCGGACTGCTTTGTTTGTTGTGGCCTCTGGAAGAACAGGGTTAAGAATGGAGTGGGAGAGCCAGGCCTGGGTTGGGTGAAACCAGCTCCTCCCAAGGTGGGCCTCCGTGATGGAGTGCAAGAGGGCAGTGTGGGAGCTTTGAGGGACTGCCCAGCTTGCCAGGGAGATGAGGTGGGACGTTCTCTTTGTAGAAGGCAGAGCTGACTGGACCTGCGCACAGGGAGGGGTAGAGAAGATTAAAGCTCATCTAAAAACTGTCTGAAGGGTGCACATCTACATGAGATCATTTAGAGTTTAGCCCCTACTCCCACAGGTACGTTATCCTTTTGACTTTATAAACTCTCCATGCAGATCTGATTGTCCCTTATATGATTTCAGGTTCCTGCTTGCCTGCGCTGGGTCAGGGTTAAGCAGACAGGGAGAGAGCTGGAGTGTTTTGACTTTCCACCCCTGGGGATGATCCCAAAGAAGAAACGTTGCTGTCTGTGGTGCACCTTTGCCCCTGCACCACCAACCACCCTGGTCCTCTTTGCAGGAGCGTGTACAGAAAGCAAGGCGGACAGGGAAACCCATCTCCACTTAGTCCAAGGCAGTGAGCCCATGACATGGAAGAACTGCAAAGAAAAGAAAAAGGGTCCCGGGGAATTTACTCAGAAGCAAATAATCCTGGTGACTCTTTTTGTGGAATCTGCCCCTGCCAGAGTCCAGTTTTAGCATTTGTAGGGACATGCCGGGCTGACAGGACTTCCCCCTCTCTTTGTCAGTCCTGTGATTTGAGGCCAAAGCTCCAGGCTGGGATCTATGTTGGCCTGGGTCCTGTCCTGGCTCCGGGCCCATTAATTCAGGTGCTCAAAGCAGGACTCTTCTCTGAGAGGTCTTTGGTATGAAGGAAGGGCTAAGCATAGCTTCTCCTGAGGTTTTTGGTTTGTTTTTGTTTTTTTTTAATTATGGTAAGAATACTTAACATGAGAGCTCCTCTCTTAACAAACCTTTACATGTATAATGTTATTGACTATAAATACAATGTTGTACAGCAGACCTCTGGAGCTTCTGTATTTAGCTTAACTGAAACTTTATGCCTGTTTATTAGTAATTCCCCATTTCTTCTTCCCTCGACCCCCATCCCTGGCAACCATCATTCCACTCTGATGATTTTAGGTACCTCATATGGGAAACCATGCAGTATTTGTCTTCCTACAACTGGCTTATTTCACTTAGCATAATGTCTTCAGGTTTGATCTATGTTGAATCCACAAATCAGGATTTCTTTCTTTTTAAAAAAATATTTATTTATTTATTGGCTGCATTGGATTTTAGTTGCGGCATGCAGGTTCTTCACTGGGTCATGCAAGATCTTTGTTGCGGTGCCCAGACTCTCTTTTTGCGGCACACACAGGCTCAGTTGCTCCTCAGTGGGTGGGATCTTGGTCCTCTGACCAGGGATTGAAGCTTCGTCCCCTGCATTGCAAAGCAGATTCTTAACCACTAGACCACCTTCTTCTTAAAGGCCAAATAACATTCAGCTATATTTATATACCACATGTTATTTTCCCACTCATCCATTAATACACATTTAGGTTGCTTCTATATCTTAGCTATTGTGAATAGTGCTACAGGAGTACTAATCTCTCTTCAAGAACCTAAAAATAAACAAGTGGGACGACATCAAGCTAAAAAGCTTCTGCACAGCAAAACAAAAAATCAACAGAGTCAAAAGGCAATCTAGGGATTTCCCTGGTGGTCCAGTGAATCAGACTCAGACCTCCCAATGCAGGGGGCCTGGCTTGGATCCCTGGTCAGGGAACAAGATCCCACATGCCGCAATGGAGACTGAGCATGCTACAACTAAGACCCAACACAGCCAAATAAATAAAGATTTAAAAATAAATAAATAAAATGTAAAGTATACTTTGATTTCCTTCCTATTTAAAAAAAAAAAAAACCAATCTACAGAATGGGAGAAAAATAGTGCACATCACATATCTGAAAGGAAGATAATCTCCAAAATGTGTAAGAATTCCTACAATTCCGTCGTAAAACAAAAATGTGCTAATGACTTAGACCAAAAAAAAAGTCTTTGGACAGAGATTTCTCCAAAGAAGAGATACAAATGGCCAACATGCATGTGAAAAGACACGCTAATTGTCGGGGCAATGCAAATCAAAACCACAATGCGGTATCACCTGATTCCTCTCTGGATGGCTCTACCAGAATAGATAGAGGGGTGCTGGTGAGGCCGGGAGACCCTGGAGCCCTTGCGCACTATTGCTGTGAAAGGAAAGTGGGGCGGGTTCAACGGAAAATGAAGTTTCCTCAAAAAAATGAAAGCAGAACTACCCTATGACCCAGCAATCCCGCGGCTAGGTATTTATCTACAAGATTGAAATCAAAGAGAGAATAGCGTTCTTGAGGGTTGGTTTGTTTCTCTCGAAGTCTGGCGCTACGCGGGCTCCCTACAGCATGTAGGTCCCCTTTACTTTTGAACCCCTTAAATAAAACCTCACTGCCCTTCCCCTCCACTGATCCCAGGCGGATTCCGAGGCACCCCACCGCTTACTCCAAACTGCCTTTCAGGGCCAGAATTTTGCTTCCTGCCCCGGGGACTCAAGCCAGGCCTGGGCAAGTCCCAGGGGAGCGAGCGCCCAGCGACCTGAGCGCGGATCGGAGCAGCGTGACGCGGGCCGGGACTCGCTGTGCGCTCCCTGGACGCGTGGCTTCCCTGGGCGGCTGCCAGGCCCGCTGCCCCGGCGGGGGCGGAGCGTGGCCTTTTTTGGTCCGGGGAGGTGTGGCCGCGGTCAGGGAGGTCACTGGACCGCTGGGCTGGCTGCTGTCACTTACGCCCTGTGCTCGGTTCAGCTCAGCTCACCCGTTTCCCGCGCGTACCCGGAGCCCCAGCCCTCGGGAATAGCAGCCGCAGCGCCAGCCGGCCAGCTCCTCCATCCCGCTATCAGAGACCCTATCATGGGCCAGGGGAGCATCTGCCCGTGGAGCGGCCCCCTGCCTCGCCTCCAGGTGTGGACCTGGATCGAGCCCGTGGTGGCCTCCACGCAGGTGGCCGCCTCCCTCTACGACGCGGGGCTGCTCCTCGTGGTGAAAGCGTCCTTCGGAGTCGAGACCTTCTCCAATCACAGCTCCAGCCCGTCGCCCCGGGGGGCTCTCGAGGACCAACAGCAGAGGGCCATCTCCAATTTCTACATCATCTACAACCTGGTGGTGGGCCTGACGCCCCTGCTGTCGGCCTACGGGCTGGGCTGGCTCAGCGACCGCTACCACCGCAAGGTCTCCATCTGCGTGCCCCTGCTGGGCTTCCTGCTCTCCCGCCTCACGCTGCTGCTCAAAGTGCTGCTGGACTGGCCCGTGGAGATGCTGTACGCAGCGGCCGCGCTGACGGGACTGTGCGGCGGCTTCTCCGCCTTCTGGTCGGGGGTCATGGCCCTGGGATCCCTCGGCTCCTCCGAGGGCCGCCGCTCCCTGCGCCTTATTGTGATCGACCTGATCCTGGGCTTGGCGGGGTTCTGCGGGAGCATGGTTTCGGGACATCTCTTCAAGCAGATGATCGGGCACTCCAAGCAGGGCCTGGTGCTGACCGCCTGCAGCGTGAGCTGTGCCACCTGTGCCCTTTTATACAGTCTGTTCGTGCTGAAGGTCCCCGAGTCCGAGGCCAAGCCCCGCAAGGCCGTGGATATAGTGCCCGGCACCGTCGGCCGGTATGACACCCTGGACCCTGATCAGACAGACAAGCAGAGTGTGGTGGGGCCCCCTTCACCTCCTGCAATGGCTAAGCCCAAACAAATCATCCTTGCCCTGCTCTTTGTGGGCGCCATCATCTATGACCTGGCCGTGGTGGGCACAGTGGACGTGATGCCGCTTTTTGTGCTGAGGGAGCCTCTGAGTTGGAACCAAGTGCAGGTGGGCTATGGTATGGCTTCGGGATACACCATCTTCATCACCAGCTTCCTGGGCGTGCTGATCTTCTCCCGCTACTTCCAGGACACCACCATGATCATGATCGGAATGGTCTCCTTTGCGTCAGGAGCCCTCCTCTTGGCTTTTGTGAAAGAGACATACATGTTCTACATTGGTGAGTCTGGCATTCTTGGGGAGGCAGGACGAGGACACTGCTGATCCCCTAAGTAATGAGACATACACCCGAGGTGCTGTGGTCTGTCACAGCTCGGCACCAGAGATTATGTCTGCTACCTAGGAGGCACACAGGATTATGTGCACTTGAGTCTGTCTATATTGTGTTATCTGTGTTGCCCACTGAGATGTAATCAGAGTGGGGGCCGTAGCTCTAGGAAGTCAAGGGAGGGATGGTCAGTGGTGCCGGGAGTCAGGAGAGGCTTCAGGATGGCCCTGAGTGGAAGAGATGGGGTTCAGTTTATTCTCCCCGATTTTAAAGGGATAAAACATTTTCAAGTAATCCAGCTGAAAAGGTCCTTTAATTAAAATTATTTCAGGTCAAGCACAGGCTTTTCAAAGAGAGATAAAAATTCTCCATAAATGCCTTCCACAACCAATATACATTCCCTCAAGGAAGCAGAATGAAGTTTCTGAGGACACAGACAACTGCAAGCAGAGCACTCTGGACCAGTGTGCTTTCTGGACCAGAACTTTCTAGAGTGACAGCAATGTTCTGTAATGTTTCCACCTAATACAATTAGCCATTAGCCATGTGTGGCTATCAAGCCCTTGAAATGTGGCTAGTGCACCTAGAACAGAAATTTTCATTTTATTTCGTTTAAGTAGTCATGTGACTGGCTAGTGGCTAATGGAACAACTCTAGACTGTTCTCAGAGACCACCCTTTGACTGAGGTCACACAGCTCAGAAAAACATCTCAAAAAATGGTTAGATTACTTTTAGCCAGCTCCCAATTAAACAGGCCAAGTGCAAGGGCTTAAGTAGCTTCTCCCCTTCCTTCTGCACCACTTCTAGCCTCTCCCACCCCACCCCCTCACCCCTGCCACACACACACACACACACACACACACACCCCCCACACATCAGGATGATGAACAGGGGTAGAGGGAAAGAGGGGGTGAAGCAGCTGTGTTAGTCACACACGTTTCTGGATGCAGTTTGCCAAAGCTATTGGGACTATGTCCCAGAGATGATGATGAAGGGTGAGGGCAGACACCTCCCTCCTAGGAGGGAAGGAGCTGTAAGTTACGTGAGTGACATCAGCTCCATTTCCCTAGAAACCACTTAACTCTGCCAATAAAGACGCCCTTTACCACCTGTCACCATATCCCCAGTGCCTTGCCACCTTCAAGATGGGTCTGCAGCATCTACAGCTCCATCCGAGAGCTCAGGGAGTCAGTCTTCCCTGGGAAAGGATTGTGGGAGGGGGCTTCTAAGGGAGGTTTTTCTGTTATTCTGATTTACTCTTTGGCCAAGGCTGGGCTCCAGTGAGGAGTGTTCTCATGTGCTTCTTTTCCAGCTCGGGCCATCATGCTCTTCGCTCTCATCCCCATCACAACCATCCGATCAGCAATGTCCAAACTCATCAAGGGTTCCTCTTATGGTGAGTGAAAGGAATCTGAGAGGTTTCAGAGCCACTTGGTTTGAGGCACAGGGTTTGGACTGGCAGAAGGCACAGGAGAGAGCTCCAGCAGCTCCTTGCAGACACGGCAGACACTAGTGTCCATCCAGGGCGGAAGGGGTGAGAGCAGGAGCAGGTGAGAGACTGGGAGGGCCTGCCACCGAAAAGCCACAGAGCAAAATACTGCCACCCCGGGCTATGGGAAGAGCCGAATGGATGGAGGCCAGAATCCTGGTAACATGAGCTGTGAACACAGAGGGAGTCGGGGACGGGGAGGGGGCTCCGGAGAGCCTCCCAGAGACTCAGCTATCAGGGAACACGGAGGGACAGCACAGTAACCTTGGTGACCTCGGTCCCTTCCACAGGAAAGGTGTTCGTCATCCTGCAGCTCTCCCTGACGCTGACTGGGGTGGTGACATCCACCCTGTACAACAAGATCTATCAGCTCACCATGGAGAAGTTCATCGGCACCTGCTTTGCGCTCTCCTCTTTTCTCTCCTTCCTGGCCATCCTCCCGATTGGGTAAGACAGGAGCAGTTCCTGCTCTCTGGGCTGGGGCTGAGGTCAAGGACTGTTGGAGCATTTCCAGCCTATTATCGTAAACTATTTACTTTTCACATTTACACAATGGGTTCTGAGTAGCCTCTCCCACTAAGAAAAACTTCTCCTGTTCTCCCAAACTAGTAATCTGGTAATTTGGGAATTCCCTTAAGTCATAAACAGAGGGCCTCAACACACTGGCTCACTTCCTGGCAGTTTTGTAATAGGAGCCTCATATACTTTCTTGTCATCAGAGGCTGGGATGAGAAACCCTCTTGAATCACTCAGACCTCGTTGAGTCTTCTTTAGGTGACAGTCATCCAGCCTCACTTTCAAGTATTCTTTCTTCTCTGTATCTTGGGAGGGCTTTGAGCACCTCTGCAGGACAAGGGTAATGCCTCTAACCTCTCTGGGGAAATTGTCTCATTTGTAAAACAAGAGTGCTTAGGTTCTGGGAGATAACAGGCGGGAGGAAGGCTGGAGATACAAAGGCCCATGGGGAAAGTTGCCAGCTGAGGTTATCACCAACATGGACCACATGAAATAGACTGGTCTTCAACCAGCCCCATTCAAAAGAAATGCAAAAACACAAGCACAAGCCATATTATATGATTTTAAATTTTCTAGTAGCCATGTTTAAAAACAACATGAGTAAAAAAATAAAATAAAAAAATAAAAACAACATGAGTAAAAAAAAAACAAACAAACATGAGTAACAGGTGAAATAATTTTAATAATATATTTGATTTGGCCCAACAGCTCCAAAATATCTTTGTAATCAACCTACAAAATCAATGAGTTCTTTTGAATTAAGTCTCTGAAATCTGGCATGTGTTTTATACTGACAGCACATCTCAACTTGGACTCTATTTGAATGCAAGAGTTCAGAAACCAATGTTAACTAGTGGCTACATATTAGACAGCTGAGCTTTGGTCTGTTTAGGCCCTTTTCTCACGCTTGTACCAATCCCACTAGAGGAGAAAGGAACGCAATAAAGATATTCACAGTAAGATACAAGGGACATGATATAGATTTGCATTTAAAGGGACCTGCTTAGTAGCACACTGGAGCCCTCCATGTCATTAATGGTGGTGTTACAGGGTGCAGAGTAGAAGAGTTGAAGGCAGGTTGGAAAAAGCTGAAGGGAGGTTGGAAAAAGTGGGAAGCGGATGGTGAAAAGGGCCGCTTTTGACTTCTCACATCACATTGTATAGGTTGATGTGCTTGCATAGAAAGTTGAGCCTCCTAAGACAGAAGCCATCAATCATGAGGGTTCTTTGATTTCATAGTTGAGAAAATAAGGTCAAACAGCTGAGAGAATTTGTGCAAAACAGCAGACTTGATTACCAGTGCCGTCTCTGGCCAGTTTTCATTTTCAAACTGCCCAGCCCTTAGGCCTTTTCATGTTCCCCTGTTTTCATGAGTGTCTTGGCTGAATGGGTTGGGCTTACCTAGATATGACCCACAATTCTCTGGAGTGCCAGCTCTTTGTCCAAGTGAGTAATGGATTAATAACTGTGCCACTTGGAAGTTACCCAGTCCTATTTGATTGGCAGTTGGTTGAGATAGTCTCTTTGACCTAAACAGATCAACAAAAAACAACAAAAGAAAACAAGTCTGACTAGACTAGTTAATATCTCATAGCTAGAGATATAAACAGACAAATGAAAGCAATGAGAATATGCAATAAATGGTTCCTTTCTACAGTTTCATTGCTTTCCCTTTTTAAAGAGACTTTGGGGTATGTGAAGTAGGTGGGGACACCTCACCCCAATGGACTTGGGCCCAGTCCTACATTGTGTGCATGGAATTTTAAGCTATACAGGATTTTCATCATCTTATACCAAAGAAGTCGGGTCAGTACCTTGAACCAATCATAAGTAGTAATGCTTACGTGAACTGAGGCACTCAAGTAGATGCCTCTGTTGGAGACATTTAGCAGTAGAGGGACTCATGTGCTAACAAAGCCTCCTTTGTCTGCTGTACATTGGAATCACTTGGAGAGATTTAAAAAACTACTACCGTATGGATCCTACCGATGGAGATTCTAACTCAGTTGATCTGGGATACAGCCTGGGCATAGGAATTTTTTAAAGCTCTCCAGTTTATTCGGATGTATAACCAAGGCTGAGAACCTTTGGTAGAAAGGGAATGTTTCTAGTACTTTTCCCTCTGCAAAGTCACTAAATGAACAAAATCCTGAAAAATTCTTTCAAGCGGCCAAGGCTGCACCACCGATCATTAAGCACGATCAACAGGAAAGACCAGTAGAACTCTTGAACTGCAGAAAGAAGAGCTACATTCCAATGACAGAAAAGCCCAGGAAGACATGTCACAGCAGGGAGTGGAGGCAGCTGTGGAGGGCAGAAGGTGGAGAGGAGAGGTTCCTGGGCCCAGCTGCCAACAGCTCATTTGCAATAAGTGACTGTGGCCCCAGCCCTTCCTAATACCGAAGTGAGCCAACTCCATGGCACTGTGAGAACCTGCCCTCTCCTCCTCACTCTTCTTTATGTGCAGCAGGGAGATGCTGAGGGAATGTCTGTCTGGTTCTGCCCATCCGCAAGCCCCCAACCCCTCATCACACAGGCACTCAGCTGCTGCGTTGTGGTTCATGGAGGCCATCAGAAGCGAATGGGCTCATCTTCTTCAAAGCAGACCTCTAAGCCTGTGTTCTTTCGCACCCATCCTGTTCCCCTCCCTCAATCTCTCAAAGATAATAATAGCAAACATGTAAACAGCCTTGATTATGTGCCAGGCACTACTTTGAATGTTTCATATGTTTTAACCTTCTCAAACAATCCTCTGAAGCAATTACTATTTTATCCCCATTTTGCAGATGAAGAAACAAAATCTAAGGTGTTATGTAACTTGCCAAAGGTTACAGAGTTAATAAGGAGCAGTGACAGGATGTGAACCCAGGCAGTTGGTTCTTTTTGACATTATTATAGTGTCTTTGAGACACTATTTGACGTTGTGTCTCAGAAAAGTCCCTGGGTATCTGGGACCCCTCTCTCCCCTTTGAGTTTACTTGTGTGTTTTAGTGGCTAAGTCATGTCTGACTCTTGCAACCCCATGGACTGTAGCCTGCCAGGCTTCTCTGTCCATAGGATTCTCCAGGCAAGAGTACTGGAGTGGGTTGCCATTTCCTTCTCCAGGGGATATTCCCAACCCCTAGGAATTGAACCTGGGTCTCCAGTATTGCAGGCAGATTCTCTTCCGATTGAGCTACGAGGGAAGCTACTTGAGTTTACTTGTGCTACTTAGCAACTCCGTCTCCTGAGTTCTTCCTATCAGAACTGACACGTGGTCTGCCACCCTCTTGCCTCCTCCTCCCCCCAGCCATGTTTTCCGGTGCAGGTCTGCACTTGCTTACTTCCCGTTCACTTTCAACCCACTCCAGACTGACTTCCCTGTTCAGTGCCTCCAGGGCTGCGCTGAGATCTGACTTCCTCACAGCTGAGTACACTGGACTCCCTGCCATCCTCTCCCCATCGGTTCTCAGTGGCCCCCTACACTGTGGGTCACTCCTTCCTTGGAAGGCACTTGTCACTTGGCTTTCTTAACACCTCCTCTCCCTAACCTCTACCTCCTTCTCCTACCTCTCTGACTTCTCTACAAATCTCTACATGGAAGAATTCTTTGGGGCTCAGATCTGAGTTGTCTTCTCACTTCATAATCTCAAAGCAATCTAAATTATTTTCAAAATTTCAAATTACCATCTCAGTTTCCAAAATTGCATCCTTGACGCCCTCCTAACATCTGCTCCCCTCCAGTCTTGCCCATCCCATTAAACGGCATCACACTCAGCCAGGGAAGAAATCTGAGTGTCACCAAAGTCCTCCTGCTTCTTCACCTTCCCGTACCTCCCATCCATCAAGCCTCATTGATTCTACCTCCAATATATGCCTCAAACTGATTATTTTTTACCCCCACTGCTGCTACCCCTAGTCCAAAGCACGTGGGGAATCAACTTCACCCCTGAGCCAGTCTCCCCATATCCATCCACCCTCTTTTTACCAGGTGGCCAGAGAAATTTCTTTCCAGGTGAACATAAGTTCACATCATCTCCTATTCAAAGCTCTGTACTTGGTTTCACGGTTCTTAGGATGAGAGCCACTGTGGTGGCCCCACAGGTCCTGCATATGGTGGACCACATATGGTGGACCTCTTATGGTGGACCACAGGTCCTGCATAATCCAGCCTCACCATCTTCTCCAGCCTCCTATTTCTCCCATTCACCACCCTCCCCCCTCTATGCTTCAGCCCCAGGAGCCTCCCCCTCATGCCCTTCCCCCTTCCTTACCCACGTCTTTTTTTTTTTTGGCTAGGCTGGATCTTCGCTCCTGCAGGGGCTTCTCACTGCCGTGGCTTCTTTCGTCACAGGGTACAGGTTCTAGGTCATGCAGGCTTCAGCAGTTGTGGCATATGGGCTCAGTAGTTGTGGCTCATGGGCTTAGTTGCTCCGTGGCATGTGGGATCTTCCCAGGACCAGGGATCAAACCTGTGTCTCCTGCACTGGCAGGTGGATTCTTCACCACTGTGAAACCTGACACCCCACACCTCTTTCTTAATATCACTAGATGTGGTCTTAACTTGAACACCATTTTCTCAAAGAGGATTTGAGAAAATTCCCTTCCCAATCTAAGTTAGATCCTTCTATGATATGCTCCCCAAGCTTCCTATACTTTTCCTTCAGAGCCTGAGAGTTGATGATTACTTAGTGATTATCTGTTTTACACACTTGCTCACTAGACCATAGGCTCCTTGAGGGCAGGAACCACGCCTGTTTGAGTGACCTTGTTCCCTGTGTCCAGCAGAGAGGCTTAGTGCATAAGAATTACTCAAAGTCTTTCATGAATGAACAATCTGTCAGGAGGTGTGACGCCAGCACTTACTGACCACCCAGGAGCTGCCTGTTGAGCTGGAATGATGTCAGGGGTTGGCCACCACCATAATCAACAAAAGTTGATCTAAGGAAGAAATAGAAAATTTTAGTCCTGCTAATCCAAGGATTATAACCCAGAGGGAGACTATTTCAGGAAACTCCGAGGAGTGTTCTACCTATAAGACGCCAAGGCGCAGTTAAGAGTTATATGTTTGTGAGACAACATATTGTGGACAGGGTGGGGGATAAATTAAGAGTTTGGGATTAACATATACACACTGCTGCTGCTGCTGCTAAGTCGCTTCAGTTGTGCCCGACTCTGTGCGACCCTGTGGACAGTAGCCCACCAGGCTCCTCTGTCCACAGGATTCTCCAGGCAAGAATACTGGAGTGGGTTGCCATCTCCTTCTCCTATATACACACTACTATATATAAAATAGGTAAACAAGGACCTACTGTATAGCACAGGGAACTCAATATCTATTAACCTATAATGGAAGAGAATCCAAAAAAGGATATACATCACTTTGCTTTTCACTTGGAAAAAACACATTATAAATTAACATACTTCAATTTTTAAACACAGATTCTCCTTAATATTGTACAGTTAATGGTGGCTCTAATTTCTGATATTGCAAGCCATTTTGTTCTTTCATTGTACATAGACACATTGTCTCTTTAAGATGCTGCTGAAATTGTAGAGAATGTAGCCAAAACAGTAATAAACAATGACAGTTAAAATTAAAAAAAAAAAAAAAAAACATTTCCCAATATGGACCGGGGTGGGGGACAAACCAAAGTAACATATTGACAGTTTACATAGTCCAACAAGGTGAGCAGTGGGTTGTGACCTATTACAAGATTGAGAAAGGAATGTTATCTCCTGGGAAGTTATCTTACTGGCACCAGGAAGATACTCTCTCTTCCCAGCGAGTAGGAATTCCTGCATCTTCTAAGGGGATCAAGTTAACACAGTGTAGGCATGCAATACACACTAAAGCGGAGGAGATAGTTACTCACATGGGCAGAGAATCTTCACGTTGAAAAGCTTTCTTGTCCTGCCTTAAAATAATCCACCAACCACTGGCTGTGCAGTCATGGCCCCACGGCTGGGGTGAGCTGTGGAGTCGGCCTGGAACAGTTCGTGGGGTCCTGGGCTGCCTGCCTCTGCTTGCCTCTTGCCAGCTCTGTCATCCAGTGAGCTTTAAGAATAGTGAGTGCTCCTCCCTGGAGAGCCCTGGGGCTCACAGAAGGTAGGGAATCTGTGTTTGGAAGTTTCTACGAAGCTTTTCCTTAGAAGGATTTGGATTTCTGCCCACACCCCACCCAGTAGCTCCAGATGTGGTCCATCCATTAGGAAGAACTGTGTTCCAGCTTAGAACCTGGGGTTCCTAGAGCTCAAACAGTTGGGAAAAGGAGAACGCCAGAGGTTGAAGGACATGCCAAAGGTCACACAGATTCAAGACTTCAACTATAACTCTTCATTCCTAGGCCTCCATTTTATCTCCCAATATTTTTAAACAACCTAATGATTTATGGAAGAGAGAAAAGGGCAATGGAAAGGCAGAAGAGGATGCAACTAATTCTGCTTGGGATGAGTGAAGCTTGAGCTTCAGGTCCATATGGGAGTATATCATCAGATGGAAGTGAGATGGGAAGAGGCTCTAAGAAAGGGAAAATGTAGATGCAAAGGGCTCTCCGTATTATGGACAGAGTCTCCGAGAGATGGCTAGAGACCCTCCCTCCCCATTCCAGCTGTTCTCCTGTAATTCTCTGTTGTAAATTCTTACAGCATCGTGGCCTATAAGCAAGCCTCGTGGTTGCAGCCTGGAGACATCACAGAGAAATGAAGGTGCTGATCTGCGGGAGCCAGAAACACCAGCAACGGCCAGACTCCCTCTGAAGACCAAGGACAGGACCGGGAACTGGTGTTCACAGCAATCCATTGCTCAAGGAACCCAAGTTCCAGCCAGAGTCGGCCTCAGGATGACTTGCTGGGGCTCAGGGGTCCTGGGCAGGTGGGGGAAAGCACTTAACTGGTGATGGAGATACTTTCTCAGCTTTCAGATGTTGCTATTAAGCAGAGGTTGGGTTCTGCAGAGAGTAGAGTGAGAACTTTCAAGGGAGATACACAGGCCACAGGCACAGCCTTACCCAACATGGAAACCAGTTTTTTTCCAGGAATGTTCTGGGGGCTCCAACCATGGTAACTAGTCACCCAGGAGTCCTGTGTGAGAACGCAAAGGCAGTCAACCACCTGAGGGGGATGAGGAAGGGAATTTTCAAAAGAACTGCCAACAGTGAACATCATTCAGTATTTTTAAAATTAAAACAGAACCTTGAAAACAAAGTTTAGCTTTCTTCCCTCAGGCCTTGTTAGCCGTGAATAACTTGGGAGTGATCTAGGACTCAGGCATTTGAAGTCAGCATAGTTTTGTTGGTACTGTTATTTTTAAGAAGGCAATTATCAAAAAGGCTTTCTTCAAAGAATACTTTCCGTCAACAGTACTTCCCAAAGTGAGAGGTGTGAAAGAGAGGGGAGATATGCTAACATATCTCAAAACATTATTTCGAGGTACTTATTTTTTTAATTATGTGAATAAAAGACTCACCTCCTAATAAATCAACATTCATAGCATAAGTATGTGACTCACTGTCTCTTTGGTCAGCTTCCCTCTAGAACTCAGACATGGCATTCTCAGACTGGGGTAAAATTTAAAGCTAGAGAATGCATTTAAATCTCAGAGCATTTGGGCTCAGAGTCTGTTATCATCACTGATGCCCTGCACAGACTGGTCCAAAACTTCAAGGCACATCTACTCGGATCCTGGCACCATGCTAGGTGCTGAGGTAGAGCAAGCCTATGACAGCTCCTACCCCACCAGTGTCTGACTTAGTGGGTGGAGCAGACAGAACAACAGGTAGTCGTGTATCCTATAATGAACACTAACATAAGGGCTCATATAACCCAAACCCAAGAGCGCAGAGAAAACTTCTCAGGAGAAGTGGCATAAAACTGGAAAGATGAGTTACCAAGGCTGGATTTTGAGTGAGATTCCAGGCAGAAGGAACATGCTGGAAGACGTGAAGGTGAAAATATCCCCATATACAGAAAATCAATGTGAAGGGAGAAAAGAGGGATGGAGGGAGAGGTATCCAGGGGGCTGGAATCAAGAGGTGAGCTGGGACAGTGAGGAGGAACATCAAAACAGAGCCTTTAAAAAGCTTCTCTTTAGGGACTTCCCTGGTAGTACAGTGGATAAGAATCTGCCTGCCGATGTAGGGGACACAGGTTCGAGCCCTGGTCCGGGAAGATTTCACATGCCATGGGGCAACTAGGCCCGCGTGCCACAACTTCTGAGGCTGTGCCTTACAGCCCAAACACTGCAACTACTGAAGCCCACATGCCTAGAGCCTGTGCTCCAAAATAAGAGGAACAACCACAATGAGAAGCCCACACACCACAACGAGAGAGCCCTCACGCAGCAACAAAGATACAGCGCAACCCAAAGTGAATACATGAGTTTTCTTTTAAAAAGTTTCTCTTTAGAAATGCAAATCAAAACTACAGTGAGGTACCTACCACCTCACACCAGTCAGAATGACCGCCATTAAAAAGTCTACAAACGACATATGCTGGAGAGGATATGGACACCCTCTTACACTGTTTCTGGGAATGTACATTGGTACAGCCACTACAGAGAACAGTATGGAGATTCCACAAAAACTAGAGTTGCCATATGATCCTGTAATCCCACTCCTGGGCATATACCCAACTATAACTCAAAAAGATTCATGCACCCCTATGTTCACAGCACTATTTACAGTAGCCAAGACAAGGAAAAGCCTAAAATGTCCATTGACAGATGAATGGATGAAGAAGATGTGGTACATATATACAGTGGGATGCTAATCAGCCATAAAAAAGCATGAAATAATGCCATTTGCAGCAACATGGATAGACCCAGAGATTATCATACTAAGCAAAGTCAATCAGAAAGAGAAAGACAAATATGATATGATAACACTTATAAAGTGGAATCTAAAATAGAATACAAATCAACATATCTATGAAACAAAAACAGACCCATAGATACACAGAACAGACTGGAGGCTGCCAAGGCAGGGCTGGGGGGTGGTGTAGAAGAGGGAAGGAATGGGAGTTTGGGTTTAGCAAACTATTATATATAGGATGGATAAACAACAAGGTCCTACTGTATAACACAAGGAACTATATTCAATATCCTGTGACAAATCATAATGGAAAAGGATATGAAAAAGAATATATATGTGTGTGTATGTGTGTATAATTGAGTCACTTTGCTGTACAGAAGAAATTAACATTGTAAATCAACTATACTTCAATAAAAACTTTTTTAAAAAGGAAAAATCAGTTTTTCTTTAGAGTAATAGGATAGCTGTTGAATGGTTTTAGGCAAGAATGTCGAATGCTTACATCTGTATATTAGAAAGAGGACTTTGGCAGCGCTGAGAAGGAACTGGCTTTGGAAGGAATGAGCAAGACATGCAGAAAAGTGACAAGTGGAGAGGCTGTTGAGGAATCCAGGTGAAGGTGATGGTGGACTGACACTAGGTAAGAGGCTCTGAGGATGGAGAAAGGTTAGGCAGACTTGGGGGACTATTTGGAAGCTAGAGGTCAGCAGGAGTGGGTAGCGGATGAACTGCAGAAAGTGTGGCAGACGGAGGCGAGAATGATTTAGATTTGGGATTCAGGCAACTAGGAAGGAGGCAGAGGTCCTTGCCAAGACAGGCAACAGAACGTGGGATGCGGAAGATGAGTTCAAGGCCATGCTCTAGGCAAACTCTCATCAATTTGGTCATTCCTCTTGACTCCTTGCCTTCCACCCCAGCCCCTGACCAGTACCCCCACCTAAATGAATCTAGTCACTAGCTTCTCCATTCAAGCTTGCTCTCAACATCTAGAAAAATTTCCCACTTGTCCATACTGACCCTGCCATAAACTTGTGGGTGTTCACCTCAGCTGGGCTCACACCACCATAGTATTGACTCTTTTTCAACCCCACCTGTCACCAGGGTAGTAGTTTCAAATCTTTTCAGCTTTCTCCAGTCTTCCAGCAGATGTTCTAAACCATTAGTTCTCAGAGTGTGGTTCTTGGATCAGCTTAATCAGCATCCGATGGGAACCTGTTTGAAAAGCAAATTCTCTAATTTGACCTGAGACCTAGAGCTTACCATACTAAGCAAAGTCAATCAGAAAGACAAATACCATCAGACTGTAGGGGTGGGGCCCCCAAATTGGTATTTTCACAAGTTCTCAAGCTTAGGAACCACTCTTCTAATCTACGGAGATCTTTTTCTCTTTCGAACTTTCCCTGAGCCCCCCTCCACCTCTCCCAGGATCCCCAATTCCTGCCCTCGGTTCTCCTCCCAGGTAATCTAGTCTACCAGAACTCTCTCTCCAACAATCTAGCCAGCACCTCCCCCTGGGTCTCCTCAAATGTAGTCCAAACCAAATTCTTCTCCTACCCCACCATCTAAGCCTACTTCATCTTTTATGTTTTTCTGATTGATTTCATATTTCCATAAATGGCATCACCTCCCAGCTCCCAGGCTGGAAATCACCAAGTCATCTCTGACCTCTTCACCTCACCACTGAAATCCATCTCCCTTTCTATCACTTCTAGTTTATCATCCACTCCCTTCTATTTCCCCAGACCTTTAGCCTGACTACAGACCTCCAGCACACTATTTTCATAATATTCTTAAAAGGAAAACAGTTTTAAAAAACTATATACCCCCCTTTAAAATTTTCAATTGGCAACAAATAAATTTTCAGTAAAGCACACAGGAAAGATTCTTACGGGAACATCTCTCATATTTAAATTGGCTGTATTTGAACAAGTAATAGGATAAGTCTTCCCATAAGGATTATGACATAAGGAGGGCCCAGCAGACACTTAGGTGCTTTGTAGACATTATTGCTAGTCCTATCGGCCACCTTTCAGGAAAGGCATGTCTTCATTTCAAAGATAATAATGCTGAATTTCAGAGAGATGGCACTTGCCCAAAGCTACACAGCTAGTAAGTGGAAAAGCTAAGACTTGATCTCAAATCTTTTTCCCCACACCTTACTGCCTCATTTTGTGTGACTGAAGTCTTATATTAATGATGTCTACTATCAAAAAGCCAAGGTTAGCACCAGTAGAAGTCTATTTCCAGTGCATGGCCATCATTAGGTAAGCTTTACTGAGCATTGTGGTCTCTGATTTACAACACACTCAGATGCGCTAAAGAACCACAGATAGTTCCCCTTTCTTTACAGATTTTTAAAAAATAGCAATCAAAAAAAAATAGGCAATGACTGGCTCTGACTCAGAATATGACACTGTGCTTTGCTATGAGATAAAGTGGGAAGAAATCCTTCATGTAGTTACCTAGGCCAGCTGCCAGCCTTCCTGCCAATCACAGCTACAGATGGACAGTAGGTGGTTTCTTCATCTTCTCAGATCAGTGCCATCTTGTAAGATGTAGGAGAGGGTAAATTGAGGATAGAAATGAAGAATAAAACAGTTCAAAGGTATTTTTTCCTGTTGCTTTGCATATCCTGATTCGTGCCTATAAATGGATACCTCCTTAGAGAAAATAAGAAAATAGGATTAAGAGTCATGCATTTCTGTACTATAAAGCCGTACAAATGGAACATGACTCAAGGTAAAGAAAGCATCTTTTATAGGTTTATTGGTCCATTACTTTAAGTTAATTGAGGTAAAGAAACCTTTTTAAAATTTACAAGCTAATAGTTTTTATCAAGCAATACAAATTCATTTGTTTTACCTTGAAATGTAATACTAATCCCATAATAAACAATGGACAGAATTTTTTTTTTTACACAGATATGAAAAAAAGTGGACAAAAACCTCATGCCAGCATCAAAAATGCAACAAGAATTTTTTTTCTTCTTATAATCTCTGGGTTCCGTAATAAAACAAACAAAAAAAGGTGACATTCTTTTTAAAGTTTGGTAGCTTCATGAAACAAAGACTTTGACCTGTAAATCACTTTCTCATCTACAACACACATTCTCAAGCACATTTTTTTTTTCTTCACAGCTTCTGATTTGGCTTAATGGCAGCATGGATAGAAGAGAACACATTTACACGGAGGACTTCATCAATACCTCAAGGATTTTCTTTTAAAAATTTAAATGTAAAGAATGATTTCTCAAATAATAAACAGTTAATAATTTGGACATGACCTAAGCAAAAAGTTTGGTTTTTTTTCCTCCCCCGCCCCCCAACAGTTAAAAGTTAGAAAGTTTGCTGGCAGTTTATTTCATGGGAATATATCAGATGTACCCCATGTCTGAACACATCCCCGACACACAGACATCCAGGGGACAGGCACACGGGGACAGAGGGCGGGGCGGTACAAGACAGGACCGAACCCCCGGGGTGCCCAGGGCATGGCGCTGACTGTTCCGAGATGCTGGTTTGTTACTTGACACGGGCCTCCCTTCGTCCCACTGGGTCACATTTTTGTTTGCAGTGTACTATCTCCTCCTCACTTCCCCACTGGGGAAAAAGCGATCCCCCTTCCCTCCTTCCAGCATCATCTGTGACTGGAGGGATGGTCTGAGACTGTGAGCCAGCCTGTCACACAGCCGTGTTGGCAGGGGTTACCTGCTCACACCCGGCCTACAGGGGGCCCAGAATCACCTGGTGAGAGGGCCACACTGCCTGGAGAGGTACATTGTGTGATACCCCGTCGCTGGCTTTATTAATAGTAAAAGCTGTATGACAAAGGACTAAATTATGTGAGTCAACACCATGTGTTCGTTGTTTTTTTGGCATTTCAACCTGTGGAGAATTTCTATGTAAGATATGCTACTCGGAGGCCCCCACGGTATCTTTTAAAAAGCTGTTCTACAGAATCGGGGTAAACCTTTAATATTGTCATCATCTATAGAGTTCTTTGTATCTGTGATTTGTCGATGCTGATACCATAATATCCTCTACAATAAAAAATGTGCCAAAAGGCACTAAATGCATCTTTCACACTTGAAAACAACAACAACAACAAAGGTTTTGTGGTCCCTGTATTTCCTGACATTATCAAAAAATATCATTTGGCAATAGCAATACTTAGTTTTCTCTTCCCAAAAGGCAGCCCTAATTATGAACCTCACTTTCTGGCTTGTTTCTTTAAGAGGAATGAAGACTGGCTAGGTCAAGCCTCAGTTCAGTTTAAACTGAACAACTGATTACATCCCTAAAAACTCTTTTCTATCCAGAATCTAAAAAACAGTAGTTGAAGAATAAGGCATATTAGTAGGTGTTGACAAACTCTCAAAAAGTACAGTTAGGCTTTTAACAGTCTGTGGCATGTCCCAAAGTCTGGATTTGTTGATTTTCAAGTGCTAAATACACAATGTTTATGAATGAGACAAATATCTTACTGGTTTGTTAGAGTTATTTTTTCCAAGCACTTATTTACAGGCTATCTATGGTAGTAAAAACTACCTGGATAACATTTTTTTTTTTTTTTTGCCACACAGAAAGGGTTAGACAGTCATACCCAGAGAACATTTCAAACATGTATGATTGAGAGAACAGTCACACCCCCATAACACCCCTCCCCCAAAGCTTTTCTAACATAGACAACCCTGTGCTGATCTGTGCAACATGGGGAGACCAAGTACCCTCAACCTAAAAAGCTGGCTACCTACTGGGTGGGCTGATGAAAAATCAGGTTCCTTAAATTCACTGAATTCAAAACCGTAAGGAGGTGAACAGCTCCAACACACCCAGCTCCATCTGTAGGTCTGGCCCAGAGGGTGGCAGGCAAACTTGAGGGAGATGCCGTCGGGAGAAGAGACCAGAGTCAGTGAGTGGGTTAGCAGGCGTGTTCCACCTGGTGGTCCCTTGAGGACTCTGGGAAGGGAGAAGGTAGACCCAAATCCCCAACGTAATTTTGTGTTACCCCAGCCTGATGGAATCACCTTGTTCCCACAGACCTTGAAAGCAGGCCATGAGAGAGAAGGTAGGGACCAGGACTGGTGTGCCCTACCCTGACCCGCACAGACCTACCCTGGCCTCATCTGTTTGGGTCTCGGGATGGGGTGAAACTGGGCTTCACTCTGGCTGCTCTAAAGGGCTGTTTCTGCTCAGAAGACGGGCTAGTCTGGACTCTGCTCTCCCTTCACTCTCACCAGCTCAGGACACAGGGCAGAGGAGGAGTCTCATGAGACTCAGTGAACGGCATCAAAACAGAATCGAGTGCCCGCAACTTCAATGCTGTCAACGGCAGGGCCAAGTCATACAAACTCCGAGTGCCTCTTGGGCCGATACCGTCCCAAGAGCAAGTCCACGTGCAGACAGCCACATGGCGGGTGCCGTTCTCTAGACTGAACTGCCCGGCATTCCAACACAAACGGCAGCCTCGCAAGGAATGAGGGCCAGGTGTGCCTTTTATTCCGCCCCTTGTGGATGGCGACTGAGAAAACACATTCAACTCAACAACACGTAAGACACCCTCTGGGTGTGGCTGAAATTTGGCATGAAGACACACTTAGGTTACATTCACCACCATCCCCAGAGGTGTGCTGGTTTTTGTTATTTCAGCTAAAGAAAGGTGTGTGGCGGGTTCAATGAGCAGCACAGTGAAATACGAGCCAGTCACGTCCATAATCGCACTTATCTGAGGAATCATCGTTAAGTCTTAATAAAGGATAAAACCCAACCCCGAACCTGGCCTGAGCAGGAGCAGAGGTTCCTTGCTTTAAGCACAGTAGCTGAGAGCCTTCTTGGCAATCCAGCACAGGGTAAGGAAGAGCAGTGTCCTGAAAATGCTATAAATCACCACTGCTCTATTCAACCTCACCTGCATCTCTAAGATTGCTCAGTTTCTACGAGTCCTCTCTTCTGCCCTAGCCTGGACTTCTAACCCAGGTGAATGGAACCTTCCACTTCCCCAACCCAGGGACAGTCAACAGGGATGACTTTCCACTCCACTGCTATGTACTCAAGTTTCAACCTGTCCACATGTGTCTAAGGTTAAGACACATCCTCAAGCAAACATCTCCCGGAAAATAAACACAAGACAGGAGTTGGTGATTCACGACTTTGTGGAGCCATGAAGGATAGGGTGACGAACCCTCTAGGAGGCAGTCTTTGGCACAGAGGTCTCTGGGTTACGCTTCTCATGGGGAATCATCTTTGTGATGATGGAGATAAAGAGGTGAATGCTTGGGGCTGCGGACCTTCAGTGGTGGGGCCCCTCGGGATGCGAAGGGCTAGAGTCTCCACCACTGCCTACTATCCCTCGCCTTCTGGGCCAGCCCCCTCACCTCATCAGATGCCAGCCAGAAGTAAGGGACAAAGGTTCATTTTCTGGAATGACCACTCCTCCAATACCCTGGTCCTCCAAGCTCTGCTAACAGTGGCACGCTGGAGGTTGGTTTGCCTCATTCCAGCTCTCCTTGGAGGCTTAAAGTGCAGGCACTTCACTGAGGGACCAAACAGAGAAAGACAAAAGCCAAAGGTGCCCATAATGCTTCAGAACTATTCTTCTGCCTCCAGTCATGTAAGAGGATGACTGTGCGCCCCACCCATCTCCATACGTCCCAGCAAAGAACCTGATGGGTTTCTTCTGAAGGGCTACCTTCTTGCCCAACTGACCTCCCACAGGAATGTCCGTGGGCTCTGGCCAGTAGCAGCAGACTAGAGTCTAGTCTTCCTGTAATTCCTCCCACCGTTCTTCCCAAGCATTCGTCATGCCGGACATTTTTAAAGCATACGTTCCATCAGGCAAGACTTCACACATTTGCCAAGATGAGTGTTCACCTCTGGGACAGTCTAGTGTCTTCTGCCAAATATCCATAGAAGGCCATCAACCCACTATCAGATACATGCCCTGATTCTACCAGTAAGCTGTCAGGCTGGACCCAGGCAACCACAGCCACACCAATAGGATGGTTTAGAGGTAGAATGAAACACTGAATCACCCCTCGGGGTCAATGAATTGTTCTTACCCTTTTTCTCCACTGAATCATCTCTAATTGTACCAAAAGGAAGATTCATATCAGAGGATTTTAGAATGGCACGAATGGGGTCTAACAGCGCAAGAAAGTACCAACTGACATACATATTATCACTTCAACCAGGACTTTTTCAGACAGGATGAAAACAGAACCAAGCTCTTCTGGGCTGCCCAATGGCGGCCCCACCAGCATCACAGCCGTGGCTGCCCCAAGATCAGTTCTGCAGCTGGAAGCTGCAGTGACCTCAGGAGGTTGCATGCTGACCAGTATTTGCAGGTTCACTTGAAAACACAGCAGTGTCTCAGCACAGCTATTTCATTAAAAACAACCAAACAAACAAAAATAATACTACCGCTTATTTGAGGCTCAGATTTGTAATTTTATAGAGATGAGCCACAGACAAAAGAACACAAACACGACATAGGTAGTTTCACTTCAAGAGGGGAAAGATAATAAGCTGGAGGAAGAGATCCTTTTTGTCTATTTTATGTTGACACATTTGAAAAGGAAACCTGCTAAGAGTCTGAAATGAAGGCTTCAAATGGAGCCAGGAGGAGATGTGAGCTTAACTAGAAGCAAAGAATTTGCTGTCACACATGTCGTCTTCGAGGCCCATCAGGATGCAGGCTCTTCTTTCTGACTAGGAAACAGTAAAGGTAAAGCACTTCATGTAGAGTGTTCATTCACACTATGGTTTACAAACCTTGACTACATCCTAAGAACACGCCAGCCTCTCCCCCAAAGGTTGCCCAAACGTTCAGTGGACACAGGAGGAAACATTAAAACTAGCAATTTTTGGTGAGGTAAAGGCAAACTGCACAAAGCGGACATGGGAAGCGGGCTTGGTATATGCCCGCTGACCTCAGCAACTCTCAACAACTCAGTTATTCCAATTTCAAGACAACAGATGACCCCTATCAGGCCGGTCTCTCTACCCTGATGACATTTAACAAGCAAAAGAACGGTGAAGAACGTCACAGAGAAAAATGCACCCTTTTTTTTTCATTTTACACAAAACAGCTCCCAATCTACTACATTTTAGTGTCAGAAAACGAGTCTGGGGAACACGGCTCCCTCCACTCCCCAAGGCATCGGCATGAGGACAAGGACGCTGGCTGGCTGGCTCGAGCGTGGATGCACCAAGCCACCGATTTAAACGGTCCTACATGAACCAGAAACCCTAACATAGGTGTCACTCATGACGGGCAGGCAGCAGGCCACACTCAGAGCCACACAGGCCACTGTATGTACATTAAGAACTTCCCCTGGAGGCGCCGACACCACCTTCCAGGCCGAGACGAGTCAAGGCCCATGGAGGCCAATGTCAGGGTGGCCGGGCATCCACAGAAAGCAAGAGCTGCCTCCTGTTCATGGCGTCCTCATGGCCTAGCGAAGCAGGACCCGGTTGTCTTCCTCAGCAGGCAACTCTGCTGGCCCCAGAGAGGGGACTGTAATGAGATGTCAGAATGTCAGCTGAGGGCTGACGTGTGCCTCAGTTTCAAATCTTCGGAGTGTCCCACCGAGCAGGTTCCTTCACACCACGGAGGCACGCTTCTTCCACCGAGAGATGATGACAGCCCTTTATGGACTCCACCAAGGAATAAATACTCATGGAAAACAACTGTCGGACCAAGGGGGGCGGGGTACACCGAGGAGAGATGCTGCTGTGGTTGTCTTCTCGGTGCTGCGTGTCCGGCACCGCAGGGACATTCCGGGGTGGGTGCCAGGCCCTGCGTAGGTAGGAGAGTCTCGGTCCCGAGAAGGGGCTTACTTGGCCTCTTGCTTCTCCTGCAGTAGTGGGATGATCGACTCCCACGCCATGAGGCACTGGAATGACAACACACACACTGCGCATCAGCGTGGAGACGCAGATTTCAGGGTCAGCTCTGAGCTACCCTCCCACAGTCAATCCTGCTGGGTCACCTTTGTCTAATGACGCCCTACACGGGTTATTCAGAGCTAGCAGAAAGAAGGGAGGCAACAGATGTTTGTTTTGACTATATCCCCCTCCCCTATCTCCATGAAAGACAGCAATGTCTCTATGAAGCCTAAATGAACTATCTGTGAAGTTCATCCCAGTGAGTGGACAGGTATTCACTGAAAGAAATCCCCTCCCTTCCAAAAGCAGAAGAGACAGAGAGGCAGGCTGCAAACTCTAGGTGAGGCCCCAGGTTCCCATCCGGGGTGGAGACACTGCTCCACATGTGGGTGGCAGGATAGAAACCATCTTGGAATGGGCCAGACGTGTGACTCAGGGCGCTCTCGTTCAGCCACCTCAGTTTAAGGTGGAGAACTACACGAGGCCTTCCTGAGAGGCAGCACCAGGGTGAAGCAGGACTCTGTGCTGAGGAGACTGGGGAGGAGGAGACATGAGCAGAGGGGAGGAGGCACACATCTCCAAGTCAAGCTGGGGGAAGGGAGAGGTGAATGGCTCACCGCTTCCTTCCTTGATGACTCTGAAGTTGGAGAAGAAGCTGGACTCAGACCCTGCCCTACAGAAGGAAGCCTGGGGAGCCTCGAGGAACTTGCTGTCAGAGAGAGACCCAGTGTGGGGTTGGTGACATCCTGAGTCCCGCTCTCTACCTCTGCCATCATCTCTCATCTGGAAAGTTCTACGTCGGTGACGGGGACCAAGGCCATACCAGCTTGCCTGCTTGCTAGCTTCCTTTTTTACCATTTTAAAGACATATTTTATTATACAACTATTACATGGAAACATTTTCACTGTAAAAAAAATTCAAACAATACAAATGAACCAACTAAATACCAGCTTTCTTTACCAAGTGAACTACTGGCCAAATGCTCAAGCTTTTTCCCATCCCAGGACCCTTACATATGTTGTCCCCTTTGCCTGGAATATCTGCTCTTTGTCTCTGCAACTCAGGTTAAAAGTTATGTCCTCAGACTTTCCTGCCCACTCTGCTTGCCTCTTCCATCCTGATCTGAATGATGCCTCCCTCGACTTTCCTCCCAGCTTCCTGTTCTTTTCCTGGAGGGCCTGCCTCTCTCTGAAGAGGTGGGATTCTTGGCCTAACGTGTCTCCTCCACTAGACAGGGGCTTCTCTGGTAGCTCAACTGGTAAAGAATCTCCTGCAATGCAGGAAACCCTGGTTCGATTCCTGGGTCAGGAAGATCCGCTGGAGAAGGGATAGACTACCCACTCGAGTATTCTTGGGCTTCTCTTGTGGCTCAGCTGGTAAAGAATCCGCCTGCAATGCGGGAGACCTGGGTTTGATTCCTGGGTTGGGACGGTCCCCTGGAGAAGGGAAAGGCTACCCACTCCAGTATTCTTGCCTAGAGAATTCCATAGACTGTATGGCCCATGGGGTTGAAAAGAATAGGACACGACTGAGCGACTTTCACTTTCACTTTCCATTAGACAAAGGGGTCCTTAACGGCAGGAGTCCTGCTGCTCTATCGATATGTACAAGGTACACAGATAGTACACAAAAAGCATCTGCCAAGACGAGGCCCCAGGACAGGGGCCCTGTTTGTGGCATAGTGGGAGGACACAGATGAAGGCCCTGGGTTTGAGATCTGGGCCCTGGGAACACTGGAATTAATCACCAAGAAGAGGAGGGGACATCAGCTGAGTCGGCCCTGGTGCAGTGGGAAGGTGGGAGACAGTGAGGGTGGGAAGGAGGGATGGAAGCCCCATTCACTGCCTATCAACCACATGCCAGGCATATTCTAGGTGCTCAGGCATCATTTCATTGTTTCTTCACCATCATTCAGATGAAGAAACAAAGGCAGAGAGAGGCACCCTGCCTAACAGCCCAGTCAGCAGAGGAATGAAGCCTTGGCTGCACCTGGAATGATCTTTCCACCTATAGGCAGGCAGGACTGTCTCCCTCACTGACAGTATGTGGGAATCCTCAGACCTGTGGACCCAGTGGAGCCAAGTCTGACCGTAGTTCAGTCATTCACAAGCTCTGTGCCCTTGGGCAGAGTTTTAAAACCTGGCTGAGCTTCCACGTCTTCAGCTTTAAATTAAGAGCCTCTAAAACCCACTTCACAGTGTTATGGTGAAGGTTAAGTTTAAATTTAACAAGCTGACATATGCAAAGCATCCAGCCCAATGTCAACTCAGACACACAGCAAGTGTCTGGGAGAAAGGTACCGAGAAAAGGAGAATGGCCCCTCCCCTTTTCCCCTGAAACAGTCCATCCTCAGACCTAGCAGGTAAGGGCGATTCCATGACTCTTTCCCTTAACCCTCCTCCAAATTAAGTCGCAGACACACTGCCTCTGAGCAGCAGCCAGAGCATCAGTGTTTTTGAAGGAGATGGATTCCTCCAGTTTGGGCGGAGGACATATTTCTAGAATTGTGGTGGGAGTAGCTGAGTTAATGCTTGTCCAGACTGATTTCAAGTCTACAGGTTATTTGCTGAATTATGATTGGGCCATTCTTCATCTTCATTAAGCTTTTGAGAAATACTAGGATTCATTAGCAACCGCACTCTAGAGTTGGATGTGCTAGGGGCAAACTTTGACTGAGGATATTCGGCTGCAGCTTTATGACAGTGCAAGTGTGTGCGTGTGCATGTGTGTGTGTGTGTTGGGGGTGCTTAATTTGAAGTCCGCAGGTCAAGAGACTCATGAAAAAAAACCTGTTTTTTAGTGTTAATAGTTTTCCTTTGTAATCCTATATCCTTTTGTATTAGGTATTTAAAAACAGTATTTTAAAGTCTATTTTAAAAAACAAACAGTATTCTAATAAGGAGGCTCAAGGCTTCACCAGATGACCAAAGGGATCCATAGCAGAATAAATGTGAAGAACCTTTGGGTGCAGAACCAAAGAACAGCCTGAAGGGCCCCAAAGCCTCCATCAACTGGGGACATCCATGCGCTACAGGCTTGACTGGGAAGCAGCTGCTAGAAGAACTAGAGGACTTGGAGGGTAAAACCACAGTTTCATCAGCAGGGTGAAACCCCTGTGGGCACGTGAGGGGGGCCCCCAGTTCCAAACCCAGCACCGCATCTAGCAGAGCGGGGTGAGGACACACGGGGCTCACTAAGACTAAACACGTAAATTAAGGGAAGGAGAAGGGCCTGGCAGGATCCTTCGGCCTTCTGGCAGGCCCTGACCAGAGGCTCTGGCTATTAAGGGGAGGACTGTCGGCTCATCACCAGCTCATCACCTTCTCGTAATACTGGATGTTCTTGTCAGCCATTCCCATGAGCAGCTGCCGAAAGTCCTGTCTCTTGTTGTTCTGCCACCTCTCCATGTCGGCTTTCAGATCAGCGTTGAAACACTCCATCCGATCCTGACATTTCTCCACATCTGCTGGGACCTGGGAGGGGAATGTGTACATGAGAGCTCTGTATGTACAACAAGCACCTCATGCCCCTGTGCTCATATGTTTGTGAGAGGCCAGAATACCGCCTTAAAACGCCGTGAACATTCCCTCCTCTGGAGGTGCAGGCATAGCCTCGGGTTTCCAAGTGAAAGAAGGAATTTTGAAGAGTGCCATCCCTGACCCAAATTTTCAAACCCATCCAAGCTAAACAGTGACTCATGGGGGAAACACCTGTCTGTTTACAAACAGGAAGAAGAAACACTGTGATTCAGAGTCACCTGTCTTTGGTTCCTTTTAGGAGTTACCCATCTGTAAGTGAAAGTGTATGATGGTTTCGTAAGTGTACAGCAGTGTCTGGTACTGCCCTGCTATGCTCCTATGCCCCATATTGAAAGCAGAAAATCGGTGTTTTCACATCACATGAACTGTCCCATTACCCATGATGTTTCTCATTAACCAGAGAATTCACTGCAATAAGAAGACAATTGACCCACTTTACAAATCAGCTGGAGACTTATCCACACACTCTCAGATAGCAGAAAATCAAAAATACAGAGTTAAAACTGGGTAATTCTGGGGAAATGGAAGGCAAGTTGTTCATGCGTGCCATAAACCATGAAATTCAAAGAAGAAATATACAGCAGGCTAGTTCTAGTTTTTCTTAAGGAAGTTTAGAAAACTTTCTCAAAATAGAACTAGGTTGCCTGAATTTCACAACTTTCACTTTGCTTTGGTGAGTTTCATCCACTCTACACAGTTGGAAAGAAAACACCCAATACTAAAAGAAGGTAATGGGAAATGGTAACCCTGGTACCCAAAACACAAAGCTGGCTTCTCTCCTAACTCAAGAGGCTCCACTCAAGAGGCTCCATTGGACTTTGATGGTGGCCAGGGGGTTGGGGGCAGGGAGTCAACCTGCCCAAAGCTGGGTAGCAAAGTCACCTACCAAATGCTTTCCCAAAACAAGTGAGGCCTTGTACATTTTGTGTGCTGGGGCCTCTGATCCCGAATATAACCATCAAGGTCAATCTCTACCGACCAGGGAAGTTTTATACCCAGACATTTTGGGCAAGGAGCCCAGAAACAAGGCCAAACCTGGGGGAGTTGACTCTTTCAGGGTTTCCAAAGTGCTGAGGGCACTTGGCCATCTGCCAGCCAGACCACTGGGCCATGGCTGCGTACGCAAGAGCAGGGGAAGAGGAGCCACCCAGGTGAAGGAATTCAAGTGTTGCCTGGCATGGAAACTATCCTGGGAGAGACAAAGATGAGTGAGAGAAGAAGATATAGTCAGATATCCTGGGCAACTGAAAAGAAAAGATATTTGGGGAATTCCCTGATGGTCCAGTGACTAGGATATTGATGCTAAGTAAGTGCTTTCACTACTGTGGACTCAGGTTCAATTCCTGATTGGGGAACTAAGATCCTGCAAGTTACTCAGCAAAACAAAACAAGCAAGAACTTTTAAGGGCTGGGGTAAGTGTCCTCTAAAGCACTTAAATTCCTGGAGGAAATTTTAAAAAGGACTCAATTTTTATCTTCTGATGCCAGAACCGAAGTCACTTTTGCCTTTCCCTGCTGATTCACCTGTTACTCTTGGCCACCTTGGGGGAAACTGAAGTAAAAACAATACTGCCTTGACTGTGCATCTGCAAAGTCTGCAGAGCATCCCTGGCAAACATCCTGGGAACCAGCCTCAGCAGGCACCCAGCAAACCAGGCTCCAGACACTTCCCCGCCCTCCCGGCAGGCACAGTCCACTTCCCTTATTCCTCTTGCAACCATTGCTAATTTTAGCATCTGGGGAAAAGTGTCCAGAAACAACATCTTGTATGCTTAACAAAACTGCTGCAGCAAGGAGGAAAGCCAGGCTCTGAAAGGAAGACTTCCTGGACAGTGAGAAGAGGCGGGTAGGCTCTCTGATTCCAGGGAGTGCTCACCTAGGAAAGATTCTGGGTCTGGTCTGGGGATGGAAACTCTGGATTGTATGGTTGCCCGAGCCTCAATGTGGGAAATGCTTTTAGCTTATCATTTTCCCAACATATTCCACATAGGGTACAGGGGGGGACATGAAAGTGCTGAGGTCTCAGCAGGCAGATCTTATCTTAGTCACCCAGAGTCTAGGTGGGAAGAAAACAAACATGTCTGGACACGAAGGGGAGATGGTTCAAGGGCTTTCACTTCACTTGGAGCCTGTGACACGCACACTGTGAGGAGGAGCTGTAGAGTGAGGACAACGTGGATGGGGGAGACGGGAGGAATACCACGTAGGCGACACTTAACAGATGACGGAGGCACTTCCCCAGTGTTACCGTGGTTAAGAATGCACCTTGCTATGCAGGACATGGGTTCAACCCCTGGTCCAGGAACCAAGACCCTACACGCCGAAGAGGCACTGAGCCTGCACCCCCACAGCTAGAGAGCCCATGTACTGCAACAAAACATCCCACGTGACCAGGCAGAGATCCCACGTGCTACAGCTAAGTCCCAGTCAAACAAACAAACAAAAAAAAGATGGTGGAATTGGGGACCTGTGGCTCCAGAGGGACAGACAAGTGACAAGAGGTGAGGCAACCCCTGGACCCACCTCAGGAACAGCTCACAGGCCACAGACCCCCAAAGACAGAGAGAGAGAGAGAGAACCCCAGCTGGCAGAGAACAAAGCGCAGAACTCATGGAAGGGCCTGCACGCACAGGGTTACTAAAGGAGTCGGCAAGTTACTAAGAAACCTGGACACAGGAGCAGGAAATAAGTCAGGGCGAGCAGAGCCACAGAAGCACAAGGATGGAGGAGGTGGGGGATGGGAGTTAAAAAGAACAGAATAAGAGGAATCCTGTGTTAAGAGGTGAGCTGTACTCTGAAGTAACCAGCTACTGAACTGCCCAACTTCATGGAGAAAAGGGCCGCTGGGGCTTGCGTTCCTCTCGTTTTTGTCTCTGTCTGGACGGTGTCTCAATCTACCCACGAGCAACCACCAGCATTCCCTCCTATCTCAGTGTTTCGATTTTTTGACTGAGACACTCTTGGAGGTATTGTCTGGAGGGGTTAGAGATGGAAATATCCAATGCTAATGGTTGGTGCTGCTGTTCACAACACACCAAGAAGGACAAAAAAGTCTCCAGATAAGACTTCGCTGCTATTTAGTCGCTAAGTCATGTACAACTCTTTTATGACCTGTGGATTGTATTCCGCCAGGCTCCTCTGTTCATGGGATTATCCTGGCAAGAATACTGGAGTGGGTTGCCATTTCCTTCTCCAGGGGAATCGTCCCAACCCAGGGATCAAACCTGCATCTCTCATGGCTCCTGCCTTGGCAGGAGCTCATTACCACTAAGCCACCTGGGAGGCCCCAGAGAAGACGTCATGAGACCAAAATTTCTGAAGAGAGGACAAGGCTGCATTCTTCATATTGGTTCCCCTATCTCTCATGAGAAGTTCCATTACAGGATATGAGTTATGGAGTGAAGGGAGAAGGGTAACACGGGAGGAGATAAAGCATATATCTGTGTTAGAGAGCAGGGCGGGAATGTGAACTCACTCAGCATTCAGTGAGAAATGTATCACTGAGCTCTTTCCATGAAACAGGCATTGCTCGGCCCTACAAATAAATCTCCAAGTTTCCTTCGCGGAGGTAGGCTGGAGACGTCATATTATCTGCTCCCACGATGACAGTAGGTTAATAAAGTCTGCAAAGGTTACATAAGGCAGACATGACCCCAGTACCAGGGGAAAGAGGGGACTCATGGCTGCTGGGGGACAGGTGCCGGGACCAAGGACAGAGTCAATTCAAGACAGTCTTCTCAGTCACATGCTGCTAACTGAAAAACAGGCAGATTTCCTAACTGGTGCCATGTCAACGACAGCAATACTGGTTCCCCCACCCCCCGCCCCAGCCCCCTAGGAAGTCAGAACTGGCCACCTCCAGTTTCAAGCAATCTGGTCTTCAATCCCAATGTTCCATACAAATATTTTCATTTTCTATGTGACCTGTGCGATGGAAGAGAAGTTGAGAAAACACTGGGGCAGAGTAAAGTTTGAGAAGAGGCTACTGAATTTGGCAAATATTCAGTAAGAACGCTTAAAAATATATATATAAAAAGAAGCAAACTTCAGAGAACGGCTGGTGAAGAGGGAAAAGTGAGCACCCGAGGCCGGTGGAGAGCGGACACGCTGAGGAGAGAGGAGCCCTGAGCTCACGTGCACGACGGCTGAATGGACGGGCAGACACAGACCAAGAGCCAAGACAGGCCCAGGTTCTCCCCCCAGCCCCTCCGCCATCAGCCACACATCTTCCAAAAGCAGGAAGCCCCCCCCCACCCCCAATGAAGCAAAGGTTGCTGGGAGCCCTCGAAGTGGGGATAAAGGGCTCCAACTTGGAAACCAGACCTATCAGGGGCCCAATTCCAGCTCCACCAGGTATGAGCTTCTATGGGTGGGTCACACAAGTCCCCTGGGCCCTGGCTGCTCATCTGTAAGGTGGGAACCGCACTGATAGAGGCTGTTGGAGGAATTAAACAACGGAGGCGACAGAGCCCTGCCCTGCTGTGGTGGATTACTCTGGCTTCCTAAACCAGGCTGAGGTCATGGCTCCTATGGAGAGAACTGGGAGTCATCAGGCGTGCCTCTCCTCATTCACCAGAGGTATCTGGAAACAACAGATACTCCTGCAGAACTCTCAGGCCTATGGAAGCTCCATATTCAGAAGTCCCCCTATTTCTATCTGCTATGTCAGAACTGGAGTTCTTGCTACCCACTGCCACATAGCCCTCATTCCAGAATGTTCACCATTCTGGTGGTTTTAAGAATTTGTAAAGGCCCACCACCTTTGAGAGGCTCGTCCAAGTGACCTCCAGCGCTCCTTCCCCTCTCCACCTGCGCTCACCCTGAGAAGAGGTACATCTTGTCTTCTGTTCCATCCACATCCACACCACACGCCTCTGCCCGCGATGATGCTACCCACTTCCAACAGCCTCTGGAAGGATCCAGTACCAGGCACCGGGTCCGGCAGGCTTCAGTGGATTGGGGCCTGAAATAGCCCCTCTCTTTCTCTTTTAACCTTTCATAAAACATTCTCTCTTGGTATCCCTTCTTTGTTAATTTTTTGAATCAACATGTGACTATATAAGCATTTGAAGAGAGTCAAACCCAGAATACAACGTGCCTGGTCCCCTGTGGTTTACCCTCACAGGAGTCCACATTTGAGTATGCGTGCTTCCCATCCAGTTTTAAATGCAATGCCTTGGCTCCCCTCTGTTTCCACTAATAGCTTTGATAGCTTCTAAGGAAGGGCAAATTCTTAGATTTCCTGAAGTGGTCCCGACAGAGGCAGCAAAAAGCAGCCAGCTCCCTCCCTGCTCAGTGCATTTTCATTTCTGCAAATTAAAATCAAAATTAAAATAAGGAAGCCGACTCTGCACAATCAAAGCTCCACTTGCCTGAGAATAAACCACCTCAGGGTCTGCAGACTTTCCTCCACCTAAAACCAAAGCAATCTTTAAATTCTATGATACAAACATTTTCCCTCTGTTCCAGAGGCCTCATCACTGCCTGCCCCCAGCACAGCACACGCCTAGAAGCCATGGCCACTGGGCTCCCTGTCCACCCAGCCAACAGCCGGAGTCACAGGGCTCAGTCCTCTGTCCAAAGACATCCACTCCCCTGTGAAATCCCAGGGAGGTACACTGAGACCCAAGAGGCCAACTCCTTCTCCTGGGTTACTGAGAAGTGGTCAGTTTTCAGACGACATCGGGCGCGCTCAGGGTGGTATGGCCATAGACTGAAGTGGTCAGTTTTCAATACCTCTCCATGGCTTCATATAAAATCAACTCTGCCTCACTCTTCAGAGCAACCTTTCAAGACTTCACCTCAAAAGGAACTCAGCCCCCAGACTCCCTCAGATCTTCTCCTTTCCAGCCCAGACCCCAGCCTCCCCGTGAGGACTCCCCATCTTCGGGTGGGAGTCCTTTCCTTGTCTGCAGCCCTGGGATGGACCTGTGAGCAGTCTTGCTCCCACGACAGTTACCAACAGTGGAACCTGTTGAGTCCTGGGGAGCATCAGCCCTGACCCGCTTCCTGAAAGCCTGGCTCTCTTCTCACCAACAGCAGCTCTGGAAAGTGAAGCTCAAACATAAGACATTAAACAGAACACAGCCGACCCTTAAGCTACTCACTTCCCACAGCAGCTGTCTCTGCTGCTACAGACATCTGGGAGGCGTGGGGACGCAGGGGACACTCTAGGACACAAGGAAACAATGCCCCCAACAGTGCACTCAGAAAAAAAAATTTAATAAAAAAAAAAAAAGTGGCACCAAACCTAGAAAACGAAACTCTCATTCAGCATTCCTACTAGAGGCAATGGGAGCCAGTCTGGACAACAGAGGACCCACCAGCAGAACATCTGCTGTTCCATCAGATACTTGACTGACTCTCCCATCTTCACAGCAATCACAGGGATGAATCCCACAGAGGCTGGTGAGTAAAACCAGCAAAACTCTGAGCTGGGGGACAGTGGGGATTCAAACCCAGGGCCATCTGATTTCAACCCTGTGCTCCATCTACCAAACAGTGGTTGATTGGACAGGCCGCCAACCAAGCCCTCTATGGTCCAGCAAAGCAGCGGCTGCCCCAGACCCCAGACTGGAGACACAATTTCAGCTGCCCCCACTGTTGATTACACTTGGTGGTGCATCATGGTGGCAGCCCCTGCTTTGTTAAGTATCACCATGGCTACATGAGCAGCAAGTTCACTTTGGAGTGATTCAGAATCCCGTGAGAGAGAGGGAAGACAGACACTGTGCCCCCACCCCCACGCTGTGCTAAGGGTGCAGGGATGTTTGGAACTTCCAGATTGGAAAGAAACCCTTCCCCCTCTTGGGAGAACTCTGCTGGCGGAGAGAATGAGTCGGACGTGTGAGCGAGTTGATGCTCCAGGGAGGTGAGAGCAATGGCAGCAGGAAGATTGCAACACCCATTGGGAGGAGAGAAGTCACCCAGGCCGGCACAAAGGGAACAGCGCGAGGCCCGAGCCCCGCAGCTTGGCTGGGTGGAACTTGGGAGCCAGAAAGAGCAGCTTCCTCTGCTCCCGGGTGGGTGTGGCCCGCAGGCAGCCAGCAGTCCAGGGCCCAGTCAGCATTTAATTCGGCCTATTACTCATACCCTTCAGTTCCTGTCTTTGGTAAGGCGCCGTCCCAAACTGGGCTGAACATCTACCAAAAGACGAAACTGGCCTCTGAGAAAGAGCTTACAGTGGTTGCTGAGTAGGGAGGACGGCTGATAGAACTATTTAAGTGACATCTTTGAAACACAGGAATTAAGTGACATCTTTGAAACACAGGATTTTCAGCTTCCAAGCTGGGCTAGTGGCAGAACTTGTTGTCTCTCCTTCCATCCCTCGCCAGGAAAAGGGACTTCTGTACTTATATTTAGAAGCTAAATTGTTAACAGTGAGATTTTTAAATACAGTGTCCCTTGTCATTCTTTTAAATGAGACGGAGATGTGGGCTCAGCAGGCTGCACCATGTTCCAGAAAATCAGAGGAGCGGCTTGGAGCCAGTCAGCGGGACCGGCAGCTGCAGGCAGAGGGCGGCTGGGCACACAGCACCTCAACAGTGGACCTCTCGGCTTCTCTGCTTTTGGGTGGGTTAACAGTTTGTGGACCATTCCACAAACTACACTTTTGAGAACACTGATCTAGACTGTTCTCCTTTCTCCTCAGTCCCATTTCATAGACAGGAACTGCCTCTGAATTGCAGAGCTGGAAACCTCAAAAAAAAAAACAACAACAAAATCCCAGGAAACAGTAAGAAAAAGCTCAACCCCCAGTGTACATCGGACATAAAAGGGAGCAAAGAGAGGAAAAGAACAGCATCAACCCCACCCAGCCGGCACTGGTCGCTTTGGTCATACCGATCAGTGGACATGAATTCACCCGGCACACCGTGGGGTGTCACAGCCCGCCCGCCCCAGGCGTCCCCCTGACCTTGGGCCGCTCTTCCTTCCTCAGAGCCACGGCTTCCAGCTTGGCTTCGTACTCGGCCTGTACATGGTCCCTCTTCTTCAGCACGCTCTGCGGGGGGCGAAACGGAAGCGTGAGCACAGCCATTGCTTCTGCACCCCGAACCTGCCCAAGCCTCCGTCACGTGCTCCTAGGACAGTCTGGCCATGGCTGACACAGGCTCTGTGTTCCTAGGACGGTCTGGTCATGGCTGACATCAGCTCCGGAGAGAGCTGGGGGCGGAGGGAGAGGAGAACTGTGCTCACAGGTGGAGCTTTCCAGCGCAGTAACTCAGCCTGATGCTCAGTCACAGAATCCCAGGGAAGGGTGGGTGGGGGGAGTGGTGCCCACTCCACAGGTATGCAGATGAGGGGACCCTCCGCGCCCCGGTGCAGAGAGACCTCAGCTGTGCTGGGACAAGGAGCCTGGCAGGTGCCAAGGTGGGACCTTGTCTGAACTGTTACTGGAAAAGTCTAAGTCATGAGAGTTGTTGTCTCTTTAATTCATCGAGTTGACCCCTGGTGGACTGAGCTGCTCACTAATCCACTATTAGCCACGCATCTGTCCTCCACTCTGGCCCGGGTACTTGAAGAGCAAAGATACACAGCTCGGACCTGAGGGTTCCGGCCACGGGAGACGGTGGACACAGCATGAGGCTGCCCGTGCTCAAAGAGCCAGGGACGAGCCCAGAAGCCCTGCGACCACGTGGGGAGACTGCCAGACCCAGCGCTGCACGGGCGCAGGGGCCAGCCGGCGCAGGACTGGGGGAGGCACGCCGGCACCCAGGCTGCAAGCTGTAAGCAGACACTTCGTCCTGGGCCCGCGCAAGCGCAAGGCTGGCCTCTGAGTGTGAGTCCCTAAACTCACGCCCTGGGCGCCTCCCTCTGTCTCTGCCGCTCAGACCCCAGCAGGCAGGACAGAGAAGCTTACGGTCAACCTCCTAGAAAAGCACGTTTCACCCAAGGGGTTCTTTTTCTTCTTTCAGTAGAACCACAAGTGGCAAACCGAGAGTGATAAGAACTTTCTCTGCTGCTGACTCAGAAGACGCAAAGTGCTCTGAATCTCTCACCTCACGTTCTCCCGCAGAGCACGGCGGCAGGGGGCGGCTGCTCGGCCACCGCAGCGGACGCCTTCAGTCCGCGCGACGTGCTGAAACGCGGTGAGCGGCTGAGCCGCTGACGACGCTCTGCAGACAGCCTTCTCACGGAAGGCGACAACATGGGGAACCTCAACTCTCCCTTAAGTATTTGCTTGGAGAAGTGTTTCACCACAAGAAGGACACGAGATGAAACCTGAAACAGCTTCGCTTTTCACTGGTTTCCTCTCAGCTTTCTCAGGTGCTCTGAGGTCTCCTCCCCACACGCATCAGCCTCTGGGCCTAGAACCTTCTGCTGTGATGGAGAGGTTCCACGACCTGCATGGATCAGCACGGCGGCCGCTAGGCTCACCTGCCGACTGAGCTCTTGAAATGTGGCTGGTGTGGCTGAGGAACTGGATGTAAATCTTTATTTAATTTTTCCTAATTTGAGTTTAAACTGAAATAGCCACCGATGGCAAGCGGCTGTCGTACTGGACAGAACAAATCTATAAAGTAAACACAAAAGAACAAAAAAGCCAGGGCTCCTTTCTAGATTTCACAGAGCCAAAAGCATTCAAAATCTACCGGTCTGGTATCAGCAGTAGCTGCTCTCCGTGGGGACATAAATGTGGCTCCCTGGGGGGCCAGGAGGACAGGGATGGGGGGGTGTTGTTGAGGAATCTGGTTCTGCCTTGTACTCCCTTCACAGGACGCCTCACGTGGTTTGGGGGAAAGCACGTGTATCCAGGCTAGGAACACGGCTCCACAAACAATGAGTTGTTCCAATGACACACCCCTGTCAGTGTGGCAAGAAACTCCTAGCCAAAGCTAGAAATGCTCTTAAAATGCCTTCAAAACACAGTAAGCACAGTGTGGGACGCTTCCTCTCAGTTCTGCTGAGAGCGTCTCAAGTCTCTCTGATGAGGTTGCCCAGGCCCTCAGGCAGGGAGGGATGGTGAGAGCAGTCCTGTCAACTCCACTCAGCTCAGCACGTAGCCTCTCCCTCCCCTCAAGGCAGACGAGGGGGCCAAAGACTCAGCCACACTCCCTCCCTTCCTCAGGCCTGCCTGGGCGAGGAGAGGTAAGGGCTCTGTCTCCTCAGGCTCTGCAAGCCCGGAGCAACCGGAACACGGCCTTCTCCTGAAGCCTGAAAGGGGGATCTGGGCGAGCACCCCTACCTCACTGGACTGCAGAAAAAACTCACAACAACCACAAAAGCTCACCACAACCCTGCGGAAGTGAGAGGGTGCTATCCCCGTTCTACAGGCAAGAACACTGAGGCACCAGGAAGTGACCTGGCTGAGGCCACACTGCTGGCTAAGAGCACAGAGGTGACTCACTCGGGCTTCGCAGCTGAATTCCAGAGCGCGTGGTTTCCCAGCCTGACTGCCAGCCAGCCAGGGCAACCTGTTCCGAATTAAAATAAACTGCTGAAGACTACCGTCCTTGCTGGGAGCACCTTCGCACACCACGGGCAGTGGTCTGAAGGGACTGGCCTCCCTCCCGAAACAGCACAGGATCTGCCGATGGACCTGGCCACACTGGCCTCTGGTTGACGGGGCCTCGGCCTTCAGGGGAGTGAAAGGGCCTTTGAGGTGCTGGGTCGGCATCTGCAGAGAAGTCCCTCACAGCACCGAGTGATGGGCAGAAGACCTTTACCCTCTGAGCTTCTCACAGAGATCGACAGAGCTCTCTGATGCTAGTGGATACGGGGATGCATGCGTCCCACCCTGTGGCCTTCCGCCCCTGGTCTGCACGGCCATTCCCACCCCATTTCTGTCTTGCCTTAACATTTCTTCATTTACCCAAGTGCTGGAGATACAGCAGAGAGCAAAACACACAGAACCACTGCCTTCATGGAGCTGACATTCCAGGGAGGACGCAGATAATACACAGATAACATATAATCAACATAAGACCCTGGAAGATAATGCTAGGTGTTCAGGAGGAAAAACGAAAACAGGAAAGAAAGATGTGAAGCACTGAGGGTTTGGAAGGTGAATTGTGCACTGGGTGGCCAGGGAGGACCTTAATGAAAGGGGACTTTTAATTAGAGACATTGAGTAAAGTTCTCTCAATGCTGTATATATTTTTAATGTTGAGCATTTCATCATGATTTCGAAATGGTCCCAGTAACCTGGAACTTCACTACTTCTCTTTTCGAATGCAGAGGGGGAAAAAAATAACTCCTTTCTTTAATAAATAAATTGCAAAGAAAAATAAATAGAGGGGGAGGGATTCTTAAAATACTTAAGAACTATGTCAAGCAAGTATGAATTTTATTTATATCCCACTTTGGAAAAAGCCTAAAAACAGTGTCTGAGACAACTGGGGAAACTGAACACTAACTGGATATTTGAGGAAATATTAAGGAAAAAAAATATCTATTTAGGTGTGACACTACGAACAAAGCTAGTGGAGGTGATGGAATTCCAGTTAAGCTATTTCAAATCCTGAAAGATGATGCTGTGAAAGTGCTACACTTAATATGCCAGCAAATTTGGAAAACTCAGCAGTGGCCACAGGACTGGAAAAGGTCAGTTTTCATTCCAATCCTAAAGAAAGGCAATGACAAAGAATGCTCAAACTACCGCACAATTACACTCATCTCACAAGCTAGTAAAGTAATGCTTAAAATTCTCCAAGCCAGGCTTCAGCAATACGTGAACCGTGAACATCCAGATGTTCACACTGGTTTTAGGAAAGGCAGAGGAACCAGAGATAAAATTGCCAACATCTGCTGGATCATAGAAAAAGCAAGAGAGTTCCAGAGAAACATCTATTTCAGCTTTATTGACTATGCCAAAGCCTTTGACTGTGTGGATCACAATAAACTGTGGAAAATTCTGAAAGAGATGGGAATACCAGACCACGTGACCTGCCTCTTGAGAAACCTGTATACAGGTCAGGAAGCAACAGTTAGAACTGGACATGGAACAACAGACTGGTTCCAAATAGGGAAAGGAGTACGTCAAGGCTGTATATTATCACCCTGCTTATTTAATTTAAATGCAGAGTAAATCATGAGAAATGCTGGGCTGGAAGAAGCACAAGCTGGAATCAAGATAGGTGGGAGAAATATCAATAACCTCAGATATGCAGATGATACCACCCTTATGGCAGAAAGTGAAGAGGAACTAAAGAGCCTCTTGATGAAAGTGAAAGAGAAGAGTGAAAAAGTTGGCTTAAAGCTCAACATTCAGAAAACTAAGATCGTGGCATCCGGTCCCATCACTTCATGGCAAATAGATGGGGAAACAGTGCAAACAGTGGCTGACTTTATTTTGGGGGGCTCCAAAATCACTGCAGATGGTGATTGCAGCCATGAAATTAAAAGACGCTTACTCCTTGGAAGGAAAGTTATGACCAACCTAGACAGCATATTAAAAAGAAGAGACATTACTTTGTCCACAAAGGTCCGTCTAGTCAAGGCTATGGTTTTTCCAGTAGTCATGTATGGATGTGAGAGTTGGACTATAATGAAAGCTGAGCGCTGAAGAATTGATGCTTTTGAACTGTGGTGTTGGAGAAGACTCTTGAGAGTCCCTTGGAGTGCAAGGAGATCCAACCAGTCTATCCTAAAGGAGATCAGTCCTGGGTGTTCATTGGAGGGACTGATGTTGAAGCTGAAACACCAATACTTTGGCCACCTGATGCAAAGAGCTGACTCATTTGAAAAGACCCTGATGCTGGGAAAGATTGAGGGTAGGAGGAGAAGGGGATGACAGAGGATGGGATGGTTGGATGGCATCATCAATTCAATAGACATGAGTTTGGGTAGACACCGGGAGCTGGTGATGGACAGGGAGGCCTGGCGTGCTGCGGTTCATGGGGTTGCAACGAGTTGGACACGACTGAACTGAATAATGTGGTCCTTTTTCTTCCTTAAAAGAATGTTTGGGGACCTCCCTGGTGGTCCAGTGGTTAAGACTTCACCTTCCAAAGCAGGGTGTATGGTTTCCATCCCTGGTTGGGGAGCTGAGATCCCACATGCTACATGGTCAAAAAACCCCAAAACATAAAACAGAAGTGATATTGTAACAAATTCAATAAAGACTTTTAAAAATGATCCACATTAAAAAAATTTTTTAAAGAATGTTTGTATTTTAGAGATATGTATTTTTGTATGAAATGATGTAATGCCTGGGATTTGCTTTAAAATAAGCCAGGGGGTGGGGGCTGGGAGCAGGTGGGAGGAGAGCTAGAATAAGATGGAACGTGAGTGGGCGAGTGTTGGAGCAGGCTAATGGGTACATGGAAGTACACTTCCACTTTACTTTTAGATATATTTGAACTTTTATATAATAAAAAAAATTAAGCAATGGAAACATAATACCTGTCATCCAAAATGTTTACAGAGCAACTAGTAACAGCCATTAAACAAAAGCATCTGGAAATTAGATCACAGATACTAGGTAGGCCAACAAGTTTGTTCAGGTTTTTCCATACCATATTACAGAAAACCCAAATTTACGGAAAACGCGAATGAACTTTTTTGGTTGACCCAGTACATTCTGCGGTTTGGCTCTTGAAATCTGCTCTGAATTTTTTCCAAAGTGCCACGGTGGTTAGGATCAACTGAAAAGCCCGACACCCAGGAAACATGAACGCCTCCCCTTAAGGAGAATGTGCGTTCACAGACGTGGGGGCGGAGGAAAATGCAGTCCAAAGACAGCCCCAGTGCAAATGGTCAGCAGCTATCTCAAAGGCTCCTGGGGTCCGGAAGGTTTGTAAGCATCAAATCCTTTTGTAAGAGGTGAAATGGGATTGGGGAGCAGGAGGAACAGCTCAGCCACAGGGAGAGAATTACAGAACAGAGTGGCCTATGGTCTGGTATGCTGAGGGCTGACAGCCCAAAAGACCCAGGGGGATTTGTGTATAATGATGAGTGTTCCGTAACAAAGAAGCTCAAATGAGAGTAAAACTCAAACCAAGTCCAGACTCACAAAGAACAGATCAGTGGTTGTCAGAGGGAAGAAGGGTTATTAGGAGGGTTATGAAATGGCTAAAGGGGATCCAGAGGTACAAAATTCCAGGTATAAAATAAACAAGTCATGAGGGTGTCCTGTGTAGCATGCAGAACACGGTTAGTAACACTGCGCTAACTTTGTTAGGTGACAGAAGGTAACTAAACTTATTTTGGTGATCATTTTACAATGAATGCAAATGTGGAATCATTAGGGTGCACACATGAATCTAATATGTCAAATACACTTCAATTTTGAACATTTATAATAATTAAAAAACATCTGACACCCAACATAGCCCTGTGGCCTGTCTCTGGGTGCCCCTCTATGACAGCATTCCCCTAGAGGCAAGAAAATTAGTCTGAACTTGATCCTGGAGACACAATGTGTGATTAAATGACCAAACTTGGGTCTCCCTGTCCAACATCTCTTTTTCACACATTCGTTCTTTGATGACAGACAGCCTGTGAGCTAAATTTTCTAGGACAATGTTGCTAATACGAGAACCACACACTATGCCTTCATTTTAAACAACATCTGTTGCAGGAAATTTGAAAAATAAAGAAAAATGCAGAGGAAGGGGGGAGCATCAACCATCTCATCTTTCAGGCACGGCCTGGAACATGTTCTGTCTTCACTTCCAGGCTTTTCTCTTGAACGACTCCGATGCTCCCCCATTTCTCTGTTTTTCTCTTCCTGTTTTTCAGATATTGGATATCTGAAATATTAGATATCTGGTCTGGCCTGGTCCTCTCATTTTTATATATTTTTTCTCTCCAATCCTCCATCTGTCTTTCTGTTTCATTTTACAGTCATTTCCTTAACCTGTTCTTCTAACTCTCCTGTTCGTGTGGGTTTTTTTTTTTCTTCTTTTCATTTCTATCTTGATCATCATTCCATGAGCTCTTTGCTTATTCTCAGGAATTTTAAAAATGCCTGTTTTATGGCTGTGATGTCTCTTCTCTTTCTGAAGATATTAATGAATTTTTTTCCCTGGAAAAGTTCTTCTCCCTCAATGATGGTTTATGTTTTTCCTTCTTTGTATTTACTTGTATTCACATTACAACCTTCCCTTAAATATTTGGTGAGCCTTTTCTGCACACTTGCCCAAGAGAGAAACACTAAAAACTGGTTGAAAGTTCTCTGATGTTGAGGGCTTCCTGACAGTTCTCTACAGGGACTCTGCTGGGTCCTTTCATTGAGGACTCCCCACTCCCACTAAATATCAGTATATTCTAGTCTCTTCTCCCAGCCTGTTTAGATTTTTTCTAAAAGGCCCTCCAACTCTTTCAGGAAAAGGTATAAGGCTGAGAGCCAACAGAGGAAGACAACTAAGAATTTCAACATTTAGTAACCCTTTGCTCTTGATTTTAGGATTTCAGGCCACACCCTCAACTGTGCCTGCTGTCTCTTGGAGCAGAGACCCTTTATGGGGACCTCCCCAATGGCTCAATGGGTAAAAAAATCCACCTGCAGTGCAGAAGATACAGAGACCTGGGTTCGATCCCTGGGTTGGGAAGATCCCCTGGAGGAGGAAAATGGCTACACACTCCAGTACTCTTGCCTGGAGAATCCCATGGACAGAGGAGCCTGGCGGGCTACAGTCCGTGGGGTCACAAAGAATCGGACACGACTGAGCGGCCGAGCATGTGCAGCAGCAGAGAAGACATCTCCGGTTGTGCCCGAGTGAGGAAGGGACAGCGGCCCCGGTGCCTGGAAGGAGGACAGAATCGGAAGTTCCAGCTGCTCCTTAAACAGACTCCTGATCAACCCCGCTCCTCAGCTCCATCTTTCCCTCCGTCCCAGGTACCCAGTGCTGTCAATTCTTAACCTTTCTGAAGGAGTCCGCAGGGCCAACTAGGTGGCTTCTCAGTTTTCCCCACAGCCAGCTTAAGCAGCTTTGAGTCACCTGAGTCTCTATCACCTCTCAATTCACTTTTGGTTCCTAACTGTACTGCTGCTGTTTCCCTTCCTGCTGCTCTTTCCACCCCGTCCCCCAACACTCCCCCCGGGACTTAAGCCTTAAAAAAAAAAAATCATTCTGGAGTCATTCTGATTTTCTGAAAAGAGGAAGTTTCAATATGTATCCAATTCAGCCCTAACTGGGAATCTCAGAGTTTTGATTTTTATATTTTCTAATTTTAAAAATATTTGAGGTCATTATATACATTGCTACGTCCACAATTCTTCACATTTTCAAGAAATCAGGCCCTCAGTCTATAGTCTCTTTTGTTTAGGAAGGAGGACTTTTTTCCCCTCAAATCAGTGGTCTAGAAAATCTTAGGTTTGGAAAGGCAGCCTAAAAGCATAGACTAGTCACTTAACTCATTAGCTCCACCTTGTGGTCTCTGGGGGGAGAAGGCGTGTAGGCCAAAGAAATCATCAGACTGGATCTGGACTTCATCATAGTACGTGAAGTTTAAGTCAGACAGAGAAAGATTAATATCATGTGATACCACTCACATGTAGAATCCAATTTTTAAAAAATGATACACATGAACTTACAAAACAGAAATAGACATATATATCAAAAACGAACATGGTTAACAAAAGGGAAATGTGGTGGGGGAGGGATAGATCAGGAGCTTGGGATTAACATGCATACACTACCATATATCAAATAGATAACCAAGAAGGACCTACTGTATACAGGGAATTCTACTCAGTATTCTGTAATAACTTATGGGGAAAGGTCTGAAACAGGATGAATACATGTATAACTGAATCACTCTGTTGTACACCTGAAACAAGCACAGCACTGTAAAATCAACTATACTCCAAAAAAAAGTTTTTTAAGAAAAATGAAAAATAAATCAAGAAATCATATGGCAATGAAATAATCAGAATTTTAAAAATAGGCTGTCTTCTAACCCAAACTTCATAGCTACATCTTACACCTCGAATCACGATCAGCAGTGACTTCCACATTATTAAGTCTGATGGTCACTGCTTATCATGCTCTTTTTAACAGTTGTTTCTCTCGGCTTCACTAAGGTCCTCCTCTACTCCTCCTCCTATTACACTGACCATTCCTTCTCAGGCTCCTTTCTCCTCCTTGTCCATCCCCCTAATTAGGTGCTAGACCGCTAAATACTGGAATATACAGGAAGAGTCCTGGACTGTTTGCCTCAGTCTCATCTCCCCAGATGATCGCCCCAACTCTCATAGATTTAAATGCCATCTATCAACAAATGACCCAAATTTCTACTCCTTCTGAACTCATAAGCAGCTGCCATGACAGCTCTACTTTAATGTCTAATAGGCACTTTTTTTAAACTTAGTATGGCCAAAACAACTTGATTCCCAACTGTTCTCCTCCAAACTTCCCCACCTCACTAAAGAGGACCACTATCAACACAGTTGCTGAAGCCCAAAACCTAGGAGTCATCCTCAATTCCCTCATTTCTCACTTTCCATTAACATAGCAGCAAGTCTAGTTGGTCCTTCACACAAAATATACCCCAAGTTTGCTCATTTCTCCAAGCTCTACCACTTAGTTATCTGCTACTAGGCTCCCTGCAACAGTTTCCTAATGGTCTACAGACCTTTATCTCTCTCTCTCCCTCTCCCTGACCCTTTCTCTCCACAATCCATCCTTCATTATTATAGCATTAGCTGTCTTCTTAAAGTACAAACCATATCCTGTCATTTCCCTGCATGAAACCAAATGGCTTCTCTTTTATCCCTAAGAACAAAATCCAGGCTTACCAGCTGTGACCTTTAAGATACTACCGTATGTCTCGTCATATCTCATCCTTTACTTATTTGACCTCCCCACCTCCCACCTTTACTTATTTGACCTCCCTACCTCCCACCTTTACTTATTTGACCTCCCCACCTCCCACCCACTCCCTTGCTCAACTGGCTCCACTTGCATTGGCCTTTACTCTATCACTCTCTCCTCTGACTCTCATCTCACTAGTCATCACCCAGTACCTCTGAGACAGGCATGCTCTTTGACTTGTAGATAAACCTACTATAAGTTATTAAAAATAACAAGATACGTGTCATACAAATGTTATGTATCTGTAAACGTTCTAAACGCACCACACTGTCAGCTTCAATTAAATATTCACTGACTATCTTCCATGAATAAGACAGTATGAGATATGAAGTATAGGGCCCTTCCCTAACTTTCTTAAATAAAGCTTCTCCAACTCCTGGCCTGGTCATAATGACACTAGTGCTCAAAAAGCACTGCTAGAACTTTGCTAAAGACTCTAATGTGTTCTCTCTCCCAGCCCATCACTATCATAATCATATTTTATATACACGCTGTGTATAGAATGTGAGCCCATATAAGGGCTCACCTGCAGATGTCTGCAGCGTGTTTGAGTCCTGAGCCTGAGGGTAACTTTGGTACCCTTCTCTCTCAAGCATTGCTCACTCCACAGTATTCTTGGAAACACATCTTCAACCACCAATCCCATACAAGCTGTCTTCATTGTCCACTGAACATTATTCATCAGTTCCACATGGCCTCACAGTGCCTTTTTTCTGTGCTTTTTCCCTGCCTCTGAAGGGAACAGAATGTACCGCGCCACAACTACACTTAAAGACAATGTGAGCCTCAGCCTTGAAAACCAGGAACTGATCCAGTTTCTCTCGCCAACAGTAAAGACACAAATATAAGGTGGCTGCTCATTAGACCTGGAACAGAGAAAAGATCTACCCATGAGCCTCTGCTTCTCCATCTATAAAAATGAGCAAGTTAGCCAAGATGAACCTTGCCCACCATCATAGGCGTTCCCCACAGCTACACTCTCCAACCAGTCTAAGTGCAGGCTGGGGCAGTTTCTAATGTGGACATTAAAGCATTTGATCCTGTACCTGAATCTTAGCACTTCTGTCCTAAAATTTTACAATGATATGCTTTGGGTTGGTTTTCAGTCCAGTCCTTTTGCTGGGTAATCAACCTGTCCTTTTAATCTAAAGACTTATGCCCTTTGGTTTAGGGAAACTTTCTTGTATTGCTTCTTTCATAATTTCGTTTTCTCAGTTTTCTCTGTTCTTGCCATCAAGAACTCTTATCAATCAGATGCTGAACCTTTAAGATTAATCCTCTACATCTTTTATCATTCTTTCACATTTTCAGTATTTTTGCATTTTTGTTCTACTTTCCAACTACATTTTGAATTTGTTTTACAATACTTGCCAAGATTTCCTCAGCCTCATTTTCCAACTGTGCTCTTCAATTTTATTTTAGCAATCATACTTTAACTTCAAAGAGCTCTAATTATTATTCAATTGTTCTTTTCCCACAACATATTGTTCTTTATCAAATGTTGTATCTCAAACTCTCAGAGAGCTCTAGCTAGCTCCCCCTCTAAGATTCTAGTAAGAATCTCTTCCAAACTCTTTTTTTTTTTTTTAATTCGCATACTTGTATTCATCATGTGTTCTTTTTACATGTTCAAGAAAGAGGTCAGTCCACATGTCTGATCCTGCCCATCTAGGAAGAAGGAAGCCTAAGTGAAGTGAAGTGAAGTGAAGGTCGCTCAGTCATGTCTGACTCTTTGCGACTCTGTGGACTATACAGTCCATGGAATTCTCCAGGCCAGAATACTGGAGCAGGTAGCTGTTCCCTTCTCCAGGGGATCTTTCCAACCCAGGGATCGAACCCAGGTCTATCACATTCCAGGCAGATTCTGTACCAGCTGAGCCGCCAGGGAAGCCTGACACCACATGCAAACAGGCAACAGCCAATCCGTTTTTGGTTACTGACAATAAAGAAAGTACCGAGGCGCACAAGGAGGGAGCCAGCTTACCTTCATGGAGTCAGAGTATAAAATGTACTCCCTGAGCACAGGTAGAAAGTCTTCTGTCGTGTCGTCGGTCAGCTCCTCCAAGGCGGCAGAGCAGCTGCCGATGCAGGCTGACACCCCCTCCAGGGGCTCCGCCAGCTCCCCCTCTAGCGCGCTCCACGTGGAGTACACGGGCCCGTATTCCCGCAGCTCCACAAGGTACTCTGAAGGGGGCAGAGAAACCAGCTGACATCTGGCTGGGCAGCAACCACTGGTACTCCTGACTCAATAACCACTGCAGCAGAGAGCTCTCTGAGCATGCTTGCCTTTAAACACTGCACTGATTGCAACGGAATATTTTTTACAATCTCTGTAAGCTGATGTTACAGCTAACATCATAACATCAACCAACTCCACTCCATAATGGGAATGTCATGCCTCTGGATAATGGGAGGCACCATGCCTTCGGGGGGAAAGTGCTGGGAGAGACATCCACTAAATATCTTCCAAAGAACCTACTCACCTACCCCTACAGTGAAGCAATATTTTGACAGGCCATGAAAGCAGAGTTTCATATAGGTTTAGGGGGATGTTTTCAAAAGAAAAAAAAAAAAAAGAAAATCAGTTATGGTGGAAAAACAACGGAATTTTAGGAATACTTGATATAAGGAAATGTGGTCTTACGTAGGCAGACTCGCTTTCTCACTCAGGGGTCACCCCAACACCTTGGGCCCATCAGAATTTACCCCATATGATCTTTAGGTGTGGGTGGTACCTAAAGCCATCTCTAAAACCTGCAGGCCTACATGAGACCAGCAGCAGGTACAGGAGAATTAAAACAGAGAACAGGGCAATATGTTGTTTTATTTCTCTTCACAAAGAAAATCTGGCCATCAATTGTCACCAGGATTCTTGTCATTACGATAAAACATTGCTGCCGTTTTTTAGTAACCAATGCACTGCAGCTACCAGGAAATCCTTTCCTACGTTTCACATCACATGCCAGCATGATCACTAATACTGTTCAGGTGTGTTTGGCCTACACGTGCGTAAGACAAAAGGCCCCCACATTCTGGGAAACAGAAAAGCAAGTGGCCAAGAGAGGGGTGGGGATGAAGCAGTGGCAGCAACCAGGAAGGTTAAAGAAAGGCCTTGTAACTCCTCCGGTCAGGAAGAGTGGGCTTGAAATGAAGCCAAGGAGTGGCAGGTGAGTCAATTTCAAGTCTGAAACCTCCTTAGGATCAGAACTTTGGCAAACACGGGCTGTCCCTTTGAATTGCCTTTCTGCCAGAAAAGATACTTAAGTTTAATTTTTAAATGATCGTACCTATGGATGAGAGAGAGGATGGCATCCAACCAGCTCATCCTCTGGCAGTGGAAGAAGGAAAGTTGAGAGAGAGATAAAACTAGAAAAGCCTAACAGCTCAGAGTGGCTTTTTGCTGCGGTGAAATCAAACACAGGATGAAATGCAGGGCCAGGGATGGAGTATAAAATTACCCTCTGGTTTTAACTACCTCCCCTGCTCCTTGTGTATATGTGTGCGTGTTGGTTTTATGAGCATAGTGTGGCCTGGTTCTGCCACTCCAGCATTTCAGCAGTTTGATTCTGCCTGGCACACACGAGTGCCATTTCTGCAAACGTGGTCCACGGGCCTGATCCAGACCTTGACAGAGAGCTCACCTATTTCTTCCTTGATGATCCGCTGGGCTATTCGATCGATGGTTCCCAGCTTGAGTGCAAACGTGTCTAAGTACTCGCCGATGGCTGCGAATTCGAGAGGCCGACTTCTCAGCTTGTAGCCGCCAGCGACATGCTTGACCGACTCGCCCACCCGAGTCAGCAGTGCCATCCCTTGCTTCTTGTGGGCGTTCAGGTCCTAAGGATAACACACGGAAAGACAGAACTCAAAGGGCTCACCCACTCACATGGCCAGGATTCAGTAAACCCATTCCTTTAGGAAATGGAGGACTCAGAAAATAAGGGACTGGGGACCCCCTGGTGGTCAAGTGGTTAAAAGTCCACCTTGTGATGCAGGAGAGGTGGGGGGTTCAGTTTCGTTGGGGAACTAAGCTCCTGAATACTGCAGTACAACTAAGATGCGACACAGCCAAATAAAGAAATAGTTTGTTTTAATTATTAAAAAAGAAAAAGAAAAGTAGCTGAGTTAGGTAAAGGACTAACCACACACACACAGACACACACACGTCTCCTCACCTTTGTCACTGTGGCCACCACGCTCACACCCCTGCACCTGTATGCCAGGTCTCTCTCTCCAGAGCTGGACTCCTACCTTTCCAATAAGGAACACTGACCCTGCACACTTTCCTTTAATCACAACTGTTTAAATACAACTTTTTTAAAGAGTCCCTTTCTCCTGTACAAAATATGCTAAATTGTCTTTAGGAGCAAAATTCAAGAGCTGAGATTCATTCATTTATATCCAACTGAAGCCACGTAAGGGAAGTAGAGGGTGGGAGGCAGGACGCAGTGACAGGAAAGGCCGTGCGACAAAACCCAGTTAGTGCTCTGTGATGTTAGAAATCAGGACAGTGTTTATTCTAGGGAGGACGAGGGTGGGAGTGATTGGGAGTTGGGGCTTCCAGGGTGCTGGAGATTTTCTATCTTGATACAGGTAGCGATCACAAAGGTATGTTCATTTTCTGATCATTTATTGAGCTATGATTGGCATACTTTTCTGGACGTGAGTTCTCCTTCAATAACAAAACTGAAGACATTTAAAACATCAGTTCATCTTGCTTGGCCCACAAATAAAAAACACGCATACCAAAAAAAAAGAAAAACCTTCCTATTTATTTTTCACACAAATTCCTAGTGACCAAGCTTTCTCCTGCTTTGTCCCTTTATTCAATAAAAAGGATGAAACTTGAGGGCTTGCCTGGATGAAGAACCTGTAATCTGGCTGAAACGGTGTGTTGTACTTCCGGAGAACAGGGGAGACTTTACTCTGGGTTTACTCTGGAAGAACTGTGCCGGAGGAGCAGTTCACCAGGAAATGTTCATTTTTTAAAAAGAACACAAGTTTGAACTGTGGAGGGAGGGCTTCCAGGGAAAAGAGAAGATGAATAAGAATGTCATCCAGGAGGCTGAGTGCCAACTGAGGCTTGGGAAAACCAACCAACCAACCAACCATGACACTGGCGGACTTTGGCATGTGGTCCTCGCTGTCTGGAGAATGGCATTCCCTCTAAGGTCTTTATGTCAGGTGATGTTGTTTGTAAATATTTCTCAATTTGGGATTTTGAAAGAGAAAACTGGAAAGTACCTGGACCTCAATATCCTTGCCAATGTGGGACGAATTACCTGCGGCCTGAACATGAGACTAGGAGGCATGAGAATAAACGGATGGCGGGTGGAGGAGAGCTGGCACGAGAGCCTGAACACGAGCTCTCACTTCTGCAGAGAGCTGAGCACCTCAGGTCTTGGACCAGTTCTGCCAAGAGGGGAGTCCAGAGAATAGTCAGGGGATGGCCACCTTGAGTCTGCTGCACCCCGTAGGTTTCAGGCTGTCATATTTTCGTTGTCATTTGTTTCTAGGAATTTTTTTTTATTTCCCTTTTTATTTCTTTAGTAACCTTTTCGTTATTTAAAAATGTATTGTTTAATCTCCATGTGTTTGTGTTTTTTACAGCTTTTTTTCCTGTAATTGATAATCTAGTCTCATAGTACTGTGGCCAGAAAAGATGCCTGATAGGATTTCGATGATGCCTGATAATGATTTCAATTTTCTTAAATTTACTGAGGGGGGGATAGTCAACTTGAGTCTGACTATGTAGAATCCAGCACCTGTGTTCATCCTAACTGTTTCCCTGGCAAGTGCTTGGAAAATGCCCACCTACTAGGAACTTGGCTGCAGGTAAGTAATGCTATATTCATTGGAAGGACTGATGCTGAAGCTGAAACTCCAATACTTCGGCCACCTGATGCGAAGAGCTGACTCATTTGAAAAGACCCTGATGCTGGGAAAGATTGAGGGCAGGAGGAGAAGGGGACCACAGAGGATGAGATGGTTGGATGGCATCACCGACTCGATGGACATGGGTTTGGGTGGACTCCAGGAATTGCTGATGGACAGGGAGGCCTGGCGTGCTGCGGTTCATGGGGTTGCAAAGAGTCGGACATGACTGAGCAACTGAACTGAAGTAATGCTAAACTCCTCTTCATCAGGTGATCCGATACCCAGGAAAACTGTGGCCTCAGGAGCCACAAAGACCCAGTTTACATCCCAGTGATGCCAGCTGAATTCATATGCACGCCCTGACTTCAGCCTCCTCACCCGTGAAAGGAGACTCTGAGCCAACCTTCATGACGTTCCCGTGAAAAACGTCCTTACCAAACACTCAATGAACATTCTTGCCCTTTCATGCCCATTGTTGATCACAATGGCCTCGCCCAGTAATATTGCTGGTAAGTGTTCAGGAAAACATCTCTGCTTTTGGCAAGTGAAAATAGTCTAACTTCCTCAGCTGCTGCAGGGGGATAGTTCTACTGAATTCTAACACGGAAACCATGCCAGGGCTGATGAGCACCAAGAAAAAACACGAAAGACACAAACCCAGAGCAATTCTATGTCATCCACTAACTACAGGTGTGCCCTGGAGAGATCAGCACAGCTTTTAAGGGAGAATAGAAAGAATGCTAATTTGGGGGAGGACTATGAAAGAGTCTGCCTTACCTTGGCAGTAAGGAAAACATTAAAGTGTTCATTGAAGGAGAGTACGGGATGATCTGTAATTCTTTTCAGGAATTTATCCAAAGCTTTTCTTCTGGTCTCCACAAACTCTTCTGAAAATCGATCTACAACACCTTTCACCACAAACTTCTCAGGAAGTGGCTACAATGACATGAAGAAAAATATTCAGAGTAATTGATAGGAAGGTGCAAAGAAAAACTAGGCTAACAAATAAGTCCTGGGACCCATCCGTCAAGAATAGTCTTTCTTAAATCAATTAGATCTTTATGTAGTCATCAGAATAAACAAGACTGAAAAAATGCCGATGGAGTAAAATTACAACTACACTGTCAATTTCATAATAATAATAAAAAATGAAACAGTAGAGCATGGTCTCTGGAATACCAAAAATAGTCAGGTAACATCTATCAGTAAATCCAGTTGTTATCTTTACGTCGCTTGATGCACAGGTGACAAAGTGGGAAAGTTAGGGCAAGATAAGAAAGACAGGAAAGGAGCCAGACACAAGCCATATTATTTAAATATCTTAAGATTCTACTTCCAGTTAAAGGAATAAAAGAATTTGGTAAATGAAAAAATAAGCATATTAGGGAAACCCCTGTGTCTATAAAATACCCTCTTTTCCAAAGCCTTTTTTTTTGTTTAGTTTTATGTTTAAAAGTTCTTAATAATATAGCTTACTTTACTCCTTACTCGAGTTTCTTCATTGTCTTTACTTTGAGCCAATGTTGTGGGCAATTTAATACTACCTGACCGCCAAGGGATCTTTGAGCTTTAATCTATTTCCGTAGCAGCTTCATTAAAAGGTCTTCCTCATCACTGCCACCACAGGGAAAGAGTATCCACTAATGCACAATTTGGAAGTGTTTTGATTATGAAATAGTAAAAGAACATTTACATTTTAAAAAGTTTAAGTGACCCAGTAGACATCTGTCCAAAGAAAACATACAAATAGCCAAAATGCACATAAAAAGATGCTTGACATTATTAGTTATTAGGGAAATACAAACCAAAGTCACAGTGAGATCACATTTCACACCCATTAGGATGACCATAATAGAGACGGAGAAAGACAGTAAAGGAAAAGAAACAAGTGTTGATGAGGAGACCGAAAAACTGGAACAAGCATTTAAGTCTGCAACCTCCTTAAATTCTGTAATATGTATATAAAGAAATATTTTTAAGTTATAAACCCTTAAGCGCATGAGTGCGTGCACACACATACAAAAATGTTGAAATAAGATACATGAACAAGAACTTAGCCCCCAAAAGTAGAATCCTAAGCACTTAAGAGTGGGGAAAGCCAGGAAGCAACCCAGATTTTATAACACAAGACATTTGAAATATTTAGGAACTGGCAATCCCAGCACTCCTGGAAAAGAAGCACTTGGGTATGAGAGAATTCAACAGCCTCAACCTGAAGAGCTTTGGAAAGACCAGATGTTTTTGATCTCAGGAGTCAAGACTCTACTGGGTACCAGCTTTGCCCCTGTGCCCCGGCTTGCTACAGAGAACATCCCCATGCCCAGAGCTAACTGTTTCATCTGCGCCCATCAGTCCACTGCCTTGCACCTGTCGTCATCAGTTAATTACTCCTTCTCTGCTGTTTGTCTTCAAATCCGACCTAGCTCTATTCCGAGTCTACAAAAACATGGTTGGTTCTCTTGCTACTGACCATGAAAAAAAAAAATCTCTCTCTTAACCTTATATCTTCTCCACTCTCCTTCCTGTCTCATTCAACCTTTTTGAAAAGAATCATTTACCTTTACTTTCACTCTTTCCCCTTGACTTCTCCACCCCTAAAGAGTTGGTGATGGACAGGGAGGCCTGGCGTGCTGCGATTCATGGGGTCACAAAGAGTCGTACACGACTGAGCGACTGAACTGAACTGAACTGAACCTAACCTTTCTTTACCCCAAAATGAAGCCATATGTGATACTGCCTTCAAGGCTGCATTTCTCTGCCCCATCCCTGCCTAATGCAGAAACCACTCTTCTCAAGATTATCAAAACTTTCTAATTATCAAATCCAGGGATATTTTTATCTCATGAGTCCTGCTGAGCATACTCCCATCTGCTTATGCTGAAGAATAATTAGGGAAAAGGTCTAATGAGCAAATAAGTAGTCAGGTGTGCCTCATTTCACGTAACAGACAACTTTCTGAAAATAGTTATCCATTCTTTAGATTTAGTACCTTGAACGTGGTTTAATGAACCAAAGAAGCTAGCTAGTTAAAGGAAACTGGGAGTGAATCCTGCTGCAAACAGAATTTCCCGCTGTAATAAGCAATCTTATCGTCAAATGTCTGTGGCTTCATAAACACGTTTCTTCCCATTTCAAGCTTCCTTAAAAGAATACACCTACTCTCTTCCTCACCCTTATAATTACCTCCTGGGTTGTTTATGCATAGGAATCTGCAGTGAAAGTCACTCAGTTGTGTCCTACTCTCTGTGACCCCATGAACTATATAGGCCATGGAATCTCTAGGCCAGAATACTGGAGTGGGTAGCCTATCCCTTCTCCAGCAGATCTTCTGGACCCAGGAATTGAACCCAGGTCTCCTGCATTACAGGCGGATTCTTTACCAACTGAGCTATCAGGGAAGCCCATACATGAATCTGGACTGCTGGTCAAGTCGAGGGTGACTATACCCCGTAAATAAAATAATACAAGTGAAGAGCTCAACACTGCTCCCAGCACATGGTAGATGTCAAATGATTGCCAACTATCTGTATTAAGTTGTAAATTCTGAGGACAGAAAGCAAAAAAGGAAGTGGACTAAACAGCAGAACTTCCATATATGTTTTAAGCCAAAGTATTTTTTTAAAAAATATCACCTGGGATAACATTTCAAATCCACTAGGATGGCCATAAAAGGCAGGAAAGAGAGGAAAATCACAAGTGTTGGTACATATACAGAGAAATGGAAATTCTCACACATTGCTGGCAGGAATGTAAAATGGCATAGCCACTGGCACAACAGTTTTCTCAGAAACTTAGAATTACCATATGATCGAGCAATTCTATTCCGTGGTATATAGCCAAAATCACCAAAAGCAAGTTTTCACACAAAAACTTGTATAGCAAATGTTCAGGCAGCATTATTCATAATATTTGGGTTGGGGAAAAAGAAGGGATTGGAAGTGATCACTTAATGGGTATGGGACTTCTTTCTGGGGTGATGAAAATATTTTGAAATTAGATAGTGATGGTGATTGCAAAACACTGTGAATATAATAAAAGCCACTGAATTATATACACTTTGGTGAATTTTATGTTATGTGAGTTTTATCTTAATTTTAAAAAAAAATTGAAGGATGGAACCAGATGTCAGAGAGGAGAGGAGATGTAATGCCACTGGCTCTGAAGATGGAGGAATGGGCCTGAGTCAGGCAATGCAGGCAGCCTCCAGAAGATGGAAAAGGGAAGAACAAACTCCCCCTAGAAACTTCAGACGAGATACAGCCCATATATATTAATATACCAACTATTCTGCTAAGCCGCCTGCAGTGCAGGAGACCGGGTTCAATTCCTGGGTCCAGAAGATCCGCTGGAGAAGGAATAGGCTACCCACTCCAGTGTTCTTGATATTAGTCCATGGAGACTGATTTTGCACTCTTGACTTCCAGAACTATTAGATTAAAAAAATGTTGTTTAAGTCACTTTTTTGGGGAAAAAAAAAATCACTTCATGTGGAGATGAGGGCGTGGGTAGGGACAGAGATGAAACAAGACTGGTCATGAGTTGATACGTGCTAAAACTAGGTGATGAGTACATGAGGGGTCACTGCACTGAATCGACTTTGACATTTTCCATAGTGAAAAAAAAACTGTATATGCATATACATGTTGGAGCTTTCAAAAATCCTATTTGCAAAATGCTACAATAATCTATTAAATATATCAAGGTTTAATCTTAAAACGTTTAATCTATTAAATATATCAAGGTTTAATCTTAAAACGTTTACATTTAGAGCACTAAAGACTCTGGTAAAGCACTTTCATATATACCATACTTCATGTTAGTTTATAAGAAAGCATTTTATAATCTATGAAACAAAAGTATGGTAGATTGTTGCAGAAAAGCTACTGTTTCAGGGTAGGAAATCTGGACAAAGATTTCAACTGCTCAGTCTTTATGTGTCCAAAGTACTCTTGTCATTTTTTTAATTGCTTCTTCCATGCAATTTGACAAATATTTACTGCATAGCCGCTACGTGACAGAAAACTATTTTTCCTATTCATAACAAACTAACAGAAAATATTGCTCCTAACCTAAAATAAGTAACAAACAAATAAAAGAGCATCAAGATTAAAAGGAAATCTTAACCATCTGAAACAACATACATGGACTTGGAGGGTATTATACTAAGTGAAATAAGTCATACAGAGAAAGACAAACACTGTATGATGTCACTTATAACCCCGTGGTCACGTGGTGTGAGAGCTGGACCGTAAAGAAGGCTGAGTGCTGAAGAACTGATGCCTTCGAACTGTGGCACTGGAAAAGACTCCTGAGACTCCCCTGCACAGCAAGGAGATCAATCTTAAGGGAAATCAACCCTAAATACTCGTTGGAAGGACTGATGCTAAAGCTGAAACTCCAGTATTTCAGTCATCTGATGCGAACAGCTGACTCACTGGAAAAGTCCCTGATGCTGGGAACGACTGAGGGCAGAAGAAGACAGCATCAGAGGACGAGATGGCTGGATCACTGATGCAATGGACATGAACTTGGGCAAACTTCAAGAGACAGTGAGGGGCAGAGAGGCCTGGCATGCTGCAGTCCCTGGGGTCACGGAGTCAAGACTGGGTGACTGAACATCATCACCACTTATACGCGGAATCTAAAAGATACAACAAACCAGTGACTGTAACCAAAACAGAAACAGACTCACAGATACAGAGAGCAAGCTAGCAGTTACCAGTGGGGAGAGGGGAGAGGCAATTACAGAAGCAGGAGAGTAAGAGGTGCAAACTACTAGGTGTAAAATAAGCTACAAGAGTATACTGTACAACACTGGAAATACAGCCAAAATTCCATGGTAACTATAAGTGGAGCATAACCTTTAAAAACTGTGAATCACTACACTGTACACCTGTCATTTATATAATATTGTACCTCAACTATACTTCAATAAAATTTTTTAAAAATTTCTTCCTATAAAGAACAGTCATTGATTTAACTCAAGGTTCAACCAGTGAATTCACTAAGCATTAACTTACGTGCCTGATAAGCTAAAAGCACATATACTGAACAGTACAAAGAAAGGAACCAACTAAAGAGTGAAGTTAGACATTTTACTGATTATTTCATATTAAGAAAAACAAACACTGCATTACAAATTTCTCCTTATTAATTCCTATGAGTTTACCGCTACCCAAAACATAAATGGGTCCATAATACACACAAATGCAGCCTTCTAGAAAAGCTCCCATCATAAAAATTGAAGCAAGCATTAAATTTCCAAATGAAATTAAAAGCTAAAGATTTTAATAAATGTATTTGCTTCATTTCCAAAATCTGTGTCCATCAAATTATGAAATCTCTCTGCTGTGTAATGAGTTGTGCCCTAGTTAATGAAGCAGTGTTAAAGCCAACTTCTAAGACAAAATGTAAATTAAAAAGCAAAAACCACATCACAGTGAAGACTCTGGCGGCTCCCACTGTCAGATTACAAAGAAAAACAAAGTGAACTGCCATTACGAGATGACAAACATACACATCCAGCACAACTCTAGCTTTAGGATGCCATTCGAAAAACATCTGATTCTCTCTGCATTTCAAATTCCAGAAAAGCAAAGCAATATAAAAAGAGAAAATTTTTTTTGCAGCACCAGAGAATACAATGGTACTGTTAATAGGACAGAATTTTTTAAAGACACAAAGCAGAAAAGAGCGGGTTGAGAGAAAAACCCATCACTATTAACCATCTGGTGGTACTATTTAGGCAAAGAAAGAGTTGACTTAGGAAGTAAGGGGTTGAGTTTCCCTGGTAGAGCCCCAGAAGCTACCGACTTCAGAGCCCCCGGGGCTGAAAACAGGGCAAGCATCAGGGCAGTCAACAGGAAGAAGCGAATGAAGAAGCTGGGGGCCTCCCCAGAACCATAGTCTGGCTGGCTGTGTATCTACCATTTCACATGGCTCCAGTGAAGCCCTCCAAAAAGTGGGGACTTTATCTCCGTGCTCCCAACATAAGCAGCAGGCTCTGAAAGCTCAGGAATTCTCACAAAATTTTAACCACAGCTGATTAAATTGGCAAAAAAAAAAAAAAAACACCACACCAAAAAATCCATTTCTCCACCATCATTCCCAATTTTCCAGCTGATTCACTAAAGGTCTAAAATTCACTTGAAAAACAAAGCATGTGCAAATAGCCAGAGAAACTTGGAAAATAAAGAATACTGTGGGTAGGGATAGGGACCTATCCAACCAGATGCTGATACATTCTGTAAACTTATAATAATTCAATAGTGTAGCAGGGATACCACACTAAAGAGCTCGATGAACCAGAAGGTTCAGAAACAGCCCAAGACTATACAAATCTAATGCATGACAGAGTCTAATATGCGAGCTATGATATAGGTGACTGACTACTCCTAAGTGGTTGTGGGACAACTCACCATCTGAAAAAAATAAGATCTTCCCATCTCCCATCAAAATACACTCGCGCTTTAAGCACTAAACATGAGGACATAAAAGTAATAGAAGAAAATATATAACCTTTAAAAAAAAAAAAACCCTAGGTTAGAAACAAGTTTCAAAGCCAGAAACTGTATGGGAAAAATTACCTTGGCTGGGAGGGAATGGATATTATCTATTACAGAGTCAAGCTGAAGACAAAAGGTAACTAAGAAAAAATAGATATTCTCAACTGGTTAATGTCCTTTGCAGATATAAAGAGTATTCACAAAACAATGAGGAAAAATATTTAAAAATGAAGAGGCAATTCGTAAAAGAAATGCCAGCCTCCAGTAAAGTCACAGGAAGATATCCAGCTTCACTCACTGGATAATGAAAACTAACTGTACAAAAACAAACTCAAAATAGGTTAAAGACCTAAATGTAAGAGCTAAAATTATAAAAATTTTAGAGAGCAACATAGATGTAAATCTCTATGACCTGGGATAAGGCAATGGTTTCTTAGCTAAAACACCAAAAGCACACACAAAGTAAAATAGGTAAACCGGACTTCATTAAAAATTTAAAACTTTGTACTTCACAGGATACCATCAAGAAAATAAAGAGACAAGTCATTAAATGGGAGAAAACTTTTGCAAATCATATATCTGAGAAGGGACTAGTATCCAGATTATATAAAGAACCATTTTAATGCAATAATAAAAAGACAACTTGGTGCTAGACTCTTGAGAGTCGCTTGGACTGCAAGGAGCAAACCCGTCAATCCTGAAGGAAATCAGCCCTGAATATTCATTGGGAGGATTCATGCTGAAGCTCCAAAACTTTGGCCTCTTGATCCAAAGAGACGACTCGCTGGGAAAAGACTGGGGAATGTTGGAAACTGGGAAATGCTGGGAAAGACTGAGGCAGAAGAAGAAGGGAGCGAACGAGAATGAGACGGTTGGATGTTAGCTGTCAGGGAAATGCAAATCAAAACCAGAGAGAGATACCAATCCATCCCCACTAGGGTGGCCGTTATCAAAAAGAAAGGTTATAACCAGGGTTGATGCAGATGTGGAGGAAAGAGAACCCTCACACACTGCTGGCATGAACGTATAATGATGCAGCCACTTTGGAGAACAGTCTGGCAGTTCCTCAAAAGGTTAAATACACAGTTAAACATGATTCAGCAATCACAGTCTTAGGTATACACCCGAGAAAAATGAAAACATATGTCCACACAATAACTTATACATGAATGCTCATTGCAGCATTACTCACAGCAGCCAAAAAGTGAAAACAACCCAACTGTTCATCAAAGAGAGCGAACAGAGAAAACGTGATAAATCATAGAAGGGACACTCATCTGACAATAAAAAAGTACTGACTGACACGTGCTAGAACATAAACGAACCCTGAAAACATTATGCTATGAAAAAAAAAAAAACCTCTCACAAAAGACCATTGTGTATGATTCTCCTTATATGAAATGTCCAGAAATAGGCACATCTTAGAGACAGCACGTAGAGTAGTGGTCGCCAGGCGCTGGGGAAGACAGGGTTTGGAATTAACAGGCAAGGAGTAAGAGGTTTCTTTAAGGGGTGATGAAAAGGTTCTAAAACTAATCTGCTGATGGCTCTATGAATACACTAAAAGCTCTTGACTTGTATTTTCAAAGGGGTGAATTATACGGTATATGAATCAGATCTCAATAAAGCTTTTCCAAAAAAAAAACAGAAATGAAAATTTAAACAATAATTATGTTATATGTTTACTGGGTCTCCCTCTGATAATAAACTCTCCTGGATAGGAGTCTTTGTCCATCTTATATCGCCTCACCTTCGCAAGGGTGGTAAAAGGACCAACACAAAGTCGATTATTAATAACAGACAATCACTTCCTAGTAAAGCTGCTGTAAAATGAACTTCTGGGGGGGGGGGGAAATAGTTTGTTTCCAGTCTGACTTCCATGTTTAAGTCAGAGATGCTCTCCTACACTGAATCTCTCTCCTCCCCAGATATGCATTAAGAATTTACAAAGAAATTTAAATCTCTACATGCTTCAAAAGTACCTTCTACTCAATGCTACTACCCAGACCAAAGGAAACCAGACTTAAAGATACTGGTTAAAGATACAGACTTAAAAATTCACCTTGGGCATTCTGGAAGACTTCCAGTCTCAATTCTGGCTTCAGTGTCTACACATGAGGCGACTATGTTTTGCCAGCAGGTGTCGCTGTCTAACTTTTGATCTTTAAGTGCGGAACTTCAAATTCACCCAGTTGCCAGGAGGTGGCGCATTAACTCCCCTTATGCATAGTATGAACTACACAGAAAGCAACTTTCTTCCAATACAGTACAAAGGTGAGAAAAAAAAGAGTAACTGTACAGCGGAAAAACCTGACAAGCATTACCTCCAATGATGTGAACAAGATTAACATCAACAGTGATAAATACCGTTAATGATAGTACGTACCCTTGACATGATGTAATGAGGATTGTACTTAACCTCTGTGCTTTTCCTCCACAAAACACTTCACACCTGGCTAACTGCGAGGAAAACACCAGACAAATCTCAACTGAGGGTCATTCCACAAAATGCCTGACCAGTACTCCTCAAAGCTATCCAGGTCATCCCAAACCAGGAAAGCCTGAGAAACCGTCACAACCAAGAACGGCCTGGGACTACGGAAACACGACAACTAAATGTAACGTGGTACTGGTTCGTTATTTGTGACAAACGTGCCATGCTAACAGAAAATGTTAATAATAAGCAAAACTGGCTGTGAAGCCTATGAGAACTCACTGTACTGTCTTCTCAATAATTCTGTAAATCTAAAACTGTTCTAAAATAAAAGTCTATTTAAAAAAATTCACTAGCTGCCAATTTTGCCAAATTAATATTTTTAAGGAATAGTTTCAACTGCTTACAAACTATAGGCTTTTTTTTTTCCTTTGGGCATGTCTTTAAGTGATCAGAAGAAGGAAAAGGAAAACTTCAGACTTCAAGAGCAGAGCGAATGGGAGTGGGGGATGGGGGGTGGGGTTTATTCTCATCACAGCAGTAGCAACATGGCCACTTCTGGCTTGAAAATTAAGAAAACTGCCGGAGTGTTCACAGCACAGTCAGCCTCTTCCAACCATGAGGGGATGACTGGAAGATGCAGTAGGCAGTGCTGAGAAGTTACCCAGCCAAGGTTTTTACTGAAAGATAAAGCCCTGCTGAACTGTTTCATGACCCAAATTTCCCTAAAGCCCCAAAGTGCAAGACACATCTAGGATCTAAATAGTTATTTATACTTCAAAAAGAAAGTAGTCAGAGAAGTACTCCACATGTATGCTGATTTTAAGTAGTCTTTTAAATTTTAGTTGTTCTAGTTTTTTTTTTTAATGTGCAACTGAACTGAACTGAAAGTAACGGATGAGTAGTATGCTTCTTCAACAAATAGAGTTAGACGGCTTTGGGTTTGTTGTTTTAAAGGAAAAGCTATGGTTGATGGATTGTGTGCTAGACCCCTGCTCCCTGAATTACCCACGTCTAAAGAAAACCCGGCCAGCTGTAATCTGAGGCACCTTTCTCCAGCTGGTGGCAGCTCTCCAAACCTCAGAACTGTATCTAGGAAGGGTGAAACAGCCAGCCTTTGAGGCGGCAGCAAATAAGAACTAGGACTCTCCATACCTAAAAAAAAAACCTCCTTGTCACAAGGAATGTTAAAATCTACCCCACTCCACCCAAGAAACCAGCATACTATATAGCAGATCAGAAGTCAAAACCCAAAATGTGAACTAATTATACAGCATCCACAAAATGAACAGTTGATGAGTGGATCTGGTATAAAATATAAGGCAGTGTTGGCCCATAATTCGAGGGGTGAGAGTTGACTGAACAGGAAAGAGAAAGAAGGAAAAGTGAGTAACAAGCTGTATTGACTTAGTACCTACGGGAATGAGATGAGTGGGCTGGGATTCTTCCAGTTTGTTCCTCAACCAGTCAAAATCCTGGTATCTTCGACGGACAGAATATTCTGGCAGGTCAAACTCCACCCGAGTACTCTGCAGATGAGAAGAGCAGAACACAATCAGGGTAAGGAAAAAGCAGCTGTCTTGGCAGAAGGGAAGGAAAAAAGCTCTTTCTGGATAACCTAACTGGGCAAGAACACACTTTCCTTCCACCTAACACGCTAGCCACACGGCAGGGTTCACCAGGATGGAATGACGAGTCTAGGCGTGGGGTCCAGTTAAACATTTCAAGGATCTATACGGAAAATGTCGAGATTTCATTCCCCTCCCTCAGGAAATGGAACTATCCCCCAGAATTGTGTTTAGAAAACATTTGATTCATCTTCTCCAAGCTTAACTTTGAAAATTTCTTCTAGTAGATCCCTGGAGAAGAAAATGGCAACCCACTGCAGTATTCTTGCCTGGAGAATTCCATGGACAGAGGAGCCTGGCGGGCTACAGTCCATGGGGTCAAAAGGAGTCGGACACGACTGAGTGACTCACACACACACACACAGCGTAATTCCACTTAGAATCTTGCTTACTGAATCCAAATCTGTGACTCTGTTAAAATATATATATATATATATATGTTTCCACCTTCTGCTAAATATGCTGACAAGTTTTGCCAAAGGCAGAGGAAAAACAAAAAGTAGAGATAACAGATTACCTGCTCATTTAGGAACCAGATTAGATGAAAATAGAAAAGGTTTCACCTACTCTGCCATATCCTACCAGGACCATAAGCCTGAAACTATACTGCATTTTAGATGATTTTTTTTAATCTAGAAGGAAACAATACTAAAATATCATTGTATGGCAGAAAAAATATTAATCACATCCCCTTCCCTGAATTTAAGGTTTTTGAAATGTGATTTCAACACTTAACCACAAAAACCAATACTAAATAAAATGAATTTATATCAAAGCAAGATTGTTATACATTAATTAGTCCAAACCAAAATTATGTCTCAGATACATCACTTTTCCCTATGAGGGTACCGACTACATGACAGTCATAGTTCTCAGAATTTAAAGCATAAAATAAAAATGGCTCGAGCTATCTTTTTCAAATTTATTGAAATCTTTCACATCAAAAGTCTGTTTTAATCCATGGCACCAAAAAAATCTCCACAACAAATAAACAAGAGTCATCCATCACAGAGGCAGCCAGTGAACAGCTCTGGCATCAAAAATTATGATTTCATCCTCCCCAGAAGCCAGGCTCAGAGACTGAGCAAAACTGTGAAGCCAAAGGACTCGATTTTGGACTAAACCCCAACTTACTCTTTCTGCCTCTTTTCCCCTTTCCAAAGTTCTGCACACCAGCGATGCCCATGAAACATAACCTTCCCCTGTGAAGCATAGGTAAGGGCGGGAAACATGGGCACATTTGTTTAACTTAGGCATTTATGATTTATCAGAAGATTCCCGGAAGGAATTAGTGTTGTAGAACTAGAGAGAGAGAGAGAGAGAGAGAGGAGCAAGAAAAAACTTAAATCTAAATCACTATTTATGAATCTTTAGGCACAAGGGTGACAGAAACATGGGCAGTAGCCTGGCACTTTGATGTGAAGAGCCAACTCATTGGAAAAGACCCTGATGCTGGGAAAGATTGAAGGCAAAAGGAGAAGGGGGTGGCAGAGGATGAGATAGTTAGATGGCATCACTGACTCAAAGGACATGAGTTTGAACAAACTCGGGGAGATAGTGGAGGATAGAGGAGCCTGGTGTGCTTCAGTCCACGGGGTCACAAACAGCTGGACACGACTGAACAACAGAAGAGTGACAACAAGGCCAGGGGCCGGGGCAGTCCCGGCGGCTCTGGGACAGGACCAAGGCTCCCAGAGCTTCGGTTCCCTCAATGGGAGGGAAGCAGACGGAATGGAAGTTCTTCAAGACCCTGCAGAGCACCCCCAACAGCCTCTGTCTGGGGACTTGCCAATGATTATGGGCTCATGAGAAGTAGATTTTGAAAGATGACAAACTAATGCAACTCATTTTCATTGTAAACAGAACTGTAACAGGGCTCTGCTTTCTGCCCTCCTAAGCGGTACATGGTATCAACTGGTTGCTCCTCTTTATTATAGTTTGCAAAACCATTTCACTGAATTATAGTCTATGTAACATTTCTACTCTAACTTTGAAATCAATCTTTGATAACCACAAAAAGCAGTATGTATGATGAAACACAAGTTTTATTTCTGCTGTAACCAATTTTACTTTCAGGCAATTGCTTTTGTTTTTTGTTTGTTTTTCCTTCCTTTTTAGACTAGACACATTTATTTTAAAACTTCAGGAAAATTAAAGAAAACTAAAATAAAAACCATCCCTCTAAACAGAGAAAAATGCAATTATGGTTTCCATGTTTTTTGCTATGCATAGTCACTCATATTTTCTATATCTCTTTAATACATTTTGGATATCTTTCTATACCAGTAAGTTCAGATCTACATAATCATCTTTAATCCACATGGATATACCATAATTGAACCAAATAACCATTTATGTTATTTACAATTTTTCAATCAATAGATCATTAGAGTAAACATCACTGAACAACTGTTTGATAATTCTCTTGAAATTATGAAACAGTAAATATGAAAGATGGAAAGAGTATACTAATTTTTAATCAAAAAACTATTTCCAGATATAATTTATTTTCTAACCATATATTCTCAATACTGGTTACCTTTGATGGAATTATAACTGAAAAATAGTGTATCTTTTGTTTATTTAATGACTGTTTCAATTTAATATCCTTTAGAATACTTGTTGGCTGTATATTTTTCTTCTTTTGCTAGAGAAGTTTATTTTTAATTTGTGAGTCTAGTCTTTTCCATTTGTGAAAATGCTTTAGAGCCACTTAACCTATCATAATTGCCAAATGGCTTTTATTACACAGAATTTTTAAATTGTTAGTCAAATTTATCCATTGTTTCCCCTTTAGGGTTGCTACTTTTAGTGTCACTGGTAAGAAGGCTGTCCTCATTGTAAGCTTTTAAAAATATCTGCCTGAACTATCTCTTTATTTGTGGCTCATGTGTGTGTGTGTTCAGTCAGTCAGTCATGTCCGAGCTTTTGCAAACCCATGGACTGTATAGCCCACCAGGCTACTCTGTCCATGGAATTTTCCAGGCAAGAATACTGGAGCAGGTTGCCATTTCCTACTCCAGGGGATCTTCCTCACCCAGGAACTGAAGTCACATCTCCTGCATCTCCCGTACTGGCAGGCAAATTCTTTACCACTATGCCACCTGGGAAGCTCCTTTATATATTTGTCTTTAATTGCTACTATTCTATGTCTAGGACTCCATCATTAGAAAATACTTTTTAAAACTGTGGGAAAGATATTTGTATAATGATGTTCACTGCCATATTATTTAAAATAAACTCAAAGAATCTAAATATCCAACAATAAAAAAAATGGTCAAGGAAATTATGGTATAATTATTCTACAGTTATCAGTAATCATGCCTACAAGACATTTTTAACAACAAAAAGATAGTTTCAATATAGTTTTAAGAAAAAAAGCAGGATATGAAATTGTATATGATTTCTTTGATATTAAAATTTTGGACATAAAAAGTTAAAAGACAAATCTGGAACTGATAATGACAATTATCTATTTACATTCAACTTTATTTCCAAATTTTCTAATATTCTTGTATAATACTTTAATAGTCACAAACAAACCTGCTCATTTTAAAAAATAACTCACTTAAGAATAGAGGACTTAAGAAATCAGTAAAACTTGTTTGATGCTTTGGAAAGCACTAACACAAAAAAATAATAACAATCATCATTAAACAGAAAGGATGCTCACACTTGCTGACCCAATATTTACTTATCTTTACCACTTCTTGTTCTAGAAAAGATATAGTGATACTTGGAATATGATCAAGTGACATAAATTAGAAGTAGGTGAGCAAGATAAAGGAAAAATAAGGACAGAAAGAAAAAGTAGAGCTGAGAACGAGGCTAGCAACACACACTCACCTTGGAATTCTGCATGCTTGTTAAAACTGGGCCACAGACATCACTGTGAATTTCTGGAGGGAAATCTAGTCTGTTATAAGACACACAGTGCTCGTAAAATATGCAGGTCAATAAAACCCCAACTCTGAGTCTGTAGTAAAATTTTCCTCTGTGAAATTCAGGGTCTAACTTAGAAAGAAGGATAAAGTACTAATAAATGTTTATCTCTATTTTCTAGTATCTGTAGTCAACAAAACAATGAAAAAGGAAGTGTACACCCACAATTCCATGAGAGGCGACCACTTCATACCTTACTGTGTTCCACAGTCTAGAATGTTCCACAAAGATCACAAGATCATGTGTACACACCTAAAGTCAGATCTACAAACAGGCAACCAAGCACAAGAGTGGCAATGAAGAATATCCATTTTCACCACTGCACCCTACGAATATCTCCGTGGTCATTCTTAAGCATCTCCACCCCATTTTGTTAACTCTGGAAGACCAAGCACAGAGCCACAGTAAAATCAATCACCCGGGAGCTTACCCAGTCCCCTGGGCCTCACCTTCCCACTAAAGAACGTCTCTTTATTCCCTAGGGGCTGATGGGCCCAGTGACTGTGGACTGAAGCTTCTCCCAAGAATTTTCATTAAATTCAAAATTTACAGTCCTTTCACTCTAGAGAGATTCAGTCTTTTGCCATCCATCTAGGCCACAGCTGGATCCTAAGAAGCCTGAGCGACTCCCTCCCCATAGAAAGGACCTCTTCCCTTATCAAATGGTGGCCAGCTCATCTCATTCTCGGAGAAGGCAATGGCAACCCACTCCAGTCCTCTCGCCTGGAAAAGCCCACGGACGGAGGAGCCTGGTGGGCTGCAGTCCATGGGGCTGCACAGAGTCGGACACGACTGAGCAACTTCACTTTCATGCATTGGAGAAGGAAATGGCAACCCACTCCAGTGCTCTTGCCTGGAGAATCCCAGGGACGGGGGAGCCTGGTGGGCTGCCGTCTACGGGGTCGCACAGAGTCGGACACGACTGAAGCGACTTAGCAGCAGCAGCAGCATCTCATTCTGCGGCGCTCAGCACACCTGAAACGATAGCTGAAGAGGCTTCTGGCCGCCTCCCTCTGACCTGAGCTTCCATTTACCTCCTCCTCAGACCTTCCCACCTAGTTCCCTGGGACTCCTGTTCCATAAGTCATAAGGTCCTGCAGTTCCCCGACCTGCTCAAATCCTGAGAGCCGGCTCTCCCCTGAGAATACACCCCGCCCTCCACCTTGCTGCGCCATCGGGTGGAAGGCTGCAGGCGTTCTCACATCTCACAGACCTCTGAGAGCAAGACGGAGAGCCGCTGGTGACAGCCGGCTCACGCCTCCCACAGTCCTCCATGGCCGCCGGAAATCCTTGAGAGGCGGCCGCCGGAAATCCTTGAGAGGCTCCCGCCGTCAGGACACAGACCTCTCTGCCTCTCCTCACGCTGTCACCCGCGGACACTGCGGCCCTTCCCCTGACTCCCTGACGGTACCAGCTTCTCAGGCTTCATAACTGGGGTGCCCTCAAGACCCAGCTGTTCCCACACACAACACTCACCTCTAAGCCAACAGCACCTCACCCCGTGCCCACGGCCTCTCCACAGATGTTGCCATCACGCTGAAGTTCAAACATCTCCCTTGCTCACTGGCACCTCCAGACTCTTCCATTTCCCAGTACCCCTGCTTATTCAGCCTGGGGATCTACAGTTCCTGACAATCCATCCACTCCTGTCTTTATTTTCTTCCTCATTCAGCTGTCAGTTCCACGATGAATCACTTCAACCTCTTACCTGCTGATAGCCTAAATGCCCCTTCTGAGCTGCCATTCATGCGTGCGTGTGTGCATGCTAAGTCGCTTCAGTCCTGTCTGACTCTTTGTGACCCTATGGACCATGGCCCTCCAGGGTCCTCTGTCCATGGGATTCTCCAGGCAAGAATACTGGAGTGGGTTGCCATGCCCTCCTCCAGGGGATCTTCCCAATCCAGGGATTGAACATGTGTCTCTTACGTCTCCTGCACTGGCAAGCAGGTTCTTTACCATTAGCGCCATCTGGGAAGTCCATTATTCATACAGCTCTGGCAAAAATGCAACCACCTACTGCCTGCTTTTCCAGACTTAGGCACTGTCTGGAGGAAAAACAAAACCAGGGAAACACACTGCAACCATAAATTCTACAATTGGACCCGCAACACTGCCAAGCAATCTCTGGATACTTGCTTAGTCAATTCTCTTACCCATTTCTCATGAGTTAATGCAAAGTTTTAAGTTTTGAAAGCTTCTAAGTCCCACTTCAAAACCTCCCCCTTCACTCTTTGTAAAGACTTGGTCATCTCTTCATGGGAAAACTGCAGATATAAGCCAAGAATCCCTCAACTTCCTGCCACAAAAAACTCCTACTTCCGTTTTTCCTCCAGAAACAATGGGAAAAGTAGGCCTCCCTCATCAGAGGCTGTTCCTTCCCCCAATTCTGCTCAGGACTCTTTCCCCCCTCCTCCTCAGTGGCTTCCATCCTTACCTCCAACCTCTGACCCAGTTCTTCTCTACCAACACTGGCCACGTGGCATCCTAACAAAATGCCTCTCCCCTCAAAGCCACAACCCCACTATAGCCACTGGTCTTTCTCTTGTTGACTTTCATTGCAAACGGGGTGTTGTACCACCACCACAGCAAAACTGCTCTCACCTTAGTCATCAACAGCCTTCTCGTCATTAAATCTAACACTCACTTTGTATTCCTTATATATAACTTGACCTCAGCAGCATTCAGCCTATGTTGACCACTGAGGCATTTGAAGATAGCAATTAATTGGGGCATAAGCCTTGGGCTCCAAAATCACTACAGATTGTGACTATAGCCACGAAATTAAAAGATGCTTGCTCTTTGAAAGGAAAGTTATAACAAACCTAGACAGCATATTAAAAAGCAGAGACAACACTTTGCTGACAAAGGTCCATATAATCAAAGTTATGGCTTTTCCAGTAGTCATATACAGATGTGAGAGTTGGACCATAAAGAAGGTTGAGTGCCAAAGAACTGAAGCTTTTGAACTGTGGTGCTGGAGGAGACGCTTGAGAGTCCCTTGGACTACAAAGAGATCAAACCAGTCCATCCTAAAGGAAATCAGTCCTGAATAGTCATTGAAAGGACTGATGATGCTGAAGCTCCAATACTTTTGGCACCTGATGGGAAGAGTCAATTCATTGGAAAAGATCTGATGCTGGGCAAGATTGAAGGCAAAAGGAAAAGCCGGTGAGAGAGGATGAAATGGTTGGAGAGGATCACCGACTCAACGGACATGAATTTGAGCAAACTCTGGGAGATAGTGAAGGACAAGGAGACTGGCCTGCTGGCAGTCCGTGGAGTCGCAAAGAGTAGGCCACGACTTAGCAACTGAACAACAAAAAAGTTTAGCGATGACTATCTGGTGATGGGATAACAGTCAAGAAGAGGATGGCTTCTAAAGGGAGCAGCAGGCACCTCTCTATTTCTAACACCCAATGTACTTGCACTTCATCATCAATTTCAAACAGTCAGGCCATGGTAGCAGACACCACAGTGCTGGTGGAGTGGGGGTGGAACTTTCTGGAAAAGCATGTCTTTTTGAGAGCATAGACTTCCCTGGTGGCTCAGACGGTAAAGCGTCTGCCTACAATTCAGGAGACCCAGGTTCAATCCCTGGCTTTGGAAGATCTCCTGGAGGAGGAAATGGCAACCCACTCCAGTATTCTTGCCTGGAAAATCCCATGGACGGAGGAGTCTGGTAGGCCACGGTCCATAGGGCCACAAAGAGTCAGACACGGCTAATTCATATCAATGTATAACAAAAACTACTGTAATGATGTAAAGTAATTAGCCTCCAACTAATAAAAATTAAAAAAAAAAATTAAAAAAAAAAAAAAAAGAGTCAGACACGACTGAGCGACTTCACTGTTGAAAGCACAGCACAAGACAGATCTGGGTTTAAGTTTTAACACATGTTAGCTGCACGTCTTTGAGCAATTTTCTCAATATCACTGTGTTTTAGGTTCCTCATTTGCAAAAGTAAGAATACTATCAGTACCTACTTCCTTGAGGATTAACTGATGATATATTTAAGGCACTTAGCACAAAATAAATGACAGCTCATCCACAGAATGGAATACTGCTGCACTCTTAGAAATGATGGCATAAAAGTGTGCTCACTGGCATTTACTATCAGAGAAAGACATTTGCAACATATTAAGTGAATTGGCCACTTGCAAAATACTCATTTTTGTGAATGGATAGAGACAAATAGTTCAGAAAAATCTGAATTATTATTTCTGGCTGCTGAGCTTCTTTTTTTTTTATTGTTTTAACTTACTTGAGTTTTTTAATTTCTCTGTAATGAGCATATATTAGTTATATAAAATCTGAAGGGTTCCAACTGAAAAAAGAAAAAAGTACAGCATGTGGGAAATGCTCAGTAATTCTCTATTATGATGATGTTATCTTCTAGAGGTTGCAGAGAAAACTGCTAGGATCTGCCGGCCCTGAGAAGGCTGCTCTCCACAAATGGAGAGAGAAGATACCCATGACTTAGACCTGGGTGGGGAACACTTTGCCTGCTTTGGCTCCCAGCCCTAGGTTCATCTGAGCTCAGGAAAAGCAACTCTGTACTTTGGCCAGTTTCTGTCATCAGAAATCTGAACTAGGCCTGGGAGTCAAAGCAATAAAGTATTTGTACAACCTCATCCTCGGACCAGTAACTCTGCTTGACAATCTCAGCAGGAGTGGGGGTCCCGGACAAAAGCAGGTGTTTGGGAACCTGTGTTGCCATCTGTCCCCTGTCTCATCCCCAAACATCCCTCAGTTCATGCAGTTCAGTCACTCAGTCGTGTCCGACTCTTTGCGACCCCATGAACCGCAGCACGTCAGGCCTCCCTGTCCATCACCAACACCCGGAGCTTGCTCAAACCTATGTCCATCAAGTCGGTGATGCCATCCAGCCATCTCATCCTCTGTCGTCCCCTTTTCCTCCTGCCTTCGATCTTTCCCAGCATCAGTCTTTTCCAGTAAGTTAGTTCTTCACATCAGGTGGCCAAAGTATTGGGAGTTTCAGCTTTAGCATCAGTCCTTCCAATGAATATTCAGGGCTGATTTCCTTAAGGATTGACTGATTTGATGAGCTCCTTGCAGTCCAAGGGATTCTCAAGAGTCTTCAACACTACGGTTCAAAAGCATCAATTCTTCAGCACTCAGCCTTCTTTATGGTCCAACTCTCACATCCATACATGACTACTAGAAAAACCATAGGTTTGACTAGATGGACCTTTGTCAACAAAGTAATGTCTCTGCTTTTTGAAATGCTGTCTAGGTTAGTCAAAGCTTTTCTTTCAAGGAGCAAGCGTCTTTGAATTTCATGGCTGCAGTCACCAACTGCAGTGATTTTGAAGCCCAAGGAAAAAAAATCTGTCACTGTCATTGTTTCCCCATCTATTTGCCATAAAGTGATGGGACCAGATGCCATGATCTGAGCATGATCTTTTTAAATGTGGAGTTTTAAGCCAGTTTTTTCACCCTCCTCTTTCACTTTCATCAAGAGGCTCTTTAGTTCCTCTTCACTTTCTGCCATAAGGGTGGTGTCATTTGCATATCTGAGGTTATTGGTATTTTTCCCGGCAATTTTGAATTTAGCTTGTACTCCATCCAGCCCAGCATTTTGCATGATGTACTCTGCATAAATAAGCCGGGTGACTATACAGCCTTGACGTACTCCTTTCCCAATTTGGAACCAGTCGGTTGTTCCATGTCCAGTTCTATCTGTTGCTACTTGACCTGCATACAGGTTTCTCAGGAGGCAGGTATGGTGGTCTGGTTTTCCATCTCTTTAGGAATTTTCCACAGATTGTTGTAATCCACACAGTTAAAGGCTTTAGCATAGTCAACAAAGCAGAAGTAGATGAGTTTTTTTTGGAATTCTCCTGCTTTTCCTATGATTCAATGGATTTTGGCAATTTAATCTCTGGTTCCTCTGCCTTTTCTAAATCCAGCTTGAACATCTGGAAGTTATCAGTTCACGGACTGCTGAAGCCTGGCTTGGAGAATTTTGAGCATCACTTTGCCAACATGTGGGCTCCCCTGGTGACTCAGATGGTGAAGCGTCTGTCCACAACGTGGGAGACCTGGGTTCAATCCCTAGGTTGGGAAGATCCCCTGGAGAAAGAAATGGCAACCCACTCCAGTACTCTTGCCTAGAAAATCCCATGGAGAGGAGCCTGGTAGGCTACAGTCCATGGGGTTGCAAAGCATTGGACACAACTGAGCGACTTCACTTTCTTTTTTTTTCTTTCTTTCCTTCCTTCCTTCCCTTCCTTTCCTTCCCTCTTTCTTTCTTTCTTGCCAGCATGTGAGATGAGTACAATTGTGCAGTAGTTTGAACATTCTTTGGCATTTCCTTTCTTTGGGATTGGAATGAAAACTGACCTTTTCCAGTCCTTTGGCCACTGCTGAGTTTTCCAAATTTGCTGACATATTGAGTGCAGCACTTTCACAGCATCATCTTTTATGATTTGAAATAGCTGAACTGGAATTCCATCACCTCCACTAACTTTGTTTGCAGTGATACTTCCTAAGGCCCACTTGACTTCATACTCCAGAATATCTGGCTCTGGGTGAGTGATGACACCATCATGATTTTCTGGAGTTATAAAGATCTTTTTTATATAGTTCTTCTGTGTATTCTTGCACCTCTTCTTAATAGCTTCTGCTGTTAGGACCATACTGTTCCTGTCCTTTATTGTGTCCATCTTCCACATAAAATGTTCCCTTGGTATCTCTAATTTTCTTGAAGAGATCTCTAGTCTTTCCCATTCTATTGTTTTCCTCTATTTCTTTGCATTGATTACTGAGGAAGGCTATCTTATCTTTCCTTGCTATTCTTTGGAACTCTGCATTCAGATGGATATATAGCCTTCCTTTTCACATATCCCTAAGCATCCCCACTCCAGTACTCTTGCCTGGAAAATCTCATGGACAGAGGAGCCTGGTGGGCTGCAGTCCGTGGGGTCGCAAAGAGTCAGACACGACTGAGCGACTTCACTCACCTCAAGCATCCTTTCTATACAACACTCAGAAAGAAGGCTCCAGATAAATCACCAAGGTATTAAACTTGGTGTCACTATTTGAAACAAGAAAAGAACAGGACTCTGGTTTGAGGTCAGAAGTGGAATTCACAGTAAGAAGCAAGAACTGATCCTCACAACAAGCTCAGCCTTGAGGTGTTGTCCTTGAAGCCCAGGGAAAATGTGGACTGGAACTTGGAAGAGATTATCCTGAGATAATCTTGACTTAAGAGAAAATAAAATAACCTCAGGAAAACAGAAGTAAGAGAACAACAGAGAAAGGGGCCACGGGAGGGCAGGGAGGAGGCAGAGGAGAGCGTGGTGGGCTGCAGGACCGCGTCAGCCTGAGAACCCGATGACGGGGAGGCACATTGCAGGCGGGGGACAGAGGGGCGGGGAAGCGCCAGGACAGGCGTGCACTGCTGTGCCAGCAAGGTGGTCCCCTTGCCATTCAGCTATTTAGAGCACAAATTCAAGAAAACCAGGTTTTGCATTTCACTGACTACAGGCTAAAAAATAAATTGACCCCAGGGTGAAAAATGCTGACAAAGGTACATATAGTCAAAGTTCTGGTTTTTCCAGGGCTTCCCTGGTGGCTCAGTGGTAAAGAACCCACCTGCAATGTAGGAGACGCAGGTTCGATCCCTGGGTAGGGAAGATCCCCTGGAGAAGAAAATGGCAACCCACTCCAGTATTCTTGCCTGTGAAATCCCATGGACAGAGGAGCCTGGCTGACTACAGACCATGGGGTCTCAAAGAGTCAGACATGACTTAGCGATTGAACAACAACAAGGGGGAAAAAAATAAGTAACTAGAAATGATTCACGGGAATACACCTATCAACCTAGGACCTCTGAGGACATAATACACATTGAAGCACCTAGCAATGCTGAGGAATATTACCGAGTGGCAGAAGAGATGGGGGAAAACTGTGTTAGCACATGTGCATGTACACACACACAAATTTTCAGATATCAACCAGTGCAGAAAAGCCCAGGCACATGTAACACAGTGGCACATGGCAGAAAGTCAGTAAATATTAGTTCCCATCCTTTTTTGACATCAAGTCTAATGACACCAGATTAAAATCATGGTCTCATCACAGAGCTTCAGGTTGATACAATGACTCATAGATTTAAAGAGATTCTGGGGCTTCCCTGGCAGCCCAGGGCTCAGGTTCAATCCCTGTTTGGGGAATGAAGATCCTATATGTTACACAGTGCAGCCAAAAAAAAGAGAGAGAGAGAAAGTAATGAGATATTAACATGTTAAACACTATCACCATAGAAAGTAAGTGTCTTACTTTCTAGGAATAAATTTGGAAGACTGGAGTCACAGTTTCTCGTGCATTTTTAGATAAAAGAAAAAACTTACATATAACCCTTTTAAATCTGAATATATCCACTCTCCGAAAGAGCTGTACCCACAACTGTGAGAAAGGTGAACACAGGTGTGCAGAGGGAGGGAAAAGGAGAAGGCAGGACTCACGGCGGGAGGACCACTTCTCCAAGACAGGGCACACCAGACGGGAGAGAACAAAGGGACCTACTTTGGTGGTGATCCTGTACGTGATGTAGGTCTCCATCGTGCAGACGTGCTTCTTAGGATCATCAACCGTGACAAAGAGGTCTCTGGTCTCACCATCCACGTCATCATCAAGCTGCAGTCTGTTGAGCAGGGACGATGAAGAAGCTGGGCTCGCAGTGCCTGCCGGAGTGCCGCCGTTGGGCAAGATGAGATCCTGGGGGAAGAGAAGGATCACTGTACACATGAGCTGAAACACTCTCCTAGAGAACCGCAGCCCCGGGGGCTGGTGCAGCCAAACCAGGAAACACCCCCAAATACAAAAACAACTTCCAAGGAATCTGATCCTCTCCTTTCTTAGCATTTCTTAAGTGAACAGAGTCTTTTATGACCACAAGAAACACACGACAGGCAGTGATCTCCACCAAATCCTGTTGATTCATCTCCCAGCGCTGCAGGAACCAACAGTTCGGGGACGGAAAACCTAAGAGCCACCTGCATCATCAGGCTTGGACAGAGAAGGAACTCCTGAGCACACCACATTCTTTCATTTCCCCACTTTCTCAAGACCTTCACTTGGGCCCAGGTGACATTAAAGGGCCAGAACCCTCTTAAATACCTAACACATTTAAAAACTCAACCAACAATCATGAAGAGATAATTAAACATTATATACCCGGAATAAGTTCACACCACTACCTATTAAGCATGCTTCCCAGAAAACTGAATCTATATCCTGAACAAAGCTCTAGATACAGCATCAATTTACAGGAAACACAGAGGAGTGAGGAACGTGTTAAAACAATCTCTAAGGACATGATAAGCAGAATCTACACTATGTGAAACTAAAGAGAACTAAAGATCCAGTTTCTTCCATAAATAAACTGCAAGGAAAAAAAAGAGAAAGAGATAGAAAGAACACCTATAGATGTAAAGAAATTTAAGAGATCTATCAACAATTGCAATGGGTCCTGATTAAAACACAGGGTTAAAACATTTTTGGATATTCAGGAAAATTTTAATATCAAATAATTATTTGATGACATGAAGGAATTATTAGGTGTGGTAATGAAAGTATGATGATTTTACAAAGTCTTCATCTTTTAGTAACATGTAACTATGGTATTCATAGATTAAATGATAGAATGTGTGATGTTAACATTTGTTTTAAAATAATTAAGGACAGATAGGTGGGTAATGGGCTTCCCTGGTAGCTCAGACAGTAAACAAACTGCCTGCAAAGCAGGAGACCCGGGTTCAATCCCTGGATCAGGAAGATCCCCCGGAGAAGGGACTAGCCACCCATTCCAGTATTCTTTCTTGCCTGGAGAATTCCACAGTCAGAGGAGTCTGGTGGGCTACAGTCCACGGGGTCACTTACAAAGAGTCAAGATGCACCAAAGTTGATCATTATTGAAGCTGGTACTTGCAGATTCATTATAAATTCTCTCCTCTTCCATATTTGTTTAAAATTTTCCACAATAGAAAAGCTTAAAGGAGGTGGGGAGAGCAAGTACCAGAAAAGAAAGGGAAGGAAAGGTTAAAAACTTAGGGACTTGTTTCTTCTGAGGTCTCAGCAGGAAGCCACTTGAATCAATTATGTCCCTTTAATATCAAAAAATATGCAGTCTTCCAGTTACCTTTTCTGCTTTTCTTCCAGTTGCCTTATGCTACTGCTGCTTTTCTGGTTTTAAGATTTGACAAAAGAACAAAACCCTGTCCTAGCAGATGTGAAAGCCTCTGAATGTCACTTTGGAATAATTAGAAGGCAAAGACTAAGGAATATGGCAAGAAAATGACATGACACTAAGCAAAGGGCCTTGGTCAGGAATGCGGGAAACAGATCACAGGCTGCAGGGCAGTCAGATCACAGGCTGCGGGGCAGTCAGATCACAGGCTGCGGGGCGGTCAGATCACAGGCTGCGGGTGGGGAGGTGCTTTCCCCTGAACGATGTCTCCTTGTGTGCAGGCTGGATACGACTTAGCCCCCAGAGAAAAGAACATACAGAAAACGAAAAGTCAACCAAGCCATCATATCCACGAGCTCCAGCTGAACATGGCTCATCTGGGAACAGGGTCTGGAACAAGGCAGAGAGAAGCACAGTCTGGGGTCAAGGGCAATGTCACCCAACTCAATGGGTGATGGAAAGTAAACCAAAAAAGCACCTTCCTTTGTCTCCCTGACCACAGATAATTTAATCACATTCTTAACATATGCCATCAAAAATACTTTCGTAATTACTGAAAGGGTACCATTTCACAGAAGATACTCAATGGGAATGGACCCCAACCCTCCACTTCTCAGCCGAGCGGCTTGTTAGCTGGGAAGGCAGGCCCCTCGGCAGCTGCTCTAGTGTGGACCGCAGAACCTTGATACAGCAGATTCTGCAAACTGCTTCCTCAGCACACTGATGCCACGGGGCATGCAGTGTCCCTACTCCAGGGCCTAGGGATCCATGAGAGGACATCTCTGGAGCTCTGAGACAACCATCACATCTTTATCTCCTCAGTAAAGATTTAAACGCTGACCTCAGGCAAGACACTCAACTAGGCATTGAAGGGCCCCCTCTGATTTTTTTTTTTTTAAATCAACTCTAGCTCACTGGGCCTCAGAAAAGCCTCATCACCTACGGCTAAACATTGCACAAAAGAATTAAAAGAATTCAAAACCTTTAGTCAGATCAGCCAACATCAGCTCAGAGAGCAGTTTTCCACAGTCTGGCCTGAATTGATCCTGGAACTCACTAGGCTGTTTCATATTCCTCATCATGACTTGCACAGCATATACATACACCCCTCTTTCTATGCAGGGGGCTCCAAGGATCTCACAGGAATCTGCCCAAATGACCCCCTCTTGGGATCCTTCCTGGATCCACGCCTAGGCAGAACAGCCACTCCCTTCTCGATACCTTAAAGATATCTCCATGGAAGCAATTTTCATAGTTTTAATCATTTATTTACATATACAGCTTACCCACAAGCACTGTGCATCCCCAACAACTGTAACTGTGCCTTGTTTGTATGTGTGTGTGATTATCTGCTTGTTTGCAGGTCCCCCCATGACTCCAGCCAACCCCCCTAACCTTTGCTCTGGGGACCTCAGTCAATAACCCTCCAGGAACAGCCCACAAGAAGGTCTGAGAAGTCTTGGCCGGAGAGTGGGAACTTCAGTTCTCAAGTCAGTTAGTGGGGTTTGGGGAGGACAAGAGCACGCCAACCAGACCTTGTCACATAGCAGATTCTTTCCTTTAGACTACACGACCAGGAGAAACACCCGTACCTATCCTACGAGGTGTTTCCTGGGGTGTTATGTGAGCATACATGCACAGTCAATGAGCGATATGCCTGGAATCTCCTAAAAACGGAAGCTACGGTCCTCGAGTTCCACGGCACATCTATGCACAGGGCCTCCACATTCCTATTTCACTGGCCCCTGTGTCAGCCTTGTGAGGTTAGCAATCAAACACTCCACCAAGGAGGAAGCAGACTCGAAAAAGTTGAGGACTGTGTTCAAACGTATGGAAGCCAGTCATCACTCTGCTGATTTGAGCCCAGGCTTCTGGGGTCAAGGGTGTAATCAAGCTGAGTCCCCTTTGTGTAGCGTTTCCCAACCCAACACTGTCCCCTGTCTCCATTCTCAGGCCATAAATCCTTTTGGGTATACACAAAGTGTCTGTTTTTAAAGCAAGTCCAGGAATACAAACGTTTTCCCTGAGGGTTTGAATACATGTTATTCCCCAGATAACCCCTCTCAAGATACTGTCCCCATGAGGAACAAAGGTAAAGAGAATATATGAAAATCTTCGGAGGAAGGGCAGGGGGTCAGGTGGACGCAGTGACCTGACTCCTCTGCCCCTGGAGTCCTCCGGCAGCGTGTCTGTTTCACGGAGACCTGAGCGAGTACTGTGGGAGAGCCGTGCCTTCGAACTAACGTGAATTACAGGACGGAAGAAGGGAGACAGCCCCTCGCTCAACACAAAAGCCTCCTGTTTCCTTGCTGCTACCTTATGGTCAGTTCTCCGTACTGCAGCCAGAATGTGCTCTGAAAAATGTCAATCAAAACACATCACACACACACATACACATACTGGTTCAAAACTCTCCAAGACTTCCATCCACTCACGTTCAGAATAAAATCCAGATTCCCTCCCATAACCCACCAGGGCCAGCATGATCTTGTCACTGTCTCTGACCTCCTCCCAGACATCCTCCCCTTCCGCCCAGCTCATCCTGCTCTACACACTCTGGCCTTGGCTTATCCTGACCTCGGGGCCTTCATGCTAGCGGCTCATTCTGCCTGGACACGGCTCTCCCCACTCTGATTGCCACTGGGCTGGCTTTTCTCCTCGAACTGGTTTTTGCTCAAATGACACCCACTCAGAGAGGCATTCTCAGCCCACAAAAATCTAAAAATAGCCCTGCACCCCTCCAGCATTTTCCAGTCCCTTCCCTGGCTTTATTTTCATTGCAGGATTCACCTCTCTCTGAAAATGTATTGCATATTAATTAATTATGTCTGACTCTCCACCAGTCCATAAGTTCCACAGAAGCAGAGGCGTTGTCTTGTCCACCCCTCTGTTCTTTGACACATAGTAGGTACTCAGTAAGAATCTGATGAATGAATGAGTTTGGGGAGTGATCCAACTCAATCTCTTGTCAATATAACATACTCAATAAATGCCAGTTGAAGGAGAATGAAACAGGCTAACCTTGCCAGACTGCCTAGTTTTGAATCCCAGTTCCACCATTTACAAGCAGCATGACTTCAGCAAATTCCTAATCTCTCTATGCCCCAATTTCCTCACTTATAAAATGGTCATAATGAGATTGAGTTAACATATGGAGCAATTAGAACAGTACCTGGAACATAGTAGGCTCTACATCACTATTAAAATACTTACACACACACACAGAAGTCAACTTGTCTGCACATATTCATGCATACCCTTATAGACTATGGGACTGGGTTCACAGTAGACAATAGATGCTGCTGAAAATTAAAATTACACCTAGAGTCACAGTCCCTGCCCTAACCACATCTTTGTTAGTATTTCACTGTAACAATAAGTCTATCTACAGTAGCCCTTGTGAGAGTTACAACTACAGAGTTGACAAATTAATGAAAACTTCTCATTGCTTCAAATGATCAATTCTTACTATGCAATTTCAGTTATAAAAGAATTTCTTCTCCCAGCTTCCCCTTTTTACTTAGGAAGAGAAATACATAACTAGGCCACTCTGGAAACTACCCTTATTCAAAGAATTTCAGTTAAAAGATCCAACATCATGGTCAGCCAACCACAAGACAGGTTATTACACTAACAGAAGTCACCAGTAAAATTCTATTGCTATATTAAACACAGGGTTTAGGAAAGAAAGTGGTATGCATTAGGAGCCAACATGGACATAATGAAAACAAGTCATGCTAAAATACTGCAATTTCTCTTTTTGATACTGTTAGAGAAATGTCACCATGATGATCTAGTTTCAGAAAGTTAGTTAAGTCACTCAGTCGTGTCCGACTCTTTGAGACCCTGTGGACTATAGCCCACCAGGCTCCTCTGTCCATGGGATTCTCCAGGCAAGAATAGTGGAGTGGGTTGCCATTTCCTTCTCCAGGGGATCTTCTCGACCCAGGGATCAAACCCAGGTCTCCCGCATTGCAGGCAGACACTTTAACCTCTGAGCCACCAGAAAGAGCCTGCCAAAGCCTCTCAAGGCATCCTGAACAAGAGAAAGGTCAGAGCAACAAGAAGGTGCTTGCTTGCACTTTCATGAAGTCAGCTGCCCTGGGTGGGTCCACCAAGCACAGAGGAGGCAAGATCACAGATTCTGAAAAGGCTGGACTCTACGAGATAAGCCGAGCACCTAAAGCGAGGAGGAGGCCAGGCTACGCTGGACCCACACAACAGAGGAGCCAAGCCAAGTCTTCCTCACCGACTGTCCCTGACCCTGGCTTTCTTTCTTCTAGGGCTTTTTCCCACAGCGAGACCACTCAAATGACCTGTCAACTGGTCACTCAACTCAACCTACAGTTCAAGAAGACAAATGTAACATCAAGTGCAAACAGCGTATCCAGTTACTCGCCTGTTCTGGTGAGAGGCAACTAGCAGAACTGTATTACCTCACTAGACCCCAAAAAAAAGAACAATCTATCCAGCCTATATTAACTCATCATTCAGACCCAAGAAAGCTGAAACATGAGGAAAGCAACAGTCCTTAAGAGCAGAAAAATGTACACATTTGAAAAAGATTTATCCCATGAACAGTACACTTTAGTCCACATTTACTTTGTACTCTCATTTAAAAAGAAAAGTCAACAGAAAGTAGAAGAGGGCATAAATAAATTAAAGCATAAAATGAAAATAAACAGGGGACTTTCCTGGCAGTCCAGTGGTTAGGACTCTGCGCTTCCAAGGCAGAGGGCACAGGTTCAATCCCTGGTCAGGAACTAAGGTCCTACATGCTGCTTGGCCAAAAAATGTTTTGCTTTTTTTTTAATTTTCAAAGTTATAAATGAAACAAAAATTTAATTCTTCTAAAAGATGAATTACATAAACTAAAACTTAGGAAGCCCGATCAATAATACAGAAAGAGGGGGAAAATGAGCAGGCAACAACAGTTGAGATCTTACTTCTATGTATGATTATAAATTACAAGGATGTGCTATGAATAGCTATGTTAATATACCCGTAAGTCTCCATGAATTTGATGACTTTGCAGGAAAATGTATGGCCAAGGAGAAATTAAATTGAGGTAGAAAATCTAAACAAATAAATAACCTCAGAACTGTGGTCAGAGAACCTTTACTGAAAGGTGAGCTAAGTCCCAACGGCTTTAGAGCTGAGCTCTAATGAGACTCAAGGAAAAAAGCTCTGTTTTGTTCAAACACTCCAAAACACTTCAAAAAATGAAGATGGTTTCAAATCATTTTATTATAGGAGTTACCTATGAAAAATTGAAAGTGTTAGTCACTTAGTCGAGTCCAACTCTGCAACACCATGGACAATAGCCTGCCAGGCTCCTCTATCCATGGAATTCTCCAGGCAAGAACACTGGAGTGGGTAGCCATTCCCTTCTCCAGGGGATCTTCCCAACCCAGGGATCAAACAGGGTCTCCTGCATTGCAGACACATTCGTTACTATCTGAGCCATCAGGGAATATCTGATATCAAAATAGTAGGACAAAAAAAAAAAGGACAAAAAAAGGATTTTTTTATTAGATTAAGTGTAAACTTTGTCAATAAAATAACAGCAAATGGTACAGTAAAACAATTGTTTTTTAAAAGAAAGAAAGAAAAATAATATATAAGGGTTGATTCAAACATTGTCTAGGAAATAAAAAATTATTTAACATTAAAAAAGTTATAATGCTATGTATTATATTAACTGATCATTGTCAAATATAACCATGCCCACATCTGCCAAAATGTCTGTTGGCATCATTCACTGGTAAATATCACTCATTCCATTAAAATCTCTAATTAAGAAGAAAAAAGGTCCCTAAATATGTTAAAGAGTATATATCAGAAAACATCAGCTATGAACCCTGAAAACACTGCTCTAAGTGAAAGAAGCCAGACATGAAAGGCCACATGTATAATTCCATTTATCTGAAGAAGCCAGACAGGCAAATGAGAGAGACAGAAAGCAGACTTTTGGTTGCCAGGGGCTGGAGGCAAGAGGAAATGGGAGTGAACACAATAAATATGAGGTTTCTTTTTCGGGTGATAAAATAATTTGGAATTCAACATTAATGATGGTTGCACAGTGCTGTGTGTACACTAAAAACCACTCAACTGTATAGTTTAAAATGATGAATTTTAGAGTATGTGAATTAGATCTCAGTAATATAGTTTTAAAGAAGGAAGTAATATGAAACCCTGAAGGCATGTCTATTAAATTCAGAAACAAGACTCTGATACCTAATATCACCCCTTTATTCATATTGCTCCGGAGACTTGAGCTAAAGCAACAATGTACGACAGGGCTCCATGCGCTGCAATCTTTCAAGCCAAACATGCAGTGATCTACCACATCACTTTCTGGCAAAAGGTTGGTTTCTTCAAAAATTAATCTCAAACTGTGATACCCATAACAGGGAGAAATGCATTTAAAGCATTTTAAAATGTTAAGTCTAAATGGAGGTAAGGCATTTACTATGTGGTTCAGCGACAAAAGGAGAGGACAGAAAGCAAGCCGTATGGTAGACTGTATTATCGTTCGCAACTATTCACTCCGTACCTTTAAGAGGATTGCATACCCTCACTATTGCCCAGTGACTGCCGCCAGGAAGGCCCATCCCCACTTCCTAAGTAACCTGGATCGGCCAATGGCGCACGAGCAAACGTGACCTACACCAGATGGGAGCCGACACGTGAAGAGCCACGCATGTTTCCGTCAGCTCTCAGGGTCTCTTCCCTCCTCTGCTCTGAAACTAGCATGTGCCAAACAGGCTGAGCCTTCAGAACGGAGACTTGTGGAAAAGAGCCATAGCCACGGACTCATAGCCTCCAACACAAAACCTGACCTAGAAATGAATGCTTGCTGCAAACCTCTGTATTTTGGGGACTGTTCACTACCACAGCAAGGCTAATACATATAATTATAAAAACGTCTACGCAATTTATTCTGTGGCTGAGCTATGTAACACGAAGGACCTTAGTTATCCAGCCAGGGATCAAACCCCCTGCATTGGGAGTTCAGAATCTTAATCACGGGACCACCAGGGAAGTCCCAAAAATGTCTGTGTAATTTTTTTTAAATCTGGGTAGGAAATAGTGTATAAAGAACATGGAATTTTAAGAGGTACAGTTGTTTTTTTTTTTTTCTGCAGAGTTACATAAAATTCATCTTAACCATGTGACCTAAGTCCTAGAACTCTTACTTGCTCATCAGCAGTTCAGTCTTCCTTCCTTTCCACCCCTGCCCTAGAATTGCATCTCCAATATTCTCCAAAACCTCCAAGGTTGCTTGCACAAGCGTCCCCAAGTTCCCACAGCCCAGCAGTCTGTGATGTCTAGGTTAGCATCTTCCCTGAAGAGACTTAAATTTTCCCACTTCGGATTCTGGAGCATTACTTATATGGGAAAGACTCTTCTTTGGACACGGGTTAAGAGATCACTTTTAATTATTTGCAGGTTAATAAAGTAATTTCAAATGAAACGGTTTCCCCAACTTTTCTATTAGAAAAACTCCCTTCAAGTAAATTCCTCTACTGGCTGACCCAAAAGATGACCTCAGACAAGATTACAGATGAAGAGCAAGAGCCCACATCCACATTCTCCAGCTCAGCTGCCAATGTTTACTACCAGCTTTTTCTAAGACTCTCCAGACATTCCTGCGATTTTTGGGAGGAAAGGTTTATCTCCTACCCTCAGATGAATTTAAATATGATCTCTTTCCATCCTTCTAAAGATGGATAGTGAACCATCAACCACATAGTGAAACATCTAACACACATTAGTCAAAGTGCTGACACAGAGCCACGAGGATGCGACACCTGTGTTTAGATGACTCAATCTGGCTGGGCACGTGGCCACAAAAACCTCTACCTATGATGCAAAACAATATGGGATACTATCGAGGTCCACGCAAAATGAAGGAGGCACATAAAGGCTGCTGCGGCAACTTGGGAGGAACAAGAAAATTTGCTGAACAGGAAAACAAGATAGTGGGAGAGCTTAGTCTGGACATTCCAGGCTAAGAAATCACTACCTCTGAAGGAGGAGAGGTATTTCTGCAAAGTGAAGTCGCTAAGTCGTGTCTGACTTGCGATCCCATGGACTGTAGCCTACCAGGTTCCTCCATCCATGGGGTTTTCCAGGCAAGAATACTGGAGTGGGTTGCCATTTCCTTCTCCAAGCTTGTCCCTAACTGATTGATACCTAGGACCCACATGACAAAGGTTCTAACACTGTTGCTGGTCAAGTACATGTATGATGTGGAGGAATGAAAAAGCCAAGCCATTTCCGAACACAAGAATTAAACCTCAGCCAAAGTATCCAACGAAGAGAACATGACTCTCAAAATCTCTCTGAAAACCTCCTTCCTTCCCACCTTGATGCATTCTGCCAGCTGAAAGCTCAGCAGAAAAGGCGTTCTCTCCCTGACATTTCTACATCAAAATCATGCAGGGGTCTGGGGCAGAGAACCCCTCAGATCATCCAAGTTGTGTCACTTACAAGAAAAGACTCAGAAGCTGCATGTAAGAGGTCATGCAGGCAGTAATGTGAGGACGTCAGGTCTCTGCTCTCTCACCTGTGTGGCATTCTGTGGTACGCCACATAACCCAGCCACTCCATAGAAGAAGAGTGATGCACACGGCACATAAGGAGCTCCAGAAGACCAACTGAGAAAAAGCTCCATGATGAGTGGGAATCAACAGAGGAGGAGAAACAGTGTTTCATAAAGACCTACTGGGGGCACTTCCTTGGTCAGGAGAACTGGATCCCACAAGCTGCAACTAAGATCCAGTGCAGCCAAATAAAATGTATAAATTAAAAAAAAAAAAGGACCCACTGGGGATATTCAGTCTAAGGGTCTCATTTCTACACTCTCCCAACCCTAACGCATTCCATCTACCTCTGGTCTTTTAACAGAAGAGGCAAGGCAGGAAGGAAGACCTGGGCTTAGAGTCCAAATGACTGGGCTTGAATTCTGGCTTTGCTCCTCACCAGGCCTGGAGTAAGGTGCTCAATCTCTCTGAGCCCCAGTTTCTCCATCTACGACACAGAGGATGTAAGGATTCAAGAAAACACGCAAGTAATGTGCTACCACAATCCCTTCAATGTGTTAGTTCTTTCCCACCCTTCACACAACACTCCTTAACTGTACTGTTTGTTCACCTCACAAACTGGTCCTAACTGACATGTTTTTGTTATGATCTGACATGGCACCGCACACGTGGAATGCACTCAAGCATCTGAGGTAAGGAGTCAGACGCCTTCGGAGAGATAAGGGAAGCATCTTGGTTTTCAGAACAAGGACTGAGACAAAACAATATACTTACATGGTTGAATATCTACTAGGTGATCAAACACTTGTTGATTAATCATCACCTCAGACCAAACTCCTTTTCAAGGACAAAAACCATTCAAGTGAGGAACAGACCAGGGCAAGACTTCACCACCAATTCAACTGAAGTGGTTACTCTTAAAGCCAGGCTTACACCACTCAGCTGTGCTTAAAATAGCATGGTGCACTGGGCAAGACTAAAAGTGTCTCGTCCTCAAAAATGGCCTGAGGCTCACCATTCCTCCATAATCGGGACTCTTCCTCTAGAATCCAAAGACACCCCATGCCAAAAATAATGTGCAAGATTTTGCACATGCCCTTGTAAATCGGAATCTTCCTTTGGAGAGAACCTAGTGTTTTTTAGAGTTCCAAAAGTATCCATGGGGGACGAAGTTAAGCCCCACTGCTTCTAAACTGTCTCTCTCAATTAAAAAAGGAAGCAGAAGTATATCTGAACTTACATGAGCTCCCCAAATTCAAATCGCTTCTCAGTTAAGTACTGTCACACTCAACGATCTGTGACACACAGACCCTGCCTTTAGGGGTAGGGATGCCTGTGAAACTCCATCCAAGCCTAAAACTAACCTGAGGTGAGCATTTGTCAAATTAGAAGGAAATATGTGATTGTACTCAAATAGGTCACAGTTGCATGATCTATTAGGATTCTTTCCCTAATAGGATTCTGTCAATATTAGCCTTGTGGCATTAAAACACTGTTATGTTGATTCAGGAATCTGCATCTAACCACAGAGGAGCTAAAAGAGATGGTTTTCTGAGAAATTCTTCAAAGCCTGAGATACAGAACCCCCATGGCATCCTTTCTAGAAACCTGAAGCACGCCCACCTCCCACCCAAGAGGACAAATGCATTTCCAGGCTTGAGACCTACCTGGCTACCTGGTTGCTCCAGATCTAATCCCCACACTCCTACTGACAAGACTCGGACTGGACCGGGACGTGGGGGATCTCTCTTTATTTCCATGGTGAATGGATTTACTGCAAAATAAGAAGGCGCTCAACATCCAGCTGATCACAGTCTAAACAACCAGGAGAGAAAGAAAAAGCAAGAACAGGACATTCTACACCAAAACAGCTCCAGAGAGTTTCACAACTAAGTAGCCAGACAAGGAAAGTGGGGGAAAGGCAGGAACGAAGGACGAGCAAGAAAAGGGACCCGTGCTTCATGCTGGTTGGTCCGGGCCTCTTATGTGGGTGTTCTGAGCTCAGAGGCAGAAACGAGCCCTTTAAATATTAATATAAGGATGCGTGGAAGTATTTAAGGCCGGGTACAAACGTAAAGGGCAGAAACAGATAAAAGAAGTCAAGGAATGAATGACAGAAAAAAAAAAATACTGTGACCTTCTCTGCCTATGAACTATGAGGATAATCAAAGTCAGGGACTTCCCTGATGGTCCAGTGGTTACGAATCCACGTGCCAATGCAGGGGACAGAGGTTCGATCCCTGATCCAGGAAGATCCCACGTGCGGAGGAGCATCTAAGACTCTGCCTTGCAACTCCTGAAGCCCGTGCGCCTAAAGCCCACACTCAAATAATAAGAGAAGACACTGCAACGAGAAGCCTGAGCTTGGCAACCGAGAGAGTGGCCCCCGCCCATCGCAACTAGAGAGGCCTGCGCAGCAACCAAGACCCAGCGCGCCAAAAATAAACACATTAAATAATACATAAATCAAAACAAAGTCAGCAAGGAGGCAGCTTCCATGTGGTGGTGTAGCAGGGGCTGGAGGGCGTGCATCCCCGCGGGGAGGTGTGGAGGGCTGTCCTGAAGCCAGTATACAAGGGAGCAACAGACACAAGGATTTCTCAAGATGCTTTCATTTACACCTCACACATGACAGAGAAAGATGCCACCTGTCCACAGTGAAGATGCTTATTATTACTCTTCAGTTCAGGTGGTTGTTGCGGGGAGGCGAGGACTGATAGATCAAGGGAGCGTTAACTTTCTTCAAAGCCCCTTTTAGGTATAGCTGTTGTTTGACAAAATTTAGCTGAAAGATTACCTTCTTCCAATATATGTAATTAAATATGTTTTCAGCATCAAACTTCAAGGAATCTCTGTGAGACGGCAGAGGGAGTGGGACAAAATAATGACCACTTTCTATTTCTTCTGTAGGCCAAAAGAGATGTTTTCCTACATGCAGGCGTTTTAAGTAGCCTGATTACCAGGGTACCATCTTCCCTCAAACCACAAATTACAGGATATGGAAAGAAAAAAATCTACTCATTCATGTCTCCATCCAAACAAACATTTATCGAGTTCCCACTGAGTGCCAGGTACTATTCTAGAAGCAGGGGAATTTGAGGAATCAAGTTTCGGGGTGGAGTGCGGGTGTGGCATGAACCCAGGACAAACAGCAACATGATATAGTGAGACAAACACACGAATAAGGGGACACCGCTATGCTGGGGCCCAGAGAAAGCGAGAGTAACTGCACTTCAAGGCCGGCTCCAGAGAGGCACTCTGCCATCCCAGCCCTCCTACCAGCTCTGCGGCAGCAAGAAAATCACTTGAATTCACCAACGCTCACTGGAAAATGGCAAGGCCAACCCATCCAGGTGGCCAGGCAGCATGGAGGGTACAGAGAAGTCTATGAAAGCCCGTGTACACAGCGAAGAGCCACGCGAGGTGGGGCCAAGGCGTCCCCGGCATGGAGCGCGGCCTCGGCAGGACAGACACAGGGAAAGAGGCAAAAGACACAGCTGGGGACTGGCCTCGTGGGCTGAACCAGGGGCGGTGGCTGGGAGGCCAACGAGCTCCAACTCTGCAGGATCTCAAATACCAGGCTTAAGAATTTGTGGTGTACCCTGCAGGCAGTGGCTAAGCTTTCAGGCAAGAAAGTGGCAATCACATGTAAGGTTTCCAAAAAGACTTCAGGAAGGGAAGAAAAAACAAACACAGATCAAACAGAGAGGGGAAGAAATAGGAGAGGAGAGAAGGATCATTCGGGGAGCCCTTGTAATTGTCCAGGCACACCTCCCCTGCCCTGCCCCCGGTGGTACCTGAGCCAGGTGGGAGATGCCACAGAGAAGAAGGACAGGTGAGAAGAGTCGCCAACGATAAGGTCGGGTGGCCTGGGAGACTCTGATGAATGTCTCCTCGGCAGGAAAAAACAAAAACAGTCTGGCCACACCAGAGGGATCATGTTTCAAACACAGGTAAATTACAGAGGATTAGAAATTCCTGAAGTTCCAGCAGAACTGACCTTTTTAAACAGAAGGTCAACAGCCCTGTGTGCTGTGCTTAAATCCACGAAGCCCACCCCTGAGACGAGAGGGCAAGCCCTGCCAAAACGACTGTGCTCAGCAAGGCTTACCCCAAGTGGCCGGGGACTTGCCACTCTTACTGGGGGGGAGCGGTCTCCATCAAGCAGACTCCACCCACTCACCTTCCATCACCTGCTTCCGGGATACCTGTCTCAGGCCATTTTTCCTGTCACAGCCAGCACGCTCACTCAGGAACTCACGGGGGGAATCTCACAGCAGCGTCCACTTAAGGCCACATGAGCAAACAGCCCGCAGACCGCCAGCACCGCCTGGCTCCTGGCCGGAGGGTTGTCACCTGAACCCACCTATGGCAGGGAGTCAGCTGAGCGCCCTGGGAGCCTGGGCTATGAAGTGACTCAAAACAAAACGCCAAAACCGAAAGCAAACTCTTGGGACTGAGAAAGATCACAGGACTTGGAGACAAAAACCACGACACACACACACACCTCTGAGTCAAGGAAAAACAAAGAAATCAAATATTTTAAGCTCACACTCTCTGCTGAGCACTGTGCAAGCTTGACCTTGTACGTCTCAACCCTCAAAATAATACAGGGGTGGGATGGGGGGTGAGCTTGATTATACATGTTCCTACTAAGAGAACAGGTCTGGGGGGCTTAGAGGACGGGCCTAAGGTCACTCTGCCAGTACAAAGCAGAATGCACAGCTGGAGCCCAGCCCTGAGAGTCCAGAGCAGAGGCTATGGCTGTCCCGCCCCGGCCCCTGGTCACAGGAGACCTCTCGGAACAAGGACCTACCCAACAAGAGACCCACCACCACCGCGCTCACCTCAGAACCTGCAGCACAGCCTGGTCAGGAGCAACCCTTCACGTGTGTTCCTTCAAATCAGTAAATTCCCCATCCTCCAGTGCCAGAGACTTTGCCTCTCAAAGGATTTTTTAAGAGCCAGCCAGCTCCAGAGAAGATTCAGCATAAAGGACCAGAAACCATTAACCAACAGCTCCATGTGGCCATCCGCAGTCCCCCATGGGCTCCAGAAAAATCAAGCCAGAGCCATCACAGGGTCTGCACACAGAAATAAACCTGAGGTCAGTCCCCACTGTGCACGGCTTGAACACTTAGTGTCAGTGCAGGAGGCAAGGGCTTCTCATCCCCAGAGAAATCCTGGGTAGTATATATTCTGCCCAAATAGCCTAATGATTAATCCCGTCAATATCTAAATTGATGGAACAGATCTGAATTAGTATATGATAACTATGGAATTTCAAATAGGAGAGAACGGATTAGTCAATAAATGCTGATGAAGAACTTGTTTAACCAACTAGGAAATAATTAAGTCATATCCTTACAGCAAATGCAAAAGTAAATATCACATCATATACCAAATTAAATGTAATACATTGACTATACCTTAAATTGTTTAAAAAAGAACAAAACGCAAGATTAAAAAAATAACCAGATGATGTTTTATATCAGAGGCTGGCAAGCTTTTCTGGTAAAGGACAGACAGTAAATATTTCCAGCTTTTTGGGTCACACAGTCTCCACTGCACCAAGCCGAGTCTCTGTTGTGGTACAAAAGTAGTCTTACACAGTAGGTGGACAAACAGGTGTGTCTACATTCCACTAAAACTTCAGTTACCGACACAGAAGTCTGAATTTCACTAATTTTCTTATGTTATGAAATATAAATTGTTTTCAGTCATTTAAAAATGCCATTAAAAACCTCTTAGGACTGAAGGTGTCATGGAGGACGGGGTGGGCGCGGTTATTAAAGGGCAGCAGGAGGGCGCCCTGCCGTCGGGGGAGAGCCGGCGTGTCGACTGTGGTGGTCCTGGTTACAGAAGTCTACGCATGTGGCAGAATTGCACAGAGCAGGCAACGGGCATGCGTGTACACACAGATGAGTGCTTGTGAAACGGGTGAAATCTGGATGCGTTCTGTGGATCGTACCAACATCAATTTGTTGGTATTATTAAGCAAGCTGTTAGCTTTGGAGGAAACTGGATAAAGAGCACCTGGAATCTTCTTACACACACTTTTGGTGAATCTATAATTGACTGTGAATTATAATTATTTCAAAATAGAAAGTTAACAACAATTCTTTACTCATGAGTTATATATATTTAAAACAAAACAAGGTAGCTGGCCAAAGTTAGCCTCTTGGACTTCATTTGCTGGTTCCTAATTTAGAGGAACAGTATATAAAATCCTGTGCTTGGGAAAAACTTTCCAGAGTTTTCCCAAAACCAAAAATAGAATCCATAAAGGAAGAGCAACAGATTTAACAATTTTTCCTCCATGTCAACAAAACAATAAAAGTATAAACAGCAAACTGGGAAAAGGATTTGAACATGTATGACCACAGATTGTTCGATTTAACATATTAAGGGTTCTGAAAATCAATATTAAAGACAGACAGAGCCTGATATAAAAATGGACAATACAGTAAATATGGCCAATAAATAATAATTGTTCCGGAATATTATGCAGCCATAAAAAAGAATGAAATAATGCCATTTGCAGCAACATGGATGGACCTAGAGATTATCATATTAAGTGAAGTAAGTCAGACAGAAAAAGACAAATATCATATGATATCACCAGGAAATCCCAAGGACAAAGGAGGCTCATGGGCTACAGTCCATGGGGTTGCAAAGAGCTGGACATGACTGAGCAACACACACACATGCACATACGTGGAATCTTAACAAATTATACAAATGAACTTCTATCCCAAACAGAAATACACTGACAGACATAGAAAGCCAACTTACGGTTACCAAAGGGAAAAGGTGGCAAAGAGGGATAAATTAGGAGTTTGGGATTAACACACACACATTACTATAGATAAGACAGATAACCAAAAAGACCTACTGAATCACTCTGTTGTGCACCTGAAGCTAACACAATATTGTAAATCAACTATATTTCAAAGAAAAAATAATAATTGTTCAACTTCAACAGTAAACAACAAAATGAAAATTAAAACAAGATATAATTTCTCTTGTCAAATTAGTACAGGTTAAAAAGATTACTTCTGGTTCTAAAGTCATGCTGTTTCTACTATACCACACTAAAATAGACGACTCTTGAGAGTCCTTTGGACAGCAAGGAGATCAAACCAGTCAATCCTAAAGGAAATCAACCCTGAATATTCATTGGAGGGACTGATGCTGAAGCTGAAGCTCCAATACTTAGGCCACCTGATGCGAAGAGCTGACTCCTTGGAAAAGACCTTGATGCTGGGGAAAACTGAGGGCAGGAGGAGAAGGGGAAGACAGAGGATGAGATGGCTGGATGGCATCACTGACCCAATGAACACAAGTTTGAGCAAACTCAGGTAGATAGTGAAGGAGAGGGATGCCTAGCATGCTGCAGTCCATGGGATCACAGAGTCAGACACAGCTTAGCGACTGAACAACAACACTAAAAAAATATCCAGGACAACAAAATAAGATGGCTTTCAAAGCTCTGTTCAGAGCCAGAAAGAGCAAGGAAAGAAAAGAAAGTGAAATCGCTCAATCGTGTCCAACTCTTCGCGACCCCGTGGACTGTAGCCTGCTAGGCTCCTCTGTCCATGGAATTTTCCAGGCAAGAATACTGGGGGGGGGGGGGGGCAGGGGGGGCCATTTTCTTCTCCAGGAGATCTTCCTGACCCAGGGATCGAACCCGGGTCTCTTGCATTGTGGGCAGGCTCTTTACCATCTATCTGAGCCACCAGGGGAGCCCAAGACCTACCAGGAAACAGCAAGGAAGGACCCTGTGAATAAGAAGAGAGACTGTGGGCCGGGAGACAACACAGAATTCAGGGAGCCTGTGACGGGCGGAACTACCTTCATCAGCCATGAGAAAATGCTGGTGATAAGAGCTAGTGTCCCCCCTTCAATCTTCGGAGGTGTCATCAATACTTCTATCAGGAACAAAGATGCCGGAGACATGGCCCACATGTATTTGTCTTCAATGACCCATGTGCTTTTTCCTCTGTCAGCTGAGACTAACAGCAGATGGTAATATTTATACCCAGTGGGTTTCATCTTCCTATGAGATTCAAGCCCAGGAAAGCAGACAGTCCTCAAAATCACCCAAGGAAGCAAAGGACACAAACGCCAGTCAGCCAAACGGTGTACCAAGACTCAGAGTAAGGAGCAAGTTTCTACGCACTGTGGTGTCACTACACCAAGGGAGGAGTCTCTGTAAAGCAGGCAGGAAATCCATTCTTTTGGTGTAAAGATAACAGCTTCCAAAAGTGCAAGTAAAAGGCCCAGAGACCTCCTTCCAGCTGCTTTCAGCAAATCCACATATCAAGTGTTCAGGACTCTAGAGTGATTTCCTTTTCCTTAGGCTGTGCCAAACAGGTCCCATGTTTGCTTTTTTTTTAACTGTGGCAAAATACATATAACATGAAACTTAACCATCTTAGTCATCTTTAAGGGTACAGTTCAACAGTGTTAAATACATTCATACTGTTGTACAATCGATCTCCAGAACTCTTCGGAACCTTTACCTACCTAATGTGTGTCCCCGTGTGCTTTTAGACTCAGCTCCAGACATATTCCTGCTAAGATGCCTCCTTTCTTAACAGATCTCCCCATCCACACCAGCACTTGCCCAGTTTGGGTCAGATATCCCCTACACTGCTCTCATCATGCCTGTGCCTACCCTTCTCAAAACATGTTATCACCTGTGCTGTGACTGTCTGTCTATCCACCTGCCTCTGTCCCAGAAGGTCTGAGGATCAGTTATCTTTGTGTCTGGGTCAAGTTCATGTATTTTGAAGGACAGACATAACGGTATCTCTCATCCCACATGTTTATCTGCAATGTGCCCTGGCCACTTCCCCATCAAGAGTTGGAGGCTATCAACACACCCTACTGAATCCGCATAGGCCCTATGTATGCTTTGAACAAAAGAATATGGTGGAAGTGATGCTGTGCTGATTCTAGGCACAGCCCTCACACGGCCCAGGAGCTTCCACTTCCGATTTCTGGGGATGCTCATTTTTGGGACATGTCCTCCAGGAACCCAGCCAGCCTGCCTTGAGCAGCCCAAGCCACATGAAAATGTCACTCGAGTTAACTGCCAGCCACAAGCCAACTTAGGCACCCAGCTCAAGTGAGCCTTCAGATGACATGACAGACACCAAGCAAGAACCACGTAGCTGAGGCCAGGGAACCCATGGAGCCACAAGGCATAAGAATAAACGTGTCTTGGGACTTTCCTGGTGGTCCAGTGGCTAAGACTCTCCTCGTTTCCAATGCAGGAGGGCCGGGTTCGACCCCTGGTCAGAGAAGTAGATCCTACATGCTTCAACAAAGATCTTGCATGTTGCAGTGAAAAGCGAAGATCCCACATGCTACAACAAGGACCCGGTGCAACCAAATAAATACATAATTTTTCTTAATGTGTCTTTTAACCTACCTCATTTTGGGGCGGTCTGCTAAGCGCAGTGCATAACCAAAACACCATCCACCTGGTACACAGCGGGCGCAAAGTGAAAGAACAATTAAATCAGCTCTGACATAACATGCAGCCCACAGCCCTCAGTTTAACAGCTGCTGCTACTCAAATTATGTGGAAGGGGAACAAACAAAGAGAGACTGGTGCAAGAGGCAGGTATATTCCTGCAAGTGAAAAATAACGAAATCCACTACGTCCACAGTGGGTATGCGCTGAGCCCTGGGCTTGACTCTTGCATTCCATCAAATTCCACAGAAATGACAAATGAAATATAAAATTAAGAATAAATCTATTTTCAAAATCTGGAAAGTGGGGATGGATGCCATCATTCAAAAAAAAATTTTGTTTTGCAGTATTTCTGGAAAAGATGTTGATAAGACAGGATCAAATTTACATAGAAATCAAATTTAGCCAGAGTTGAGAGACCAAAACCTAACTGGACCATGGTGGGAAATGCTGGATATGGGAAGGGTCTGAGCAAACCCCAAATTCAGAAGTGAGTTACTAAGAACAGAAGCAGGCACAGAATTGGCAGGTGGGGTAAGGGAAGGGTAGTGAAGTGCTGAGTTTCTAATGCAACTTGAAGAATGTGAAGAGAAACGGGGATGTCCCTGGCGGCTCAGTGGTAAAGAATCTGCCTGCCGATGCAGGAGACAGGGGTTTGATCCCTGGTCTGGGAAAATCCCTCATACCACAGAGCAACTGAGCCCATGCACCACAACTATAAGCCTGCGCTCTAGAGCCTGGGAACCAGAGCTACCGAAGACCTCTCACCCCAGCGCCCAGGCTCCCCGACAATGAGAAGCCAGTGCACCTCAACGAGAGAGTAGTCCCTGATTGCTGCAACGAGAGAAACGTCTGCACAGCACTGAAGACCCAGCAAAGTCAAAAAAAGAAAAAAAAGAAAGAAAAGAGGAAGGGTATTTTTGGATCAACTGTGAAGTTCTCCATCTGCAGGGCAACTCTCTCCCCACTTCCTCAATTAAGAAAAGAAGGGTCCACCCAGCCTATTGTCCTGTTATCTGCCACCCACCCCGACAGGAAGCCTGACCAAGAGCAATGCCACGGATCCCTTCTCCATCCTCTTCTTACCACGTGGCATCCCAGCCCAGCCCAACCACTGCAGTCAGGCGGAGGCTGCTGCTGCTGCTAAGTCGCTTCAGTCGTATCCAACTCTGCGCGACCCCATAGACGGCAGCCCACCAGGCTCCTCTGTCCCTGGGATTCTCCAGGCAAGAACACTGGAGTGGGTTGCCATTTCCTTCTCCAGTGCATGCATGCATGCTAAGTCACTTCAGTCATGTCCGACTCTGTGCGAGCCCATGGACAGCAGCCCACCAGGCTCCTCTGTCCATAGGTTTCTCCAGGCAAGAATACTGGAGTGGGTTGCCATTTCCATCTCCAGCTTATGGCAATATATGCACGTGTGTATGCAAACATAGGTATAACATGGCCAAACAAATGCACGCCCGAGAGGAGGCCCAAGAGCAAATCTCATTACTTGGGACAACAGCATGTGCGTCTCCAAGAAGGCAGAAGCAGCCAAACCCAACGTGCAGACCAGAAGGTCCATGCATCTCCGTCTAAAGGTGGTCAGCTCTTGCCCAACACCAGGATCATCATCGGGGACATCACGTTGTGAGAGTACGTCCAGAAACATAATTGCTGAAACAAACACAAGTTAGATTCAATTTAAACAGAAAAGCAGAAACAGTGGCATAGAATGAAATTAAAAATAAATCCATCATTCAGAAGATCAAATCAACGAATCCTCCCAACATAAAGAATGAAAATATAACCTGATAAAATCAGCCCAGAAAAAGTGGAACCTCGAAAAGTACAGACTAAAATCCAAACAGCCACAAGTCCTTTCTCCTAGAAAAGAGAATGAAGAATAAAAAGGATGTATACAAAGCAGTAAAATGGAAAGGCTTTAGAGTAGAAATCTCTAAGAAAAATATACACCTAAATACAAGCAGGCTGCTACACTTCTTAATTTAAGAAGAAAATTCCAGGCATACATGGAAGATCAGGTAAAGAAGAAAAAGAATCACTGGCACAGAGTTCTCGTCTGGGACTGTAAGTTCTGAACTGAGACCAAGGAATACTATACAGTCATTAACAAAAAAGGAAGAGGGAGTGGAGGGAAGGGAGGGGAGAGAGGAGCAGATTTCTGTACCACGTGGAATGGTCTCTAAGGTCTGTAACGAGTGTACGGCAAGGCACAAGGCTCTGTGTACAGTACGCTGCCATTTGACTTTCGAAAGGAATACATGCGTGTACTTTCATATTCATGCATAACATCTACCTCTAGAAAGTTTCTCCACAAACTGGTAAAACTGGTGGCTTCTGGGGCTGGAAACCTGCTGCCAGAGGAAGGGAAATGATGGGGCCTGGGCAAAGGGGAGACTTTTCATTGGATAAAATCTTGTATCTTCTGAATTTTGTGCCATGGCAGTGCACTGGCTATACCACACACCAAAAATTTTCAATCACACTCCCTCCCTCCTTCCTCCCCTTCTCACACACACACTCAAATTTAAAGTAAAAAAGACAAGCTATAGAATGGGAGAGAATACAATACACATATCTGATAAGCACTTGTATCTAGACTATATCAAAATCTCTTAAAAAGAATATATGTGAGATATATATATACAATGAAATGTTATTCAGCCTTAAAATAGAATATTCTGCCATTTGCAATGACATGAATGAACATGGAGAATATTATTAATATTATGCAAAGTGAAATAAGTGGGTCACAAAAAGACAAATTCTGCCTGATCCCACTGATCTGAGGAATCTAAAATAGTCCATTTCATAGATGCAAACAGTGGAATGGTGACTACCAGGAACTGGGGAAGGGGAAGATGGGGCGGTATTAGCCCCCATCTTTTCATTATGCAAGACAGAAAGTACTAGAGATCTAATGTACAGCAAGGCATCCACAGTTAACAGTAGTGAGTCTCCCCTGGTTAACACTGCGCTTCCACTACAGGCGGTGTGGGTTCGATCCTTGGTCAGGGAAATTCTGCATGCAATGAGGTGTGGTCAAAGAAAAAAATTAAAAAGAAAAAAAACAATACTGTATTGTACACTTTAAAATTTGCTAAGAAGGTAGATCTTATTACAAATAACAATATTAGTAATAGCAATATAAAGAGGGTAGGAGGATACTTTTGGATATGATGGACATGTTTATGGCATAGACTATGGTGACAATTTCAGCAGATACATACTTATCTCCAAACTCAAATTATATACATTAAACATATACAGCTTTCTGTATGCCGATCATACCTCAATAAAGTGATTTTTAAAAGAAGAATATGTAACTAGTTCAGTATATATATTATATTCAATATATACAGTATATATATTATATTCAATATATAGATAGACACCTACATATCTCAATAAGAAAAACAGCCCAACAAATATACGCAAAAGATTTGAAGATACTTCGCAAAACATATACAAATGACCAATTAGCATGTGCAAATAGGTTTAACATCATTAGTAACCACATAAAAAAAAACTAAAGTGGCAATGAGACACGAGTATGCATCCACTAGACTTGATCAAACAATACCAAGTCTCAGCAAAGACATGGAGCTGCTGGAACTCTGGGACACTGCGACTCCACTCTGAGGTACGTACCCAAGAGGAATGAAAACCTGTCAACTGAAGACAGGAACATGAATGTTCACAGCAGTTTTATTTGTGTCTGAGAACGCGTCCATTCCATCTAACTCATACAATTCACTGACACAGAACTGTTCACACTATTTCTTTATAATCCTTTATTATTTATTATTGTCTACTCTTTCATTTATGATTTTAGTACTTTGAATTGTCTCTTTTTCTTGGTCAATTCCAGCTAAACGCTGCCAATTCTGTTGATTGTTTTCAAAGAATGAAATTTTGGTCCTATTAATTTTCTCGATTGCTTCCCTATCCTCTATTCCATTAATTTCCACTCTAATCTTTATTTCCTTCCTTCTGTTTACTTTAAAGGTTAGTTTGCTCTCCTTTCTTCAATGTATAGCTTAATTTGTAACAGCCCAAAGCTCAAAACAACCTACATATTCATTAATGAGTGAACAGAAAACAGATAGCGATTACATTCATTCAATGAATGAATGCAGTCAATATTTTTTTTAAAAAAGAACTATAGATAGAGCAACAATATAAAGTCATCATGTTGAAAGAAACTAGACAAAAAGAGTATATGTTTTATGATTCCAATTATACAAAATTCCAGAAAGTACAAACTAACATAGTGACAGAAAGCAGATCACTGGTTAACTAGGCCAAAGGCGAGGGAAAATATGAACTGCAAAAGTGCATGAAAACCTTTGTAGGTGATGCTCTGTATCTGGATTGTGATAGCAGCTCCACAGGTGTATATGCAAGAGTCAAATTAATTGAATCATATACTTAAATGACACAGTTATTTTATATAAATTACACCCCAAGAAGTTACTTCTCAACAATGCTTTAAATTTATGTTTTTAAAGTGGAAAAGAAGGCAGTGGGGGCAATCTCTGTATATGTCTCAAGAGGAAATACTCAGCCAAGTTACCATTCAGACAAGAAAAGAATAATATATACCATTCAGCTGTTGTTATATAATATATACCATCCAGGATGGTTGTGTTTTTTTCAGTAAGTTACTCTCAGACATAAAACATAGTATACTGAAAAATAAATCAGATAAAGATTTGTTTGAGAAAGAAAACATTCGTTTAAGGGAGAGCTGATGCTACTGTGAAATTTGACTCAACTGTTAAAAAGAATTCATAAAATAGAAGAGGCATTAATCTAAAAAAAAATTTGATCACAATTAGGAACTCAATAATTTCACTAAAACCTAAAAGAGGAAGTAAAACCTAACCCAAGGTCTCTCCTTGTTCTGGAGAAAGTTACAGATACTAATTAAACCTTGATTATGGTAGAAGAATATAATTATAGACATTAGTCAAATAGAAACAGGAAACAGAACTTGGAAGAAAAGAAAACTGAACAAAAGCACACTTGATCAATGTATCCAGAGTTAGTAAAAGGGGAAAGAAAACAAAAAGATAGCATAATAAATAGAAAATAAAGAATAAAAGTAAAATTCCACATAAAATATTAGCAAACTGAATCCAAGACTAAGTAGGATTCATCCTAAGAATAAAAAGTATTAGGAAACTAATTATATTAAAATATTGATGCAGAAAAAATAATTTTCATAGATGCTAGTGAGGCATTTTATTAAACCCAATTCCATTCCTAATTTTTTTAAATTGGTAAGCAATGAACACACAAAAAAACTTTAACTTGATAAGAAAACAATAGCAAACATATCTAATGAGAAAATACTCTATCTATCCCCTTCAACAAGAAACAAGATAAAAATGCCCTCACTATTTTAAGAATTTCCATAGGTCTTGGTCAGTGCAATAAAATGAAAAATATATATTTTAGGAAAGAAACATTCAGTTGCAAAGTATATGATTCTCTTGGATTTCCAAGTATAAAATAAATGAAGAATGATTCAAAACATGTTAGGAATTCAATAAGGTGGCTAAGTGCATGACAAAATTTCAAAAACAAATAGCTTCTCTATATACAGGCAATAAGAAACTGCAATTAACAGTAATTTTTATTTTAGAACTTTATCTTTTGATCTTGGGGCAGAGGAAGATAAACAGGAACCTGAAAAGCCCTGAAATGCAATGGTCTGTCCAAAGGGGATTTGGCTAGAAGCACCTAGAACAGTGCCGGGCACTGGATAAATATTTTATGAATAAATGAATGGAATATGAGCTTCCTGATTAGGTCTGGTTCCTCTCATCTACTTCCTCTAGGAGGGAGTTCTGTTTTCTTGTCAGTTGAAACAGACCTTTCTTCTCAAGGTATACAGCTCACACATCAGAAAGATTTCTCTTTTCCTTTCTAGCATCATGTTGAACGAGCCAAGAGTAATTTACTCTTATTCAAACAAAACGAAAATCAAATAAAGGAGAGGAAGTGAAAATATCTACCATAATCAAGTCATGGCAATAATCAGATCAATGGTAATGTAAATATGACATGATTGTGAATGTTTATTGTGAGCTGTTTATTGGTTAAAGCTATCTATAATCTGGCCTTGAAGTGCAGAAAATAAGCCTAGAGCTGACTCAAAGTTTTCTTTCCCACAATTTATGCATTCTTTCTGTAGAACTGGGTCTATTTCCTCTTCCTTCTGTGAAGTCTTATAAAAATTCTTAACTATACAACCTTGCTATAGTCCAGGAAGCATTTTTCTTTTCTTTCATCTATACTGTTATGTTCTGGATGTTAACCAGATGATGTGCACCACATGATGCACGTATGCCTACCACTGGCACCTATCAAAACAGGCAAGGAATCTTTGCAGTCATCTAAAATATGCTGCTCGTATCAATTACAAGGATCAGTTATGGGGCTTTCCTGGTGACTCAGTGGTGAAGAATCCAACTGCCAATGCCAGGGACATGGGTTCGATCCCTGATCCAGGAGATCCCACATGCCACAAAGCAACTAAGCCCATACACCACACTACTGAAGCCCACACGCCCTAGAGCCCACGCTTCACAAGAGAAGCCTGCACGCCTCGACTAGGGAGCAGCCCTCGCTCTCTGCAGCCAGAGAAAAGCCCAGGCAGCAACAGCGACCCAGCGCAGCCAAAAATAACAACTGAGTAAATGAAGTTATGAGAACAGCTTCTGGGGCCTACTATGCATGTCATTAACTACCAGAACCACCTTGCTAGGCTTCCCTGGTAGCTCAGACGGTAGAGAATCTGCCTGCAATGCAGGCGACCCAGGTTCGATCCCTGGGTTGAGAAGATCTCCTGGCTGATGAAATGGCAACTCACTCCAGTATTCTTGCCTGGAGAATCCCAGAGACAGAGGAGCGTGGCAGGTTACAGTCCATGGATCCCAAAGAGTCAGACATAACTGTGCAACCAAGCAGGTATGCACGCACTATAATTCCCATTTTATTGACAGGATAACAGAGGCTCAGGGCAGGTAAGTGACTTCCCAGCCAGTATGATTGTAGTAGGACTCCCTTGGCTAACTCTCAAGGTTCCATGTTTTTTTTTTCCTACTCAGCTACAGGGCTTCAAACCTACATTACTCTAACTTCTCTAATGTAACAGTTCAAAATTACTTTGATTTGGAACCAGAGGAGCAAAAAAACTTTATTCCTCTTGCTGCTGGCAACATTGTTTCTCACGATGGACAGATTCTCTCTATCCATTTCCTGCAATATCATAGACCTACAGAGAAATGAAGTTTCCCTGATTCATGAATAAGTCAACAGCAAGACTCTCCTGTCAGTTTCACCACACTTTAACCTCCAAGACAGTTTAAAATGGACAGTCTTGTGATTTTGTTTTAAATGAGCAGCCAGCCTGTCAAGGTCAACACCTGAAAACATATTCAGCTATGTGATACCAGAACTGGTTTATATAAAATGCAAACACTGCTTCTACAACTTACAATCTAGGGACACTGTGGTGTGTCTTTAATGAATGCTATCCTTTTCCATTCACACATCCAAGAGGAGAATGATTTAAGAGAAACAAAAAACGGTGGCTACCTTCTTCAGAGTCAGGTTGAAAGTGGAGATGTGACCATTTTGCTCAAACCACAGCACTTGAGACATGCTAGTAATCTGTGGGGACTTTCCTGGTGGTTCAGTGGCTAAGACTCCACACTCCCAATGCAGGGTGCCCAGATTTGATCCCTGATCACAAAACTAGATCCCACACACCACAGCTAAAAGGATCTCATATGCCAGGACTAAGATCAAGCCAAATAAATAAAAATAAAGATTAAAGAAAAAAAGAAATCTGTAGATGCATGTTAGCCCCAAATTTGGATCTCAGTCTAAAAATCTAAACAATCCCGTCTAAAATACTATATAAAATACTACCTAGGTTACTCAAAGAACTCCACAGATACCTACAATAATGTGCCAAGCCTCCCAGAAGACCTGGGAAGGAGAATTTGGTTACACTGAAAAAGTCAAGGCCACTGCACTGTTTCAGACAGATGTCAGTCTATCCCTAACATATGCATGCATGCACGCTAAGTCGCCTCAGTTGTGTCCGACTCTGTGTGACCCCACGGACAGCAGCCCACCAGGCTCCCGTGTCCACGGGATTCTCCAGGCAGGAAGACTGGAGTGGGCTGCTGTTTCCTCCTCCATCACTAACATAACCGCCCCCTTGTACCACGTCTTCCATCCGCACTTGTTTGTAAGTTGATCACCCCTCTATCTAAAAAGCTTCAACGAAGCCCAGAACCCCTCAGCAGGATAAGGACTGCTATGAGGAAAACTGGGAGGGAGAAGAGTTGACATCACTGGCCGAAAACGCTCCTCCTTCACGGTGACAGGCAAGGTCCACGGCGGCCCTGTGGTCAGGGAGGGTGGGGGCAAGGCAAGAAACAAGGGTCTGACAAGGTGCGGACAGCTGGTGAAACTAGACAAGGTCCTGCTCCTCCTCGGTGACTTGAAGCAGGAAAGAAAAAATGTCTTAACCGTGGGGAAGAAAATATAGTTCAGAAAACTGAATGATCATTGGGAGAAAGGGTAAAAGCTCACTCTGAGCCAGTATTCACCCGTATTTGATGCAAACAGGTTAAAGTCTACAGGAAAGGGCTTCCCTGGTGGCCCAGTGGTTAAGAATCCACCTTGCGATGCAAGGGACACTGGTTCGGTTCCTGGTCCGGGAAGATTCCACACGCCTCAGAGCAGCTAAGCCTGTGGGTCGTAACCACCGAAGCCTGCGTGGCCTAGAACCTGTGTTCCACGACAAGAGAGGCCACCGCAATGAGAAGACTGTGCGCCAAAACCAGAGAAGAGCCTCCACTCTCCACAACAAAAGCAGAGCCCGCACAGCAGGGAAGACCCAGCCAAGCCAAAAATAGACAAATATTAACAAGAAACCACAGAAGAGCATCGTCTCTTCTCTCCCCTCAGCTAACAGCCGAGCTGTGTCCTCTTTAGGTCCGCACTGTTTTAACTGTTTTCAGGCAGGAACAACGCACACGTCCCACCCCACGTGACTGCGAGTAAAAAGCCCCATGTCTCTTTTTTAAATAGTTTTTATTGGAGTCTAGTTGCTTTACAATATGGTGTTTCCACTGTACAGCAAAGTGAATCAGCCACATATATCCACATATGCCCTCTTTTTTGGATTTCCTTCCCATCTAGGTCGCCAGAGAGCACCAGAGTTCCCTGTGCTATCGGTAGGTTCTCACTAGTTCTCCGCTTTATACACAGTATCAGTGGTGTATACATCGACTATTTGAAACACAGTTACACAAGGGTTAGTCAAGTTTTCCCTTTTCCATCAAAACCAGCTATTACTAACCAAATTAGGAAGAGCGAAGGAGGGCTCTTTCTCTCTGATTTGGTCAGACAGCCTGCAAGGAAGGAAGACTACACTCTCAAAGGGTCAGAGAATGACCTTCTGAGGCGCATCAGCACACCCTTCCGAGGCGAGTGTACACATTCACACCTCTCACGCATGCACACAAGCGACAGCAGCCCTCTTGTGGTTTGTAACATTTCTTTTTTTACTTACTATATCTTGCCATTACGGCATGAGTGTGTGTGTGTGTGTGTACTCTTTTTAATACATTTTAAAGATTATCATGGTTTACACAACTAACTTCCTATTGGTGGATATTTAGGCTCCTCATCTTTTGCCATTAAAATAATATTGCAACAAATACATTTGCACACGTTGTCTATTTATTGAGTCAGCACGTACCTGGGTACTCACCCCATCCTAGGCTTTGTTCATGCACTGCCATTACGACAGCAAGCAATCAGAGCCCCCGCCCTCACGGAGTTTACAGTACAGTGTAGGAGACACACATGTCTGAGGGTGCATTCCCTCCGAGTGAATCAGAGGATCCTTTTAAAGCAACTGATCTCAAACTTGGTTACACGTTATAATTCTCTGGAAAACCCTTTTTAAGAAATACTGGTCTCTGGACCATCCTAGATTCATTGGATCCAAATTTCTTGAGATGGGGCGCAGGCAACAGCATTGTCTAAAAAGTCCTCAGATGATGAGTGTTTAGCTACATACATCTCGATTAGGATATTCACAATGACAATGGAAATGAAGAAGGACATTTAAAGAATAGTGATGTCAGCTGTTCTCGCCTTCTGAGATGGCCTACACACAGTGTCTGTGGAGTGTGTTTCTTTCTAAATAAATCCGCTTCTTACCTCTCACTTTGTCTCTTACTGAATTCTTTCTGCAATGAGACATCGAGAACCTGAGCTTCGTTGAGTCCTGAGACCAGTTCGAGGGGATCGCACCTCGGCTGCATCAGGCTGCTGTAAAGAAGACCTGGAGAGACAGCCTGGGCAAACACCTCCTTGACTGCTCGCACGAACTTCTCTCTGACCTGAAGCTTCTCTTCTGAAAACACAGCAAAAGTGCGGCCAGGGATATGCAGGCCATGGTAGTGAGCCTCCACAACAGGGCACACAGCCGCCTACAGGCAAAAGACCTAGATTCCTGCATTTTTAGGAAAAATCTGCTCTTGCTAATACTTGGGCCCTGTACCTTTTTTTTTTCCAAAAAAAAAAAAAAGATGTTATATACAAAAACAGGGTGTTTAAAAAAAGAGGCAAAGAAAGATGTGGTTTCAAATACTTTCACCATAGGGAGATTATAATATGCTAAAAACAAGAATCACAAAAATACCTGGGAAGATGTGTTTAAAGCTAGAAATGAAGATGTGGGAGTCCTACGCTCTGCTGCGGCAGTCAAGTCCATCCAGAGATGAAACCTAAGGAACTGGCAAAGGGCAGGAAGCATGGCTGGAGGGGCTCACCGTCGGAGCTTAGAAGGAAGGAGAGGAGGGCCCAGAGAAGCAGGGGCAGAGCAGGGGAAGGAAGGCCGAGAGAGGAGAGAATTAATTCATCCAGTGAATGAAGCATCCACTATGTGCCAGGCTCTGGGCCGTGAACAGAGTTTAAGACACTCAGAGAAAAAAAGCATTGAGGGGAAGTTGTTTAATGATATCACTCAAGGAAAATGAGCCCTGAACCAAGGGTCTAGAAACCTGGGTCCTAACCTCAACTCTGCCACAAACCAGCTGGGGGACCCTATCTGATAAATCACTCCTCTCTCCGAGTCACAGTTTCCTCCACTGAAAAGAAAGGGTCTTGGAGGGAGAGACCACGGAGTCCTCTGAGGCTCTAAAGGCCTGGGTTGTTAATGGCACAAAAACAGCCACTGCGGTTTCTCCCTGGGCTGTGAGTGGTCGAGGCAGGACCCGGCCCGTGGGGCTGGATGCTGAGGCAAGAGGCAGCAGATGGCGAGGCAGATGGAAGCAGGGCACAGAGACTGCTCATCCAAGGAGCCTGCCGGTGACGGGAGAGCGAGCGGGCAGGAGGCAGCGACCCTTGGGAGACTTCTCTAACAAGGGAGGCTGGTAGGGGATGAGGAAGAGGCTGGAAAAAACCAGAAACTGAGATGAGGGAAGAGACAGAGTAAGACACACAGGGGCTGGTTTCATTTCCCTTGGCCTGAAACTGTGTTTTGTGTAAGAAACACAACCTATAGTGCCTAATGCAAATAAATGCTCAAAACAGTGGGGAGCGGGTTTGGAAAATGATGCCAGTTTGCGCAGTTGTGGTGGTGAAGAGAGTGGGCTCTAAGGCTGGACAGACCCAAGTTCAAATCCCAGCCCCACTCTCTTCTAGCTCTGTGACCTTGAATATGTAAATGCAACTTCACCTTTCAAAGCCTGTGCTTCCCCAGCTGTCCAGGAAAAAGCGGACAGTAAATGCATGCTAGGGGAGTGCTCCGGGAGGAGGCAGTATGGCTCCCAACCAAAAGAGGTGCTCCCTAAAGCTCTGTAATGATCACAGACACACGCTACTATCATCTCTGGGCAAAGGTGACAACTGAGGGGACACCCTCGATGGGGAAGACATCGGAACAGAAGGAAAAGAGAAGAGAAGCAACACTTAGGGACATGACAACAGTCCCAAGCAGATGTTAAACATGACAGTCTGGGCATACAGGAGACCATGTTAAGTTAGTCTAGATGTTGACTGGGGGATGGAGTGTTCCGGGCAAGCCCTACAGTCAACCCAGAATGGAGCCAGCCTGGGGGACCCCAACTCACTGCAAGCATACCCCCAGAATGGCAACAGTCCTGACCCAAGACTGAGATGGGCAAGAGGTGATTTTAACAGGACCTGAACACCAGGATGTCCGAAGGATGCACTCAGGGCCAGCTTCACAGAGACCCCACGCTCCGAAGGATTTCACACTAGGCTTAATGCTCTGCTACTGCTACCTTGAAATTCTCAATAATTTTTTTTAACACGGGGGTAAGAATTTTCATTTTGCACTGGGCCCCACAAATTATATGGCCAATCTTGGATATACATACACTGGTAAAGAACAGTCACTGCATTAACATGCATATAATAAAAGCTAAAGGACAAAAAAACTTACTATTAACTCAGGCCAAAAAAACAATTATTCAGATCATTGAAATCCCAACACTGACTAATTCAGAACGCAAAATGCAGTTGTTACCTTTAATAGCTAACCCAAGACCTCCTTCCAACGTGCTTCACTCAAAAATTTCTTTAATACATTACTCTGACTACCCCCCGGCATTCAGCACGCACCCCTGTCATCATGTTAAACAGCAAGGACTCACTTGGACTTCCCTGTCTCCCTTCCTGGACCTTGAGTGGCTAGAAGGTAAGGTCATCTGTTCATCTTTGCACTCCCCAAGCGTGGCACATTAGAGGCCCATGTAAATCTCTGAGGAATGAACAAAAAGCCCAAGCATCCTTCACTAGTCCTGACGCAAGTCATGAAATAAACAAGATTTACCGGGTGGGAAAGCGCAAAGAAAAGGCTGCTATACCGCATTTTGCAGCACAGATGCTGACACAGCAAGATGATAAGCCTAATTCCTTAGAGCATCGCTAGTCGTATTCGACTCTTCTGTGACCCCATGGACTATAGCCTGCTGGGTTCCTGTGTCCATGGGATTTTCCAGGCAAGAGTACAGGAGAGGGTTGCCATTTTTCCCTCTCCAGGGGATCTTCCTGCTTTGGTAGGTGGATTCTTTACCACTGAGCCACCAAGGAAGTCCTCCTGAGAACATACCTCTTGCCTAATTAAATAGCCTGAAAAGAGGGTCTAGGTTTCCATTTTCACAATAAAACAATTATTCTACAACCCATTTTTATTCTATATATCCAGGAAGACATTTTCACCTGGAATGTCTGAGCCCTGACCTGTCCCAGGCAATTGTTATTTCCAAAATGTAGGTATCTTAACTCCCAAGGAACACAATGCCTCCCACAGCACATAATACAGAGGAGCCATTCGAACACATGGACAAAGATTCACACTAGCACTTCAAGTATTAAAATGGTCTATGATTCCAGTAAGAAATTATATTTAAAAGTATACACACCCTCAAAGGGGAAAGAATAATTTTTTCAGCAAGTGATACTGAGAAACTGGATATTCACATGCAAAAAATGAAATTGGACCCTCTTCTTAAAACCATATACAAAAATTAACTCAAAATGGACTAAAGGCCTAAACCTAAGACCCAAAACTACAAAACTTCTACAAGAAAACATAGGGGGGGAAGCTTTATGCCACTGAAATTGGCAGTGATTTCTTGGCTATGACACTAAAAACACAGAACAAAAGCAAAAATAGACAACTGAGACTATGTCAAACTTAAAAAAAATTTGTGCAAAGGATGAAATCAAGAGAGTTAACAGACAAACTACGGAATGGGACAAAACATCTGTATATCATGTATCTGATAAGGAGTTAATATCCAGGATATAAAAAGAACTCCTACAACTCAACAATAAAAAAAATCAAATAATCTGATTTTGAATAGACATTCCTCCAAAGATGATAATACAAACAGCCAACAAGAATATGAAAAGATGCCCAGCATCCTCAGTCAGAGAAGAGAAAATCAAAACCACAAGATACAACCTCGTAGTCATTAGGATGGCCAGTACCAAAAAAATGGAAAAAAATAAGTGCTGGTGAGGATGCAGAGGAACTGGAATCGTTGAGCACAGTTGGTGTGACTGTAAAATGGTGCAAACACTATAGAAAACAGTACGGAAGCTTCTCAAAACTTTAAAAATAGAATCAGCATATGATCCAGTTTTTATATATAAACTTTTGGGTTTATACATCCAAAAAAAAAAAAAAATGAAGACAGGATCTTGGAGAGATAGCTGCAGATCCACTGCAGCACTGGCAAGAGGCAGAAGTAACCTAAATGCCACCAATGGATAACCGACTTTTTTAATGTAGTGTATACATACAATGGAATATTTTTCAGTCTTAAAAAAGAATATCCTGTTACATGCTACAACATGGATGAACCTTGAGAACATTATTCTAAGTGAAATGAGCCAGTCACAACAACCACAAATGCTGTATGATTCTATTTATATGAAGAATCTAAAGTAGAGGCTTCAAATTCATAAAGACAGTGGAATGGTGATTACCAGGGCCTGGGGGGAGGGAGATAATGGGAGCTGTTATATTTCATGAGTATGGCGCTTTAGTTTTGCAAGATGAAGAACTTTGGAGATCAGTTTCACGACAATATGAATATATTTAACACTACCGAACTATATCCAATACTTTGGCCACCTGATGTAAAGAGCCGATTCACTGCAACAGACCCTGATGCTGGGAAAGACTGAAGGCAGAAGGGAAAGACAGAGGATAAGATGGTTGGATGGCATCACTAACTCAATGGACATGAGTTTGAGCAAAACTCTGGGAGCCAGTGAAAGACAAGGAAGCCTGGCGTGCTGCAGTCAATGGGTCGCGAAGAGTCAGACATGACTGAGCGACTGAACAACTGAACTAAATACCTAAAAATGGTTGAGATGATTAAAAAAAAAAAATCAGGGTATTTACAACCATCTAATTGTACATTCATGTCTAAAACTACTACTAATTTCAAATGTCAAAATTATTGTCGAAAATTAAATAAACTGTATTTCCTATCTTTTTTTTTCGGCCTCACTGCAGGGCAGCTGGAATCCGAGTTTCTCAAACAGGAATCGAAACCAAGTCTCCTGCATTGGAAGCATGGAGTCTTAATCACTGGACCACCAGGAAGTCTAGTGTCTTTTTTTTTTTTTTTTTAAGTATACAGTGGACCCTTGAACAACATGTGGGTCCTCTTATTATTGGATTTTTCTCACTACAAAATCCAAGGTTGATTGAAACCATGGACGTAGAACTGTGCTGACTATAAAGTTAAAATATGGATTTTCAACTGTGTTGGAGTCAGCACCCTAATCTCCAAAGTGTTCAAGGGTCAACCATATATATCTAAGAAACAACCCAAATGCTCATTAACTGCTGAATGGATAAACAGAAAGTAGTCTATCCACACAATGGAATATTATTCACCCATAAAAAGGAGTCAGTACTGATACACACAACTTGGACAAACCTTAAAAACATTAGACTGAAGGCCACATGTTCTATAATTCCATTTTTATGAAATAGCCAGAATAAAAAAATTCATAGAGAACAAAAGCAGATTAGTGATTGCCAGGGGTTGGGAGTGGGGGAAATGGAGCATCTACTAATGAGAATGAAGAGTTTTCTGGGGTCACAAGCTTTCTGGGGTCCAGAGAGTCACACAAACCCTCTGGAATTAGATAATGGTGTCAGCTGTACAACCTTGTGAATATACTAAAACTCACCACATTATATGTTTCTAAAAGGCGGCTTTAATGGTCTGTGCAGACGGTATTGCTTAAAGTAGTGTGAGTTGGGTTTCTATTGTTTGCAAATGAAACTCCTGACCAGTACACCCCCTGAATCCAGTGAGTCAAAGCCCTTCTGAAACTGCCTCCCCTCCACCCACCACTCCTGCAAAAAGACACTGCCAAGGTTTGGCACAGACCGGTTCTTCTGCTCCAGTTAGCCCTCCTTTCTGTCCATTTGGGAAACATCTACTTCACCCTCCAGCTTAAACAGCATCTCCTTTGGAAAAGTCACCACGCTCCTGAGCATGGTCACTTCTTACCCCACCCCCTACATGTTATTTCCACAATAACCACGTAGATGCCATGGGTGCCCATCTGTCTCCTCTCGCTGGCCAGTTCAGTGCCCACTGGCCTGGCTTCCAACCACTAGCACCCACACTTCTTGGCCCACACTGCTTCCCCCGTTGCTGAACCTGCTTCGCCCATCCACGGGGCAGGCTGGAAAAGCGCTCAGAGACTAATGCTCCAACACCACATCCATGCAGTGGTCAGCCAGTAACTGACAAGGGCTGCTGTCTGAAAACACAGCTCCTTCCCAGGGTGGAGACAACGGCATGTTCTATACAGGCTCCCAGGACCCCCAGTTATTGCTTCTAAGGCAGTAACAACACCGAGCATTTTCATAGTGCTCACTATGTGCCAGACACTATTCTAAACTTCAGAACACTACTTTGAAATAATCCAAAATTTAACTAGGGAGACACTAAGGCGCTTCCTAGTTCCTTAACTAGGAAGGTTGAGCAGCTTGCCCGAGGCCACAGCGCCAGTGACTCTAGGGTTTTCACCTTCCGCTGCAAGCCATCTGGGTATACGCCCCCTCTCCTCGGCACTGGATCATGACTCTCTCAGAGACAGACCTTTTTATTTTTTGGTTGAACCATGCAGCATGTAGAATCTTAGTTCCCCACCCAGAGATTGAACCCGTTGCCCCCTGCAGTGAAAGGGCGGGCTCCTAACAACTGGACCCCCAAGGAAGTCCCGAGAGATCTTTTTTTTTTCTTTAATCTTTCTCAACGTCCCCAGCATCCAGCACAGAGTCAGGCATGTAACAGACACTGAAGAGGTTCAGGTTTTGAGAAGTGCCCGAACTTTGACACTCAAAGATGCAATATGCTTTTCCTGCCTCTGTGCCTTTTCTCAAATGAGAGTCCTGAAACACCTTTTCCGCATGTCACTCGTGCCCTTGTCCCCTCCTGCCCCAACACACACACACACACATTCTCTTGATCCCTGCTCTGTGGCAGCCAAAATGAGTAATTCTGTGGGCAAGGCAAAAGCGAGATAGCCCATGACTCCCCCGCCCCAGGATCTAGTAAACAAACCCAATTGTTCACATATGAGTTACTGCACCTTCGCCAAGCTGTTACTTATGTACTTATTCTGAGAGACTCATTTACCAAGGAACACCTGCCTTCCTCCCTGTAACCTCTATTAATCCCTGATCCCCCACCCTGAAGACCTTCCCTCAACCCTGTTTTGCCCTTGATCAAGCTACCACCTTTCTTCCTACAAACTGCTAGGACCTCCAGCCTTCCACTGGATTGCTAATATCCACTACGTTTAAATTCTGACCTCAGCCACTCTCCTCTCGCTTTGGATCTCTTGGGGCTACACATTCGTATAATAAAGAAGAGCTACCCGCAGGCAGCACGTGTGCTAAACCTTGAAGTCTGAGTGGGCTTTTAGCAGCAGGGTTCAGACAAACTGTCCCAACTTGACTTCCTGCTGCATTCCCTCCATCTTTACACTTGCTCACACGCGCTTCCCCAGCTATGTTCTCCCTCAGTGAGGGTGCCAGTCTCTTTCTTAGACTAGAAAACCAGCCATCCCCACTGTACCAAAACTAGTCATCTTTTCATTTTCTCGTCTTTCTTCTCTCAGGCCACAACGGCAACCTAAACCAAACTGACACCTTCTCAACTTGGCTCTCTCATGCCAGGCTCTCCCCACCCCAAGCACTGATCACACATTCCCCTGCTCAAACATTCTCACGGGCTGGCTACTGCTTAAGAAATACAACTTCCACATCAGAGCATCCAAAGCAGTCTCAGCCTCTGTCTGCTCTGTCTTCCCACCTCCTCTCTCCCTGATCCCCATCCTGACTCTCCAAACCCACTCCCGACACACAACCTGACCCAACGCAACCCCAGTGGACACAAGTCTCTTCCATCTCAGGAGCTTTGCTCAAGCTGCTCCCTGGGCCCATGATGCCTTCCCCACCCCGCACCTGAAAGCCTCCTCAAACTTCAAGGACCTGGTGAAAACACACCTCTGCCACCAAAGCTGATCTGCTGATAACACACTCTGTATTTATAATATATCCAGCAGTGGCTGACCAAGAGGAACTAAGCATCCTCCACTCCATGTCCCCAAAGTAAAATTTAATTTTCACTTCATGTTTTAAAGTAGCTGTGTTGGTCATTTTTTTTTAAAGTTTCAAGGAACAAATCAAATTGAACACAGTATAAACACAAAGGCAATCATGGGACTTCCCTGATGGTCCGGTGGTTAAGAATCTGCCCGCCAGTGGAGGGGACACAGGTTCTGTCCCTGGTCCTGGAAGATCCCACATGATGCGGAAACAACCAAGTCTCTGCACCCCAACTACTGAGCCTGCGTTCTAGAGCCCATGAGCCACAGCGAGAGAGGTCACCACAATGAGAAGCCCATGCACCCCAACTAGAGAGTAGCCCCCACTCACCGCAACTAGAGAAAGCCCGCATGCAGCAACAAAGACCTAGCACAGCCAAAAATATAAATTAACTTTTTAAAAGCGCATCATGGCCTCCTGTAACCAGGATGCCTGGGCAGATGTGCTGGCTTCAGTCACAGGCGGCACAGGAGGATCCAGGCTTCAAGTGATCTTCAGGGATCGTCCCCCTCTTCCTCTCCAACTCCACGTTCCTCTTTGGCTCCACTCTCCACATCACAGGGAACAATGGCTCACGATCCAACAAAAAGAGAGATTCTTTCCCTCCAGCAGCCATCTGAGCAAATCTCTGTTTGGTTACTTGGTTCTGCTAGGATCACGTGTCCCCCAGAGATGCTACTGGGGCCAGTGGATGCTACAGATGAAAGACCTTAAGCGGGAGGAGGAGAGAAGCCAGAATGTGTTTCTTCCCAAGCCTAACCCCTCCCCTCTGGTTCACAGAGCATCCCTGGCTGGAGCTGCTTCCTCTCAGAGCTCCCTCCTCCTGTGGTCTCCGCACTGGCTCGGCTGTCCAGCCATGGTCTAGTTCCCGCAGAAGCTCCTGGATTCTGCTGACCTCACCGCCTCCCGCCCCCCCACCCCCGCCCCTTGGCTGACTGCAGCTTCCTGCTATTCCCAGGCTCTGGGTTACCTCCTTGTCTTTGGCATGACTTCAGCACGTCTTCCCAGCACCAATGTAATTAACTCCCTGCATTATAGTCTCTCGGTTTGAAAAAACCTGCTGTAGTTTTTAACTCCCTGACTAGACCACAACCAATACTCCAGCTGACAAAGAACAGACAGAAATGTACCAAGGAAACGTGAAGGGGTCAGTAACAGGGAATAACAAATACCACTACCACCACCTCACAGCTATTCAAGGCTCACTATGCATCAGGCGCTACTCTGAGTATGAACTCACTGCATCTTCGTATCAACCCTGTGATGGAGGTACTCAGTTCTGTTACCCCCTTTTCAGAGGAGAAAACTGAGGCTCAGAGAGGTTAGATAACTCACTGTCACAAAGACTACACATGGTGGGGCTGGGATTCAAACCCAGACAGCCTGGCTGCTGAACACTCTAAAACACAAATCCCAGCGAGGACAGAGTTTCAAGCACAGGGTTACTCAGCACGATCAAGTGCTGGTCAACCTATCAAGAGATGAGGGAAGACAAAGGCATGAAGTGCCTACTGGATTTGGCAATAAGGAAGTCACAAGGGACCTGTGGTAAAGCCAGAGGCCAGGAAGCAGTAGGCTGAGTAAGCCAGAGGTTAGGAACTACAGACAAGAGGGGCAAACCTTTCTTTCAAAAGGCTCTCAAGAGGAGTCACAGAACAGGGTGTGAGATGGATGAAGGAAGCATCATAAGAGCTGCCTTTGCTCTTACTTTGCTTTAGAAGCGAGAACAACTTGAGGACGTTTAAACACTCATGGAATGCAGACACAGACCCGCAGACATGGAAAACCACCTTATGGTTACCAAAGGGGAAAAGGGTGGGGAAGGGATAAATTCAGAGCTTGGGATTAACGTACACACTAGTATATTTAAAACAGAAAACCAACAAGGACCTGTGGTATAGCACAGGGAACTACATTCAATATTTTTTAATAACCTATATGGGAAAAGAATCTGAAAGATACGTATGGATATAGGTACAGAAACTGAATCACTGTGCTTGTACGCCTGAAATTAACACACTGCTAATCAAACATACTTCAATTTAAAAAATAATTTTAATTAAAAAAATTTTTTTCTTTAAATGTTTAAAAAATTGATGGGAATGAGCCCGTTGACAGGGAGTGTGAAGACACAGGAGTGAGGGCAGGCCAACAAAAAGCAGGGTCTCTGAGAGACCAGAGCAGTGGGCCGTACCTGTAGTCCAGGATGGGCCTCAGAATCTCTTCTACTGCAACCCGGGTGGGGGGTACAGAAAGAAAGGCCACGGATTCTGATCCTCCTGCGTTTGGTGAAAGGAAGTTCTTTTACAGCAGCTTCTTAACTTCTCTAAGAGAGAAAGTGAGGCCAACAGAATGAACAGGTGGAGTGGAGGCGGGGTGCAAGATGTGAGGAGCAAAGCTTCCATCAGCCACGGTGCAGAATGGGAGGAAAGAAAGGAGGGCCCAGCCCAACATCCCCTAGGGAAGGAAATGGCAACCCACTCCAGTATTCTTGCCTGGAAAATCCCAAGGGCAGAGGAGCCTGGTGGGGTCCTTATAGCCCATGAGGTCACAACGAGTCAGACACGACTAGGCAACACAACGACAAGCCCAACATCACCAAGGCCCCGACTGTGCTTGGAGGCCGTGAGGCTGCACTGGCGGCAGCTCCCAAGGCTCGGGCAAAAGGCAGGAACAAACGGAAGGACCCAGACTGGACGGAGGAGGAGGAGGGTGAGGGCACTGCGTCATGGACAGAGGAAACTGACAGGCTGAGCCGTGGAACCTAGAGGAGACCGGTGAGCACAGGGCTTCGGGGAGCAGGTGCAGCCGGTTCCCACTGACTGGCAGGAGGACTGGCGAGGTAAGAGCTCTCCGACAGCACTCTTTCAGAGCGGGCACGCTGCAGGTGTCACGGTGCGAGGGCGTGGCCACAGGAGGACAACTGAACTGGGAAGAAGGATGAAGGTGAAAGATACGAGGTCCAGCAACTGACAGTTTGAGAGATTTGGACAGAGTTCTTGCAGTGAAGATATAACTGAAGATAGCTGGGGGGTTAAAGATTTTAACGAATAACAGAAACAGGGAAGTTACGAAGAAGCAGGGAAGAAGGCGGCAGTGGAAGGTCTGTAATGGACATTTGTGAAACAACAGATGCTTGTCCAACATTCATTCATTCCTCCTCCTCCTAGTAGCATCCTGACCCTGCTTAGGAAACCACCCTCTTCTCCCCAGGCACAAAGAGGGCTTCCAAAATACGAGCAAGAGTCTATGCCTTAACTCTAAGTCCAGGGGGTGAGGGTAGGAACATAAGTGCTCATTTTATTATTCTTTAAACTGTATAGGCACATTTATTAATACAGATAACATTTATATACTTCATCTATATTTATACTCACAGTTAAAACATACACACAAAAACTTCCCTTCTCCACCCTCCAAAGATAAGGACCTGGCCCAGGCCTTGGGCAACCAGTTACAAAGAGTCAACACCTGACCCAATTCAGGTCCAGAAGACTCGAGCCCAGAGCTTTGGCTGGAATTATTAATATCAGGAAAGAGGTGCTCTCTCTCAGCTGGAGTTGCAAACCTTGTCTGTAGACTGTATCCCTTCACCGGCTTGAGAACATCACCAGTTAACACAGAGAGAAGGAAGCAGAGCTGAGTCGGGAAGTGAGAGACTCCCAGCATCGTTTGAATACCTTGTTCCAGCCATTCCGGAAACCAAAATACCTGGGGCTTTTCAACACGAGCCAAGAGATATTTTTTTCTTTTCTTTCCTTCAGCCAGTTTGCACTCAGTTTACGTCCTTTTGACTAAAAGGAAACTAAATTCAGTGGATCAGTCAAATAAAGGATTCTCAATTCAACAGCCTGTGTGATCCTTCAATACTTAATTCAAGTATTCTTGCCCTCCTTCTGTTGAAGTCCCTGCAAAGGTACTCAAAGTCAAGGCAGAAGTTGAGACTGGCATACCGGGCCCTAGATCATCTGGCCCCCTCCCCCTTCGATCCATGGTCAAGGCCTCCCCACTAGCCCTCTGCCCCAACCACAAAGGCTTCTAGGGTAGCCCCTGACACGCTGAGCAGGTGCCGTCAGGACTTCGCTCTGGCTATTTCTTCCACCGGGACACTCCTCCAGACACCCACTCACTAACTTCCTCACCTCCTTCAAATTCTCTGCTCAAATCTCAGGTTCTCAATAAAGTCTACCCAAACCCACCTCTGTACAGCCAGTGATCCTGAACACTCTCCCCGTCCCTCCAGTTTGACTTCCTTTCACAGCATTACATAAAATCACTAAAAAATATACCCAACCAGGACAGGGGTTTTCAGCTGGTTGACTTGAGTTCCTAGAACAGTGCCTGGCTTGTAGGAGGCCCTCAAACACGTCCTGAGTGAGCAAATACGACATGAGCCTCAAAGGAGCAGCACTTGGTCTTTAAGAGGCAGTGGAGAGAAAGGACACCGACCACCATCTCCTGAACTTGAAATAAGTAGAGTGGAGGAAGAAAGGACCCCGACCCTCATTGCCTGAACTTGAAATAAGTGGAGTGGAGGAGGAAAAGATACCTCCGTTTTGGAGACTTCGGGGGAAGCAGTAACCTAAGCGGGCAGGAAGTAGGTGGAAGAGTTCAGTGAAGAGGTTGAGGATGTGGGTAGAGTTGTTAACCACAGGTGGGGCTTGAGAGGACTTGGTGTTACATTTTGGGAGGAACACAAGAGCTGGAGAAGCAAGCCCACAGTGGTTTGCAGGTGAAAGTAAAAAAGAGAAATGGGCTGAGTGGTTTATTTATATTTCAGGCAGCGATAAAAGATATAGTGCTAGAAAACCTGGTGAGCTTAGCTAGCATCAAAAGAATTCCTAGCAACCCTTGGCCGACAGAATGGATTCTGCCCTTCACACCAAGGTTTGAATGATTTTAGACTTTGTGGGTGAAAAGGCCATCACATTTGGTCTTTCCTTCCTTCCCAAAACTCCAGAGGCCAGTGAGAATTGTCTGCTGGACTGAGATGCAAGGCTTCCCTGTTCATAGCACTACAGAAAGCAATTCACCTCTGCAGAATATAATAACCCTCCACTATAAGCAGCCTGTCAAACACTCATTCTCCAGGTCCAGAACTGACTATGAGTCAGGCATCCAGGGTCACAACCCCAAGGCCCCAAAAGGCAAGAAGACACAGGCTTCTTTTCAAAGACAGACCATAGCACTCAATGCTCCTACCTGCCCTCCAATGGCCCTGATATTTCCTGGGCAAGAGAAACCGGGGCGAAGCGAAGGCTTCCTTCCACAGGTCCTAATTCACCTCTGTTGCTTGATAAGCTTCTCTCTGCAAAAATTTCTCCAGAGCTAGGAGAACATATGTGTATGCCAAGACTCAAGGAAAATGTTCCTCCCAGTCAGAGAAAGAAATTCTACTGCTCTATAAGCCTCTAAGGAAAAGTGGCTCACTACAAATCAGGCCCTTGGGAGTGAGGTCATTTTGATGTTCCACATAGCTCTAATGAGACTTATTAAATATTTCAATAATTAATAATAAATAATGCCTTCAAGATTGTCTTTCTCAGGGAACTGTCCCTGTAAAGGAAGCCAGGGGTAATTAGCCTTAAGCTTGACTTCGGGGCCACCAACTAGATCCTGGGGGTACAGGGCATCTGTCCTTCCAGTACTTAGCAAAAATGCCCACACTTCTGAGTCCAACAGTGGTTCATTAAGCAATTAGCTTAAGCAATTAGTTAAGATGGACCCAACAATTCTCATTTCCTGAGATTCATACCTTCTTTCCAGACTGTACCAGTGATGACCACTGTGACCAATAGAATATGGCTCAGCTATGTCACTTCTGAGATTATGCATCTTGGGATCTCTCCATCTCTTGGATTCCTTGCTCTGGGGGAAACCAGTTGTCACCTCAAGCAGGCTTATGGAAAGGAACTAAGGCCTGACAACAGCCAAGTGAGTGAGCTTGGAAGCTGGAATCCAACCCCTGATCCAGTCTTCAGTGACTGCAGCCCTTGTCAAAGCTTGAAGGGAACTCTTGAAAGACCTGAGTCAGAACCACTGAGATTTAAGCTGCTCCCAGATTTCTGACCCAGACGCTATTTTCAGATGCTAAACGTTGGAGTAATTGGTTACACAGCCATAGATAATTAATTCACTATCCTATATAGACCTGAAAAAGAAATCAGAAGCTTAACCTCAATTCCTATCCTACATGCACACACAGGACCAAGTTCTCTGTCCATAAGAAAGCAACAAATTATCATCATTCAACAATTACTTATTAAATAGCAAATATAGGCAAGTTATTTCCGAGCAACTGAAGCCTTCACATAGTTTATAATGTTCTATAAAATAAAGAGAAATATTTACAAAGAGACAAACACATACCTCCAGTTGCTCAACCCATTGGTTTCATTAGCTCTGTAAGTTTCCTTGCTCCTAATGCTGTCTCTCCCCCTGCTCCCCCGACTCTACTCTTTGCTTTCACAAAGCTCTCGGGAAGGTTCATCAAGTCCCACTCCCTGGCTATTTTGACGTCTCAGTGCTCTCACACTCATTTTACTCACCACCACACGTCCTCCCATCTAAAGGGGAAAGAACGTTGGGCCTCCTGATTTCATTCAGTACTGGGACAAAGAGGCATTCGCTTAGTATTTTAATAGGAGAGAACATCCTGATCACAGGTGTTGAGAACAACTCTAATTTCTGCAATTAGTGACTAAGTCACAACAGCAGCGCTGATACAATCACTGCTGAGTCCTGATCACAGCTGAAATGCCTGTGGGGGGACGGGAGATGCCGTCCCTAACCCCTCAGTGGACTCTCCTGTCCCTCATAGCAGCAGGAGGGTCATGCTGCTCTAAGAGAATCAGGAACCTCCCTCTACACAAAGGAGGTCAAAGGGCGACCTTTCTTCCCATCAGCCACAAAACCAGCCTCTGTCAAGCCTAAACAGCGTGGGAGACCGTCAGAGGTAAATGGAGCCCCAGACAGAAAACCACAGGGGCACTCACTCTCCTCCCGCAGCCGGCGGGGATCTGGGTCAGGTGACTCTCCCCAACACACAGCAAACCTAAACAAAGATCACTCCCCACGTGACAGACGGGGGTTAAGAAGCCTCTGGCAGTTAAGACCACGAAAAACCATTAACTCTTTTTTTCCTTGCAGTCCCAGCAAACTGGCGGAGCTACAAGTGACTGCATCTGGAGGAACCGGAACCCCATCCCCGGACACCCGCGCCGAGCACTGCACCCACGCCTCCAGCCTCAACGAGCAGGCGGGACCCCTCCCCACCAGCTGTCACTGGCGCTCGACACCAGCCAAGCCCGGCCAGCCCCTCGGTTCCGGCCGCTCCCCCTGCGCGGCTGCGACCCCACGGGGGCGGGAGTGAGGAGACGCTTCTTCCCAAGGCTCCGGGGCGAGGACACGCCGGCCGCCGGGAAACGGGCGCCAGGGTGGGCGCGGCCCGGTGCCCAGCGGGGCTCTAGATCCTTCATCTCCCTCGGGAGCCCAACCAGTCTCCCAACCCGCAGCCCCGCGCGTCCCACCTTGTCGCCGAAGCTGCGGGCAGTCAGCAGGTCCGGGCTGGGCGTGCTGTCGCCTCCCACGGCCTCCTCGCTGCTGGAGCCGGCCAGCGGGTGCGGCATGTCGCGCAGAGACTGGGGCCCCGTGGACGGCAGGGCCTTGGGGGGCCCGCCAGACATGGCGCGCTCGGCTCGGGACGCGCCCGCCGCCGCCGCTTCCTCCTACAGCCCGCCGCCGCGGGATCCCCCAGCGCCCCGGCCGAGGCCGCGCTCGATCGGAGGCCCAGCACCAGCGGGGTCGGGAACCGCCGTCGCCGCCACCGCCACCCGCCGGCTGCGTCTGCCCGCGCCGCGCTGGGCTGGGCCGGGCTGCTCCGCTCCGAGACGCGCCGCGCGCCCCCGCTCGGCACCCGAGCCTGCGGCGGGCCCGCTCGCACCTTAGCCCGGGCGCCCGGCCCGCACCGCCACGCCGCCCAGCCAGCTCGCGGCCCCGCCCCCGCGGCGCCCGGCGGTCCCGGGAGGGGGAGGTGGAGGGGGCGGGGAGAGCGCGGGAGGGGCGGGGAAGGGGAGGCGGTCAGCTCCGTCCCCGCCCGCCGTCCCGCAGGAAGTGCGCCCCCGGCCCTCTGCGGAGGTCGGGCTAGTGTCCAAGCTCGTCTCCCGGAGGCCGGCCCCTTGGGGTCTGCGCGCAGATCCCGGAGCTAATGTTTAACGGAAATCAGAGGTGGAAATAGACGTTGGAGAACCCTGTTCCATTCCAGCAGCGTTTACTGCTACGCCTAGGGGCGGCCACGCTTGGGGCTTGGGCGGGGGCTTTAGGGACACGCACGTGAGCTGGGATTTTCTGGCCTCTCAAACCCAAGATAGAAGGAACTACGAAGCATTTTATAAGAATGGCATAAAAGGTTATGAGGCTCCCTGGGCACAGAACATCGGGCGGGGAAACCTACAAGGGAATTCGAGGAGGCATTGTGGATTTCATCAGATGCACGCTGAGATCCCCATGCCTTGTTGCTTCTGCAGTTCACCGGGTTTATGTAAGGTAGAACCTCAGAAGAGAGAGCATCAGTAAATAAAAAGCGAGTGCTACACTTGATCTATGACTCTTAAACGCACACCCTGACCGAACTGCCGTTTGAAAGCATGGTGAGGTTCCCTGACGTTGTTTTTCATGCTTCTGTGCTTCCTTTCCAGGCTTTTGGCTGGGCTGGACTCTGACCTTCGTGAGCAGGATGAAGATAGTCGAGGCGTTACTTGGCTATTTGAGGATGGAAGTTCACCACCTTTCTCCACTTTACCTGGCTTCACCGCTTCTGTGTTCAGGGCCAAGTCAGTAGAGGTCATCAAGCCCATCTTAGAAGAGAGAGATACTGCAGTAACAGGGAGGGGAGCCCTTGTAAGGGACCACATTTCCTGATCTATTTCCCAAACTCTTTAGGTCTATCCAGTTTCACCTGACTAATCTTTTTTTTTTTTTTTTTTTTTTTTTGCTCCCCTGGGTCTTAATTGCAACGGGTGGGATCTTTAGTTGCCTCCTATGGAATCCAGTTCCCTGAGCAGAAATCAAACCCAGTCCCCTGTGTTAGGAGCACAGTCTTAGCCACTGGACCACCAGGGAAGTTCCATCACCTGGCTAATCTTGAAGCTGGGATTCACTGTGGTCTCCATCACATGATTTTTTCCAAAGAAACAAATGATACTTTAGCAGGAGGAGAATGCCAAGAGCTAAAGCTGGCCCAAAACATCTCCCAGGGATTCACTGAGACCTTCCCTTATTTCCCCTGGTCTAAATCATCCCACCTTAGTCCTCAAGTTACCATCTATTCCCTTCCCCCCACCCCCAATGTGGGTCTACCTTGCTGGAGGAGAATAGGACTCAGAGGATACTGAGAACAATTTTAAATACTAAATCTACCTCATGGGAATGCCAATGTCCAGTTCTCTTGGAGTTGAATAAAATTAAAACTTCTATATTCAAGGGATGCTTACAACTATGACAGACCCTGTTGTCTGTCTGTTCAATTAAAGCCAATAGTATGAATATAACTAGACATGAGAGATCTATAAATGTACAACAGATTTGTTTTTATTGAATAGTTTTTTTTTTAACACCCATGCCGCCTTCCCATAATCAAGATCTTGTTTTATTCAGACTCCACAGAGCTTTCTCTTCAGAATGCCAGGTAAGAGTGAAAGGGACCAATATTTGAATTCCTGATTGCAAACTCTTAAGTGGGTGACCATGAGCAAGTTACCTAACCTAAATGAACCCACTTCCTAAACCAAAAAGGACAGGGAGCAGGTAATAAAGCTTACTTTACTTGGTGGTTGTGAGGGCAAAATAGCATTTGCTATGTAACATTCCCAGCAAAATGCTGGCATGGATAGATGTTCCCTAAATTTTAATCCCCTTTCTTTTCCTCTGTGCCTTCTCTGCTGTTCTTATGAAATGATAATCATAAAGCTTTCATAAACATGCTACTTTCCAAACTCCTCTATTTGCTCATTTGGGGTCAGTGTATCATTTTTCTATGCTCCTACCATTTAAAAAAACCAAAAACAAAACAGAGTCTCTGAAAGCCCATATGAAACAGTTTATTTTCCAGTTTCCTGGCTGGTCAATGGCTTGTGGCCACAATGATCCAGTGGGTAGTCATCAAAACTAAAGAAAGTGAACTTCTATGGAAAACATTTTGGAATACAGTTTCCACCGTTCAAATTTAGCCTAGGACTGCCTATTCATATTCACCATTTCCTGCTGTATTTCAGTGTTCTTTGTGGTGGAAAACTGTCACTGAAATAGAGCAAGTGTCCCGGACTATGTGCCTCTGCTTCTACTAAAAGTTTTTCAAAGCAACATGGTGGCAAGGAGGAAATGGGAAGTGTCTGTATCGGAGCAAAAGGTGGTACTGTTGACTGGAATTCATGGAGGGGAGCTTGGGTTTCTAGGGCTCAGCTCTGAGGAGAATGCACTGGATGAGCGTGCATGGGCGAGGTGCCAGCAGAACCCAAGAACACAGCATGGGGCCTTCCCCCACCTCCCTGTCCCCTCATCCCCGCTCATAAGGAATCTTGGGCACTTAGGCTGGAACCTTCCAGAAGACAGGGCCTTGGGCCCTAGAATGCGGTAAGTACACCTGAACCCTGAAACCTCAGAGCAAGTCTATCAGGGCTTTCCATGAGCACCAGACCTCAGAGACAAAGCAGACTCACAGCGAAGCATTCTCTCTCCCTCCCCTGGTACAGCATGTGCTTAGGCCTTATTCATGTTTGTGTTAGCTGCTTATCCTCTTCTGGTTTTTCATACAATCATGGCTTTATTTTATATGACATCCCAAACCCTGCCTCAAAATAACACCACCACTTCTGAAGTGGACGGCTGATGAGGACAAAGGAGGTTTTCAGAGGGCATTCAAAGTGACATGTAGAAAGCCACAGTGGGCCACCTCCAACAAGAGGGGCAACTGAGAAGGCACTATCGCCAACAGAGGCAAAATTGTGTGCACAGTTGAATTTAGCCAGTGATGTCCCAGGAAAAAGCAAAAGCCAGAAGGTCCAACTGGAGGCCTTTTGTAAATAAGAAATTAGAACTTACCCCAGAAATAGCAGAGAGGCTTGTGGGTAAATGGTAGGATCATTTCATCTTTCCATGTAGAAGCTCCTAGCTTGAAAGCATGGAGACCCTCTGCAGCAGGGAATGTAATACAGATGGTGGAGTCGCTGCCTAAGAGCCGCCAGTGAGTTTGTTAAGATGCAACTTTCTAGACCCACCTAAGAGAGTTTGATTTAGGAATGATGGGGTCTGGAATCTGGGGTCTTAATAAAACATCCTAGCAGATGCTGATGCTGATTCTGGTCTATACAGACTATACTTTAAGAAATACTGTTTCTCATAGCTCCACCCATTTCTCTAAATCATATATTGATGTGCCTCTTTTTGTCAATAGCACTTTTAAACTTGTTACTTTGGAAAATTTTCCTGTTTGATGAAAAGTTGCTTAGAAACGCAATTTTCTCTTATAAAATTCTAATTATTTGGTCCTTTTGCCCTAAATTTTATGCTTATTTTTATTGACCATTTACCAGGTGCTTAAAATCTGGGCGAAAAGCCTAGATGAACTATCTGCTGACAGTTTCATATCATAGCTCTGGCTGTAAAGACCCTCACAATGGAGTAGATGTTTTCCAGAGCCCCCCCCTCCCCCCGCCCCTACTTCTCTAGCTAACCCTGCAAGCTTCCAGGAGCTTCATCTGGCCACGGAAATGTGATTCATTGCCAGTATAGAGGGATGCCTGTTACCTGACTGTCTTTACAAGATGGCTCTGGAGTGCATAGGTGTACGTATACTCCTTTGTAGTGTCTACCCATTTGAGGTTGGGCTGGAGAAGGGTTTTAAGCTGATGAGTACTGGAAGCCTTAGTATTGAGTCCTACTAGTGAATCTTTGGACAGAATGAAAAGCCTGTTTATTAGCTGTGTGACCCATGATAGTGTTTGGTTCCATCATGAGGAATGATCTTTAAAAAGCATCTAAAAAATGAACATTCAGACATCATATGACGCAACAGTTCCACCCCTAAAACATACAAACAATGCATATGTATATTCATCAAAAGATGGATTCCAGAGGGACTTCCCTATAGTCCAGTGGTTAAGACTCCTTGCTCCCAATGCAGGGGCATGGGTTCCATCCCTGGTCAAGGAGCTAGATCGATCCCACAAGCTGCACAGCATGGCCCCCTCCCCCAAAAAGAGAAGATGATTCAAAAATCTCCATAGAAGCAGATATTTATAGTAACCAAAACTAGAAAAAACCCACATGACTGTCAACAGCATAATGACACAAATATAATGTTACACCGCAAGAAGAATGAAGAAACAACGTGGTGGGAAGATCCCTGGTGGTCCAGTGGTTAGGATTCTAGGCTTTCGCTGTGTGCGGTGGTCTGACTTCAATCACTGGTATGGGAAACTGAGATCCTGCAAGCTACACATCGTGGCCAAAAAAAAAAAAAAGATGCAACATGGTGAATGAATTTCACAAACATAGTGTTGAGTGAAAAAAGCCAGATATGAAAGAAGGTCTCCAGCTGATTCTATTTGTATAAAGTTCAGAGACAGACAAAACTGATAGACTGAGGTAAAAGTGGAATAATGTTACCTTTGTGAGGATTTCTGGGGTAATGATATTGGGGGCTAGTCCTTTGTAAAAATTCATCAAGCAGCACCTTTCTGATATGTGAGTATTTATGTGATACTTCAGTAAAAAGCTGACCTACATAAGGCATCTAGTCTCTGACCCTCGCTTCATAAGTGTGGAAGATGAGGCTCAGTGGTAAGTAACCTGCATGAGGTTGACCAGTTAGTTCTACTGCTCATGCCCCTCCTACCTAGATGCGTCCTGATGGGTTGTGGGTTAGCAGAATGCTACTTCAGGTAAAGCCGAAAGGCAAAGGAGGGAGGAAGTAAGCAAGAAGGAGAGAAAGAAATGTGAGCAGCTGTGAGTTGCCTGCCCCTCCTTTGCCCCTCATGACTGCTTGTGGTCCTGTCTGTCTTCCTCTCCCTTCAAATGCAGCCTTGTGAGGCCCTGATGTCTGGAGCTGCTACCGCCATCTTGTGGCCACCAGCGAGACGTTCCCAACACCCCTAGGATCACTGAGTGCACAAATGCAAAATGTGTCTTTGATGGCATCACTGAGCCACTACACTTAACTCTGGACCTCTTAAATGGAAAATGCACATCCCAGGACTTCCCTGGTGGTCCAGTGGCTAAGACTCTGCACTCCCAATGCAGGGGGACCGCCTTCAATCTCGGGTCAGGGAACTATATTCCACATGCTACAACTAAGTTTGAATGCTGCAACTAAAGATTCTACGTGCCTTGTCAAATGACCGAAGATCCTTGTGAGCGGCAACCAAGTTAAGACCCAGCACAGCCAAATAAATAAATATTTTTAACACACACACACACACACACACACACACACACACACACACACATCCCTAAAGTCTCAGGCAGTTTAATGGGGATCCCTGTAACATGCAGCTGAACTCATCCTTAGGGATTCAGAAGATGAGGAATACAAGCAGGCAGGGGAAAGTCTAAGAAGAGAGCATCCCTTGGTGGCAAGTAACGTTCCCAGCAGCAGCAGCAGCAGCATCCTTCAATAATGTGCATTCCCAAAGAGGCGAGGTGAAAACCAGTTCTTGGGTGGCGGTGAGGGGAGCAAATAGTCTTAGACATTACAATGGCTGTGGCCTGGCAAAGCTCAGCCCCACCCAACAAAATCTGATTCTTTAGTATTTAGTTAGTTATTTTTGCTTGGAAAATCTGAAACCTCATTAATCGTTCCCCTCTAGAGGTAATGATAATGAAAAAGAAAAAAGGTGGAAAGAAAAAAACACTACTCTCTAAAGATGTAGGAAAAGCTCTAAAATAGAAGAGGAGCAGAGTTCCTGCTTCCCTAAGGCAGAGGTCCCATGCCCTCCCAAAGCTGTTGAACACCACCAGCTCTTCCTGGATCCTTGCCACCCTGGTGGCCCAGGGCAGGCCTGCTCTGCCCAGCCCCTTCTGTGCTTTATACACAGGGTGATAAATGGTCATGCAGGCCCACAGACTCATCCTCATTATACAGAAGTAGTGAAACTGCAGGCATGAGGCCTTGTCGGTTACACTCAGGACCCAGATTTATGGGCTTTCCCTGGTGGCTTAGATGGTAACGAGTCCGCCTGCGATGCAGGAGACCTGGGTCCAATCCCTGGGTTGGGAAGATCCCCTGGAGAAGGGAATGGCAACCCACTCCAGGATTCTTGCCAGGAGAATTCCATGCACAGAGGAGCCTGGCAGCCTACAGTCCACAGGATTGCAAAGAATACAACATGACTGAGTGACTAACACACACACACAGCCAGATTATAGATCCAGATGACTGTGTGCGTGTGTGCTCAGTTGTGTTCAACCCTTTGCAACCGCATGGACTGTAACCTGCCAGGCTCCTCTGTCCATGGAAATTTTCCAGGCAAGAATACTGCAGTAGTTTGCCATTTCCTTCTCCAGGGGATCTTTCTGACCCAGGGATAGAACCTGTGTCTCCTGCATTGGCAGGCAGATTCTTCACCACAGTGCCACCTGGTAAGCCCCCAGATGACTGAAAGCTGTCTAAATATCAAGGACAACAAAGTTTATTTTTCATGTCTGGGGGTCTGTTGATATTTAATATGAGTAGCAAAATAAATATATAAGCATTTTATAAAATTAATTACTCTTGCCTTTATATCTGCAAAATATTTATATTATAAGATGATAAGATTTTTCACATAAATGGTGTGTTCAAAGATAAACTGAGGTGACTGGGAGATTGGGATTGGCACATAAAACTACAATGTATAAGATGGATGACTACAGAGAATAACTGGATAGCACAGGGAACTCGACTCATTACTCTGGTGACCTGAATGGTAAGGAAATGCAAAGAGGAGGGGATATATGTGTACATACAGCTGATTCCCTTCGCTGCTCAGCAGGAACTAACACAACATTGAAAAGAACTATGCTCCAATTTAAAAAAAAAAAGATAAACTTAGGTGTATTAAAAGTTCTAAGAGTATTTTATTAAAATTGTAAGAGTTTATCCAGGCAAAAATCAATTTGAATCAGGCAGCGCCAAACCAGAAGTGGTTAGGAGTGCTCCATGGATAAAGGCTGGGGAAAGACTTTTATAGAGAAAGGGCAGAAATAAAGAAATGATGGATTGTCTATAACTCAAAGACTACTTGGCTGTTAGTGATTGGTTGTTCAATTTCATAACCTCGAGTCATTTACAGGCTTACATTGGGGTTTGCCACAGCTTTAGAGCCGCCTCAGCCTAATGGCCTCCTTGTTTAATTTAACGAAAGTCATGTAAAACTGGACAAAGTCTCTTAAGTGACTGTACTTCTCAAGAGAGCTTTAAAAATTAATTTCAATTTGAAGAAAACATGTTCTCTGGTAAGTAAACAACTGAAGTTGCTAATTAAATTTTTAATATTTAGATTCAAAAATGAATCAAATTTTACATATCATATTAAAACACTGAAATGGGGATACATATGATAAATGATTATCATAGTATATTAAAATATTTTATCATAAATTATCACTTATATTGCAACTTTTACCATCTCTTAAAGCAATAACTAGAGGCAGACAGTAAAGAATCAGTATTATGCTTCACTCTGGGTTGGGAAGATTGCCTGGAGAAAGGAAAGGCTACCCACTTCAGTATTCTAGCCTGGAGAATTCCATGGACTGTATAGTCCACAGGGTCGCAGAGTTGGACACGACTGAGCCACTTTCACTTTCATAGTACATATAAACCAATACATATACAAATGAGAGGATTATTAATTGTTTAATATTGCAAAAATGTCCCTCAGCCATAGTCCAGCTGTACTAACTCATGAGCAACTCCAGAATCACAAATGAGAATAAGAAGAAAAGCAAAAAAAATGGACATTCAGCACTAAAGAGAAATGACTGTTGGTTGTGCAAGAATTTATTGAATTCCCCTGGTATTTAGAAGTTAATAATTTGTTTTCTCTCTTACCTAAGGACTTCTGCTCCTTAACTATTCCTTGCACCAAAAAGCAGTGTCCATTTTTGACCTTGTGAGAAAATAGAAAAAATATATATTGGTTTCTGCCTTCCACTCCCCACCTCGTTCCTGGCATAGAGTTCCTGAAACTCTTGTGAATTCCTAAGTGATAAGAACACCAGGAGCATCTGGTGTTCTAATTGTTGGCCTTTGACTCTGGTTTCTGAAACAGGGTTCTTAAATCCATTGGAACTTTCTGGGTAATAGGAATGGGTTTGTTCTAATGAGGTGATTCTGGGTGGGCTCCTGGATGGTAGTTAAATCACCGCCAGAAAGACCAAGTCATGATCAGAAGTTTGGGATTTTCAGACCTATTCCCCAGTCTCCAGAGAGGGTACAGGAGCTGGAAATGGAATTAATGATTTACCATGCCTACATGATGAGGCCTCCATAAACATCCCAAAGTATGGGATTTGGAGAGCTGCCAGGCTGGTGAAGTCCCCACATACCAGGAGGGTATACACCCCAACTCCACAGTGACAGAAGCTCCTAAGCTCAGGATCCTTCCAGACCTCGCCTAATGTATCTCTATCTGGTTGTTCAACTGTATCCTTTATCACAATCTTTAATAAACTGCTAAACACAGGTATTTCCCTGAGCTCTTTGATTTCTTCTAGCATATAATCAAATCCTGGTGGAAAGGAGGTAACCGGAACTGCCAATCTGTAGCCAAGTCAGACAGAAGTTGTGGGTGACCTGCGGACCTACTACTCGTGACTGGGGGGACTGGGCTGGTGCTGGGGGCAGTCTCTCGAGACTGAGCCCTTCCCCTGTCGGGTCCAATGCTATCTTCAGGTGGATGGTGTCAGAATGCAGTTAAATTCAGCTGAGCACTCAGCTGGTATCCGGCTTCCCAGGTAGCTCAGCGGTAAAGAACAATCTGGCTGCAGACGCAGGAGCCGCAGGTTTGATCTCTGGGTTGGGAAGATCCCCTGGAGGAGGGAGAGGCATCCCCTGCCAGTATTCTTGCCTGGGAAGTCCCCTGGACAGAGGAGCCTGGCAGACTACAGTCTATGGGGTCACAAAGAGTAGGACATGACTTGACACAGCACACTAGTATCTCAGAACTGTGTGAAAACCCCCACACGCTTCTGCTGTCAGAAGTGTTGTGAGTGTGATGGTAGTGTAAAGGAGACACACAGGAGGAAGACTGGGTTTTTCCCCAACCCGGACCTCAATGGGGACAAGAACGATAAACCTGCACAGCATTTCAGCCCAACTGCCTTTTGTTTAGAAGCTGAGGGCCAGAGATACGAAGTGTTTCCATGGAGCTTGAGTAGTATTAGGAGCAGATATTCTAGGCTCTAGGCTGTGTTGGGCCAGTGCCTAGTGCCAGAGATTCTCATCTGTTCCTTAAAGGTGCGTGTGAATGGAATATCACTCAGCTATTAAAAAGTATGCATTTGAATCAGTTCTAATGAGGTGGGTGAAACTGGAGCCTATTACACAGAGTGAAGTAAGTCAGAAAGAAAAACACCAATACAGTATATTAATGCATATATATGGAATTTAGAATGATGACCCTATATGCGAGACAGCAAAAGAGATACAAATATAAAGAACAGACTTTTGGACTCTGTGGCAGAAGGTGAGGGTGGGATGATTTGAGAGGACAGCACTGAAACATGTATATTACCATATGCGAAACAGATCACCAGTCCAAGTTTGATGCATGAAACAGGGCACTCAAACCCGGTGCACTGGGACAGCCCTGAGGGACGGGGTGGGAGGCGGGCTCAGGATGGGGGACACATGTACACCCATGGCTGATTCATGTCGAGGTATGGCAAAAACCACTACAATATTGTAAAGTAATCAGCCCCCAACTAAAAAAAAACAAATGTGTATGTGTACACGTGTGTATTATGCAAGACCATCTAAAACACGGAGGCAGGAGCCTCTTTTGCTTGGGCCTATTGGCAGTACTGGGCCAAATGAAAGCCAAATGACTTCACATTGTGCCATGCAGATGAAAGTTTACAACCCTGAATAGAGAAACTGGTGGAAGAGGCAAGCAAACCCAAAGATGCATGCAACTGCTAAAGGCATCCTCTTCCCACTGTGAATAGTGACCAAGTTTGCCAAAACATCAGTGTCACATAAATTCAACATATTGATCTGAATGTATCAACTTTGTGAATTTTTTTTTCTATGATTAAGTTGTAAACAATTCTTAATTTTGAGAAGTATCGTCATATTTACCTTGAAAATCTTGTAAAGATAAGTAGGAGTTCTATTGCCTTACAGGTGTTGGGAGTAAAGTATAGAAAATGATTATACCTGGTGTTGCCAATGAAAAGATTTCTCAAAATGATAAAATGATGTTTGCTCTGGGAGAATCACATGCTTTAAACTGCATCAGTGTAACAAGAGAGATAGGCATATTATTAACTCATAGTTATAGTCACATATTTAGATATTAGATGGTAGATACTGTGCAAGAAAAATAAAAATGGAGTCAGTATTGCTAAGAGACCTCTTTAGGGGTAGCCAGGGTAATTCCCTGGCAGTCCAGTGGTTAAGACTCTGCGCTTTTACTACTGGGGGGTCGGGTTTGATCCCTTGTGGGGGGACGAAGATCCTTTCAGCTGTGTGGTGGGATCTAAAAGTTTTCTTTAAATAAAACACAGCTGGGAGGCCCCTGAGGAAGTATGCCTTATGTACATCTCAGCCCAGATGGAAATCTGACCTTTGACCACTTACTGTCTTAACACAGGCATCCAGAGCATCTGCCCAAAGTTCCAGAAATTCAAGATATTTAACGGACCCTCACCTTAAAGCAACTTGTGACAGCCACCCCTTCAGGATAAATATTATTCCCTTTCTTCTGTCAGAGTACATGGCTCTGTACTTTGTATTCTTCTGTCAGGGCTTTTGTCTTCAAAGCCCCTGACACTTTCTCTTCCCCAGAACATTCTTCTGGTTTTACCCAAGTCTGTCTCCAGAATTGCAATTCTTAAACCCCCCAATAAACTCTTATTTGAAGCTTTCTGCATTTTTTTGGACTGACCTTACTGAGTAGGAGCCTTCCTTTAAAACCATGGGGAAATACTGTAATAGCTGTTTTAACAGGATAATGTTGGTGCAAAATTTTCCTGTCTGATTTGTCTAGTATCATCCATATTGCCCAATATGCTACTTTGCATGTAGAAAGTATTCAAGGAAATAGTTCAGATAATTACCAAAAAAAGTAAATTGCAAAACAATATATATACACATATACATATGTATATCATATAGATAGCAAGATAGAATGTTCACATTTTTATAAAGTTTTAAACAGTTGAATATATTTTAGGAATACAATGTAGCAAAAATTTAAAGATATGTATTGGAGCAATGACAACCAAATTCAGGAGACTGACTTACCTCAGAGATGGATCGAGAGGAACATAGTGGAGGAAGGGTGTCTGGAAGAATTCAAATGTACTTGAAATGTTTTTTTTTTTTTTTTTAGGCCAGTAAAGTAAGTTCCACAGTGTCTATTTCCTTATTATATATTTTTGTAAGTCTGAGCATTTCATGAAAATGCAGCTCAGACAAAAAAGTCTTTCCAGCATTTGTTTCTCAGGTACTCTCACACATGCTCTGAGTGAAAAGCAATGTATCACTTTGCTGTTGAAGCTATAAAAGATGACCACGGACTCAGGGCCTGTAAACAAGAGAAATTTATCCTCTCCCCGTGTTGGAGATGAGAAGGCCAAAATCAGTTCGTGCAGAAGCTAAGGAAGGGGAGAATGTTTTTACTTCTTCTGGCTCCTGGGAGCTGTCAGGAATTAGCTGGTTTGTGGCTTCATCACCGCAGTCTCTGCCTCCGTGATCACAAGTCTTCTCTTCTGTGTCAACTCTCCCTTCCTCTCTCTCTTATAAGGACATTTGTGATTGTGTTCAGGGCTCACCTGGGTAATCCAGGATACTCTCCCCACCTCAGTACCCTTAATCAATCACATCTGCAGAGACCCTTTTCCCATGTGGCAACATTTAATTCATAGGTTCCAGAATTCAGGATTACATGCTGACCACAAGACCTTGGGGGGCTTCCCAGGTGGTGCCAGGGGTAAAGAATCTGCCTGCTAATGCAGGAGACACAAGAGACGTGGGTCCTATCCTTAGGTCAGGAAAATCCTCTGGAAGAGGAAATGGTAACCCACTCCAGTATTCTTGCTTGGAGGGCTACAGTCCATGGGGCCTGAAAGACTGAGAGCGTATGCACACACACACACACACACACACACACACACACACTGCTGCTGCTGCTAAGTCGCACTCTGTGTCTGACTCTGTGTGACCCCATAGATGGCAGCCCACCAGGCTCCCCCGTCCCTGGGATTCTCCAGGCAAGAACACTGGAGTGGGTTGCCATTTCCTTGTTCAATGCATGAAAGTAAAAAGTGAAAGTGAAGTCGCTCAGTCGTGTTCAACTCTTAGCAACCCCGTGGACTGCAGCCTACCAGGCTCCTCTGTCCATGGGATTTTCCAGGCAAGAGTACTGGAGTGGAGTGCCATTGCCTTCTCTCTCTCTCTCACACACACACACACAAATGCCTCTGTCTCAATAGAAATGCAATCCTTCCCTAAAGTCATCCTTTCCTAAAGAATAAAACTGGCCAAGGGTTGTAAGTAAAAAATAAAATTAAAAAGAAAATTCAAGAATGCTAGAGGATTTCTGACTTCCCTGGTGGTCCAGTGGTTAAGACTCTGCACTGCCAATGCATGGGGCACAGGTTTGAACCCCGGTCAGGGAACTGAGATCCCACATGACATGGCCAAAAGATTAAAAAAAAAGAAGCAGCAGCAGTAGCTAGGGAATTTGGAGAAGCATCAGTTCAGTTCAGTTCAGTTCAGTCACTCAGTTGTGTCCGACTTCACGACCCCATGAACCGCAGCACGCCAGGCCTCCCTGTCCATCACCAACTCCTGGAGTTTACTCAAACTCATGTCCATCGAGTCGGTGATGCCATCCAGCCATCTCATCCTCTGTCATCCCCTTCTCCTCCTGCCCCCAGTCCCTCATCATAGGGCTGGCATTTTATCATTAACAATCTAAAATGAGTCTTTTAGCAAAATTTGTTAAATTTATAGATGGAACCAAATTTGGGGAGTAATTAATAGTGCTAGTTCAATAGTTTAAGAAGAATAAAGGCCTTGAATTTTGACAGAACCATACTGCTGAAGAGCATACTAGCAACACACAGTGAGAGTCCATAAAGCATTATTTGACGAAAGGATTAGATCAGCTTTTCAAGCAAAAGTGAGATTCTGGCCTACACACTCAAGAGCATCCTATAGAAAAGGACACATCATTCAGCCTGTATTTTTATTAAACTTCTATTGAATAAATGAAATGGAAGGGCACATTTCCACTTCATTATGTTTAAAGATCCATCAGCAGGTGTACCTGCTTAGCACTCTTCTGGGGATTTTGAGAACACTGGCATGTACTGGAAACCTGGTCCCTTAGAGGTGACCACATTAGAGGAGATGAGAGCACTACACTGCACTCAGGCTGCCAGGCCCAAGAGGGGCTTAATGAAGTATCGTGAATCCTCTACGGAGCCCGTTGAAAACAGTCGGGTTCAATCTATTTAATTAAAGGGACAGAACAGTGGCAAAAGAAAAGTTTCTCTTTAAAGTCAATCAATTTGGACTTCCCTGGTGGTCCAGCCCTTAAGAATTCTGCCAATGCAGGAGATGCGGGTTTGATCCCTGAGTCAGGAAGATGGAGAAGGAAATGGCAACCCACCCCAATATTCTTGCCTGGGAAATTCCATGGACAGAGGAGAATGGTGGGCTATAGTCCGTGAGGTCACAAAAGAGTTGGACACAACTTAGTGACTAAACAACAAGTTATCATACTGGCTTCAGGAGGAAGCACCTCACAGACTGTTACCTGGAATTTCCTTATCAGGTAACAGAGCCCCAGGTCTATCACACGCATTCCTTTTGTCTTGGACTTTCCACTAGTAGATATGTAGGATTTACATATTTATCAAACCAGTCAATACTAAAGGAAACTAACCCTGAATACTCATTAGAAGGATTGATGCTGAAACTGAAGCTCTAATACTTTGGCCACCTGATGCAAAGAGCCAATTCATTGAAAGAACTTGATGCTGAGAATGATTGAGGGGAGGAGCAGAAGGGGGCGACAGAGGACAAGATGGTTGGATGGCATCATCAATTCAATGGACAAGAGTATGAGTAAACTCCAGGATATAGTGAAGGACAGGGAAGCCTGGCATGCTGCAGTCCATGGGGTTGCAAAGAATTGGACACAGCTGTGAGACTACAACAACAATATACTTACCTGAACTATTGACAGATAGATGGGTGACACAGTGGTAAAGAATCTGCTGGCCAACGCAGGAGACTCAGGAGATGCAGATTTGGTCACTGAGTCAAGAAGATCACCTGGAGGAGGAAATGGCAACCCACTCCAGTATTCTTGCTTGGAAAATCCCATGGACAGAGGAGCCTGGTGGGCCATATGTAGTCCATGGGGTCGCAAAGAGTCGGACACGACTGAGCTGGCATATTGACCAAGATGTCCAGTGAAACATAGATCTTTTTTTCTTTTTTAAGAGTTTACATTTTGCAAACTTTATTCAACATTTTCCTTTTTCAAACTGTGGTTTCAGATCTGAATATCCAACGTGTTGATAGACATGTAGCTCTACTGTGCTGGCATTAGGCAATTCCACAAGGAGTGACTTCTTGATCTGAGATGTGGTATATCCACTTCTTAAATACACATTATTGCAATTGCACAGCAGTAAAAAATTTCTACAAGTTTCAGTTCAGTCGCTCAGTCGTGTCTTACTTTGTGACCTGATGAACTGCAGCACGCCAGGCCTCTCTGTCCATCACCAACACCCAGAGTCCACCAAAACCCCTGTCCATTGAGTCTGTGATGCCATCCAACCATCTCATCCTCTGTCATCTCCTTCTCTCCTGCCCTCAATCTTTCCCAGCATCAGGGTCTTTTTCAAATGAGCCAATCCTTCGCATCAGGTGGCGAAAGTATTGGAGTTTCAGCTTCAACATCAGTCCTTCCAATGAACACCCAGGACTGATCTCCTTTAGGATGGACTGGTTGGATCTCCTTACAGTCCAAGGGACTCTCAAGAGTCTTCTCCAACACCACAGTTCAAAAGCATCAATTCTTCGGCGCTCAGCCTTCTTTATAATCCAACTCTCACATCCATACATGGCCACTGGAAAAACCATAGCCTTGACTAGATGGACCCTTGTGGACAAAGTAATGTCTCTGCTTTTAATATGCTGTCTAGGTTGGTCATAACTTTCCTTCCAAGGAGTAAGCGTCTTTTAATTTCATGGCTGCAATCACCATCTGCAGTGATTTTGAAGCCCAGAAAAATAAAGTCAGCCACTGTTTCCACTGTTTCCCCATTTATTTGCCATGAAGTGATGGGACGGGATGCCATGATCTTAGTTTTCCGAACGTTGAGCCTTAAGCCAATTTTTTCACTCGCCTCTTTCACTTTCATCAGGAGGCTCTTTAGTTCTTCTTCACTTTCTACCATAAGGGTGGTGGCATCTGCATATGTGAGGTTATTGATATTTCTCCCAGCAATCTTGATTCCAGCTTGTGCTTCCTCCAGTCCAGCGTTTCTCATGATGTACTCTGCATACAAGTTAAATAAGCAGGGTGACAATATACAGAGGGACTCCTTTTCCTATTTGGAACCAGTCTGTTGTTCCATGTCCAAGCTCTAACTGTTGCTTCCTGACCTGCATACAGGTTTCTCAAGAGGCAGGTCAGGTGGTCTGGTATTCCCATCTCTTTCATAATTTTCCACAGTTTATATCCACACAGTCAAAGGCTTTGGCAGAGTCAATAAAGCAGAAGTAGATGTTTTTCTGGAACTCTCTTGCTTTTTCAATGATCCAACGGATGTTGGCAATTTGATCTCTGGTTCCTCTGCCTTTTCTAAAGCCAGCTTGAACATCTGGAAATTCACGGTTCACGTATTGCTGAAGCCTGGCTTGGAGAATCTATAAGCTTAGTGCTTATATGTTTAATTAAAGTAGAAAAGTATCCCCGGGATTTGTGTACATTAAGATGCGCAACCCCAAGATGGTTGTTAAAGCTCGCTCTCCGCGTGCCAACCGCAGCTCCGCCTCAGTCCCAACCTAGGTGGGTTCACACTTGCTGGGATGGCGGCTTTTCTGCCCCCAGCGGTCTGCACGGAATAGTTACTTGCGGTGCTAGGGACCCATTCTGTCTCTGCCCCGCCCCTACGTCCCTGCGCGCCCCGCCCCTTTCTGGCCCCGCCCCCGGCCTGCAAGTTCCATGAGCCTCTCTGGCTGCCACTCTTTCGAAAGGAAGTGGCGTATGCATGAGGTTGGCTGTTAAAGTACGAATCACCGTGAGGAGCGGCCGTTGGGTCCAGGCGGGAGGCGGGACTTCCGCTCCATCGTGGGTAAGTCATCGGGAGGCGGAAGAGCAGCGGGGGCTGGAAGGTTGTAGAGTTGTATGTTGAGCTCGAGTTGCGGGTCTTTAAGTGGTCGCGCCCCCTTGGAGAACGCGACCTGACGGCTAGGCGGTCCTGGGCTCTTCCGCCTCGCGGTGAGTAGGGTCGCCTGGCGACACCGGTTATGGAGGTGTGTGGCCCCGGTGCTGACCTGCCGCCGTCCCTTGCCATAGGACAGTGGCTTCCCCGTCAGCGTTGCCTCCCAGCACTCACTCCCCGTGTTGTCCTGGGTCTCAGCCGCAGCCGCTGCGCCAGCCCTCCACGCACGCTCCAGGCACCCTTCTGAGATGCTGGTCCAACCTTGTCACGTCCCTGCTTGACGTCCCCATCACAAGATGGCCCTCTTGTTCCTCCCTTCCTAACCCAGTTTCGCCTGCTCTGTACTTAAGCCGCAGGAGACACCTAACATTATTTTGTTCAAAACCGACATTTGTTTACTAGCTCTTGTCCTTTCGTGCGCATGTTAGAAGGCATACCTCGTCACGCCAGTAGAAGCAGTTCGTCTCTGCTCACAGAGCGTTGTTTACGCCTTGTAAAAAGCGCGTGCTAAACTTTTTTTAGTATGGTTGCTTGAATGAGACTGTGTTTTCCCACTGGATTGTACATTTCATGAGAGCAAGAGTAGGGTCTTGCTCATTTGGGATCTATCCAAGGCCTAGTTCAAAAGCACGAAGTTTAAAACTAATCTCATTCGCACTAACTTCATCACCTTGGGCACAATCTCCCCATTTATAAAGTGGTGATAGATAAAATAGCTAATTTCAGTCATCTTACTTAGTGTAGAGTACAGAGTATATACTGGACAAATATTCGGCTTGTTTCCCTTTTAGGCCTTGAGCAGTATACACAGTAGTTGTTAGGCAGGTATCTTAAATGAATCCAAAGGCACTATAGTTGAGTGATTTTTGCTTCCTAGCCCTGTAATCGCATTGATAGCATCGATTAGTTGATACATTTGGTAGTATTTGGTAAACATAACCTAATGATGTAATTAAAGACAGTAATGCTAACTGTTGGTATCAACATCTGCAAGAATAAACATTTGACTTTCACTCTCTAATTAAGTGGGCTTCCCAGGTGGTGCTAGAGGTAAAGAACCCATCTGACAATGAGGGAGACATAAAGACGATGGTTCCATCCCTGGGTCAGGAAGATCTCCTGGAGTAGGAAATGACAACCCACTCCAGTATTCTTGTCTGGAAAATCCCATGGACACAGGAGCCTGGCAGGCTTTAAGGTCACAGAGTCTAACATGACTGAAGCAACTGAGCCCTCTAATTAACTTGAGGTGTTTGCTTTAAGTTGTGTGCCTTTCAGACATATATTTCTGAAGAGATGAAGATAAGCATGTACACATTATTTTTTACAGGTGTTTGTAAAGTGCTGCCCAGTTACCCCTGAACATAGTTGAAACAGAAAATAGGAAGATGGCAGCAAACCCTTCAGGACAAGGTAAGTGCATCCTGGAATTTCTTTTATTACTAGGAACTTTTCCCCTCAAAGTATTTTGATAGAAAATTTAGCATAGGGCAGTTATTGTAGCCAGGATTAAAAATGAATTGCAAATAGAAAAGACTAGCAAAGTAAAATCTCATATTTGAAGCAATTCCAACATTTTGTTTATACGTCAGTCAGTTCAGTTGCTCAGTCGTATCCGACTCTGCGACCCCATGAACCACAACACGCCAGGCCTCCCTGTCCATCACCAACTCCCAGAGTCTACTCAAACTCATGTCCATCGAGTCGGTGATGCCATCCAACCATCTCATCCTGTGTCGTCCCCTTCTCCTCCTGCCTTCAATCTTTCCCAGCATCAGGGTCTTTTCAAATGAGTCAGTTCTTCACCTCAGGTGGCCAAAGTACTGGAGCTTCAGCATCAGTCCTTTCAATGACTATTCAGTTCTGATTTCCTTTAGGATGGACTGGTTGGATCTCCTTGCTGTCCAAGGGACTCTCAAGAGTCTTCTCCGACACCACAGTTTAAAAGCATCAATACTTTGGCGCTCAGCTTTCTTTATAGTCCAACTCTCACATCTGTACATGACTACTGGAAAAACCATAGCTTTGACTAGATGGACCTTTATTGGCAAAGTAATGTCTCTGCTTTTTAATATGCTATCTAGGTTGGTCATAACTTTTCTTCCAAGGAACAAATGTCTTTTCAGTTCATGGCTGCAGTCACCATCTGTAGTGATTTTGGGGCCCCCAAAAATGAAGTCTATCACAGTTTCCACTGTTTCCCCATCTGTTTGCCATGAAGTGATGGGACCAGATGCCACGATCTTAGTTTTCTGAATGTTGAGTTTTAAATCAGATTTTCACTCTCCTGTTTCACTTTCATCAAGAGGCTCTTTATTTCTTCTCTTTCTGCCATAAGGGTGGTGTCATCTGCATATCTGAGGTTATTGACACTTCTCCTGGCACTCTTGATTCCAGCTTGTGCTTCATCCAGTCCAGCATTTCTCATGCTATACTCTGCATATAAGTTAAATAAGCAGAGTGACAATATAAAGCCTTGACATACTGCTTTCCCAATTTGGAACCAGTCTGTTGTTCCATGTCCAGTTCTAACTGTTGGCTTCTTGACCTGTATCGATTTCTCCGGTTAGGTGGTCTGGTATTCCCATCTCTGTAAGAATTTTCCAGAGTTTGATGTGGTCCACACAGTCAAAGGCTTTGGCATAGTCAATGAAGCAGAAGTAGATGTTTTTATGGGACTCTCTTGCTTTTTAAATGATCCAGCAGATGTTGGCAATTGATCTCTGGTTTTTCTGTCTTTCCTAAATCCAGGTTGAATATCTAAATCCTGTATTTTAATCTGTGTTAATATTGCTTACATTGTAAACCTTAGGTCCTCCTCTGACATTTCTTCTCTTACTTTCTTACTTGAGATCAGAACCACTTTTAAAGAAGTTAATATTGTCATTGGGCCATATCCATGCCTTTATTTTCATTTGCTTGAAAAACTTTCCATACACATTTCATCTGTATTAAGAGCTCCCTAAAGCAAATCAAGTTAGATACATCCCAAGTAAGGAGTTTTTGTTTAGTTTAAAAGTAAGTTTTCAAAAGCAAAGTTTAATCTCCAGAAAGTATTCAGTTCCACCTTGTAAGTGAAAATTACAGATTTATAAACCTACTTGAAAAATTGAAACAAACTTCCCTTTTCCTCTCCATACCAAAATTAAGTGTCCATTTGACAGATCTTATTTTTAAATTAATCTTGGTCATGTTTCATTTTAAACGTCATATAAACATGTTTGTGTCCAGCTCACACTCACTATACTGTCTGTGAGAATCATCCATGTTGTGCCATGTATCAATTGTTCATTCTTTTTTATTGCAGACTAGTATTCCATTGCATGAATTTACCACAGTTTCCTTATTCATTTTCCTTTTTGGAGACTTTGGGGTTCTATCAGTTTGGGTCATTGTGAATAAAGCTGCTTCGAATATTTGTCAGTCTTTTTGCAGATATTTGGATAAATAGCTAGGAGTGGAGTGTACTTTACATTCCCTCTAGTAAAGTGTGATAATTCTAGTTGCTCCATATAGAGCACTGTTGGTCTTTTCAATTTTAGCCATTTTAGAGGGTGTAAAGTGACATCTCATTGTGGTATTAGCTTTCATTTCCCTGATGACAAATGTTGGGCACTTTATAATGTGCTTATTGGCCATCGCAAATCTTTGTTAAGTGTTTGGTCAGACTTCCTTTTGCTCATTTTTTTAAAAATTGGGTTATTTTTATTATCGGGTTTTTTTTTAAGAGTCTAGATACAGGTTCTGTGTCACTGCTAATTACATCACCTAAATCAATCACTTTGGAGTTGGTTTCTGTTGACTGCATTTTTTTTTTTTGAGTATGGGTCACATTTTTCTTTTTCGTACTGTAAGTCAAAGTCGCTCAGTCATGTCCGACTTTTTGTGACCCCATAGACTGTACAGTCCATGGAATTCTCTAGGCCAGAATACTGGAATGGGTAGCTTTTCCCATCTCCAGGGGACCTTCCCAACCCAGGGATCGAACCCAGGTCTCCCACATTGCAGGTGGATACTTTACCAGCTGAGCCACAAGGGAAGCCCAAGTTTCTTACTAAGTGATTTGTTATGAAATCCTGGGTACTATGACTAATACATTACAGAGTCCGTGGATTCTGTTATATTCCTCTGAAATGTGATTTTTGTTCTATCAGATGGCTTGGCTCAACTCATACTCCAAACAAACTCTTGTCTCCTTTACGTTGGGCTACAGCAGCTGAAATCTTGCTCACTTTTTTTTTTTAATCTTAAACAATAGTCTTTATTTTTACACAAGGCAGTAAAATGGGGCAGTTCCTCAAAGGGTACTTGGAATTAGAAAATCCATCCTGGGTGTGAAAGTTTTAGTTGCTAAGTTGCGTCCAACACTTTGTGACCCCATGGACTTCAGCCTGCCAGGCTCCTCTGTTCATGGGGTTTTCTAGGCAAGAATACTGGAGTGAGTTCCCATTTCCTTCTCCAGGGAATGCTTCCCAGGATTGAATCTGAGTCTTCTGCCTTGGCAGGCAGATTCTTTACCACCAAGCCACCTGGGAAGCCCTTTCCAGAAGTGTGGTATTGTAAAAAACTAGCTGTGGTGACAGCTTTACTGGGTATAACCAGCTAATACAGTTCTGTTCTCTCAAATGTCTAAGAGTGACTTGTGTGTTCTGTGGACTCATTACAGGTCAGCATTCCCCTGTGGTCTCTGACCTCTTCTTTTCAACAGGTTATAGGGATTCAGATTAAAATTTGAACCAAAATGAAACTAAGAGAAATGCATTTTGGAGAGAAAATATGCTTCTCAAAGTCACACCATGAAGTCCAAATGAAAACAAAATATATATTTTTATCCTTCTGTTGTAATAGCACAGATATTCGAGATTTATAATTTTTTTAAGCAGTTGGAATAAAGCACAATCATTTTTACTGTTGCCTTTGATTGATCCATAGTCAAATCCACTATGAAACATCCCCTAGACAGAAACAAATTTAGATTAGTTCTTTGACTTTTGTTGCTCTTTTGTCAGTGATTTTTTTGGTGTCATGAGCTGCTGCTATTAGACACCAGCAGAGGGAGTCCATATCATGTTCTGTAGACTCCAAGACTCTCAGGGAAAATAAACTATTTATTTGGAGCTACCGCATTTTACTCTTTATGTTAAATTACTTCTGTACTGTTTATGTGTATTGGAACTACTTATTATAAAGATTGAAGACAAAGTTCCATAATTATCTTACAATAATAACTGAAAGAATAATGACTTTTATGAAAATCTTCATCTGTGTGGTGTGATTTGTTAATGTCTCTACTGTAGGGGATGGGCGATCTTTTAGATCTAGCAGTTTATCATACTATAGTAGCAATCTGAATTGCTCAATTTCACAAGCTCTTGGCAGACAGTTACTGAAGTCTCTCATTTCACCTTAGCATTCATCATAGTGTGGAACATTTGATGGGTTCATAATAATTATTTGATTGATAAGTAACATTTTGAGAATTTAATATGTAGAGGCAGATTGTCAAACTGGAATTTGGCCAAGATACCATTCCTGTGGAAAGAGGCTCTCATGACTGGTAAATATCAGAGTCCTGTGATCATGTGTTGGCAGTTGGGAGATTGGTCTAACCTGATTTCAGCTACACAGAGAAACCTGGTGAAAAACTAAGTAACATCCTAGTTCTTTTAATTCTTTTATAGTTATCTCATAATGCTTCGAGTAATAACTGTAATTCCTGCAATCCAGTGATGGGAACTATTGATTTGGGGCCTCTTTGGATGTTCTTAGCTGTGATTTCAGGATGCTGTATAGGACTGGAGTAGCATAGCTCCTGGGAGGTGTCTTGGTGACCTCAGACCCAAGTACCTAAACCATCTATGGTCCAGAAGGAAAGCAAATTTACCCTTCAGGCTTGTAGTAAGGTATGCTACCTCTCAATTAAGAATTTTTCCTAGTGATGCATAAAAATCACCTTAAAATTCTTGTATTTGTACCTTTCTTAAAGATGAGTGTGTGGATGCAAAGACACAATTTTTTTTTAAATAACAGATATGTTTATTATTACATGTCTGCAAAGACACAATTTGGAGTTGGTTTTTTAAAGCTAGATTTTTAAGTAAATAAAGCTAGATTTCTTTTTGTCTCATTTTTTATTGCCAAGGCAAAGGCACTACAGTAGTTTTCTGATGCTGGAATTGATCTATAGGCCCAGGTTCAAATAGGAATGAAACTGAATTGAGGCAGAGTGTTATGTGATCTAGAGTGAGATTGTTTGTATAGTAAAAGAGAGCTTGTGATCCCCAGGTCCATTCAGACTGACCTGGGAGGCCAGTCATGTGAGTGTAACCTAGAAAGCTATACTAATCAGTTGTACCCTTTGTAATAGAAACCTGTTTACTGAAAGAGAATTGTCAGAATGGGGCTGACAAGAATCTAGTGAGGAGACTTCCCTGGTAGTCCAGTGGCTAAAACTCTGGGCTCCCAATGCAGGGGGCCCAGGTTCGATCCCTGGTCAGGGAACTAGATCCCACATGCCTCAACTAAGGCTCAGCACAACCAAATAAATAAATGAAAAAAAATTTTTTTTTAAGAATCTAGTGAGGTTAACAATCGAAATGATAGAGAACACTAAGTGATAATAAAAGTAATAGCTAGTATTTAGTAAGCATTGGAAGGACTGGTGTTGAAGCTGAAACTCTTTAATACTTTGGCCACCTGATGTGAAGAGCTGACTCATTTGAAAAGACCCTGACACTGGGAAAGATTGAGGGCATGAGGAGAAGGGGACGACAGAGGATGAGATGGTTGGATGGCATCACCGACACAATGGACATGGGTTTGGGTGGACTCCAGGAGTTGGTGATGGACAGGGAGGCCTGGCGTGCTGCAGTTCATGGGGTCGCAAAGAGTTGGACATGACTGAGTGAACTGAACTGAACCACGTGGCAGACAGTATGCTAGGTATTTTATTTATATTTACTATATTTCATGTAACCATCCTTCAAAGTTGTCATTGTTATGCCCATCGATCCTGCATAGTGAGGTAATTTTCCCAATATTAAATAGTAACTGGTAGTACTGAGATGAGAACCCAAATTGAATCTGTGCCCAAGTTCCCTGTTGATTGTTTCCCACACTGCACTTTTGCTGTGGGTTAGAACACTCTAATTATAGCATCCAAGAAAAATTGGGAGCTCTAGACTAGGGGCAAAAGATCTCATTTTTATTTTTGTATCTCTTATGCATCTGTTATTAAGCAGAAAATCCTTACTATGAACTCTAAAATAAAATATAAAATGTAAAAATACTAAAACTATTTATTATAAATAAGCTCAGGGAAATGAGTTTATCTGTAAGAGGAAAAGGAAAATGAGTGAGGAGGAAAGGGTGATTCAAGCAGAAGAGATTTCATCATCTTATTTAGCCACTGATGAAGACAAGGAACCTCAATGGATAGAAAAAGAGGCAGTAGCTTAAAAGGGTAAGTGCTTGGGGTCTCAGAGAGAAAGAACTTGAACACAGGGAGATCACCTGAGCAGACATCAGGGCTTATTCTTTTCCTTGATCTGTTTTCAGTAAATTCTAAAAGGTGGCTAAAAGTTGAATAATTTTTTTAAAGAGTTGAATAATTTTTAATCTTGCAAGTTATAGGAAGTGTTTGCCATTAACTAGCTATCTAGAAGACCAGATACTGCTACTAACTAATTCATGTTAATAATGTTATATTTTTTATTCTGCCAAGATCTAGACTCAGGCAGTCTCTCCTGAATTAGTATAAGCTTGAACCACTGAATACATTTTATGTATCATTAAGGAGGCAGAATAATTCTGCCTGCCTACCCTCCAAAAAATTGGCAACTTGCTCCAATATTCTTGCCTGGAAAATTCCATGGACAGAGGAGCCTGGCGGGCTACAGTCCATGGGGTCGCAAAGAGTTGAACATGACTGAACATACACATACACACACACACACACCAAAAAACACCCACATCACACCCACACCCGCACACACACCAAAAAACACCCACATCACACCCCCACACACACACACCAAAAAACACCCACATCATAACCCCCGGGACCTGTGACTTGTTACCTTACATGGCAGACAGAATTTTGCCCCTGTGGTTAATTAAGGTTAAGGGCCTTGAGATGGAAAGGTTATCCTAGATTATCCAGGTGGGTCTATTTTAGTCACTTGAGTCTTTAAAAGCAGGGAGCTTTTCCCTGGCTGTGTCAGAGAGAAATGACCACAGAAGAAGGGTTAGAGGGTGCAATATTGTTGACTTTGCAGTGGGAGAAAGGGGACCACAAGCCAGGGAACTCAGGCAGGTCTGAGTTCTGATGGAACTCATCGTGTCTGATGGAGAAAGGCAGGGAAATTCTCTCTTAGAGCGTCCAGAAACGAATTGCAGCTCTTGATTTTAGCCCAGTGAGATTACTGACCTGTAGAACGGAAAGAGAATAGATTCTTGTTGCTTTAAGCCATTAAGTTTGTCGTCATTTTTTTTTAACAGCAGCAATAGAAATAATGTACCATTTAACTACATGAGCCAGAAACCTCAGAATCATCCCTGACACCTTATTCCTTATTCCTTACTTCATGTTGACTCTCTCATTGTCCGGTGGGTTTAACCACCTAAAAAGCTCTTGGGTGTGTCATGTCTGTTCACCTCTCTGGCCATAAACAACCTCTCATCTCTAGCTTGTTCTGCTGGCTCTTTTCCTCTTATCTAGTCTGTTCTCAACCTTGTAGCTTCCGTGATCTTTCTACCAGGGGCGGGGTTATTTTGTCCCTCCATCCCTAAGTAAATGAATTAATCTCACAGTTCAGCTCAAGCATTCCTTCTGGGGGAGACTGCTGTGACACTGCTCCCCTCCTTCCAGTCTCAGTCAGGCTGACTCAACATTGAGTCCTACAGTGATTGTTGAACATGCTTGTAGAACTCTATTTCTTTATTTCAGACTGCTCATCTTAGACTCCAGTTATACATTCATCTGTGTCATTATTTGATAATCTCTATCTTCACTGGAATGTTTTAAGAACCATGAGAGCTAGAATGAAGTCAAGTTGTGACACATCATTACATTCTTAGCATCTGCCTTAGTGCCTGTATGTATGTCATTTATACACAATAAATAACTTAAAACATGTTAAACTAATGGTTTATTAGTAAACCAATAAACTAACTGGAGGAATGGACTCCTCCAGGACTAAACAGCTGGTTGGTTTTTGAGGCCGGGACACCCTGAGCAGCTTGCAGGGTCTCAGTTACCCGATCAGGGGTCGGGCGGCGGCCACGGCGGCCAGAGTGCGCAGTGCTGACAGTGGGCCACCAGGGGGCCTCCCCTGAACAGCTGTCTTAGGATGATGTAGTTTGATTTACTGTAGAGTTGTGAAGAGTATATAGCTTGTAAGATAACTACTTGAAAGAATTTGAATTTTTAAAATATCCTTAAAAATAATCATTGTTATGAAAGCAGTATAATAACTGTAATTGGAAAGTAGATTATCCATAATCCCACTTATCAAACAGTAATTTTCATTCTTTAGTTTTAGATTTTTTTCAATAAAAAGATTTCCTATTAGTCCTTGTTTAAGTGTCATAGAACTATTCACACAAAGTGAATTATTATCTGTTAGGGTTTAAGTGCAATTTGATGTAATGCTAGTTACTCCAGAATATTTTTAGTGACACAGAAATGTGTAGTATTAAAATGTTTTTATAAATGAATGTGGAAATGAAAGTACATATGATTGTGAATGGAGACAGAGTTATAGTTCTAAAAGTGGAACTTTTAGAGTGTGCTGCATTATTATAAAATAATTTTACTAGGAAAAAGTTTAGTTATAAAGAAATAGTAAGTACTTCCTACTGTACATGAGATATGTTTTATTACCTTCATGCTTCTAAGAATGTAAAAGTTACCTTTAACTTTAAAATACATGTAAAATAACATAAAAGTAAAATGCTGAATTATGGCAAGAGATAGTTTGTGTTAAAAAACAGTTCATGTAGTGATTGTAATAGAAGTTAACTTTTATATATCTATGCCTTTGAGTTAAGTTTGTGCAAACCTTGACAGTGGGAGAATCCTGCTTTAGAAAATTATACTTAACTACTTCACATAACACACCTTCCCGGGTGGCTCAGTGGTAAAGAATCTGCCAGCCAATGTAGGAGACTCAGGTTCAATCCCTGGATTGGGAAGATCCCCTGGAGGAGGAAATGGCAACCTGCTCCAGTAATCCGGCCTGAAAAATCCCACAGACAGAAGAGCCTGGAGGGCTATAGTTCATATGGTCGCAAAGAGCCAGACATAACTGAGCGATTAAGCATAACACACTTCACGTAACAAATAGACTACCTAGTTTTTTGCCTTAAGTTTCAAATTTGAAATAAGCTATTATTGTTACTTAAGTTCTGTTGACTATATATGTCTATAATATAGTAAATGTTTTGTGCAAAAACTGACATATAAATTATTTTTGAAAACTCAAGAAGGAAGTACAATTTTTGGACATCAGACAAGATCAGAAAATAAGAGCCTAATAGACCTGACCGTAGCCTTTCCCTTTCAGTTATGTTCTATTTCTCTCCCAGAACTGTTTGCTAGTCAGTTGCAATTCTTTGACTTGTTCCTTGAAAGGCTGTGTGTGTCATTTCTGAATGAAAGCAGTTGAGAAAAAGAAATACTGTTTTGACCTGAGTATATCTAGTACTTTTCATGCTTTCCACTTCCATGAAAGAGGCATTCATAAAGACTCCTAAAACTGAGAACTAAGAAAATCTCCACTTCAGAGATTGACTGAGCAAGATGGAGACTGGTCCCTGCAGAATCTGGGGCCACAGAGATTTAAGAAACAGATGCTGTTAGCCATCTTTGGTGATTAAAATTCTGTAGAACTAAGTCTTAAAAGTCCTCAGTCAGTATTATACTTTGCTTTTATCTGCATATAATGCTGTTACAGTTGGTTGAAAACAGGCAATAGAGAGACAGGGAAAACTGCTTACTAGTAGTTCATTATCATGTTAGAGAATAAAATTTTGCTTTCTGGATTTCTAGGTAGCCTAGACTTATAAAATAGCTCTAATCTGTTTTCTTTCTTTCTCATTCCCCACCCCCTCTCTTATTTTAGGTTTTCAAAACAAAAATAGAGTTGCAATCTTGGCAGAACTGGACAAAGAAAAAAGAAAATTACTAATGCAGAACCAATCTTCAACAAATCATCCTGGAGCTAGGTATAGAAGAATAATCTGGTTTTTATATTTAGTGATATAAAAAGTATCTTGGACAGAACTAAAATTGGTTGGCAGTGATTTGTTTCTTTAACATTGGAATTTAATATGTGAAGTTTTATTTCCTAGTTGGATTTGAAAAAATTAGATTTTAAAAATTGATTAGATTTTAAATATTTTAATTCTAATCAGAATATTTAATTTTCTTTACAGCCTACTTTCAAAAAAAGAAAAGAGTTTTGTGTTTTTTGGCTGTTGTTATTCATGAAATTATTGTTAATGTCCCACTTTTTAAGCATTATGCCAAGTAGGTAAAATGGAGGTAGCTTAATGATCTTTATTTCATTTCTGCCATCTTAAATCTCTTCCCTGATAGCCATTATTCCATTCGGCCACCACCTTAACTTCCCCTTCTCTCTTTCAGGCAGATCTCTGAAAGGAGTTGTCTGTACCTACTCATCTTTGCTCGCTCACTTATTGACTCCTTAGCCCACTACAGTCTGACTTCCAGGCCTCCCCACCCTAGCCCCAAAGAACAGATTGGAGCCTAGGTCACTTGTAACTTCCTTGTAGCTAAATCTGGTGAACCAAAGCCCTTTTCTTGTTAGACTGCTTAGCATTATTTGAAACCACTGATTTCTTCCTTTTTAAAAATTTAAATGTAGTTACTGTGCAATATTATGTTAGCTTCAGGTTCGCTGCATAATGATTTGACATCTGCAAACATTGTGGTCTGATCACTACAGTAAGTAACCATCTGTCACCACACAAAGTTATTACAGTGTTGTTGATCATATTTCTTATGCTGCATATTACATTCCTATGACCTCTTTATTTTCTAATGGGTTCGTGCCTCTTAATCCCCTTTACTTGTTTATCCCACCTCACACCCCTCCCCTCTGTTAACCACCTGTTTATCTGTGAGTCTGTTTTATTTTTTTATTATTATTGGTTAATTTTTTGTTTTAATTTTTATTGGTGTATACTTGATACACAATATTGTGTTAGATTCAGGTATATAGAAGTCTGTTTTTGTTTTGTTTTTTAGATTCCACATTATAAGTGAGCTCATATGGTATTTGCCATCACAAATGACAAGCTTTTTATTTTTTTTATTCCATTGTATACAGCTCCCTCCCTCCTTAAAATACTCTTCTTGGCTTCCATTCATTCACTGTTACACCGTCTTGGTGTCTATTTTAGACATTTCTCCACTGCCTGTCTCTTGAATGTTGGTATTCCTCCGAGTTCTGTTCTAGACCCGGTTGCCCAGTGTGCGTCTTTTCACTGGACAGCTGCATCCACTTTCACAGCCTGTTCTTTATGTGCTGATAACTCTGACACACTCACATCTCTAGCCCATTCCTCTCTCAAGTACCAGACTGCCTCCTGGACATCTGCACTTTGATGTCCTACAGGCATTTCACACTTGGGGTGTGTTCCACACTGACCGTATTCTTGGCTTACTTGTTACCATGAGTGGTATAGATCTACTAGTAATCAAAGTCAGAAATGTGAACTTTATTATTCCCTCTCACTTCCGTCTCCAAGCATTTATCATTCACTTATGTTTAATTTCCTGGCCTAGGAATCGGATTTCTTGATTTCTTTCACAAGGCTGTACATGTCCTGGTACCTGCCTTCCTTCCTAGACTCATTTTTTGACAACCCACTTCTCCCCTCTCCAGCCCTGACCTCCAGTCCTACTGAACCATAAATTTCTTCAAATGTTTCAGGTTTGAACCCTGCCTTCATATGCCCTACCATCTGCTTGAAATAGTCAGCTGTTTAGTTTTCATCATAAATGTAACTTTATGATAGACCAGAGTACGTCAAATCAGTTTGAAAGCAGAAGACCAAAAATCTTTGATAAAAAGGAGATAATCTGAAGCTCTAGTAAATAATATGGGCATTTCCATATAAATTAATGTAAACAGGAAAAAAGACTTATTCAGGAAGTTTGTGGGGTTTTTTTTGTAAATAATTCCTATATAGAATATCTAATGAAAAATGTGATTCAGACGTAAAGGAGTCTCTAAATAGTCAAGTAACTAAGATTCCCACTTTAGCATTGCGCTCTCGAGACCCGCTCTCAACAAGGACTTCCGGGACCACGCTGAGCAGCAGCATATTGCAGCCCAGCAGAAGGCAGCTTTGCAGGTGAGAAAAGTGTGACTGACATTCTTGTCTCACCGGAGACTTCCTGGGGCTTGGAAAACAGCACAGTTCTTATTTTGTATTTCAGTGGAGCAATCTCAGTAAAAATGTCCCGTACATAATTGCAGTGGTTTGCTGACATTCAGTCATGCCCAGAGGATTTGAAGGACCAATGAAAGTGTTACAGGAGTAATGAAAGTATCTTTTATGGCATTGACGTGGTCATGATTGACTCTTGGCTGCACCTGGCAAGAGACTGCTCGTGCACAAAAGGATATTTGGACGGCCTGAATGAGCTCAAGAAGTTGAACTGGCTGGCTAGTTTAATAGTACACATATATTTTTCAAATTGGTCATGCCATTGCGTCCTTTGACAGTCTTACTGATTTATTGTTGCTTGGATTCTTTTTTTAATGGTCAGCATATCTGTTTTGGGTGGTGCTAGTGGTCAAGAACCCACCTGCCAATGCAGGAGACATAAGAGACAAAGGTTTGATCCCAGAGTTGGGAAGATCCTCTGGAGGAGGGCATGGCAACCCATTCCAGCATTCTTGCCTGGAGAATCCCATGGACAGAGGAGCCTGGTAGGCTGTAGTCTGTAGGGTCGCAAAGAATTGGACATGACTGAGCAAGACTTAACTCTTAATATGGAAATCTGACAACCCATCATCTTAAAAAAATTGACTGTGATGAACAGTTTTGGTATTTCATTGATCTTGGATAATTTAAGATTCTCAGAGATTCTGGACAAGACATCATTACTGATGCTTTCAAGCCTTAGAATCTCAGAATTGCAAGGGACATTACATTAAAGATCATCTCCCTTTAGACCACGTATAAACAGTCCTTTGTTTAGTGACAAAGGACATCACTGGTGGTTTTGTTATTTACATTCCAGCATTCTCTACAAAATGTTGGCATCTTAATCACCAGTAATCAGCTGCCTTCCCCCTTCTCCTTCCAACTTCTGCCCTTTCTCACTCCTGCTTTATTGACCAAGAGCAGAGCACCCTGGGACCTTGTTGATAGTTTTCCTCCCCACTTCCAGGAACAAAGTAATTCACGTCTTTGACTCAATGATTGACTAATGAGAACCACAAGGAAGAGAGTAGGGAGGATAAGTTAGTACCTGGTGTAACTTGTTAATGTGAATTCTTTATTATTGTAGATCTTCTGTGTATTTAAACAAAATTAGCAGCAGCAGAACTGGCTTTTAAAACAAATTTGGTCTTAAGCACTAGGAAAGGGTAAGTAATTTTAATGCCTTGGTTGAAGAACTGTGACTCTTAATAACTAAATTGCCTTTTTTTCTTTTTTTTTTTTTTAAACTTTCTTAGCATGCACATGCACATTCATCAGGATACTTCATAACTCAAGATTCTGCATTTGGGAATCTCATTCTTCCTGTTTTACCTCGCCTTGACCCAGAATGAAGAAAATATTTGTAACAGAAGTGACTTGGTAACATCAGATGCCAAAGCCACTAACATTCAGTGCTGTACAAACCGTGACTTTCAGAAGTTTGGTGGACTTTTTTATATATTTTGTTTCTTTAAAAGAAAGATAAGTGAAAGCAAAAAAAGGAGAATGACCAGGATGATGAAAGCTCTGGAAGCTGTATTATCTGGGAACTGATGCTGCTGCTCAGGACTATAATCTGTGTGTAAGGCAGTTTGATTTTTAATTCTGAATCAGACCCCAAAGTGGATGTGGTCACACAACCCACCTCCCAAACTAGTTGGACTGAATATATCATGTCTGCAGTAGACTTTCAAGAACCATTTAAAGTACTTTATGAACAAATGAGGGTGCTTTTTAAAAATGTGAACCAGTAGGCTTAAGTTACATTCACATTTGCTGTTTATAGAATTGATATCAGTGTACCTTTTGTGTTTATAGTCATCATATCCTAAAATATCCTTTAACTGGTAACTAGTTTGCCTATTCTCAATTTTAAAAGAAAACCCGAGATGCGAGTAAATTACCTGCCAGTCGTAAATACCTTTTATAAATCTATGCCGCTGTAAATTATGTGACTAAATGCTATTAAAAACAATAAGAAATACAGTTGTAAATATTGTACATGCTCTTATTTAGTGTCACTACATAAATGGTGGCCTGAACAGTTTTATTGCCCATTTTTGCTCTAATCAGAAACAAAGTTGCGCCCCTTTTCTGTTAAAGAGAAAAGAATTAGGTCAAGCAAGTTTCTCAACATGATGCATCTTTAAACAGAATCCAGGATGCTTACTTAAATATGCAGTCCCCACAACTGACCTTAGTCCTACGGAATTAGTGTCTCTAATTCAAAATAAAGTCTGAAAATCATGGCCTAGAGAATTCAGTGTTCTTGATATCTAAAAATCCATACATATGTAGGTCCCTGAACCTTAGAGGTCATTTAGCTAATGGTATTTTTTTTTTACTTTTAATAGGATTGAAATTATGTTTTGTACTGTATCACAGATATAGTATTTTCCATAACTGACCTCATCTTGGCCTTAAGCCCCCATCCTCTCTGGTGGTAGGATGAGATTTTAAGCTGGAAGTTACAGTTTGAGTCAAGAAATAGACAAAGTTCATGTCCCTTTTTGAACAGATTCTCCTTCCTTCCCTTAGGCATTTGTTCCAGGCACTCAGCCCCATCTCACCCAAACTGTACGAAGCAGGAGTGGGCAGTTGTAGATAGGGCTGTGCCATTTAGATTCTCTCTGTGGAGAACTGGGACTGGTTGCCTCATCTGGGTGAGTTGGCAGCTGTCCGCATTGTAACGGTCCCCGTTACGGCAGAGGCGCCCTTTCTCCTACCGCTGGCGAGCGCCCGGGCCTTTGCCTCTGCCTGTCTCCGGCTCACGCAGCCAGCCTTGGCCCTCCTTGTCCTCATTTTCTTGAATTGATGTAAGTTACTTCTGTGCAATCCCTGAGCCACTGGCATCATTCTAAATCTACTGATGCTGGGGAGATAACATTTTTGGATTGAATAGTTTTTATACTATTGGTGCTTCTACCAAACATGTAACTTTTATAACCTGGGTGAAAAGATCTTTTTCCCAGTGGTATCTTTTCTGGTCTCAGCCCTTTAAATAGATACTGCCTTTTTAAACATCTGACTCTTCCAGTCCTGACTAGTAAGCACTTCCTCCATGCCTTTCCTTACAACTCCAGTTCAGTTCCATGTGTATTCACTAATGCCTGCCCTGTAAAGCACTGTGGTTTAAGGGGAAGGGGTGAGTTGAGACCTGCTCTTAAAGAAGCCGCAGTGCAGGGAGCCCACTCTGATACAGCAGCGAGGAAGCAGCGTCCAGCGCGTGGCCCGGGAGCGGGAAACCTGAGCACGTGCAGTCTAGTCAGGCCTAGAAGTTACTACTGCAATCTGCCCTGGCAGGGCGAGGTCAGCTCCAGGCAGCGCTCAGGATTTCATCATCAAAGTAGGGACTGCAACAGCTGGGAGGACCGCAGCAGATGATGGGGAGGGCGGTAGTGGGCTCCCGTGGTGCTTCCTCGGCTTGCAGGTGAGTGTGGCTGACCCACTTAACCTTAAGACTTACCTGTCACGCTGTCTCCTCTGTAAAAGGGGAAGAATACACACACTGCCTAATTCATAAATTACCTAGACCAGTATTCTTCAGAGTGCAGGTCTCAATACGTTACCAAATTGAGAGGCCAACTAAATAGCTGAATGGGGTGTGACCGGCTTTTTTCTTTTTTAATAGAAAACATCAGAGTATATGGCATGTACATAGGAGGTTTTGGTTCATGAATCTTCCTTTTCTGTGCATTTGTGAGTTTACTTACTTTATCATATGCTCCACCTGCATGTAAGGTCTTTGAGAGCAAGGGCTTTTGTTCTTACTTCCTACCTGTTTACTACTGTAGTCTGCTGAGAATAGTATTTAGCATATAGTAGGTGGTCAGTACTTAAAGGAATGAATGAATATGACCTGGATTCTGATGTAAAGGGTATTTTTTTTTTTATACTATGAGTCATGGCAAAAATGTTTTGAAAGCCACTTCTAAATAATACAGATGATAGTGCTTTGTATGACTCTGGAATAAAAACTGAAATGACTCAATAATTTCAAAGGCTTATTTTTTTCCTGAACAATTTATAAGCTTGTCTCATTAAGTTGTCTCAGTTCTTTGCTTTACTTTGGCATGCTTGCTATGCATTTAAGGCCCGTTGAGGCAAAGGCTTTGGCATATCAACAGAGAGGACATCAGTTCATTAGTGCAGTTGGTCCCCCAGTTGGAATCCCATCAGCTCTCCAGTAGCATTAAGCCCAACCAGTGTTTACTCAGGACTCCCTCACCTCTGAGTGCACAGCGACTAGTGTGCAATAGACACCCACATCTTCTTAAATGAGCAAATAATGAATTGTGGTGCTGGAGAAGACTTGAGAGTCCCTTGGACAGCAAGGAGATCAAACCAGTCAATCCTAAAGGAAATCAATCCTGAATATTCACTGGAAGGACTGATGCTGAAGCTGAAGCTCCAATACTTTGGCCACCTGATGCGAAGAACTGACTCACTGGAAAAGACCCTGATGCTGGGAAAAACTGAGGGCAGGAGGAGAAGAGGGCATCAGAGGATGAGATGGTTGGATGGCATTACTGACTCAATGGACATGAGTTTGAGCAAACTCGAGAGAGTGAAGGACAGGGAAGCCTGGCGTGGTACAGTCCATGGGGTTGCAGAGTCAGATATGACTTAGGAACTGAACAACAACAAAAGAATGAACATGGATGGAGGAGGAGAGCTTCGCTGTCCTCAAGAATCTGGCAGTTTAGAGCAGGCGACCCTAGTAGCAAAGGCTAACAGCACAGCAGTAGTGAGGAAGGAGTGAGTACATGAGCGTGGAAGGACTAGTGAAGGTTCCTTCAGGGAACAATCATTTGAAATTGGCTTTCAAGATGAGAGATTCAGCCAGGAATGGTGGTAGACCAATATTCACAGCATAGGAAAAACCTGCACTAAGGCAGGCAGGAAAGCTGGTGTAGGGGGCATTGTGAAGCAACCTAAAGTCCAGTTTGGTTGGATTTGTATGGACAGATTTGGATAAATTGTAATATGGCAATAGTTAGAAATGAGGCCAAACACAGGCTGTACTCAGTGAAATTCCAGGGTGAGGCAAATGTCTCTAGCCTGACATAACAGCTGGGAGCAACTGAACATTTTTAAACACAGACAGGTACAGAGATGAACCAATTAGGCCCTAATCAGCTCTGGGGAAAGGGGAACTTGGAAGGCACCAGAGGAATATTTATTCTCAATTTCTATTGAGAATTCAGACAGGCATGCTCTGGTTATATCCATGCCTCAGCTCTATTCCCATCCAGCTCTTCTCTCTTCCATTTAGTTCTTGGATCCTTCACCCAAATTTTTTGCTTCCTCACCTCCCTCCACCCCCATCTGCCTTTCTTCTCTCCCACAGCTCTTCTAGAGCTCTACCTCCAAGAACCTTCTAAGGAAGAAAAAGCAAGGCATCCTCGCACAGTATTCATTCAATCTGCATGACGGCTCAGTGCATGAGTAGACACTCTTTGTAATCAACTCGTTCCCCCTTCCTAATAGTGTGTGCATGCTCAGTCGCTCAGTTGTGTCCAACTCTGCGACCCCATGGACTGTAGCCTGCCAGGCTCCTCTGTCCGTGGGATTCTCCAAGCAAGAATACTGGAGTGGGTTGCCATTTCCTACATCAGGGTATCTTTCTAACCCAGAAATTGAACCTGTGTCCCCAGTGTCTCCTACACTGGCAGGTGGATTCTTTACTACCTAGTCACCTGGAAATCCCATCTTCCTAACAATACTCAGATTTTATTCAGCATGACCCTTCCCCATTACAGCCAATATGCTGACTGTCTCAGCAACAGGTAGGCCTTACATGCTTCAAACTGATCAGGACAACTGCCTTTTGCTGACACATGCTGCCAGCTGACACATGGCATTTCACAGACCATGAGAACTGGTTCAAGAGTGGACATGTTACCTAAATTCAACCCCAGTGAGACTGCTGGAGAGGTTTGCTGGGTATATGGAGATGTAAACATATTTTTTCTGTGTGTGTAAATACATTTTTCTGAGGTCACTACTAAAAGGGAGTCACTCTAGATGTGTAAAAGGAAATTATGTATTTTTTTCCTGAGTATTCTTGGCAGCCATCATGTGACCATGAGGTGGAACCAGTCTTAGAATGAAGCCACCACCATAAAAGGTGCAACAGAGAAATAAAAAGAAACTGGGTCCTTGAGGACATAACTGCACAGCTGAGTCAGTTCCTAAAGTGCTGCCCTTCCTATTTGGAAGGGTATGTATGGGGGTAATAAGCTCTTATTATTGGTTAAGCTAGATTAAAGTAGCTATCTAAACACAAGATGTGGAAAATTCTTCAAGAGATGGGAATACCAGACCACCTGATCTACCTATTGAGAAACCTATATGCAGGTGAAGAAGCAACAGTTAGAACTGGACATGGAACAACAGACTGGTTCCAAATAGGAAAAGGAGTCCGTCTGTATATTGTCACCCTGCTTATTTAACTTATATGCAGAGTACATCATGAGAAATGCTGGGTTGGAGGAAGCACAAGCTGAAATCAAGATTGTCAGGAGAAATATCAATAACCTCAGATGTGCAGATGACACCACCCTTATGGCAGAAAGTGAAGAAGAACTAAAGACCCTCTTGATGAAAGTGAAAGAAGAGAGTGAAAAAATTGGCTTAAAGTTCAACATTCAGAAAACTAAGATCATGGCATCCAGTCCCATCACTTCATGGCAAATAGATGGGAAAACAGTGGAAACAGTGGATGACTATTTTTCTGGGCTCCAAAATCACTGCAGATGGTGACTGCAGCCATGAAATTAAAAGACTCTTGCTCCTTGGAAGAAAACCTATGACCAACCTAGACAGCATATTAAAAAGCAGAGACATTACAACAAAGGTCTGTCTAGTCAAAGCTATGGTTTTTCCAGTGGTCATGTATGGATGTGAGAGTTGGACCATAAGAAAGCCAAGCACTGAAGAATTGATGCTTTTGAACCTTGGTGTTGGAGAAGACTCTTGAGAGTCCCTTGGACTGCAAGGAGATCCAACCAGTCCATCCTAAAGGAGATCAGTCCTGAATATTCATTGGAAGGACTGATGCTGAAGCTGAAACTCCAATACTTTGGGCACCTGATGTGAAGAGCTGACTCATCTGAAAAGACCCTGATGCTGGGAAAGATTGAAGGCAGGAGGAGAAGGGGATGACAGAGGATGAGATGGTTGGATGGCATCACTGACTTGATGGACATGAGTTTGAGTAAACTCGGGGAGTTGGTGCTGGACAGGGAGGCCTGACGTGCTGCAGTCCATGGGGTTGCAAAGAGTCAGACATGACTGAGCGACTGAACTGAACTGAAACACAAGATGTATGAACTTGCTAAGTGATATTTTAGGCACACAGCTATCGGGTGAGAGAGCAGAACTCCTCCCACCTCACCTCGGGTGCTGCCTCCACTCCCAGCCTTCTGCTCTTAGTCAACACCAGAGTGAGCTGCCAGGGCTTCCCTTCCTTGCAGTTCAGCCTCCCGCCATGCACCTGCAGACCCCAACCCTCCCACAATGATGTGTCCTTTCCTGATGATACCCTGCTGTGATCTCTGGAATCCCTTTGGTTCAGTCACCAAAATACATCTATATGTGGGAGCTCTTCCTAGTTCCTGCCTTCCTCTCAAGGTCTACAGGTCTCTGGTGTCTCTCAGCAGGGCAGATCAGGGGTTTGCATCCCGACTGCAGGTTCACCTAATGTCTGGATCCCTGACCATTGCAACTTTATTTTCTTTCAAAATTCACTTCTTAAAAATGCACGCTCCTTCTTCCCCTTAAAGAGTCCAACATCGCCACCGCCAAGTGTCCTGCCTGGGCGCCCCCTCACCTTCCATGAGTTCTTGTGTCCTACTCCAGAGTTGCCTTCTGCCCTGCGTTATCCCTGCTACTGTCCTGGGGATACAGCCAAACACTTTGGTGTGAACTAATACCCTAGTCTCCCAGGGTTCCAGAGGACATCCTGGGTTCCAGAGACTGCCTTCCCCCTTTTCTAGTCACCACTTGAGCCATCCTCCTTACCTGGAGACAGATATCCCTCTTCCTCTCCAAGAGTTCCACTGCTATCATCTTGATCCAAGCCACCAACATCATATACCTAGACTACTATATGTATGTGTGCTAAGTCGCTTCAGTTGTGTCTGACTCTGTCACCCTATAGACTGCAGCCCACCAGGCTCCTCTGTCCATGGGATTCTCCAGGCAAGAATATTGGAGTGGATTGCCATTCCCTTCTCCAGGGGGTCTTCCCGAACCAGGGATTGAACCTGTGTCTTTTACGTCTCCTGCACTGGCAGGTGGGTTCTTTACCTAGCGTCACCTGGGAAGCCCCTCTAACTGGCCTTCTTCATCTCACCTCATGGTTGAGAATTTCAACACAGCAGCCAGACTGATATTCGGCTGGCCAAAGAGTTCCTTTGAACTTTTTGGCTAACTTGATACTTTAAAAATGTAAGTAAGGCCTCTGAAAATATTATCAGCATCTCTAATCATTAAGGAAATGCAAATAAAAAACCACAATGACGCGAAGGCCCGTGGTGGATGTTGACGTGATGTGATTTCTGCCCAGTGCTTGGAATGTCAAAGTGAAGAAATTCAATGAAGCGCGGGTAAATGGCGGGAGTAACTATGACTCTCTTAAGGTAGCCAAATGCCTCGTCATCTAATTAGTGACAAGCATGAATGGATGAACGAGATTCCCACTGTCCCTACCTACTATCCAGCGAAACCACAGCCAAGGGAAGGGGCTTGGCGGAATCAGCGGGGAAAGACCCTGTTGAGCTTGACTCTAGTCTGGCACGGTGAAGAGACATGAGAGGTGTAGAATAAGTGGGAGGCCCCCGGCGCCCCCCCGTTTCCCGCGAGGGGGCGGGGCGGGGTCCGCCGGCCTTGCGGGCCGCCGGTGAAATACCACTACTCTGATCGTTTTTTCACTGACCTGCTCCGGGGACAGTGCCAGGTGGGGAGTTTGACTGCGGCGGTACACCTGTCAAATGGTAATGCAGGTGTCCTAAGGCGAGCTCAGGGAGGACAGAAACCTCCCGTGGAAAATTCATAATATTTTTTTAAAAATTAAAAAGAAAAAAATAAAAAAACCACAATGAGACCACTTCATACCCCGGATGGCTGTTGTCAAAAGAAAAACAGAAAACAAATTGTTGGTGAGAATGTGCAGACATTGGAACCCTGATGCAAGGTTGGTGGGAATGTAAAACAGTGCAACTGTTGTGGAAAACAGTAGGATGGTTCCTCAAAAAATTAAACATAGAGTTATCATTTGATCCAGTGATTCCACTTCAGAAGATCTGAAAGCAGGGACTCAAACAGATAGGTGTGCACCCATGTTCATAGAAGCATTATTCACAAGAGCCAAAAGGTGGAAATAACCCAAATGGCCATCATCAGATGAAGGAACAAAGTATGGTATATATACACAACAGGATATTCAGCCTTAAAAAGGAATGAAATTCTGATACATACTACAACATAGATGAACCCTGAAGCCTATGCTAACTGAAATAAACCAGATGCAGAAGGACAAATGAGTCCACTTTATATGAGGTGCCTATAACAGTCAAATTCACCAGAAATAGGAAGTAGAACAGTGGTTACCCAGGGGCTGGGAGAAGGGGGAAATGAGTTATTGTTTAATGGGTACTGAGTTACACTCTTGGGTGGTGAAAAAATTTTGGAAATGGATAGTTGTGATGGTTACATAATAATGTGAATGTACTTAATGCCACCAAATTTTAACATTTAAAAATGGTTAAGATGGTAAATTTTATGTATATTTTACCATAATTTTAACGTAAGATCATGTCTTTTAATAAGTTTCCATCTCACTAAGAGTAAAGTCAAAATCTTTATAATGGATTACAAATCTACAAAATATTGTCAAATGAGTCTATTTGTTGGAACAGAGAATTTAGCTGAAAACAGGCAATCAAAGTTAAAATTTTCTCCCCCTTGAGTCTTAGTATACTCTCTGTCCCCCTTACAGTTAGTAAGCTTTTCTACGGAGAGGCTGTTGATCTCCTGAAAATGGCCAGTGACCAAAATGATGATTGGAAATTTGAGAAAATAGTATATGCGCTTTCACCTTGCGCTAGAACTAACAGGTTTGATTGATAATGGATGTTGGTCCCTGGTCCAGAGTGATATTCTTTGCCGCTTTGGTTAGACAAACTAGCCTGGTCCATCCAACAGAAAATGGTTTGACCTGAGATGCTCAGCGGTTCCACTCTGCTGGAAGGTGGTGATGTTTTCTCAGACCCTGCTGTCTGCCTTAATGTCAAGCAAAAGTAACCGAAGAGATTGGGGTGTCCCCCGCTCTTCTCTGATCCCTCTGCTTGGTGCGGTCTTCTTCCCTTTCCCTGCCTTTAACCATGTAGCTTGCTCTCAATGGTCTCAAGTCTTTACTGAATGTTAGCTTTTCAATAATGCCTTCTTGGACCACTGTATTCCAAACTTCATCCATCTCAAAACAGCCTTGCTTACTTTTTCTCTGTGGCACTTGGCACCCTCTAACATAGAATGTAATTAACTTTTTAATTATCTGCCTTCTCCCACTAGAATATAAGGGCTATAAGTGCAGATACTTTTGTGTGTGTGTTTGTTTTACTGATGTATGCCCCCAGTGCTTAGGATGCCTGCTTGCTCAGTTGCTTCAGTCGTGTCCTACTCTTTGTAACGCTATGGACTGTAGCCCGCCAGGCTCCTCTGTCCATGGGATTCTTCAGGCAAGGATACTGGAGTGGGTTGCTGTGCCCTCCTAAGGGATTGTCCCAATCCAGGGATCCAACCCAGGTCTCCTGCATCGCAGGCAGACTCTTTACTGCTGAGCCACCGGGGAAGCTGTGCTTAGGATAGTGCTTGGCAAATTATAACAAATGTTCAAACATTTTAATGAATAAATGAAATGTCTAATCATTCAAAGGGAAAACTGATATCTTGGTCCTCAGCATGGACCCTCCCCCCAAGCAAATGTACACACAGACATACAAACTACACCTATAATCTTAGGGGGTTCCTAGACTCCTTGAAACCCAGCCATGGGTGCTGGTTGAAACCCTTTGGTCAAAAGGAACATAGCTGTACCTCTTTGGATGATTCTTTAGTGCAATCTTTTGGAAACCAGCTCCATGCCACAGATGTTATAACTACTGGGAGTCTCCCAGGAGATTCCAGAGCCTTGCAATATTGTAGCAAACACAGTGAAGCTGGCAGCCATAATTCTGTTAAGAAAACAGGAGTGTGTGCCAGCGCCTCATTATTCATTACTGAGCTATTAATTCAAGTTCTCTTAGAAAAACATCCAACAGTGAAAAGACAGGCTCTGAGCAGCCACAAGCTGAAGCACAGCCCCTTGCCTGGTCTCCTAGGTTAGCCAATTCGTGGGGCAAAGGCTGAGCTGCTCCCTTGGAACACACCTGGCTCCTTGGGGATGGGAGTGGCCCCGCAGGGTGACAGTGACCAGCTAGTAGGTCCAGTTCAACGTTGCTAACTCCTGAGGCTGCAGATCCAAGAGGATTGGCTGTTCCTTAGAGGAGGAGTTCACACGTCCAGCATGCTGGACGAGAACTGAAGATCAAGACTTTCACAAAAGAAAGCGGTGATGGTAGAGGAGTGGGTAGAAGGAAAGGGTATCCCAGGCAGAGGTGAAGGAAGCGCTGGCCCAATGCAGAGAGGAGGGAATAGGGTGACGGCACGAGCTGGCATCCACATGGAGGACATGGAGCTTTATCAGAAGGGCTTTGGAGAGCCATGGGTGGGAAAATGATATAATAAGATGTGCGTTTACTGAGATTTTTCAAGGAAGCAGTGGAGGATAGAATAGTAGAGGCAACACCACCACTCAGGTTGACATATGTCATCCTGGGGCAAATGGTATGGGCTGACCAAACTGGTGGCAGAAAGGAGAATGGGAAGGGAAGAAATTCAAGGATTATTCCCTGTAGCCCAGATGGGAAAGAATCTGCCTGCAATGCAGGAGACCCGGGTTTGAGGCCCAGGTTGGGAAAATCCTCTGGAGAAGAAATTGGCAATCCAATCCAATATTCTTGCCAGGATAATCCCATGGGCAGAGGAGCCTGACGGGCTACAGTCCTTGGGGTCACAAAGAGTTAGACATGACTGAGCAACTAATGCTACTAACACTAAGGTAGGTGGAATTATCCAGGGACGGAAACACAATGGAGGATGGGAGGGGAATGGGGGAAGAGGGAAGACGTAGGTCATAGAGTAATTGTCAGGTTTCTGTCTTGGGCAACACAGTGGACACAGGTGCCATTTCCTTAGGAAGGAGTGCTGGTGGGCCAGGGGGTTGAGGAGCCTTTCTCAGCTGGGCTTCCACTAGAGCAGTAAGTGCTAAGGCCTCCACCATCTGGAAGGAACGAACATCTCTTCCCTGACCTAGAAAGACACTAGCTCTCCTCAGAAGAACTGAGCAAACAGGCAGTTGAGCTGAGTTCTGCATTCTGCGGTTCGGATGAAGAGCCCCAGTTGAGAAAGGTTTCAATAACACAGATCTGCTAACGCTCAGGCCATAGGAGTGGATGAAATCAGCCCAACCAAGTGTATAAAACTGAGTCAGTATGAATGACAGTCAATGAATGACGTGCCTGAAAAAGAAATCTAGAGACACAGCAAAAAAAATTGGGAGGCAGTGAGGCCTTAAATCATGGAAGCCAAGGAGAATAGCACTTGAGAAAGGAGAAGCTGGCCAAGCTGCTTCCCACAGGGTGGCTATTGTGTTATGCTACAGAGGATTCTTGGGGTGTATATGGGTGAACATTTTTAACTTCAGTACTTATGTATTTTTTAAATTTTTTTAAATTTTAATACTTATGTATTTTTATCTCAATGTACAAGTAATACAGCATTTATGTAGCAATATAAATAAACAGGCATGGGTGCATGCTAAGTCGCTTCAATTGTGTCCAACTCTTTACAAACCTATGGACTGCAGCCCGCCAGGCTCCTCTGTCCATGGGATTCTCCAGGCAAGAATACTAGAGTGGACTGCCAAGCCCTCCTCCAGGGGATCTTCCCAACCCAGGGATCAAACCCGCGTCTCTTACATCTCCTGCATTGGCAGGCAGGTTCTATCACTAGTGCCATCTGGGAAGCCCATAAACAACCACAGCTAATGGTTGTTATTTTTTGACAGTTACTAGGTACTAGCTGTTGTACTAAGTGCTTTACATATGTTAAAATCCTTACTTAATCCTCACCACAAGCCTACAAGATAGTTATTATTATTATATCCATTTTATAGATGAAGAAATTGAGGCAAAGAGAGGTCAAATATCTTGCCCATGATCACAGAACTAGTAAGAGGCAGAGTTGGAATCTGAACCTGAGAGGTTTGACTCCAGGAACTCTGGTTTTTAAAGACGTATTTATTTCTAGTTTTAAAATAAATTCAAGTTAAAAAAATGGATCATTTTTTTAAAAAAAGATAGTAAATAACAGAACAAGTGCACTCAGCTATCACAAAATTGTGGAGGAGGGACATGAATGGCTGACACTTGGGCAACAGTGCCCTGTCTGGGCTGATATACTAAGGGAAAAATCATGACAGTGGACTGTACATTGTCTGCACATATCCTGAGACTACAGGACAAAAGGAGCTATCCAGATCATGCTGTCCCCTGCCAAGGGGGAGACTCAATTGTATCCTTTCAATTCTGGGCCATTATCCTAGCGACCGACAACAGCAAACCACAAATACAGTATTAACTATTAACTGTCGAAAATGTTATTTGCTATTGGTGGGCATTAGATTCTTTAATAATGTCCTGAAAGATTCACAGGGTTCTTTAAATGTGACCAAACTCTTACACATTATTACCATACTTAAGTGTATTAGAAATGTGCTAAATTACTTCTTTGATTGCATTTGGAACATTTCAACAGCTGAGTACACTGTAAATACTCCGGCAGGAATTTTTATTTCTCATCCTTATTTCTTTGGGATCCCATGAGAAATACAAGAAGCTTGTTTATTGCTGAAATAGATCTTGTTTAATGTCTTTCGTGTCTGTCCCTGGTGTGTTCCCAGCAAAAATGGTAGTGAGAATGGTCCTAAGCAGAGCAGGAAATAAAATGGAAACCGAGAAGAAACAGAAAAGGAAATGTAGTGGAGAAGGTAGTCAGGCCGCACACCAGCTGGGGCTCCAGGTTCTGATCTGGGAGAGAGTGAGAAAAAGGAGACGGCATGGACTGAAATAAGCCAAAAGGTACGGTCCTGAGAGATGCGCGCAGGCACTGAGATAATGTCCTGACACCCAGGGGAGAGTGGGCGGCACCAGGCCATGGCCATCTCTACGTCTGTCTACCCTACACTTGCATCCTTGCTGGCCCTTGTCTGCAGGTTCTCTCTTCTTTCAAGATTTTGGTAGCATGTAGTTTCCAGAGCAACACCATGAGGAGTATTTGTCCTCAAGGCCTAGAAAGCCACATGCTACCCCAGGCCCTTGGGGCCCCAGCTCAGGGTGGCCATCTTCCCAGTACTTTCAGTGTGGTGGATCACATCTCCATCCTTAGAGACATTCTGTACCTATCTCCACATCATACCTAAGACTATGGGAGTCATGAGTTCCCCAGATCTTCTTTCTGCATTAAACAGAGAGACAAAAATGTGTTCCCATCTGGTAGAAATTTCACTTGTTTTTGCCCTTACTGCTGCAACTCTGCATTCTTGCCTGAAAATTTTCCTCGGGTATTATCTAGAGGATCTTTCTTATCAGCATCATTACTCTTGTCTTTCCTTAGGTCCTTCCTTTCAGCTTGAAAATTTTGTGATTCTCTACGATGGGTGAGGAGGGTTGGGGAATCTCTATTAAAAGAATTTTTTGTGTGTTTGTTGTAAACTCTGCCTTAGAGAAAATTTCAAGTATCTACAAAAAACCAGAAGAGTATAATGAATTCTTCTGTACCCAATGATCTGCTTTTGATCTACTCTGAGGCCAGTTTATGTACTATCTACAGCTCCACCTTCTCTACCCCTCTGGATTATTTTGAAGATTCTTAAATATTTTAGCATAAATCTCAAAAAGACAACTTTTAAAAATCTAGCGCAGGAGTTTTTAAATGTGGGTTTATATGTGTAATGTTGCATGCAAATAAGGATCTTCTTGGTAAGATGAACTATAGCATTCATCAAGTTTTTTAACTGGTTCAGGAGTCTTTTTAAAAATTATAAGCAAAACAATGAGCAGAGATGAAATTTGCCTTAGGGTCAATAACTGTGAAGGAAACTTCTCATCTTTTCACTATTACATATACTTAAGTATTTTTCAGAAACTTGTTTCTTAGGAATGATTTTAACTCCTGTATATATAGAGAGCAGTAAATTTCGACTTTAAAAGGCTTTAGGATTAAATGCACTCCCTTAAAATCATAAATGCCACCTGATGCAAAGAGCTGACTCACTGGAAAAGACCATGATGCTGGGAAAGACTGAGGGCAGGAGAACGGGGCAAGAGAGGATGAGATGGTTGGATGGCATCACCAACTCAATGGACACAAGTTTGAGCAAACTCAGGGAGATAGTGAAGGACAGGGAAGCCTGGGCATGCTGCAATCCATGGGGTTGCAGAGTCAGACACGACTTAGTGAAGTCATAAATACTAATTTAAAGAGCAGGAAAACATTAGAGACATATATACAATGGTCAACATACAGTCACTGAAATTTACTGCTCTCTCTCTATACAACAGTTAAGATCATTCCTAAGAAACAAGTTTCTGAAAAATACTTAAGGATTTGAGAGTTTCCTAAATGGGCTCTCAGCCTGCCTAGTGAAGAAACCCAAGTCAGAGAACCAGAGGGAGAGTCAGTCAGGACTATTTCACCCAGAACAGTAGCCAGGAGACATAGAATACAGGTACAAAGCTGCTCAAAATATCCTAACATTTTGCAAAATACAAAGGAAAACATATTTCCAGAAACATGATACTAAAATAAAAAAATCCAGAAACCATACATACTGCTGGTTAAGTTAAAATGACTCAGTTATTTTAATAAAAGACATAAAATATACATTAACATTTTATTTTCAAAAATCTGGGTTAAACATTCAAGCTGCATGTACATAAACCAAACCAAACAATACACCAACAGCTTAAAAAAAAACCCAGAACCTTGCAAATCGTTACAACTAAACCAGACTATCAATCAGAGAGCTGGGCTAAATGAACAAGAAACCCTGACACTCTATGATAGAAACTCAAGGTTATGCACGCTTTCCCACTCAGGAGGTCGCATGTGCACAAAAATAGGAGTATTGTGTGCAGGCCACACTGGAGGAAGAAAGAAAAAGTTGAAAATGGTACAATAAAATAATTCAAGTTACTGACCATTTCTCTGTCATTCAGAATGATGTTCCCAGTGTTAAGAAATTATGGCCAGTGTTAAGAAATTACCGACAGCCTCTCTACATTAAAAAAAAAAGATCCAGGACAACAAAAACATCAGGACCCAGTTCTGTTGCCACCTTTTGGAACATACAACTACAGAGAAAGCATTAAAAGTTTAAATAAAAGCATCTTGTTTCTTGTCCAAGCAGTTAAAGTGAACAGACTTTTGTCAGTTACAGCCAAGCAAGAAGAGACCCTGGGAAAGGTTACACTTGGAATTTATCCATAAGAGACTCTTTCCATCTGGAAGAGGTTTTGCTGTGCTTCAGAAGAAAAACTAAACAAACGCAAAGCAACCCACTCACTTGTTATTGCTAAATTTAAAGCAAACGTGCTAAGTTTGTTGAAAATGTAAATTCCATTGTCAATTGTCATGACCACTTGGGTGCACAGACAAAACCTTCATGCCACCAGCAAGGACCTGAGCAAGGTCAACGATGCTCAGTATTCCTATGTGTTTTCAAGTCTGTTCAGTGCAACCAAATGAAAACCAAAACGAAGCAACGCAGGTTTAAGTTCTAACACTGACACTGTAGACCCTGGAAGTAACTTAGTGAGCTTTTTTGTTTTTGTTTTTACCGCTTTTATTCTCTTACTATCTGAATTTAAACACAATTCTGTAAAACCTCAAGTACAGCTGAGGAAAGCCCCTCAACTGCCTCTAGCCAGTTTCCTGTTGTTGAAACTGAAATATGATACTAGCGTGTATCATGTTTTTCTGGCATTTGTACTCTAAAACAAGTTTTACTTCTCCTGGTCACACACATTTATCTTCTGTAATTTTCTACTTTTGCACCTGCTGTTCTGAGTTTGGGAATAGTGAGGCACACAAGACGGCCTCCACAAGCTCTCAGACCCCAAGACAGACGGGGGACTGCCTCCCCGTTCTCACATGGAAGCAAGGGACTATCAAGATAGTGTTCTAAATGCTAGTGAGGAAAACAGAGCAATTACACTTTGTAAAAAGGTATCTAAATTTTCTATTTATACTATGAAAATGAAAAAGTGAAATTGAAAGTCGCTCAGTCGTGTCCCACTCTGAGACGGAATTCTCCAGGCCAGAATACTGGAGTGGGTAGCCTTTCCCTTCTTCAGATCTTCCCAACCCAAGGACTGAACTCAGGTCTTCTGCATTGCAGGCAGATTCTTTACCAGCTGAGCACAAGGGAAGCCCAAGAATACTGGAGTGGGTAGCCTATCCCTTTCACCAGAGGATCTTCCTGACCCAGGAATTGAACCAGGGTCTGCTGTGTTGCAGGCAGATTCTTAACCAGCTGAACTATTTGGGATCAAGTATTACTTCAGTAATTGAAAAATGAAGAAACATGATGCTGTGAGGTGGCAACTGTTTTTCATTTTCTGTATTAGTTCAGTCCACTTAGTAAGTGAGGACTTTGAGCATTTTGGGATATGTGGCTTCTGGCCATATTATCTATTTAAAAGCATACGTATTTTTCTTCTAGTGGGTAATAATGATCTGATACTGCAAAGTCCCTTGAAATTATATTAAGTAAAAATAATTTTTTTAACCAAGCTTTGTAGGTTCCAGTATATCTTTATAAGAATAGTACATAGATGGTTTATTTCTTGAATGTCATAACTAAGAATATGTCCCATACCTTTACACATAAAATGTGTACAACACATAAAATGTTATCATATACCAAAGTCACAACTTTTCCCCTCGGAATTTCCTATTGTTTCCTGGCACTTGGTGCAACAGAGAAGTCTGGAGTCAGAATGTTCTTTTGTTTTCTGATAGGTAATTTATTACTGTCTGAATGAAAGCCTGAAGGATTTTTCATTCTCTCTCCTTGGTAGTTTAAAATTTGCCAGGAGGTGACTAGCAGCAAGTTTCTTTCACTTTTGGCCTGGGATGCAGTGAGACCTTTCAATCTAAACAAACAGATTTTCTTTTTGTTCAGGGAAGATTTCATTTTTATAGTCTAATGATATTTTTGTCAATCTGGTCTTTCCATTAGGAAAGCAAATGTCAGTAATATTAGCTAATGTTCTGTTTTTCAAATCCATTATCTTTCCCATATTTTCATCTCCTGTTTCTTTTGAAAGGACATTAGGAAGAAAATATTGTTTGTCCTTCATGTTTATTTATTTTTTAAGCATCAGCATTGTCTTCTATTTTCAATGTGGATTTTAATCTGTTACTGTGTTTTTAGCTTCCTTGAAATCCTTCTTTCTTGTCTTTTTCATTTTATTCCACTGTCTTTTTCACTTAATCCATCCCCATCTTAAGGTAATATATTACTGCCACACAGAAGCAATTCTTTGGTTCCTTCAAATATGACATAGAGAATTCTAAAATTTTGTTCCCTGCAGTAGATCACTTTCAAGTGTTCTGGAAGCTATTCATTTTGCTTGATTCAGTCACATTTTTTTTAATGCCCCATTTTTTTCTCTATATTCATCCTTAAATGCTGTCCTCATCCCTCAAACTCCATATTTGCCTTTGGTTATGCTATCTGTCCACTTAAGTGTTTGTCAAATCCCTTCTTTTGGATGTACAGGTTGAGGGTAAACAGATGTGCATATTTCCAAGCCCAATTTCTACTTTCACACTTTTGTATTGAAATGGCATCCTCTTCCTTTTTATTGCTTGGTTTTCTGGATCTCTGATCCTACACTGTAAGTGAAAAATCACAATATTTGCATATTCTGCTACTTGCTTATCTACTGTTTTTGTGTTTTTCTCAAAATGCATGATGCCACTAATAGACCCTCTCTGCCTTCTGCTCACGTGTTAGCCCTAGGACTTGGAGTTGGACTGAATGAAGAGGAGGTGGGTGGGGAGATGGAAGAGAGGGTGGGGAAGAGAACCCTTCAAGTGTTGCATCTGGTTAAGAGAAAGGATAAGCCAGTTACTTCCCTGGCGCCAGGGCTTTGAGTAAGGAGACAGACATGGTTAATGAGAACAAGTATTAAATACCTTTCCAATTTTCTATTTCACAGAACCTGTTTCATGAGTCAAAACAAAAGAAAGCAGTGAGCTACAACCTGAAATGTTTTTTCTCAGTCCGCCTGCAAATGCCTTGTAAATTGTAAGATTTCTCCTAGATTCTAGAATTGAGAGGCAGCCTTCTTCTGGGTCTTTATGAGTGTTTTTCTGGGAAGGCTGGAACTCACCAGAGGCTTCTGCTAGCCAGATGTTCTGCCAGACACAGTCCCATTAATGAATTTTTAAAAATCCAAATCTTCCCAGCTATGGTATAGAGGGAAGATTCTGGATTAGCTTTCGAGTCTTCACTCCACTACTTATTGTCATGCTGACCTTGGATGGGCTCTTTAGTATCTCTGGGTTTCCACTTCTTAGTGGTAAAATAGGGGAATTTGACTAGGCTCTCTCAGTTAACAACCAAAACAACCAGAGCCTTTTGTTTTTTTAAGTCTCAAAACAGAAAAACATGTACTCATAAAGGAAAGAACAGAAAACAAATGACTAAATAAGTATATTTTGTTATGAGCATGCTTTAGCCTAAAGATTATAAAAATTCTCTTATGTCAAAATTAAAGAGCAAAAGTTAAAACCCTGAGCATATAATTGTGACGTAGGTTAGGAGGTCCTTTACATTTTAGCAGTAATACCCATGTCAAAACAGGTACAGTTTGTAAACGACTTGACTTTTATTAGACTAAACTGACATGATCATCTCCCTTTAAGGTGGACAACAGATAACACAAGTAATTTATTGGATAAACACAGAAGGTTCTCAGTAGGCAGAAAATGTCATACTCATTCATAGAAAACAATCAGGCTTTCCAGGAATTATTGACTTATATAAAAATATTAAATTAGTAAGTAAGCACATACAAGGTATGACACAATATGGTTTGAGAAAGAAAATATTCCCCAAACAAGCAGAAACTGTTTAATTTTTCAAAAGCTCTGTGATAGGGAGTTCACTGGTGGTCCGGTGGTTAAAGACTTGGGCTTCCATTCCAGGGGGCATAGGTTGATCCCTGGTTGGGAAACTAATAGCCCACATACTGGACAGTGTGGCCAAAAAATAAACATGTATTTAAAAAAAAAAAAAGCTCTGTGATAAATTGACCTCTTTGGGCCTGAAGAAGGTAGTTTAGGTTTGGAATTTGTGTGTTTGTTTGTTTTTTTGGCTACTCATGTGAGATCTTAGTTCTTGACCAGGGATTGGGGTCGGAGTCCATGTCTCCTGCCCTGGGAGCATGGAGTCTTAACCACTGGACCATCAATGCCTTGAACACCACATCTGGAGTGAGAAGACTTGGGCTCAAACTTAAGTTCTCCAATTTATTAGCTCTGTGAAACTTAGGGAGATTTAGTTAACTTCTCTGAGCCTTGGTTTATCAGTTAATGAGAATAATTAGACCTAGCTTGCAGAGCTGTTGTGAGAATTAAATGAGAATACAAGGCAACCATGAGAAGCACTTAACATAGTCAAATCTGAATCTTTCAGAAACTTATTGGAGTAAATCAGCAACAATAACTATGGCTAAATGTAAATTAATCAAATCTGTTACACTGACCATAAAGGATTTAGAAGCCCATTCTCATCTCAATGTCAGGGAGGAATCCACCTAACTGCTTTTATTTTTTTTTCCTAATTGCTTTTAATATTAATGGAAGCAATATACATCTACATATAATCCAGTGATCTTTTTCTGGGAATAACTATTTCCTGAAATTATTATTTTCCAAGTAAGCCACATTAGATAAATAATAAAGTATTTTAATTGAGCATAAAAATCTGATTCTGATCAACAATTAAAACATAAGGAACTTCTCTGGATTTCTTGGGCTATGAAGAACTAGAAGTGCTCAAAACCATCATCATCATAATTGGTGAACTTGGCCAGGACAGGGGACCTCCCCCAGAGGAGTTTTAGGAAACCCCCTGATGTCGGGATACATGGGTACAGAACAGAGGGATTTCCAGATAAACTAGTTCTTCTAGTTTAAACTAGTTCTTCTAGTTCTTCTCTTAGAAAGGGAGTTCGGCTTTAGGTCATCACCAGTCTCCCCCTCATGTTTTTGCTCAGATAATAATTTATATGGGAAAATACAACAAAGATTCTTACCTAAGAACTCTGCCTAAACAAGTCTGATTTCTCTTAAAATAGAGCGTTGAAAGATCACCCCCCAAAGTAAAAGCATTTAAAGATGTACATGAATTTGAAACTTTTAATGTTATGACCAACCTAGACAGCATATTAAAAAGCAGAGACATTACTTTGCCAACAAAGGTCCATGTAGTCAAGGCTATGGTATCTCCAGTGGTCATGTATGGATGTGCAAGTTGGACTATAAAGAAAGCTTAGCGCTGAAGAATTGATGCTTTTGAACTGTGGTGTTGGAGAAGACTATTAAGAGTCCCTTGGACTGCAAGGATATCCAACCAGTCCATCCTAAAGGAAGTCAGTCCTGAATATTCATTGGAAGCACTGATGCTGAAGCTGAAACTCCAATACTTTGGCCACCTGATGCAAAAAGCTGACTCATTGGAAAAGATCCTGATGCTGGGAAAGATTGAGGGCATGAGGAGAAGGGGATGACAGAGGATGAGATGGTTGGATGGCATCATCAACTCGATGGACATGGGTTTGGGTGGACTCCAGGAGTTGGTGATGGACAGGGAGGCCTGGTGTGCTGTGGTTCATGGGGTTGCAAAGAGTCGAACACGACTGATAGGCTGAACTGAATGTATTCTTCAGCTCAGGGCTGTTGGTTAACAGTTACTCAGTATGTATGGGCCTTAAGACTAAATTGGAGTTCCTTAGAGAAAATGAGGTAACTCTTCTTTGAGGTCTTCATCGTTTGTATTCCTGGATGGCTAAAGGTAACTGGTTACTAGCTCAAAAATGGTGAGCAGCCAGATTTCAGTAAAGGCAACAAAGGGATGTATTATCTGATAAGCATAATATTTAAACATTTTGTTTAAGTGGTAACAATGTGTGTTAATTACCAATGGTAATTAGGTGTTAGCCTAATCTAAGAAAAATAATCAACATTCTGCTGCCTAATATTTTAATTAAAATATTAATTTTAAGGAGTTTTGAAACTTGAAGGAAATTACTATTCCTAAAGAAAGCATTCCAACACACTGAGAAGCACTCATTGAGGAGATTCAGTGTATGATCTTGAGGAATTAGGCATTCTGCCTCCTGGTTTTGCCACTTCCTGACTAGATGGCCTCAAGGAACTGCAGGGATGTGAACACTGATCACTCTGGAGATGATCAATTCCAGTCACCTCGCTGCACAGCTGAGGAATGGAGACCGGCCCTGACCACCCGAGAAGAGGTGCTGCCAATCTGGCCATCTTTCCTCCACAGCCAGAGGCTTCTGCTTCGGCGGGAGGGCTGTTCTGTCTAGACTTTCTCTGCGGCTGTCTACGAACATGCTGATAGAAGTAGGCATAGTGCTTGATGTTTTAATAAGGCTGAACTGAGATAAAAATCAAAGAAACAAGAGTTTCACATTTCTACAAATACCATGTATCAGTCAGGGCAGGTTAATACAGCACATAAGCCAAGGAAAGCTGGGAAATGCCACATCGCTGAGACCAATCCTTTCACAACTTTGGTTAGGTTTTCCCATAACACTCCTCTTTGCAAACACAGTAAATAATGGAAACCTTTCTCATAAAGCCTCTCAGGGCTTCTCTGAAATTCATCGTTTTTGCTTTTATCTGAGGTATCCAGGCTTCGAGGTGTAGGAGGTAGAATTTGATGTGTTGGGTATAAATGTGACCAGATTAAAAGGTTTGGTTTCCTCTTCAAGTTTAACAGTTTAAAGGAGATGTTCCGTTGTGGAAGGAATAAACGGTATAAAGCAGACTAGCTGAATATCATTATTGCTTTTACCAAAGACTGTAACTAAAACGGGGAAGACTTATTGCATAATTACTGTGTGTCCAGTGCTGTGCTGAAGCCTTTACATTTCGATGAATCACACCCTTCAAGCTGGTGCCCCAAGTGTCTCTGGCAGGATAAACTTCCCAGGGGAGACCAGGGAGATTCTGGGGAGGAGGTATCAAGCAAGCACATGCAGAAAGTACTGCAGGCAAGAGCTCGCCCACAGGATCACTGGGTCCTCCTGTAGTACCTTCAGCCCCACCATTCCTGACAGGAGCCGTGGCAACTTCTGCCTCTGTGAACATGTGAATCCCCCTATTCAATTCCACTTATGAATAAAAAACAAAACAAACTACAGGTAAGTGGAGAAAGTACTCCCAACCTCCCCCTTTCTTCTCCTGGGATTCTCCCTTCTGCTGGCTTATTAGGCCAAGAGGAGAAAATCCCCGAGAACCCAGTGGGTATGGTTTAGAGCTGGCTGAAAAGACAGAACATGGCCTGAACTTCAAAGGCTAGCGAGCGAGCTATGCAGCCCACTTAGATCGTCTGACCATGGATGCAGCCATGTTAGCAGGTCAGGTGTTTGCCGGGTGTTCCTACATATAAACTTAGAGTGTGTATATGCACACACACATACACCTCTACACCCAAATACATAGTGCATGGCCAGAGCAGCGCCTGATAAATGTGCTGTCTCACTAACTCCCCCAGGAGGCGTGTGATGAAGGGAGTGAGGACACTGAGCTGATGATTCTTTCCTTCCATCAGCTATCACTGGAGATTCGACCTCCCGACTCTAATTATAATCATCCCCTTCAAACTCTGAGGGTTGAAAGCTCATCACATGGGTGATGAACAAAGTTGAGGCAGAGACTGTTATTCAGCTGATGAAAAGCCACTATGAACAGAAAGATTATAGCCTCTGGATCAGTTATTACTACTTTTGGAAACATTAAAATCTGAAAAGATCCAAGCGACACCTAATGGCAATTTTTTCTTGAATCTATTCAAAATAAAAATGGAAGTCTTAATTAGGCTGCACACTCTGCCCAACAGTTTCACATAGGTTGTATTTCTGTTTAAAAGCAGTACTGACAAGAACAATGACCATTTGCTTTCTTCAAGTGAAATTTCCTTTGGGTGTTCAGCAAGTGAGGGAAACTACCTCAGGTTCTGTCTCTTTTTAATCAAAACCCTAAAATCCCTATAGGAAACCACAACAGAACAGTAGTCAATAGCTTATAATACTGCTTATTAAATATTACCTGTTATTTACATACAGATGGAGACATACCAAAGTTAATCTATATTCAGGAAAGATCAACTAATAAAATAAGTGTTGCAGGAACTAAAAAGGGAATAACATGAATCCTTAAGGCAGCATTGGTGGAATCTTCTCCAGTAAAGGAAGTCTTACATATTTCAAGGGCCAGTGAATGATTTTTTTTAAAACAATTAATTAAATAAATAAAACAAAATTTTGAAAAAGACATATGACTAATTTTAGGACTCCTGCAAAGTGAACGTATACTGGAATTTTAATTGTGGGTTTCTAGCACACACAGGAACAGAATGGTGTAAGGTTGTGGCAGTCTTTCCTCAGATACAAAATAAAGATTCCCTAGAAGTTATTTTTATTAATTAGTACTCTTTGGGTTCCTTTTTCACTTATAATTGAGAGCAGTTATTATAACTTTCTGTTAATGTGTGAATAACACACGGTCAGATTAAATCTCACCTGAGTGAAACGTGATCACACTGTGTTCATATCCTATCACCATGGTCTGATTTTTACCACTATATCCTTGATGCTGGGTTTGCTTACCTGGTAGGCTGACCCATCACCGTGTCCCAAGCATTGCTGCCAACCTCAAATGATGACATCTCTTGTGGCTGAAAGAGTCGTACTTTGACAAATATATTTCAAAACTCTTTAATATAAACACATTTGGGGATTTGTTTCCTTTGCAGCTTATTTTGTTGGATTTTTTTCCCGGTTAAGCCTGAAAATTACTTTCAGTTGTTTTACAGATCCAGTGCTATATGCTGACAGAACTGCATGACACAAAGAACAGATTAAAAACAAAACAAAACAAAAAAACCTCTAAACAGTGTTCAAACGAAAAGAGCTTTCACAGCACGCTGAGAAAGAAAATGTAGGCACTTCTGCTTCAGGAGGTTTTTCACGTTTTGATCACAGATTGCTTCTCCAAGACACTTTCTCTCACTGCAGGAAGTTCCCTTGAACCACCTAGTTCACTGGAAATCTTGTTCTCCCAAGCACTGTTTGGTGTATTAATCTTTTTTCATAAAACTGTCTCCATTGATGCAGAGGGCAAGTTCCTCCCAGGGCTAAGAGCAGCCCTGCTTTCCCATCAGCATGACTGAGTGGAGCTCCATGACCTTCCACCAAGCAAGGCTGCATGCTCTGCGGGATCACGTTACCCACCAACAAAACATAGAGGAGTGCCAAGCACAAGTTTTCTCCTGGAAGTAGTTAACCTGTTTGCCTCTCTCTTCCTAGATCCTCACTGTAATTCATTAAAGTGTTTAGAGTCTTCAAAACATTCTAAAGCTACTAGGCTACTGGGATTTTTTTTTTTTTAATGACTACTGAAACAGTTTTTTTTTTCTTTTTTTGAGAAAATCTGTGCTAAAAAGGCACTAGATAAAATGAACTTCCTTGCTCTTGTGTATGTAGTCATTTATACATTGTATTAGATTCTATAATTTAACAGAGGTGACACACATCTGGATAAAACATTCTAAATCTTCACTTGTCTACTTTCAGTTAAAAAAACAAATCCGAAGTCAAAAGAAACAGGAAGTCCCACACCCTGACCACGAAGTCATGGCCATCCCGGCCTCCTCGGAGCTCTGGCCTTGGCTGCGGGGGGAGCGCCCCCTGACCAGGATGAGCGGGGTGGTGGCCGGGCCGCAGGGGACGCTCACTGGCAGCAGCTGTGGGAGCTGAGCCTCCTGGACACCTGAGTGAATGAGACGAAGGTGAAGTTCTCACAGTTTTCCAGCTTGACCTTCTTGGCTAAGTTGGGGACAACTCCCCGCAGAGACCGCAGGCCCATCCTCTGCTCCTCGTACCACACCCTGCCCATGTCTGCCCCCTCCTTCCTGGCTGTGAGGTAGAAAGGGGACTTGGCCTCCATTTGGGTGGGCGGCCGGTGGACGTACATGTACTTGTAGAGGAGGCAGTAAGGACACTGCTTGTGTCCCCTGGAATGCTCGTGGTATATCTTGCCGTGGCACACTCGGGTGGAAGCACTCCGGCTCTCCCTCTTGACGCTGTCTGTCCGGGCGAAGTAGGACTGGTTCTGTGGGTCTTTGAGCAGCTCAATGTCACCGTACATCAGATCCGCATGCTCCTGCAGCGTCCTCATGTTCAGGTACTGGCTGTTGTACTTGACCACGGTGGACAGGAGCGTGATAGGGCTGTCATCCCCCAGACACCCCGCCTGCCACATCTCCTCCTCGTCCGAGAGGGAGAAGTAGACAATATTGCGAGAACGAGCCCCTGACATCCCTGCCTTACTCAGCACCCACAGCTTCTCCTTGAGTTTCTTGGTGGACGAGCTGAAGGTGCTGCTGGTGATGGAGAAGCCCACCCCTGCATTCTTCAGGATGCGATCCAGGCCTCGGCGGATGGCGTGGAGCGACGTGGCCAGGAAGTCTGAGCCGTCACTCTTCTTTACGGTGACGTAAAAGTTCTCGAGCAACTCGTTCAACTTCACTGCAGGGATCTCAAATGAGACAAACACTGAGGTTACACGTTTTGTGGACACCCAGGTAGCCAGACCCCTCCTTCCTTCTCCTGATCCTCACTGGGGGCTGTGCTGGGGACAGCCCTCTAGAGGGCTGCCTGCTTAGCATGAAATGATGGAAAAAACAGTGAGCCTCATGCTGGGAGATCTAGGTTCCACACTAGGCTCTTTAGACATCAGTGTTTCAAGCAACAAGACAGGAGATGATAACATACCTTCTCAAAGCATTATTGTAATGCTTAAATAAAGTAGTGGACATGAAAGGGTTTGTAAACAGTAATGAACACATATACATACAACATAAATATATATACACATATATTTTATTACTGGCCTTTGTAACTGACTGTCTCTGGAAAGCCCTTTCTTCTCTTCCAGCAAATCATTTCCTTCCCGCCCCTTCAATAAAACTCAACCATCCTCTCTGAAGCATGCCTGAATTAAACTGATCAAACTCTGAATCATTCCAACATTAATTTCCTTGATCTCTGCAGTTTGGCACAGCTGGTACGAAACATTCTACACAGAAAGACGACTGACATGTCCAATTTGTACAGCAAGATTTTGCCTTGATCTTTTACCTGAATATATCTGGATAAGTTTGGAAATATCTGTGACTTAATGTTCCATGGAGTTTCAATATCAATATTTGCTCAAAAGATATGAAAAACTTAATGATTATACTGACAATTAAAGAGTGCTCCTTAGGTATGGTAGGAGCTGGAAGGTTGGCTAGAAAGAAAGCTTTACTTTCAAGAGGGAATCATAAAGATAAAACCAGACCTTGCTCATTGTCAATTTAGGTTGAATATACATTCTAGGACAAAAGATAGTCTCAATACAAAATGTTTTAAAAGTAGAAACTATACAGGTAACTTTCATTCTTCTAAGAGCCCTTGGGTCAAAGAGAAAATAAAAACAGAATTATACATTAAAAATGAACCAAACTGAAAACATTAGGTATCAAAATGTATGAGATGTCACCAAATACATTCCAAAAACATCACAGCCTTAAATGACTTTGTTAGAACCTTTATTGAAAATAAGCAAACATTATTCAACACAAAAGGCTAGAAAAAGTAGATCAAATTCAAAAATAGTAGAGTAAATCAATAAAAATAAAACAAATTAATGAACTGGAAAAGACATAAATTGGGATAGATAAAAAATGAAACTATTACAAACTTCTAGCAAATATGACAGAAAGAAAAGAGAAAGAAGAGAAAAGGAAATATACATATAGACAACTTCAGGAATGAGAAAGACTATAACTATCAAAAATAAAGAATATTATAAACTTTATTCATATTAATTTGAAAATATAAATAACCTGAAAAATTCCCTAGCAAAATATAAGTAACCAAAGTTGGTTCAATAAGAGGTAAAAGATCTGAGTGAAATGATTGCCAAAGATGTATGTCACCATAAGGAGATGGCATTATGGAGTCAATTCAGGTTTTCTTTTGTATTTAAACAATTTCGGAGCACAGAAAAAAGAAGCGTTCTTCATTTTTTTTTTCTAATCCAACTCTGACAGATATTATACCAAAAAACAAAGTATATGAGTATAAATGTACTAAGTAAAATACTGGTGATTTCCGTTTTGCACGGCACAAATGTTAAACAAAAGGCATACATGTTAGAAGCATGCAAACAAGGATACGGCTCTGATATACACAAGTAGCAGTCAATATGGAACCAACAAAATAAGGGCTGCTTATGTTACCACATCAAATTCAGGACTGCAGGAAAGCAAGGGACATTGAGACCAGCAGGGATTACGGCAGAGTGTAAGGATGATTCAAACATAATAAATAATGTAACTAACTTATTCCATATATTAAGGAAAAGTAATATGAACTTGATAATTACTGAAAAATTATTTGAAAGAATGTGCTATCCCATTTCAAATTTTTAAAAATTCAAACTAGGAACTTCCTTGGTGGCACAGTATATAAAAGAATCCGCCTGCCAATGCCAGGGACCTGGGTTCAACCCCTGGTTCAGGAAGATTCCACATGTCTGGGAGCAACTAAGCTGGTATGCCACAACTACTGATCCAGTGCTCTAGAGCTGAGAGTCCCGACTACCGAATCCGAGAGTCACAACTATGGGAGCCCGCACACCTAGAGCCCGCGCTCCGTAACAAGAGAAGCCACCGCAATGAGAAGCCTGAGCACCACGACGAAGGCAGCCCCTGCTCACCGCAACTAGAGAAAGTCTGTGTGCAGCAACGAAGACCTAGTGCAACCAAAAAGATAAATTAAATTAAAAGGAAAAAATTCCAACTCAACTCAGATTGGAAGAAAAAATATCCTCTTAGTATGATGAAGACTATTTTACAGACATGAACTATAAAAATGATACCCAAGATGAAAACATTAAAATCTTTTTTCATGAAGTCAGGAACAGGATGAGAATGATGAATATCACTGTTGTTACATAACATGCTCTAAAGATTCTGACCAAGTAAGAGATGAAAAAGAAATTATACACACACACATATGTATATATGCATACAGGAAAGGAAAAAGACAAAATATAACTGTTTTCTGATAATCTAAATGTTGGTCTAGGAAACTCCAAGAGATTCAGTCAAAAAGCCATCAGAAAGAAGAGAGTAGCTGCACATAAATATAAAAAGCAGTAGCTTTCTTACATACCAGTAACAGTTAATATAACTTCCCAATTACCATGACACCCAAACTCAGCTGGTTTCAGATTTTTATGTCGTCATTTGAAACTTCCTACTTGCACGTGTTAACCTCTCTTTGTATTAGCTGGGATTCATATGGTTACAAGAGAGAGAAACCAGATCTGAACAAGCCTAGGCCAAGAGGGCTATCAGAGTTGGTGGATTTCAAGGCCCTCAGGATTCCATCTCTCAGTTTCTGCTTCTCTGTACAAAGCAGCTTTCTTTATGTAGCCACCTAGCACTCCACAAGGTTTACATCTTACAGCTTCAAATATTGGCAAAAGGCCAACTCTTATTTTCAGTAGAACAAAAAATACGAAGGGGGGATTTTGATTGGCTCACTCTTAATCCAAACAACTGACGAAGAGGTGGTCCACCGTACTAACATAATGGCTTCTGTGGTAACCATGCGGATTGTAGGACAGCAAAGGTTTCTTAAAGAAGAGGTTTTGAGCAGAAAATCATATTACCTTAGTGTCTAAAAATAAAACAAGTAACTTCTGACAGTTTCCTGTTGCCCTTAGGCTAAATTCCAAATCTTTCCCTTATATGCAAGTCTTCACAACCTGCTTCCATACAATAGTAGACTGCTTGCAAAGACAGACACCACGACCTCTCTCCATCCTATTCCTATCAGTTCAGTTAGATCAGTTGATCAGTTGTGTCTGACTCTCTGTGACCCCAGGGACTGCAGCACGCCAGGCTTCCCTGTCCATCACCAACTCCTGGAGCTTGCTCAAACTCATGTCCATTGAGTCAGTGATGCCATCCAACCATCTCATCCTCTGTTGTCCCCTTCTCCTCCTGCCTTCAATCTTTCCCAGCATCAGGATCTTTTCCCATGAATCAGCTCTTAGCATCAGGTGGCCAAAGTAGTAGAGCTTCAGCATCAATTTTTGCAATGAATATTCAGGGTTGATTTCCTTTAGGATTGACCGGTTTGACTTCCTTGCAGTCCAAGGGACTCTCAAGAGTCTTCTCCAACACCACAGCCCAAAAGCATCAATTCTTCGGTGCTCAGTTTTCTTTATAGCCCAACCCTACATCCATACATGACTACTGGAAAAAAAAAATAGCTTTGACTAGATGGGTCCTTGTCAGCAAGGTATGTCTCTGCTTTTTAATATGTTGTCTAGGTTGGTCATTAACTTTTCTTTCAAGGAGCAAGCATCTTTGAATTTCATGGCTGCAGTCACCATCTGCAGTGATTTTGGAGCCCAAAAAATAAAGTCTGTCACTGCTTCCCCATCTATTTGCCATGAAGTGACAGGACCAGATGCCATGATCTTAGTTTTCTGAATGTTGGGTTTTAAGCCAGCTTCTTCACTCTCCTCTTTCACTTTCATCAAGACGCTCTTTAGTTCTTCTTCGCTTTTTGCCATAAGGGTGGTGTCATCTGCATATCTGAGGTTATTGATATTTCTCCTGGCAATCTTGATTCCAGCTTGTCCTTCATCCAGCCTGGCATTTCTCATGATGTACTCTGCATATCAGTTAAGTAAGCAGAGTGACAATATACAGCCTTGACGTACTCCTTTCCCAATTCTGAACCAGTCCACTGTTCCATGTCTGGTTATAACTGTTGCTTCTTGACCTGCATACAGGTTTCTCAGGAGGCAGGTCAGGTGGTCTGGTATTCCCATCTCTTTAAGAATTTTCCACAGTTTGCTGTGATCTACACAGTCAAAGGCTTTGGCATAGTCAATAAAACACAAGCAGATTTCTTCTGGAACTCTCTTGCTTTCTCAATGATCCAACGGATGTTGGCAATTTGATCTCTGCCTTGTCTAAATTCAGCTTGAACATCTGGAAGTTCTTGGTTCACATACCACTGAAGCCCAGCTTGGAGAGTTTTGAGCACTACTTTGCTAGCGTGTGAGATGAGTGCAACTATGCAGTAGTTTGGACATTTTTTGGCATTGCCTTTCTTTAGGATTGGAATGAAAACGGACCTTTTCCAGTCCTGTGGCCACTGCTGAGTTTTCCAAATTTGCTGGCATATTGAGTGCAGCACTTTCACAGCATCATCTTTTAGGATTTGAAATAACTCAGCTGAAATTCCATCACCTCCATTAGCTTTGTTTATAGTGATGCTTCCTAAGGCCCACTTCACTTCACACTCTAGGATGTCTGGCTCTAGGTGAGTGATCACACCATCATGGTTATCTGAGTCACTAAGATCTTTTTTGTACAGTTCTCCTGATGAGGTCACAAAGAGTCAGACACAACTGAGCAACTGAACGAACTGACTCTGTATTTGTGCCAACTGACTCTGTATTCTTGCCATATCTTCTGCTTCTGTTAGGTCCATACAATTTCTGTCCCTTATTGTGCCCATCTTTGCATGAAATGTTCCCTTGGTATCTCTGATTTTCTTGAAGAGATTTCTTGTCTTTCCCATTCTATTGTTTCCCTCTATTTCCGTGCACTGATAACCGAGGATCTCTGTGCTATTCTTGCTCCTCCTTTCTTTTCTCTCCTTGCTAATTTTTGGAACTATGCATTCAGATGGATATATTTTTCCTTTTCTTCTTTGCCTTTTGCTTCTCTTCTCAGCTATCTGTAAGGTCTTCTCAGACAACCATTTTACTATTTTGCATTTCCTTTGCATGGGGATGGTTGTGATAACCGCCTCCCATACAGTGTTACAAACCTCTACCCACAGTTCTTCCGGGACTCTGTCTATCAGATCTAATCCCTTGAATCTATTTGTCACTTCCATTGTATAAGCGTAAGGGATTTGATTTAGGTCGTACCTGAACGGTTAGTGGTTTTCCCAACTTTCTTCAATTTAAGTCTGAACTTTGCAATAAGGAGTTCTTGATCTCATCCAGTCAGCTCCTGGTCTTGTTTTGCTATAGAGCTTGTTTGCTACAGAGCTTCTCCATCTTCAGCTGCAAAGAATATAATCAACCTGACTATGGTGTTGACCATCTGGTGATGTCCACGTGTAGAGTCATCTCTTGTGTTGTTGGAAAAGGGTGTTTGCTATGACCAGTGGGTTCTCTTGGCCAAATTCTGTTAGCCTTTGCCCTGCTTCATTCTGTACTCCAAGGCTAAACTTGCCTGTTACTGCAGGTATCTCTGACTTCCTGCTTTTGCACTGCAGTCCCCTATGATGAAAAGGACAGCTATTTTGTGTGTGACAGTTTTCTTTATACTCTGCTTTCCAGCCTCACTGAACTCTGTGCCAGACCTATAAACCACAAGGCTCTTTCATGCTTTCAAGTCTGCATAAGCTACTTTCTCTACATAGAAAGCTTTTTCCCCCTAATCTTCTATCTGGAAAACCTCTATTCCTTATTTCAGATCGAGCTCAAATTCTGCTCTTTATATAGTAAGACTACTCCAGCTTCACTAAGCAAGTTACTCTCTCAACTGGGATCCCACAAATCTTTTTAGAAAAAATCATTGTATTTATTTATTTTTGGTTGTGCAGGGGCTTCATTCCTGCTCTGGCTTTTCTCTAGTTAAGAGAAAGCGGGGTTACTCTGTAGCTGCCGGGTGTGGGCTTCTCATCGCAGTGGCGTCTCTTGTCAGGGAGTGCTGGCTCTAGGATGTGCTGACTTTGGTGACTGCAAACACGGGGGCTCATTCGTCGTGGCTGCCAGGCTCCAGAGCTCAGTCTCAGGAGTTGTGGCACAAGGGCTTAGTTGCTCCGAAGCATGTGGGATCTTCCAGGATCAGGGATTCAACCCATGTCTCCTGCATTGGCAGGCAGATTCTTTACCCCTGAGCCATGAGGGAAGCCCCCCCACAACTCTTAAATTTAAATTTTATTACAGCCCTCTCCACATTGCACAGGCTTTTATCTATTTATAGGTCTGTCTCTCAAAGTGGACTGAAAGCTTCCTGAAGGCAAGAATGACATCTCACACATGACTGGTTCTTTATGTTGAAGATCCCCACTAGCAGGTCTGAAATGTTTCATTGATACCCCATGAACTGACAAACATGGGTTAAAGCAGAGTCAGGAGAACCACGCTGACTTAGGGTGCAGATCATTTCTCTTGATTTATACCACAAGTTTCAAAGAAAAATTACAGCAAAAGCAATTCCTGGAGAAATGTCAAGTCACAAAATTTATATTCTCTGCTCACAAGCAACTGTTCATTCTGGCCCATTCTGGCTGCCTCCTTAGTTTTCTCAGGTTGAGTTTTGGTTGATGGCCATTCCTCCAGGTCTTTAATTTGTTATGAAGACACTGCCAAAAACTATTTCCCTCCATGAGCCACTCTGAACAGATATACTACATTAAATTCACTATGAATTGCAAACCTGGCTTCACTGACCAAAGAGAAGAGCGAGCTTGGTCATGGGGCAGACAACTCCAGATAGGAAAGAACAGTATAAGACGACGGACCTGCTGATAAACCCTAAAGTTGTGGAACTATGCAGCAATCCTTGGCAACCGAGAGAATGATAAGACATGTAAAACCAAGAGTTACTTTTGGGGAATGCCTCAAACAAGTTCCTTTTGTGATAATCTTGACCAGGGGATGAAGAAAGTGGAGAAAATGCTCGTGAACTATTACATACTCTAACAGAAAAACAAAACAAATCTTCAAGTAACCATTGCTGACAACAGAAATGATTTCATTTTTGTAGTTACCAAATTTCCATTTATTGAGAAAGACAGATACAAACTTCAAGAGGCTCTATTTTCTCAGTAAGCCTAAGGAATATATAAATCAATGAGACAGCAACTTTGAGAAAGACGTATTAGTGAGGATTAGATTACATTTATGAAGAAAAAACACTATGTGGAACACATGTAATAGACCAGAGTAATGAAAGAGTGAGACTGGCAGGGTACATTCTGCTTATTGAGATGACATTTTGAAGTCTGATCTGATTTCTTGCTTTCCTCCTTAAAAAAAAAAGAAACTAAATTTGAGGTCTGAAGTGAAGTGTTAGCTGCTCAGTCGTGTCTGACTCTTTGTGACCTTACGGACTGTAAGCCCGCCAGGCTCCTCTGTCCATGCGATTTCCCAGGCAAGAATCCTGGAATGGGTAGAAATTTCCTTCTCCAGGGGATCTTCCTGAACCATGGATCAAAGCCAGGTCTCCCGCATTGCAGGTGGATTCTATACCGTCTGTGCCACCAGAGAAGCCAGCTGCCATACCATGATCAACAGCTGTAACTATCTTGTCTGCTGCTAGCTATATCTATCTTGAGAGACACAACTAGACTAAAAATACCTTGCACTGGGACCAAAAAAGTGAGATTAAAGACTGTAGACCTTGATGCCACAATTCCTTTTAACTAAATACTACTAATTCTCTAAGAGACTGGTCTTTCTTAAGAATTTCTCATTAAAAATATTTAAGTGGCCCATGTGAGACAGAGGATTGAAATATATTTTCTTCTTCATCCACATTCCTCTAGACAACACAGGAGAAACAACCTAGAAGTGATGATAAGGCACACTCAACTGGACAGGTGAGACATTTTCACCACCTGGGATGTATATGTTACCTAAGCGGTGGAGGTTGTGAGGAAATGGGGCTCTTTCCATGGATTCCTGCAAGGAAGTGTAAAGTTTCCCAGTAACAGATAACTGTCTTCATAGTGACTTCACAAAGTATGGAAGACAAGATCCTCTGGCCTAGAAAAGGTTAAGGTTAAGGGCTGAAGAAATGGTGATGAGGGCCTACGAGAATAGATGAGTTTTTAAATTTTTATGAATGAAGGTGAACTGTTACATTTAAATTGATTTATTTGCTAGGTTATTACAGTAAGATACACATACAATTTACCATCTTAATAATTTACAAGTGTACCATCCAGTGGCATTAAAAGTACATTCGCAATGTTGTGCAACCATCATCACTACTTATTTCCAGAATTTTTTAAAAAAGAAACTGTATTCATTAAACAGTAACGCCACATTTCCTCCTCCCACCAGCCCCTAGTAATCCCTATTATACTTTTTGTCTCTATAAACTTGACTGTTCTACCTACCTTGCATAAACGGAACAAGACATATTTGTTCTTTTGTGTCTGACATTTCACATAGCATAACATGTTCAAGGTTCAACCATGCTGTAAGCATGTATCAGTACTTCATTTCTTTTTGTTGACAGATAATATTCCATTGTATAGATAGGCCACATTTTGTTTATCCATTTATCTGCTGATGGACATTTGGATGTCAGGATTGTATTTTGGCTATTGTGAATAATGCTACAACAAACACTTGTGTACAGGTTTTTGCATAGATGTATGTTTTAAATTTTCTTGAGTTTATGCCCATGAATGGAATTTCTGTGTGATACAGTAACTCTAAGTTTAACTCTTAGTGAACTGCCAGACTTTCCAAAGCAGCTGCATCATTTCACATTCCCACCAGGACTGTGTAGCGTATGAAGGTTCCAATTTCAACACTTGTTATCTTTCTCTTTTTTATTCTAGTCTTCCTACTGAATGTGAAGTAGAATCTCATGTGGTTTAGACTCGCATTTCCCTGAGGTCTAATGAAGTTGAGCATCTTTTCATGTGCTTATCTTCATCACAATAACTGCTTAATGTCCTTATCTGCTAATTCTACAATCTGTATCAGTTCTGGGTTGGTTTTGATTGATTCATTCTTTAAGTGATATATTTTCTTGCCTCTTGGCATGTCTGCAAATTTTTGCTTACTTGCCAGACATTCTGAATTTTCTTTCTTGGGGTCTGGATATTCTTATAATCCTATAAATGTCATTAAGGTCTGCTCTAGGACATAGTTAAATTACTTAGAAACTGTTGGATCCTTTTAGGTCTTGCTTTTACTTCATTAAAAAATTAAGATGTAATTTCCATATAACACTATCAGTTTTAGGTATATAACATAATGTTTTGAAATTTATATATATTGCAAAATGATCACCACAATAAATCTAGTCAACAGCCATCACCACATATAGTTTAATTTTTTTCCTTGTAATGAGAACTTTTAAGATTTACTCTCTTAGCAATTTTCAAATACACAATACAGTATTATTCACTATAGTCAACAAGCTATAACATTACATCCCCAGGCATTTTGACCACCTTCACCCATTTCAACACCCCTCATTCCCAATGTCTAGCAACCAACAATCTGTTCTCTGTGCTCTGAGGTTTTTGCTTTCAGATTCCACATAAAAGTGAGATCAGATGGTATTTGTCTTTCTCTATCTGAGTTACTTCACTTAGTATATAATGCCCTCGAGGTTCAAACATGTTGTTGCAAATGGCAAGATTTTCTTCGCTTTTATGGCTGAGTAATATTCCACTGGGTATATACACCATATATTCTTCATCCATCTATGGACACTTAGGCTGCTTCTATGTCTTGGCTATTGTAAACAATGCTGAAATGAACAGAGAGGTGTATACATCCTTTCAAGTTAATGTTTTCACTTCCTTTAGATAAAGGATTGTATGGTAGTTCATGTTTTGATAAAAGCCATCATAACAGATGTGAGGTGATAGCTCATTGTGGTTTTGAGTTGCATTTCCCTGATGATTAGTGATATCCTACCTTTTCATGTAGCTGGGTCTTGCTTTTAAGATTTGCTGGGTGGGATCAGAGCAAAGCTCAATCCATGGCTAATTATTCTCCACATGTGATGCAACAAGACCTTTCTGAATATTCTACCCCATGAATCCTGAGGTTTTTCAAGTCTGACTGGGGGGGAGAGGCCCTATTTCCAGTTCGGTGCTAGCTCCAGATACTAATACCTTTCATTCTTCCAGGTGTTTTGTTTTGCCCTCCTCAGGTAGTTTCCTCACATGTAGATGTTGATCAGTATTCAGCTGAATATTTGAAATGGAATATGTTCAGTTGTCTCAGGATCTCTTTCTGTGTAACTCTCTACTTTCAAATATTCTGTTAATGACAATTCTAGTCACCTGGGTCTCTCTGGACTCTTAGCTCTATCCCCTCAACTCAGCAAGTCTGCTGGGCCCTGCCTGCGTGCCTCTCCCTGCACCACAGCCCTGCAGACTCTCTCAAGGCAGCAAGCTGGGGCACACCCAAGGGTCACCTTGTTTCCCATCTCTCAGAGATCTCTGCCCTATGTGTGTTATATAGGCACTTGCGTATCACTTGTATCATTTGTCTGTTTTTTGGTTGGTTTTGGCAGGGGAACGCAAATATCCTCCAAATTGGTTGGAAGTGAAAGATTTAACTCATTTTTCTCCTGGGTATGGGTTACATGTTCCCACTTTTTTCTATGAATAGCAACTTCTGATCGGATGCTAGAAACCATGGATTTTTACATTATTAAATTCTGGATTTGTCCCATCTTTTCGATGAATGTAGTAATTTCTTTCTAGTTGTTCTCATGTCCCCATCCTCCCCGAGTTCTGATTTCTGTCTTCCCTCAACGCAGCAAGATTGCCAGGCTCAGTCTGGGTTTCCCACTCTTCCCTGCAGTTTAGAAACTGTCTCCAGGCACAAAGCCTGGGAGGTGGTGGCACTCATCTCAGGGATCAAGTCTGCGTTGTCTGTTCTGTCGGAAGACTTCCTTCAGACATTTTGCTCAGTTTTCCGGTTGTTACAGGAGGGTGATTCTGGACCCTTCTATTCCCTTATGATCACAAGTGGAAATGATCTGCCAGATCGTTTTGGTTAGTGTGGTGTTGCTTGTTCATTTTTATAATTCTTTTCATTCCTCCAACAAACAGTACATACACACTTAGCCAATAATCTGCTATCTGGAGTTCCTGCTGTCTAAATCTGTTCTCTGTTTCTAATCATTCTCATTCATGGTGGTTTATTTCCTTAAGTGGCTTGTGATTTTTTTTTTTATGAGCACATATTTAGTTGATCTTTATTAACCTGTGAAAAATTTGCACCTACATGTTGGATGTTTCCCTTCAAAGATTATTAGCGTATGACTCTGCAAGGAGCCAGGTTATGCTATTGACTTAGAACTTCTTTAGACCCTTTCAGGGTCTTCTCAGTAAATGGTTCTTCAGTTTCGCTCCTTGTCACCTCCCTTCCTCAATGGATGCTATTAACATAAGCCCTGAGGGGACAGCCTGATTTTCATGTGTGCTTACTGCTCACACCGCTTCTGTTTCAGCCCTCAGAAGACTCCGCTTCTTTTTGCAAAGGTACCTCACAGTATCTAGGGCACCATGCTTCCAGATGTAGAAACTTGGATTTCCTATTTCATCTCTTGTTGGTACCCTAAACACATCACCCAAACCTAGAGGTATCACTTGCCTTTGGGCTTCAACTTTGACTTCTATTTGCAACACCTCTGAATTCAGACTTCCAGCTTTAATATTTCCCCCATGTTTTAAATTTCATGTTCCCAAATGTTTATTTGACATATCCATCTGGTAGATGTATCTATTATTTATTTACATCCAACATATCCAAATCAAAGTACATATTTCTCTTCTTTTTTTTGTCTTAAAAAATGTTAATTTGATGTAATTTTAGACTTACAAGAATAGAGAGAATAGAGAGAATCCCCAACTAGTCTTCATTGAGCTTCTCCTAATGTTAATATCTTACAGAACAGTTATTGAAACCAGGAAATTAACATTGTTGCAATGCTATTAGCTAAACTTCAGACTTTAATCACATTTCCCCTTTTTCCCAGTAAAATTTCCTTCCTGCACCAACAGAATCCCACATTTCATCTAGCTGTCATGTCTCCTTTAGTTCAGTTCAGTTCAGTCGCTCAGTCATGTCCAACTCTCTGAGACTGCATGGACTGCAGCAAGCCTTAGTTTCCTCCAAACTGTGACCATTTCTCTATCTTAATATCTTCTGTGACTTTGATGCATTCCATGATACAGTTGGAGAGTACCAGTTAAGCATTTTGTAGAATTTTCCTCAATTTGGATTTGTCTGCTGTTTTATCATGAGTACACTGAGGTCATGAATTTTTAAGAAAAAAATCCCATACAGGCAATGTGCTGTCCCTAAGCACATGGGAAATATTAATCTTGATCACTATTAAAGTGGCATCTGCCAGGGTTCTCCTCTGAATAGTTACTATTCCTCTCTAGCCATATTTAAGAGGGTCTTACGTTGATGCAACACAAAAATCCTGTTTATCCTTAAACTTTCACCACTAATTTTGCCATTAACAGTGGAGTCTTGCCTGTAGCAATTATCATTGTGGTGTTCTATGGTGATTTTATACCTCTCTTGTTCTACATTTTTTTAAAATTAATTAATTAATTTTAATTGGAGGCTAATTACTTTACAATATTGTGGTGGTTTTTGCCATACATCTGACATGAATCAGCCACGGGTGCACATGTGTCCCCCATACCGAACCCCCTTCCCACCTCCCTCCCCATCCCCTCCCTCTGAGTTGTCTCAGGGCACCAGCTTTGAGTGCCCTGTTTCATGCATCGAACTTGGACTGGTCATCTATTTCACATACGGTAATATACATGTTTCAATGCTATTCTCTCAAATTATCCCACCCTCACTTTCTCCCACAGAGTCCGAAAATCTGATCTTGATACCTGTGTCTCTTTTGCTGCCTCACGTATAGGGTCATCATTAGCATCTTTCTAAATTCCATATATGTGCGCTAATACTGTATTGGTGTTTTTCTTCCTGACTTCTGCCTCTACACGTCCTACAATTTTTCCTTCTGTTAACAAATGTCAAACATTTCAAGTTAGAAGAGATTTTAAGAGCTTATTTTACAACTGGGAAAATTAACAATCTATCAAATACATTTTTTGCTCATCACTCCCAATTAATTGCTCTAAAATGTTACATTTCTTACATTCTTTCCTGTTCAAAAGAAATTCAGTGTTTCCCTTTCACCTGACCCTAAATTTGCAGATCCTGCGGTCAGTGTTCTCCCTATGATGACAGTCCCTTCCCTGCTGCTTCTGCAATCATCTTTCAAATAAAATCTCTCCTTATAAAGAAACACAGAAAAAAACTTTAGTGGCCAATATTCACAAGATTTTGGCTCGGCATTTAAGGATTATCAGAATCTAGCTTTATAGTTCATTGTTCCCTTACGCGAAGCCTCTGCTGCAGGCAGGTGAATATGTCCCTCTGAATTTTACTCTTTCTTACATGATTCAGCTAGAAGACTCATGTCTTTATCCAATTCTCTTGAAACTCTACCTCTCTCTCAAATACAAAATTAAGTTTAAGTATAAATTCCTTTGTCAGTCTCAACAAAGTGAAATTAATTTACCCATCCGGATTTTTTGGCATTTAAATTCTGCTTTGTACTGTGGATATTTTTCTATTTTAGGGTCTTTTCAAAGTTTCCCCAGACAGAAAGCACCTGTTCCATGTTCCCCACAATGCTTAGCACCCTGCCCGACACAGGCAGGCTCAGTAAAGCTGGCTGTAAGAAGTAAAGTCAAGAGGTTTCTTACCTTGGTGATGTCTGTGTGATCTTTGAGCCCATTGGTCATGCACCAATATCGCCACACATTCAGGGCATACCGTGTGGCTTTGGTCGTATTTGGGCTTACTGCACTGGTACATAGATCATTCAAGTCATCATTAATATTAAATACAGGAAATTTGTTGAGCTTAGTAGAATAGGCTAGAAAGAAAAACAATAAAAGGCATTAAAATAACTTGCCATTCCGATCTTTGGAGAATTAAATCTTTGGATCATGTTAAATACCAGAAAACTTCTAAGAGACAACCCTTTAAGAAAAGAAAATTTCTATCAAGTATATCTATATTAGAATATAGTATGGAACAATATTTCCAGCTTTAAGTCATGCAGTATCCTTGGATTTAATCCCCCAAATTTTGCCATATATACTAACTGATGCACTAATGCAGGCATTTCAGTAACAGCTGTGGAAAAATGAATGAGGAGAAACAAAGAATGATTCAAAAATTTTCACTGAAAAAAATAGCATTTCAACTAGAAAGAAGAGAAAGAAAAGTGAAGACAAGCTATACATTCTTTCTCTTTACCTTAAGCACATGAAGAACTATTTTTCTGTAATAAATAGCCTCAAAAGTTTTATGTGTCACTGTGGGCAGCTTCAAATTAAATGGTATTAGCATATTTCTTTATTTCTTTTCACAAACTGATAGAGAGATTTCAACCCTGACTCCACAACCCAGCTGCTAGCTTAGAATCTGAATGGAAGGTCAAATAGAATATTAGGGAAAGAGAAGGGGTACGCCAGAGAGGCTCACATCTGAGAATGAACAGATTGTAATTTATAACTGCTAAATGATTTTAGATGAAGACTTCTCTTTCTCAATGGGTCCACTGGTTGCCAAAGAGACACCTAAATTTATAACCATTAGCCGGCCTTTCTTCATACTCCGTGATCTACTAAAGCTGGGCTTAAACTGTTCAAATTATTGTCTTTTGAAAGAAATAAAAGTCAAGGTAAAAACCACCGCAAAGTAAAAAGAATGCCAACTTGTACTCTAACCAATGATTCTGACCCACTTTGGAATGTTTCTGAATTCAAACCAGACTCAAAAGGCTGAGAAATAGCAAAACCAAAAGCTAACACATTACCAAGGTGATCTGCAAAGTGCTTGTATCTGACTCACCTCACCTGTCTCTGCTCCCAGTAAGGAACCCAAACCACCAGCCTCCTGTGTTTTCCAGCATCCTCCTGTGCCCAGGACACCACATCACACCCTCCCCTCACCCCCCGAGAAATGTCACTCAGGTCTTTGTGCCAATCAAATAGCGTGTTTTTTCAATTCCAATTGCAAACTCTTTCCCCATACAACCCAACTCCCTTATTCTCACTTTCAATATGAGCCTCACATTTGCTTTCTTATTCCTTAGAACTAATAATCTAATTGTGCCCTGAAGATCTCGTCAGTTGGTTTATATGCTCCTTAAGACTGTGTCTTCATCCTTTAAGTTGGCTTTGAACTGCTGAACACACAATCAGCTTTAATAAATGCTTAAAGTAAGACAGAAACAATGCTAGAAATGCTTTCCAAAGCAACTGAGACATGTAGGCATATTCCGTTCACCACCTTCCTAAACCGACATATAGCTAGTATTATTTCTGGGACTTGCTTGATAATGAAAGGATTCTAGTATAAAATTTACTATTATGTCCAGCACTAATTAAATCTTCACTATATGCTAAGGGTCATATAAATTATCTGAGTCTCTAAGCAATCCTACTGGTGTACCTATTTTACAGGTAAGGAATCCGAACCTCATACACTTAGTAACTTCATACATCATTCATCCAATATCTGCTGAGGTACTCTCTCTGTACCAGGCACTGTGCTGTCCCAAGTCGCGGAGTTGGAAAATATTAGAGCCAACGCCGGGTTTGCTCCTGGGTCCTGCTGAGTCCACTCTGGTCACTACAGCAAAGGAACCGGGTACTACAGGGATACAGCGCTTAGTAAGGAACACAATTTAGGTACTAGCTACCTGTGCTTCTGAAAAACATCCTTGCCTCCCAAATTTACTCAGATTAACCTTCATAAGTCTGATTTAAATAACCACTATAGTCACTATTGCTTTTCTGAACAACAGTAAAAAAATGACTTATGCAACACAGCTTAGTCCCCATAACTTTAAGATGCTTAGGAGTAGAAAAGAGTCACATTGCAAGACAGGATGCCTAAGTTTAATTATTACATTAAACAATTATAAGGGCTTAGATAATTTAATTTTCTATCACAGAAACAGAGACTGTACACTGAAAATGGAAACCAAGTCCTAGTATATAAAGAAACAGGGAAAGACGGCTTGTATACTTACATAATGGGAAAAGAAACTTGTGAAAATGAAACGACATACACAGTTCCTTCATGACTGTATTTAAGGATTAAATTATGTCTCTTTGCTTTTTAAAAATTCTGAGTAGAAATTGTAGTGTTATGGTGCTGAGGACATTTTTAGGAGAACATCCTCATGAAGAAACAAACAAAAGTAAGAACTTACAGCTGAATACAGGGAAAAGAAGGGACTACTAAAGAAGGTTTTGGTTTCCCCCTTGAGAACAGGCAAACTCTGAGCTCAGTTAGGAGGGTCCGTGGGAGTAGAGCCTCAGGATGGCCAGATCTGGATGATTATCCTACTTTCTATACACAGCTTCCACTGACATCATTTACAGCACAGTGTGTAAAGTGAGTGGATCTGCAGTGGAAGGCTACTACCCCCAAAGTCAGAGAGAAAAGGGGGCACTGCCTAAGGGAACTCTGGGCAGCCTCATTGGATAGAGAGGGGAAAACAGGAAAGCAGCCATAAAAAGTAAGAAACCCCCAAATGTACTCATCTCTCAGGCAGCACCTCTGCTGTGTCTACACTGGAGAGGGCTCCTGGCTTCCCAGCCTACCTTCTGCTTTATACTGTGCAGGGAAGCTTCTTCATGGACACTTCTCTGTCCAGCATTACAGCTGGGTGAAGTCCACCCACAGAACCCTGTGCTCAACTATTACCCACAAACGTGAGCTCTGCCCAGGTTCAAACAGGACCCTTGAACATGGTCTAAGGAAATCCCTATAAGCTATCAATAATGTGAAATCCAGACCTTCATCTTAAAATGTGAGCCTACAAACAAGCATCACTTGGCAACTGGGTAAAACTTAAAAGCATGGAAGTTACCAAGTTATACAAGCAGAGCAACTAATTTCATGTTCCCTCTCCTCTGCCTGAAAACAGACAATTCAGAAAACCAGAAAAAAAATTTTTTTTAAAGATCGACAGGTTTGAGAGGATAATGCATACTTAAAACAAGAACAGCTTTTATTGTAAAAGGAAAAGAGAACCAAGGGGGACAAGGAGGGGGTGGGAAGAATTGCGAGATTAAGATTGACGTATATACATTATTGATACTAGTACAAAGTAACCAATGAGAACATACTGTATAACACATGGAACTCTACTGAGTGCTCGGTGTGACCTAAAGGGGAAGGAAGTCCAAAAAGAAGGGGATACATGGATATGTGTAGCTGATTCACTTTGCTGTACACCAGAGACTAACACAACACTGAAAGGTAACTATACTCAAATAAAAATTAATTTTTTTTAAAAAAAGGAAAAGAGAAGAACAAGAAAGATCCTGGAAAGTTTAAATGATGGAAAAACACATTTTAAAAATTCTCCGAAGAGCCAAGTATTGGAATGAACATGGCTAAAGGACAAATCAGTTACTGGGAAGGAAGTTTCCCTGAAGGGCAGGCAAAGTAATAAAAACTGATGAGAGTGAAGTTAAGAGGCATACAAGACAGGCTAATAAAACTAAAAATCCATCCTATAAGAATTTAAAAGAAAAAGTTAGAGAATAGGATAAAACAATCCAAGACATATGAAAATCCCATTGATCAAAGAAAGCTTTTAATCCTTAAACTGTTAAGGTTCATGAACTGTCAAAACACACACACTGAAAAAGACACACACGTAAACATATCTTGGTGAAATTTCCAAAGCGTGAGAACAAAAAGAAAATTCTGTAATCTTTCTGCTGTGGGGGTGGGGGTGGGGAGAGCCATCACGGTAGTAACAAGAATTAGATTTTTCAGTTGTGATACCAAATAATAAAATACACTGACTCAAGTCTACTCAGAGTTGTAAGGGAAAACAACCAAAATTAAGAATTCTATTACCTAACTAAAGTATCACTTGAGGAAAAAGAAAGGTATTTTCAATCAAAAAAAGAGAAACTGCATCAAAGTTTCAGTTTGAGAAACTGAATCAAAGCGAGGGAAAGATATTGGGTACAAGGTATAGTGAGTAAAAAGCAAATAATTCACTCCTAACACTAGGTAATGTGGCAATTCAGCTCAACACAATTGTTAAGACTGTGAAAAGAGATGGGGTGTGATGGTACAAAATCTTGAACTAAAATTCCGCATAATTTCAATAAGGGAAAAAAAGGAAAGATATTAAAAAACATAATTAGGATCTCATCCTCTTTGGGAAGGATAAGGAACAAAGATGGAAAAAAGGGAGAGATGACCAATGTGAATTAACTTTTCATATTAAAAATGTATTTAAATCTGTTAAAAACAAAAAACATGAAAGAAATAACTATTAGAATGTATTTTCAAATAAGAGAGTAAATAAAAGAGTATTAGCCAGAAAAAGTTAAACAAAAACAAAAGTTTAACATCTGCAATCTATCAAGCAAAACTTGGGACAAGTTAACAAACAAAATAAGGAACCAAGAAAGCAAGCATGATGTAAAGAAGACATACAGATGGCCAACAGGCACGTGAAAAGATGCTCAATATCACTTATCACTAGGGAAACGCAAATCAAAACCACAATGAGGTATCACCTCACACCTGTCTAAAAGACAGGAAACAATCAGTGTTGGTGAGGATGTGGAGAAATAGGAACAATTGTGCCTTGCTGGTGGGAATGAAAATTGGTGCAGCCACTATGGAAAAGCACACTTGTTCTTTTAGACATCATGCTTATTGCACACTTAATAGGCTACAGTATAGTATAAACATAACTAAATGCACTGGGAAACCAAAACTCTAAAATTTATCCAGGAGAGTAAATAATGCTTAAAAAAGGAAGGCAATTATTGCTTTCACATTTTTAGATCATTATAAATTTCAATAAAGTAAAAAATACTCAGTCTGAAAATATTTAACACCAAGTTCAATGTTTTTTTAAACATTACCTTTTAGATATAATACCAACATTAAATATTTTATACATATTACTTTTAGTAATTTAAAACCTTAGAAAAGATTATCATTAATAGATTAAAAATAGATGGATAAAACTTTTAAAAAGAAAACATTTTCTGACTTGTAGGGTAAATATTCCTCAACTTAAATTCTAATATTCTCCCCCTACTGGGAAAATAAAATTTGTTACATTTTGAATGTTTAACTTGTAAACACATTTAAAGATGTATCCCTTGTGTCTAGAGTTCTAAAAACACAAACTTAACCATTTATAAAGTAGTTTGCAATACAATTTAAAGTATTATAATACAAAAATACAGTAATTATTTCTATTTGGAATATTCAGCTTTCTATGAGTAAGTACTTTGGGAGACTATCCATAGACATGGAGGAAATTTATTTGCACTTTGCAAAATAATGAATTGTGAGAGAAAACACTATATTTTTGGGGTTTTTGTGTTTTTTTTTCCATTTATTTTTATTAGTTGGAGGCTAATTACTTTATAATATTGTAGTGGCTTTTGCCGTACATTGACATGAATCAGCCATGGATTTACATGTTTCTGGGGGGTTAATATTTTATTAAATAATTTTAGTGACACAACAAGGATGTCTGAAACTAATAACTGTTTTGAACAACCATTCCGATTCCATTCAAAGAACATTGTCAAACGTGCTAAATGCAACAAACTGTACATGGAGAATTGCATCTGAACAGAAAAATTTTCCTAAAAATGAGGTCTAGAACCTGACATCTACTTAGCTTGGTATGACTTCCCACAACTGGCTGACACAGCTCCACAGATGGACAGAAAGACAGAGTTTGCTGTGGAGACTTGTTCCCCCGAACAGGACTCTTAGGCCTGGGGCTCCAGGAAGCATATGATTAATTAGCTCTAAATGCCTTCCAAAAGTGTCTTCCCTACCTAGGAGCTTAGTCTGAGCACTCACATGTAGAAACAGTCCTCCTCAGTGGTTAGAAAACAGCTGACCCGGAATGCTTTGCTCAGTATGCACTGCCTATAACCTGGGGCTAATGCATGGTGACCAGGACAGTTTTTTTAAAATGTGGTTTAACTTGTCTTTTAAACTGTTTGTTGTAGCTACAAAAATTAGCCAGCTTTCCAGAAAACCATTGATTAAATGAATGAAGACTAGTCATACCCAAACACAGATAAAACACTGTGATTAAAGCACGCTCTCATTATAGAGACATCACTGACGTTCATTAACTGATTTTATTGGATTTTTTTTTTCAATTTCTATAAGTTTTAGGCTGTACCAACAAATACTGAAAACAATAGAAAGTCACACTACATTAGAGATAACTATTATCACATAACAGAATAAGCCACTGGGACATAAAACTATAATTTTATTTAGAGCACAGGTACACAGACAAATATGAAGCAGAAACTGAACTGATAAAGATGAAAACATCTTGGTGTTAAAGATCAGTGAGCAGCAAAATAAAAATGAAATCAATAGTATACTCTTAATAACAAAAAAATTCTCCTGTATTACAAATATCAAAAGGCAGAGGATTAATTAACCAAGGGTATCACAGTTGCACATTTTAAATATTAACAGAAATTTCCCTCTTCCTCAATTCACCTTTCTCTTCCTTCTTTCATACATTATAATTGTAGCAGCTTAAAAAGAGAATTTTAAATATGGTTTGAGTGAACAGGCGCACATACGCTTTTTTCATGTAAATCAATTAAAAGCTAAGTGGCCAGAAAATATATATATTCAAATTGACAATCCATCAAAAGGGGGGAAATAAATCCATCTTCAAAGAACAGTACTGTATTTTTTTATATGTTTTTTCTAAGTATTAACTGTGGTGATTACATTTCTAAACAGATGCTTAGTGTTAAATTATACTAAATTGGTAAATCTACCTTTTCATTCCCAATTAACTTATAAGTGGTAGAATAAAAGGAATCTTAAAGTCATTCTTATAAGAAAGATGGAAGAACTTAAGCTGTATATAACATTCATTTTAAGAAATCACCAAGTTCTTTATATTAACAGATAAATGAGTTTCTATATGAGATTCTACTGAATCCAAAATCTTTCTAGTCATTATCTACCAGGCCTATGGGGTTATAAGCTACATTTTCAGGTTACAACAAAAAATGTCCAAACTATGAGGCTAATCTGGCAAATCTATGTCTAACTTTAGCAATGAAATAAAGTTTAAAATCATGGTGAGAACAAACTCTATAAATTAGGAACCTAATAAATATATATGTATTATTTGATTAAAAAGTTGCCCTAGGCACAAAGGCCTCAGGACAGACATACAAAATGTATAAAAGACCCAAAGAGGGCAAATAAACCCAAGAGCAGGATTCAATAAATGTATCCATAGCTACGTAAAAAAACTATTAACCATTGTTTCAGGACATATCACGCCAGAATCTTTGGTGTTCATATAAACAGAATTTTACGTACAAGTATCTCGCCTGAAAACTCCAGGTGCAGGAAACAAGGAATATTTGTGTGTCACTCCAGAGGCCACGGGACAAGGGCGATAATCTCTTTAGAACAAACATAACTGAATTTCCTTTATTTCTTTGTCAGCTCCGTTGAGTGACAAATGTTTAAAGCATATTCTGGAGAAAAGGTTCAACATAAAATACACCTTTGTTTCCCTATAAGCAAAGAAGTGGCAGGGGCCTTGATGAATTCATTTTAATATCTTAGAATTAAATCAGCAATTTCAGAAGCAATGTTTCCAAACACAGCATTGCCTGTCACCATGTATCTGACAGTCACACAGAAAGCCTCAATGTAACTCAGAAGACTGTCCCTTTATTATAAGAATATTATAATTATAAACCCACTGAACAGACAGAAGGAAATCCTGCACTTGAAGAGAGGAGTTTTGGAAAGTTGGTGTGAAAAGGTTCTTTAAGAAGAGCCTTTTTTCTTAACATTTTATGCTACTTCCCTTCCATTTTAAGTGAAAGTCACTCGCTCGTGTCTGACTCTCTGCAACCCCATGGACTATACAGTCCATGGAATTCTCCAGGCCAGGATACTGGAGTGGGTAGCCTTTCCCTTCTGCAGGGGATCTTCCCAACCCAGGGATTGAACCCAGGTCTCCTGCATTGCAGGCGGATTCTTTACCAGCTGAGCCACAAGGGAAGCCCAATAATGTATTAAGTAAGTATGCAATTGATCCCCATTAAATTTTAATAAAGTAGAATTAACCTACTGAAATAATGTTCTAATGTCACAGTAAGTTGGGAATTGCTGAGGCAAGTCACAAATATCAGGAAGCAAACTAAAGACAGGTGGGCATGAAAGAATTCTGACAGTCATAAGGCAACCAGGTATGTTAAATCTATGCAGATGCTGAATATAAAAGATAAAACTTGGGAACTCTGGGGTCTTCACGTTGTTGTTTAGTTGCTAAGTCATGTCTGACTTGTGACCCCTCGGACTGTAGTCTGCCAGGCTCCTCTGTCCATGGGATTTCCCAGGCAAGCCTACTGGAGTGGGTTGCCATTTCCTTCTCCAGATCTTCCCACCCCAGGGATGAAACCTGTGTCTTCTGCATGTGCAAGTGGATTCTTTACCACCTAGCCACCTGGGAAACCAGGCTTTTCATGGTCCCTTACAAACAAAATGAAAATACTAAATACTCTGATTAAATTCAAACAATATGGCATGATAACCAACAAAGATAATGTATGCACCATCACAGTCTTCTGTTATTATATTCTTCAACCTAAAGTACCTAGATCAAGGGAAATTATGCTGCTACACTGTCATTCTATGGAATTTCTCAAGTATCAGGGGGAAAAAAGATTCAAGGTGGGGGGGTACTAGGAAAGTTCAGAATTTTTGCTCTCTCTTTTTACAAATGTTTCCCTTTCAAAGAGTTGGGGGAAGTGCAGAAGGAAAGCTGACCTTGAATTATAAATATGAAGCAAAATTTTGAAGTTGGCTTCACCTGACAACGACAACACTTCCTTCTGTAGAGGCCACCAAGTGCTGGCTCAAAGTATCAAACAGCTAAGTACACACTTCACAGGTCACACGTACAAAGGCTGACCGGCACAGCCTCTCGGCACAGTTTTCAGTTTAGCTACAATAAGTGATAGCAGCGGTGGTTAACAATTCCACATAAATACCACAAACACACATAGGAAAGAGCACCTACAACAACATGCAAAATTGCAACAATGACATCACTGAATATACACAATGCATAGAGATTGTAATGGTTTTTGGCAAGATGGTGTTTTTTTTGTAACAAATACTTTATAAAACAAAAATTCTTTTGTTATAAATGCCATCTAAAAAGTTGTAATATAATGAACTGTAGATATAAAACTTCAGTTAATCTGAGTGAATTAATACTAAATTGAAACTGCTACTTCATCCAGCATAAATAATCAATTATAAATTAATTTCTAGTGGAAGTATGCTAAGGTGATTTGATTTATAAAATTTAAGAATCACAGAAAGTAAACAGGCATAAAAATCACTTAAATACAGTGTGCACAAATACTGTTAGGATTCTATATTGCTGATTCTTCCTAATTCTACTTACAACAAATAAATAAACTATCCCAAAGCATTTTCAACGCTCCTTAAAATGAGTGTATGATGGAAAAATGTCTAATTCCAGTGTAATACAAAGAACATTAGAAGCCTAGAAAAATCCAACTCTGCATTCAAAAGACAAATAATTCCCCTGTACCTTTTAACATCTTAGAATTTCATCTTTTATCATCAACTATGATCTGGTAAATATAACTTACAAAATAAAAATTTGTGAGATTTAAAGTATACTTGTTTGAATTCCTGTTTAGAAGAGTAATCTGGGTAATAAAGGAATTTACAAGTAGTTTGTACGTGTCTATCTTCCTGCTGTAGGCTTCTTTTATTAGTTCCCATTTTCTTTCCCCTTTCTATCTCTAAATACACTTCACAAACATCCTAATTATGTTGACAAAAATTTAATTGTTTTGACTGAAGATGTTCCAAACCTCTAAGATGATTTTACCTACAAACTAAAAACTTTACAAAGACTAAAAAAGGGCAGAGTACATTCAAAACCAATAATACAGATGCTATGTAGCTGGAGATTCAAAAGAATACCACTTTAAATAAAAAGTTACTTTTCTAAGTTCATAATCTATGACTTGAATTCACATATTTGAAAACTGTAGTTTGTTTCTCCTCTAGAAGTGAAAACTAAATATAAATGGGGTAGGCTGAAAGATGTTAAAATAAAAGATGATTGATTGTATTTAAGGATTATCCCATCAAATCTCAAAAGAAGTTGCTGTAATCAAGGTATAACATTACACAATGAAATGTAAAAGTTCACAAGCAAAATAGCCTATTTGGGAAACTGGCAGTTTGAATCTATTTCTTAACAGAAACTTGAGAGCTTAAAATAGTATTAAAATTTTCAGGCTAATTCATTTCAATGTATGACAAAAACTACTGTAATGATGTAAAGTAATTAGCCTCCAACTAATAAAAATAAATGGAAAAAAAAAAGTTTAAATTTGGACATGCTATGCCTTTGCTTAGAAGCCTTTAGTGGCTTCCCAAAGTCATAAAATAAGTATCAAATTCTTTATCATCAAAAAAAAAATTTTTTTTCACAAGAAAAGGATGCCCCTTCTTACTCAGTGGGAATGTAGGGTTGTTCTTCCTCCCTGAATCCTATCTACGGACTGAAGTCAGGGGGCCTGGATTACCTGTCGGCTCTAACAAAGTGTGTACACCTGGGTATTCATCTCATCTCTCTGGGGCTGTTTCTCTCTTCTATGAAACAAGAGGGATGGACTAGGTGAGATGTTTCCAATATTCTTTTTCCAGCCTGGCACACAAGAAGGATATGTAATAGAGGTAGCTCATTCAGTCTAGCGAGTGTCCAAGAAGTTGGGAGCACAGGGAACATGAGAAGTCCTGGGGGTCTGTTTAAGAAAGTGTTCCCTATGCAATCTCCATCCATTTGTTTGCCCTCCCTGCCCCCTCCTAAGAAGACATGGTGACTTTTCACAGCACTGAAAATCACCAGGCCAGATGATCTTAGGTCCTTTCCAGGTCTGCTGCTGCTGCTGCTGCTAAGTCATTTCCGTTGTGTCCGACTCTGTGCGACCCCACAGACGGCAGCCCACCAGGCTTCCCCGTCCCTGGGATTTTCCAGGCAAGAACACTGCAGTGGGTGCCATTTCCTTCTCCAATGCACAGAAGTGAAAAGTGAAAGTGAAGTCGCTCAGCCTACCAGGCTCCTCTGTCCATGGGATTTGCCAGGCAAGAGTACTGGAGTGGGGTGCCACTGCCTTCTCCATCTCTAGGTCTAGCCTCTATGATTATAATTCACTCAATAAAGATGATGGTTATTTTAATACTCTGACCTAATTAATATCCTGATCAAATTAGTACTATGACCTAATTAAAGAGTCTAATTCAATAAAGTCATGGATTACATAAAAACACAATTTAAATGTATTACAATGCTTTCTTTCAAAAACTAACACAATCTTCAGTACCAAATTATGTGTTTCCTTCAGCCTTGGCAGGCCCAATCAGTCAATTCACAAATTGGATGGTGTAGGAGAGATTTTGATTATCTTTCTTTTCTGTCTAGAAAGTGAAATCGGAGTTGTTGGCAGTTTAGCAAAATCATCCCCTCTTTTCTGTTTTTATATCATTAGAAATATATCAACCACCATGGGACTTCTCCGGTGGTCCAGTGATTAGGACTCTGTGCTCCCAATGCAGGGGGTCTGGGTTCGATCCATGGTCAGGGAACTAGATACCTCATGCCAAACTAAGACCCAGTGCAACCAAATAAATAGATATATTTAAAAAATTACACCTACCACCAAAGGATGATCATGTAGTACATTTCTTTATCCCAGTATGTTCCATGACAAGATCTTTTAAAATCATATTTCCATTACTTTGCCTTATGAGACACTATGCATTCATCATATAGCCAAATTCAATGAGGAGAAGAAGGAATTATTTGAATACCATGCATTAAGGGGAAAATGAAACAAAAAATCATCGAGGATGCCCTTGTCAATGATGTGTTTCTTAGTAACTAACTACGTCATATCATATGGTAGATATGTAGAGATATATAATATCTTGTATAAAGGAGTTCTATTTGAGAGAGATCTTTCACACTGATTGATAAAACGTTCCTTTCCTGTAGATAAAACTAATCAGAAGAAAGCTGATTAAAATCAGAAGTGTTTGTCTCTAATAGCTAAAACTGTGGAGACAAAGTAGAAAAAATTTGAGTGGTTCTAGTTATGTGTTAGTCGCTCAGTCGTATCCAACTCTCTGTGACCCCACGGACTGTACTCGCCAGGCTCTCCTGTCCACGGAATTCTTCAGCCAAGAGTACTGGAGTGGGTAGCCATTCCCTTCTCCAGGGGATCTTCCCAACCTAGGGACTGAACCTGGGGGTCTCCTGTATTGCAGGTAGATTCTTTACCATCTGAGCCACCAGGCCTTTTGTTAAAAACAATCCTGAGTAAAAAACAAAATCAAAATAATAACAAAATCCTCTATTATATAGCTAATTTGCTAGCACCGATTTGCAGAGAAGACTAAACTTTCTGGCAGACTGGCAATCAAAATTCAGTATCTGGTGGATGACAATATCAGCTCCTGGGCTTAAGAGAGATATTCCCTCTGCCTAGAACCTCCCCCTACTCTGTCTAAATTAGAAGAAACTCTTTTGAAATAGGATTTCTGGTTTACATGGGGTAAAAACAAAGGACAACCATTTGTTAAAAATTTAATTCTTTGTGCATATTCACGTTCACCTACATGACAAAACTAAGAGTTCTTTAAAGAATGATACAAACTTTTGCTATTAACAGCTAAACCAAAAAAAAAAAAGAAAAAGAAAAAACTGCTGAATGTTTCATCTCAAAAGAACCACAGTTAGGGGTGCTTATACAATTTTACACCAACAAACAGCCAGGTGATGGCACTGCTCTCAATTCTGCTCGAGTTGAAAGAATATGGATGATTTTATTACACCAGGAATTCCATTTATAATTTATCACTTCAGAGAGTCCACAGAAGCACAGTAAATCATCTGGTGAACAGGCAGTTACAGCAGAAAAGGCCAGTGCTTAATGGTATGTGGATCTAGTTTCAGCTCCTGATGCCTTTATGTATTAAGTGATGTGGGCAACCGATTTGACTGCTCTGGATTTCCTCATCTCACAGGACAATTGTAAGAAATAAGTGAAACAATCTAGAAGCACTCAGTACCATGGTACACTGTAAGAACTTAGTACTGGGATAACTGGCACCCACTGAGGATCATCTGCACATTCCCATGCATGTGTGCCTCTATGTAAACACAATGGATGGTGTAGAAATGGCTTTGTCTTATTACTGACTTTAAAACAGGCTCTAAGGAAGATCCACTACAAAAGACTCAAAGCAGTATTACATATTCTACAACAAATCAACACATTAAATGGCTAAATAATGGTCAGACTGTATGAGTACAAAGTTCGAGAAACTATGCAAAATAGTCCTGGCATAGAGTATTTTGCTGGGCTCTCAAAAATGAAATCAAACTTTTATTACGGTATCTTTTATAAACCTTTTGAAGGCAGGAACTATTTTATACATCTCTGTACCCTTCTTAGTCTCTAGACACTAGGTTTTCAAGTATTTGATGATATGACTGTAAATTTTCATCTCAGTAAAGTCGTCTCATTTCACGGCATCTAGAACCTAAGACATGTGACTTAGGCAAGTTAATTTAATGAAAGTATCGGCTAACCAAGGAGACCCAATCTTCACTTTGACCATTCTTCTGTAGATCAGAAGTAATTTAACATAGGGAAAAATAACTACAATAAAAATACTTCAGTAGCTGATGTATTATAAATCATATTCAGACCAGCCCTAACCATGGAAACAGATGGACTCTTAAGAATAAGCTCTGTTGGATAAACATCCTGAATATCTCTAACCTTTTCAAGCACGATGTTTGATTTAAAAAAAAAAAAAAAACTGCTACCATCCATGATGTTCAATAGCCAGCCACTCACATGAATATAGAAGAAAAACTAAATTATGCAGCTATGCCATCCAAATGGTGACAAATGGGTTTGGCATTTTTTGTTGTAGACATGGCAAAACTTCCAGTCATAGGAGGGGCACTAGAGAATTTCTTACATGACATTACACACTGACCTTAAAGTGTAAACTTTGCAAATACGGTCTTATTGTTTTTGTGTGAACCATGGGATTGCCTGGAAAGGCAACACAGTCAGTTACAGTGAAGACTGCTAGACTGCTGAATTTTTGCTAAAGCACAAACACAATTTCGGCATCTACCACTGTGCCACAGTATGGATGTAAGTTTTTTAAAGTTAAAATAACAAATAATAAATATGGCATCTGGCAGTAGTATATCCTCAGTATCATTTATACAAAAACACAAAATTTAGAGGTAGCTGCCAATAATTTTTAATAATTTAGTTATCCCCAAGACATAATATAATTCAGCAAAAATTCTACCAAGTCATTCTTTGGAAGACAGCTTTCTAAATCTAAATGTCACAACATTACTATTTGGTTTAAGTTACCAAAGTAAAATATAAATAAGTAAAAAATAATTCACAATCTGCATTCTCCCAAATGAAAATGTCAGAGAATTAAACAGGAGATTTTCACTTTTGTACCTCCATATCCTAGTTCTGCTTTCTAAGAGCATACTGACTAACCTTCCCCATGACAAACCTACTTTGCTGTCAAACAACAAATTAAGAATTTTTAAAAGTATGTCAGTGCAAAAGCAAAATGCACAATTTAAATATTTTTTTATGAGAGATAATTTATGGTAAAAAAAAAATTTTTTTTTTTAAAAAGAGTTCTTTCACAGTAGGCTGTCATGTGCACTTCTGAGCCCACTACAGAATAAGAAGAGGAATGTTTTGTAAAGAGAACTGGGAGAATGAGGCCCTGTGGTTCAAAATAAGCAGAAGAGGGGGGACTAGGGGACAGTGTGTGCCATCATGAAAGATCAGTCTTCCTTTTAATCAGACAGACTTGAGAGATGCGAAGACACCGTGTCCCCATCTCTGGCTCAAATCACTGGAAACTAATTACAGGTTGGAACTCAGAAAGGTAAACAGAAAAAGCTCTGGAGTCAGATGACAGTACCATCTCCTTAGCATATAACTTGTTATGGACTGATCTCAAAGTAAAATGGAGATAATTAACCTTCTTTTCAAAGTTGTTGAAAGGATTAAAGATTACGTACAGAGAAATAAATAAGTATGTACTGAAATCTGAATAAATAGTTAACAAAATGGGTTGGCCAAAAAGTTCGTTGGGGTTTTCTATATGATGTTACGGGAAAACTCGAATGAACTTTCTGGCCAACACAATATTAAGTTATTTTTGGCTAGCAGGTTTATGAGTATATATTTTGTTTTCTTTATGCTTATCTGGATTTTCTAATTTTCATAAATTAGTACTAAATCACTTAGCACATACATTGGCTCAAAACTAGTGGTGATCATCATTACTAATACAAAAAATCAAAGAAAGGTATCTTCTGGTCTTGTTTTTGGCTGCTTCTCTATGACAGAAAAGTCATGAAACGAAATTGATTGCTTAACACAAAGGCCACGGCAGACTTCCCACTCCTAAGCCAAAGGAAAGGTCACAATTTAGAGAAATGGGTTTATGTGTTTACAACTTAAGTGTTGGGAAGAGCTGCCTGGTCATGGGAAAGCTCAGCTAACAGGATGACTCAGCAAAGCAAATCAAAACAAAATTTGTCCTGGTCGTATAATTAAAACATGAAATGCCACCTACCTTCCTAGCTAATGTGAATTACGAGGATGCTTTGAAGAACAAATACTTGCCAATAGGAAGCCCAGATCCAACAAAGCAATTAAGATTGGGACTTTTTAAAATGTGTCAATGATTATACAGGATAGGAATCTTGCTCATCTAAACTCTATTATTAAAGTATCTCAAGTAATAATTCACCACAGGCTTAAAAATAAAGACCTTGGAAAAACCACCACGAAGAGTTGCTTAATCAAAATTATAATTATTATGATTGCAGGATTATCACACATAAATGCATTTATATTTACTGAAGCAGAAACAGCACATTTTCAAGAGTGCTTTGAATTCAACTAAATTTGATAACAAAATGTTGTTACCTAAAGTGAGTGTCAATATCCCTTTGATCTCAACTACAGAGTCAAGCAATCCCCTTGGGAAAACAGACTGAAATTCAGTACTAATAAATAAATAAGTCAGGGGATTTGGGCTTCGAAGAGTGTAAGTTTTTTGTGGTCTTGGCTAGTGTTTCTTGATTTTCAGTAAGACTTTTCCATTCTCTACATTCTCTTTATGTTTGATACACAATCTAATGCTTGGGAACATTTCAAAGCTTTGGTAGTTTTAAATTTCCTGTAAATCTGATAATAAAAATTCATTTACATTGATTTCTTAGAAAACAACTAAAAAATTCTACCCAGGTTCAAGAACAATAAAAATGAGCTAGTAACAGTCTTTCTTGCCATAATATTGGACTTTGCATATTATTTAAAAATTATATAGCTTCTAAAAAGAATGGCACCTGTATTTCCACCTTCTAATCCTCTTTGCCCCCACAAGTTAGCTAAACATCTAGAATTTCATAAACTGCAAAAAATGAGGCAGAGAAGTTAAAATCTAATTATTCTTTAAAAAAAAGTATATAAAAATCTGTCCAGTTTATATCAACATTTTCATATTCTGGATCTGACAGTTTTGTGTAAGCAGGAAAGTTAGTGTTGTCTCCTCCTGATTAATGGAGAATTTTAAAAATTAAAAAGATACTGTCATTTATCAAATAGACTAAAAATGAGAGATGGGAGTGGGAAGGAAAAGCAAGAGTTGAGGACACAAGTATCTAGGCTGACTCTCAGTTTCCTTTATGACAGTTTAAAAAAAAACCAAAAAATGAAATTCCTTCTCTAGTTTGTGTTGCCTGAGAATATAGTTTTGTAAAGTCTGTAACAGTAATTACGTTTCATCACCACAAGTACATTTGCTTTAAGCCTATAAATACTATGTCAGTAATACTAAACTATCTCCATTGACTTATTTGTAAAAAGAAAAATATATTATATATTTATATTTGTATAAAGTTAATACTGCGGGCAGAGGAAAGGGAGCAAGAACCCGTGCTTAAGCACAGCTTCTGCGGACACAGTGACCAGACTGGGACCCGGCTCAGGCCGCCTGGTCAAGCCGTGTCTGAGGACGAGTCATAGGAGGCGGAGACGACGAAGTTGCCGCTGCTGGGGTGCCCAGCCGACGGCTGGGCGGCCTGCTGGCTCAGACTGTTACAGATCAGCACCAGCTGGTTGCTCTGGGCCTCGGACAAGGTGCTGCAGCTCTGGTACACACTGAAGTTGGTTTTCCTGCCCGGGATGTTCCCCTTCTCGCACATGGTCTTCACCATCTTGGCCAGCTTGTTCTTGCCGAGGGCCTGGCAGTTGTACCAGTGCAGAGCGGCCAAGTTCACCACTGGCTTGATGGACAAGTAAAAAGGGCGCGTCCTCATAGCGCATGGCAGGAGGCCGCCGCTGCGCATACTCCTTATAGTCCTGCACGGGGCAGGTCTGCGGCGCGTGCTGAGTGGCGTACACACGCGAGTCTGTGCCCCCTCTCTTGGTTTTGGCATTTAGGTCACCCGTGTCTTGGCCCATCCACTCCAAGTACTCCAGTCCCGTTTCTGTTACCCGGAGCCGAATGTCACCCCACTTCAAGGTAGACCCGTGGAAGCCTGTGCAGTGCCCGAATGCTTTTGTGTTGTTGAGCCAGACGAGGTTGAGCAGACCCTCAGGGTTATAGCGGCTTAGCAGCCCCCTCTTTCGCAGAATGAGCTCATCAGCAAAGGTCAGCTTCATGGACTTGTGTGGCTTATTGCCTTTTCCTTTGCAGCGGAGTTCAATCTGCTTCTGTTTGAGCGCCTCTTGGGAGCGCTTGAATTCCTTATCCCTGGTGATACTGTAGCCATACCTGTGTTCTTTTAGGTACCGTTCAAGTCCACACTGGTAATTGGCCAAGCTGTTGGGTTCATACTCGGATCCATCCTTCTGCCTGGCATCCACAAAGAAAGAGGCCAGGTAGGCATCCAACTCCTTGCAAGGGATGACATAAATCTCTCTTGTTTCAGAAGGATACTTGGAGATGAGGAACTCCCGGAAATTGCGGAGCGCAGTCTGCGTGCTCCGGATGGTTTTCTCGTTCTGCTCCCTGCTGAGCTCAGCTGCTCTTTCATCCTGGTCTGCAACAAATTGGGGAGGGGAGGGATAAAGAGGGTGTTCATGAGTTCAGACAATGCACTTTCTACTCTGAAATAAAGTTTCCTTTTATAATGAAAAGGGGAAGAAGGAAACAATTTTACAGAGATCACTGATAAATGTTATTTACATACCTGTTGCACTATAATAGCCAACTTCAGTTTCACAAATGATGTACTAGACATGAGATGACCCAGTATCATCAAAACGAGCTTCTCATGTCACTGGCACACAGTTTAGTGCACGAAGATTTGTGGAAAGAGTGAAATTAGAGGTAGCCTTTGTTTTAGGGGGAAAAAAAAGAAAATAATAGAAATGTGCTATTCATCCTAATGCAGTGTGCAAGGGCCCCATTAGAGCAACATACTCATTTTGAACCACTTCATTTGTGAAACCAGAGGTTGTACTGGTTCCATTTTATTTAATTAAAACAAAAATATTCAAATCTATTATTCAGCATTATCTCTATAGATATCTGTATTTAAAAATTACTAAATAGATTGTTTATAGCACTTAATGTGACATTCTACAGCAATTCAGGTAAACAAAGTTGATAAATATTCTGTATGTAATTACAGGGCAGATTATAAAAAGTGATAAAAAATATTCTAAGTTTTGCAAAATGAAAACAGATTCACAGATACAAACAGGTGGTTGTCAGATGATAAAGGGGTGGGAGGGTAGGGCAAAATAGGTGAAGGGGAGTAAGAGGTATATATAATAAATAATTCACAAGGATGAATACACAGCATGAGGAATATGGCCATGAATAGTGTAATAAGTTTGTATAGGGACAGATTGCTACTAGATTTTATTGTGGTGATCATTTCATAATGTATTCAAATGTCAAACAATTATGTAATGTACCTGAAACTAATATAATACTGTTCGTCAACTATATTTCAACACACAAAAAATTTGGTGTTTAGGAAAAGTAATGAGGATAAAACTTCATAGCTAAAAAGACAGGACAATGAAATCTGAGTAAAGCTATTATAAACAAGATGTAAGGAAGGAGGTGTGTTTCCTGGAGAGTTTTTCTTTATTAATTTATTATTTATACTCTGCCACCAAAGACTGGAGGTGCCTCTTTCATGAATCACTCATGATTAAGTAACGTTGCTCTGGAATAGCAGTTCTCACACTTCAGTAAGTTTCAGAATCACTTCAGATGCTCAATCAAAAGATTCCTAGGTACAGGCCCAGGTATCTGCATTTAAACTAACACCTCTATGCTCAGGGTAACATTCAAGAGAACACACTTTGAGAAAAAAGTTCCAGTGTTTATGGCTTATGAAGGAAGCCCTACTCTGTTTTACTAGACTTTTTAAAACAATGATTAAATTCAGTGGTATCATTTAAATAATTTCCTCTCAGTAACATGTAATTTAAAATTGGGATGTTAACATTAACAATGAAAACATTTGTCAAAATTACCACAATTATGTCAGACATGGTCTGGGTGAAACTCAAAAGAGAAATTCTAAAAATGAAATCACATAATAGAAAAACCAGGTTTATCTAGTGATGAGAGGCAAACATTACAGTTAATTTAAAACAACATAAAAATATAATTTCTGACTCTATAAAGTATAATATAAAATTATTTTGTTTATTCCAATTATCTTATTTAGGAAAACTTTAATTTGTAAGGCTGTTCGGTGGCAAGTCTTTGAAATAAACACAAACAATAAGAAAAATAAAATTTCTAATAAGTTGAATTTTATTCATAAAGCACACTATTTTTGTATTATACACATTTATGAATGTCCATATTATTTTAAAATGACAGTTGTAAGGTATAACTGCTAAAGTCTTCATAACTTTATAAAATGAACTAAGTTCAGTTCAGTTCAGTCACTCAGTTGTGTCCGACTCTGTGTGACCCCATGAACTAAAAAAATCAATAAACTAGCTAGCTAATTAAATCTTTTTATAGGCATATTTTTGAGATATTTCCAAAATTCCAATACACAATAGTGTATTTTATGCTTCATTAGACTTAACTTTTGGCTGTGCTATCTTCTTCCAGTTGAAACTGTTTCTGGATCAACAATAAAGATGTGTATCTTTCCATTAGAAAGGTGAAGCCACCTTAACCTTTTACCATGCTGACTTGCCTGTTTACAAGCAAAGCCAAAGCGGTCAGCACATCTGTTTACTGTGGCTACTTGTTCAAACATTTATCACAAGAGTTTTCAAACTTTAAATGAAGACTTTTTAAGAAATATAAACATTCATAGACAACTTTAAGGAAATATTTTCCAGTTCAACTTTCACATGGAATCTTCTCTCAAACTTATTTTTCTCAGATGAAGATCGAGTTTTCCATCTCACACCCGTTGTGTTATGTACTCTGGGGATATCAAAGGCTTTGAGAAGCCATATAAAATTTAACTTTGGTTAAAGGCAGTCCTAACATATTTCCCCCTAGACAGCTATGTAGCTGTCAATTAACAGAGGGATCAAGGTTGGAGAGAAGCCAACGGTCAGCCTAATCTTTCTCCCTTAGGGATCTCTTGATCGCATTGTGGAGTGGCGGCGGTGTAGCCAAGTGATTATTTCTTTATCTGTGAATGGCTCTAAGTTTACTGTGCACCCACTTTTTTTTTCTCTCTGGTACACAGTGTGCCCTTCCAAGCCATAAATTCAAGCATTTCTCTATTGTCTTATCACCATGGCAGGTGACTTCTTGCAAAGATGGCAAGTGTGTATGTGGTCTCTATCCAGTCCTGCTTCCTCTGCCACTCTGTGGTGTCAAACGGGGTCCAGGGAAGCTCTCATCATCAACCCTAGCTCCCTATTCCAGTTCTTCAAAAGTGATTATTAATGTTTTTGGTTTTTGGCCACATCCCACTGCATGCGGAACTTCCCTTTCCAGGGAGCAAACCCATGGCCCCTGCTATGGAAGTGCTACCACAAGGACGTCCAACAGAGACTGTTAATTCTGCCACTCAGCAAAAGAAAACTGAGGTCTCACACCTCCATTTGATAGTTACAGTCATACGTCTCCTAGCAGCATATCCAAATCCCTGTTTCATCACAGAGTCTGGCAGCCTTTCTTTACATACTGTGGTTCCAGCCGAAGCTTTCTAGTTTTATTTGAGAAAATGTTTGTTTCTGCTCTTTTTGTCTTGAAGTGCTCTCAAAGAGAAGTCAGAATTCTGATCCAGCTCTTTGTGTCTGAATGAGACTGCTGCAACTTCAGTTAATTTTTTAAATTTTATTTTTGGCCCACACCACACAGCATGTGGGGTCTTAGTTCCCTCATCAGGGTCAAACTGGGCCCCCTGCATTGCAAGTGCAGAGTCTCAACCACTGGATCACCAGGGAATTTTCAACTGCTGCAACTTCTAGTCCCTGACTTGGTGCCTTGCACTTAACAGGGATCCCATAAATGTGCACTGAATGCTTTCTGATCCATGAAATCTACTCTAAGAAGTAGTGTTACATTCCTGAAAGATTCTGGCATTCATCAAAAACTCAGCAGTCAAACTTCATTAAATTTTGCTTGAATGTATGTGGTAAGAAATAGAATTTGGATTCTAAATAGCAACAAAAATTGTTTTCAACACAAAGATAAAGATCACTTTCTATTTTCTTGAAAGAAGCATGTATATGATTCAGTAGGCAAACTAAATGAGCCACTGTCATTAATGAAAAAAAATGCACTGAGATGAGCAAAATGCTTTTATTGTATCAAGAAAGTTAGATTAATAACATTTTTTTAAAACTGAATGTGGGTATAATCCCAAAGGTCTTGAAAACTGGATGAAGACGACAAGGTGGCAGTCCAAAATATGCAAGTACAAATTTTATTTTTCTAAACAGATCAGGCATTTAACAATTAGAAACGAAGTTTTACAAACGATGAATGAGTAGGCATCAGAATCACGTTTCCTATGCCTACCCTGATCCTCACATACCAAACAGCCTAATCAATGTAAGTATCCAGACCTAAAATGTAACTTAGCCCTGTCTCCACAAATCTGCTTTTTCACCCAGTCAGTGCCTGCACCACCAGCCTATGTTCCCTAGATGGAAACCCGAGTACCATCCTTGACTCCTGTTTTCCCTCCCTGCTACAGCTAATCCATCAAGTCCTGCTGGGCCCACCGCATTTCAAGCACCCTTAATAAGTAACTAAAACATGTCAGGAATTAAGTAAACTGAGTCTGAATGGATGAGTGCCTTTGTGGAATGTATCACAGACCAAGGGAAACAGACAATAACACAAATAAATAAATTTTAGACAAACTGACAAGTACTATGAAGAAAAACAACTGAGTACTCGGAAAAAGAACTAAGTGACCTGCTTAAGGATGGATGTTCCAGGGAGGACTCTAAGAAGACCTTTCAGGTGAGACCTGAAAATGAGCAGCCAATCATACAAAGTATAGGAGGAAGAGTATAGGGAACAGCACATGAGAAGTTCCCACAATGGAAACTGGGATAGAAGGCCTGAAAGAACGTCAGTGTGCCCAGAGAAAAGTGAGCAGAAGGGGAGTGGTACAAGGAGAGGTCTAAAAACCCACAGGCCAGGTGGTGCCGGGTCATGTCTCTAAGTCATTACTAATGACACTGTATTTTACCCTAACAAAACTAGTTGCTCAGAAAACTACATGGTCAGAATTGTACTACTCTATATGAGAAACCTATATGCAGGTCAGGAAGCAACAGTTAGAACTGGACATGGACCAACAGACTGGTTCCAAATAGGAAAACGAATACGTCAAGGCTGTATATTGTCACCCTGCTTATTTAACTTATATGCAGAGTACATCATGAGAAACGCTGGGCTGGAAGAAGCACAGCTGGAATTAAGATTGCTGGGAGAAATATCAATAACCTCAGATATGCAGATGACACCACCCTTGTGGCAGAAAGTGAAGAGGAACTAAAAAGCCTCTTGATGAAAGTGAAAGAGGAGAGTGAAAAAGTTGGCTTAAAGCTCAACATTCAGATAACTAAGATCATGGCATCTGGTCCCATCACTTCATGGCAGATAGATGGGGAAACAATGTCAGACTTTATTTTTTTGGGCTCCAAAATCACTGCAGATGGTGATTGCAGCCATGAAATTAAAAGACGCTTACTCCTTGGAAGGAAAGTTATGACCAACCCAGACAGCATATTGAAAAGCAGAGACATTACTTTGCCAACAAAGGTCCGTCTAGTCAAGGCTATAGTTTCTCCAGTGGTCATGTATGGATGTAAGAGTTGGGCTGTGAAGAAAGCTGAGCACAGAATAATTGATCCTTTTGAACTGTGGTGTTGGAGAAGACTCTTGAGAGTCCCTTGGACTGCAAGGAGATCCAACCAGTCCATCCTAAAGGAGATCAGCCCTGGGTGTTCATTGGAAGGACTGACGCTGAAGCTGAAACTCCAATACTTTGGCCACCTCATGTGAAGAGCTGACTCATCAGAAAAGACCCTGATGCTGTGAGGGATTGGGGGCAGGAGGAGAAGGGGACGACAGAGGATGAGATGGCTGGATGGCATCACGGACTTGATGGACATGGGTTTGAGTAAACTCCAGGAGTTGGTGATGGACAGGGAGGCCTGGTGTGCTGCGATTCATGGGGTCGCAAAGAGTCGGACACGACTGAGCGACTAAACTGAACTGATTATGATATAAACCTATCTCCTCCCATACTAAGAAAATCTTCAACAAACTCTGCTCTATACTAAAGTAGGGGTGAGTTCACATCTGGATGATGTGGTGGAAAACATTCCCAGGCAATGAAATGATCCATAATCTGAACTTCTTCAATGGAAGCAGAAGGTCAGAGCCGGAGGGAACAAGAGAACGTTCAAGTCAACCCCCACCTCCCCTCCCTCTAAGAAAGGGTATTAGATTATCAAGTGTGAAACAGATCACCAGCCCAGGTTGGATGCATGAGACAAGGGCTCAGGGCTGGTGTACTGGGATGACCCACAGGGATGGGATGGGGAGGGAGGTAGGAGGGGGGTTCAGGATGGGGAACACATGTAAATCCATGGCTGATTCATGTCAATGTATGGCAAAAACCACTACAATATTATAAAGTAATTAGCCTCTAACTAATAAAAATAAATGGAAAAAAAAAGACTATTAGAAAAGGTATGAAATTTTAAAGCAGATAGCTTTTCTGTACTTATTTATAGTCTCTATGCCCCATTAATTAAATTGTTTTTCATGTATTTATCATCCTTGAATTCTGAGTAGCCAGCATGTATTCCAGCACACCAGAGCTACCAAATGATGATTGCGTTTGAAGACTGCCTGAATACGTACTATGAAAACAGTTTTAAATCCATAGATCCTGCACATATGTCTTAAATGACTCAATATTTTGAATTTTGCTCTAAGTCTGATATAAAAAGGGAGAACTTCTGGACATTCATGGCTTGCAAAAATGGATTTTAAAAAGGTTTGCCTCTCCCCCAGACCTTCAGTTTAGAATACCTCCCTTGTCACCACACCGTAAGCCTGCTGGGCTACTAGTTTAGGGGTGCTTGCTATCACTATCACTAGTATGGTTTTGGTTATAAGTAGGTTGAATGGATAAACTTCAGACACAGAAGATGTGAGTGACCTTGGTTCTTCAGATCAATGGTTACTTATTTCTTGCCTGTACCATCCATAGTATTTATTACTAAAACTTACTCAAAGTTTCTCAAAAGGAGAAGCCATCCCATAAAACTAGTGTAGTGCAATGGGCCTTTGACAAATGTAGCCAACAGACTGAAAGGTTTTATAGATTACTGACTTTCAAGGGATCTATGATTTGGAGAAGGGCCCCGGGAAAGAGCCTTAACACTGGCCCAGGGACTCTTTGGAAAGCCTGCAGAAGTTTTTATGAAGAGAGCTTTTCTGTACTTATTTACATAGTCTCCATGCCCCATTAATCCAATTACTTCCTCCCTTATTAGGAGATGACATGAAAAACGCACAATTAGTTCAGTATCTTGTGTCCTCATTTAATCTGCGGAGATTTATGTTCAATTTAAATTCAGAGCCCTTTACTTCTACTTGCTTTGGCACTCAATTTAACAAAAAATAAACTTACCTATCTCATCCCTTTTGTGATTTTATTAAAGCCATTTATCTGAAGTAATAAGAAATATTTAAACATTTCCTGATGTTCAACTTCTTTTTAACTCATTCAAGAAGACTATTTTGTCTTTTTACTTGATAGAGAAGTGATGTTCAAATTCTCTTTATAAACCAGTGAAAGATAAGCCCATAAGCTTATGAAATAAAAGTATATTTTAAATTTGAAAAGTAAAGAAGAAAGTAAAAGAAATCTGGTTGAGTAGATTTATATTTATGAGGCTGCAGTGGAATGAACATTTAGTCCACATGTTTGAGTACATACTGTGCCCCACCTAGCAATTTAAGAAGACTTGTGGGGTGTAGTCAAAGACAAATCTCTGATGCTTACACAGATGGCATCATCATTAGAAGAGATAAGAAACACACATAAAACTAATTAAAAAGACCATGCATGGTTGTGTAATTAGGCACTGAGTTTGTGGCACAGGTTGTAGATCCTATAGGAATTCAGAAAGAAAAGAGAGAGAAGTCAAAATGAGTTTGAGATGGGTTGGAGCTCTATACCATGGGGGAACAGAGATTTGGGTTAGGTATTAAAGGATGGGTATCACTTAGTTAAGCAGAAGGGGAGGGCAGGGCATTCCAGGAAGAAACTGCATGAGCAAAGGGCAAGGGATGGGAAGGCTTGTGCTCATGAGGACTGTGAAACACTGATCCTGGCTCGCGGGTGGGAGAAGGGCTGGAGTGGGGAATAAAGCCAGGCCAGTGGGATGGACACTCAGAGAGTCTTATACAGTAATTATAAAGATATACATTAAGGAAAGGAGACTGAATATACTAAGTACAAAGATCCTCCACATGCTAAACATTTGAAGAAGCTACTTAAAAAAAAAAATCCCAACATTTCTTCACCTCTGACATTCTCTACTTCTCTTACGCTGTTATTTCATTCCATATACCTACTACCATCTGACATAATATATATTTACTCAACAACCTGTTTAGCATTTATCTCTGCCCAGGTGAGCTGTGAGCTCTGTAAGAGCCAGGACTTTGCTGCTTTATTCCCAGGGTCTGAAAAAGCTCTTGAGAAGCAGGAGCATTCAATAACCATTCATATTTTGTTGACTGAAGTAACATCAAAGTTGAAAGGACAGTTACTGAGAAAACTTTGTGTGCATAATTATACAATCTACTTTAGACCAACTGTACTAACTGCATTTAGAAAGAACTAAAAATTAAAATAGGTGACATAAAATTCAATTTGGGGACTCACAGAGTCTCAAAGTCACTTTATCCTTTATTAAGGCTCTTCAGAGTCAGCTGTGGTCAGGAACGGTGATCTGGATGTCTGTAATAATGAAATGACTTATAAGCCCACTGAAAGCTTTTTCTAGGGCTATTTCCTTTAGAAATAAAGGATCTATCAGCTCTCACACAAATTGCTACAAGACACTATCTTTATCTTACTATTGGGATAAGGAGAAAACAAGTAGTTAATTCTTTAACCGTACCAGAATTAATATATCCACAAAATCAATATATCTCCCCAATCCTGACCTCCACTTTAGAAAGAGATTATACTGGCATTTTGGTGTCATCCATCTACTAGGTTCTTACTTCTTCTACACATATGTTCATTTGATATAAATTTTCTTATGACTCTTTCTATGTTCAAGGAAAATGATCTTGGTATTTTAAAAAAATATGCCCTGGTTGGTAATCTTATGATCAAGGCCTACTTTAATTTTGTCAGGAGATCCAAAGTCATATTTGTCAACATTCATGTTTCATTTTTAAAACACAGAAATAGCTTCTAAGCCCTGTAAATGTATTAAAAAAAAAAAAAGGTGTATTTATTTTACAGGTAGAAAACAAAGTGAGATAACCTTATAACTACCATAAAATGTATTAAAAAGTCAGTGTCTTCTTTCTCCTCTAAACACTCAACTCATTGCACATTTCAATGCTTTTTCCCTAAAACCTTAAAACTCAGGCTATTTTCTAGGATTGTTAACATCACTAATTGAAGCCAGACTTATATGCTATTACAGCTATCTGACCAGCAAATTATTTTTATGCTCAGTTAATCGTTTCCAATAATGGGAGTAAAATACATTTCTTACATATACACTCAGAAGCACGAAAATTTAGCACAATAGTACCAGTCAGTCTGGTATGATTTTTGATAGTATTTTTCACTGAAGCAGAAATCACTTAAATAAACATTAGTCATCTGCTCATTTCTCCTGGTTGTACAGCATGTGACTCTAAAATCTCTGGAGAATTCACTCCTTAAGAAAAATTTAGAAATAAAATAGAGCACAAAAAACACCAGAATTTATTAAATAAACAAAGTGCAGGCCGAAGAAACTGAAGCCTCTCCCTCAACCATATTCATTGATGTCTGCATATATGAATTAAATCAGGCCAAGGAGCTGTGTTGGTTGGAAAGTAAGGTAAGACATCACTTGTGTAAAGACTAGGCACTGACTTGCAGATCCTTGCAACAAGGATTAATTTATGGCCAACAGGGTGCAGAGTCTCCATTTTTAATGAGTTCTCAGGTGGTTCTAGTAGAGCTGTGGGTAAATAGGCCACGCTTTGAAAAACAGAGCTTCATCTCTACTTCCCCCTACAAGGCCTAGAAAATGACTCTTCTCTCAACTAAGCCCCAGCCCAAGTCTCAGTTACAGCAGCTGCCACACTGCTGGGATGGCCAGATTTTCCAATCTGGACGTTTTTATGTCCCAGACAGAAGAGGTGCTTCATAAATGTTTAAGTGACTTCCATTCAGTGAAATATACTATAAAAAATCATACTGGACTAATATTGTCATTCAATAAAATAATGGATGAGTCAAAGAATTGTTTCCCTCTGAAATCCACTGGATTCAGATTTTTTTTCTTTCATAATACCTCCAAATTTATTAAGTTCAACACTGCTTCCCTAATTGCCAAACATCATTTCTAAAATATAACCTCTCCTGCTCCATCCTTCAGGGCAGTTGATGTAGGCAGTGTAGTGAATGGTTAATGGCTCCTGCTGATAAGAACACCTATGTTGAAATCCCAGCTCTGCTGCTTAACCAGTTATGTGAATCTGCATATGCTTTTAAACTTAAGCCTCGGCTTTTTCCACTGTTAAATGGATATAATAATTGTTCCTACATCTTTAGGATCATATGAGAATTAAGGTCGGAAAGCAAACCACTTAGCTCAGTGCTGGACACATAAATAATCTAATTCAACTCTTTATACATATCACTGCTGAGAAATGTCTTCCAACTCGCTAAATCAACGTCTTCCTACTTCACTCGAGTCCTTCTCTACTGATGCTTTAATTTGTAGCGAACACTTACTGGTTCTTCCAAGACAGATTTATAAAGGCCACCAACGTTGGGCCTAAGTGAACATACCCCACCATGGGCACATGGAAACACCTGGAGTTAACATCTATCTCTAACACAGCTCTCAGGAGACCTTTCATCCCACGTGACCTAGAATCCTGTGATTTGACAAGCACAGTATGTCGCTGTAAGGAGAGACATGGACTGTATGAATCCAGTGAGGTACTAAACACAGGTATAAGCATGGAATTCTCTCTTCTAAGAATGCTATTTTGAATTAAATGAAGAAAATGAAAGTTTCTCCTCAACTGCTCCTTCTACTCAAGGAGATGCAGCAGCCCAACTGTGACGCAGTAAGGCTTGAGGGCAGCCCCGTTAGCTAGAGAAGCTCGAGGCCAGCCATGCTTGCTTAGGGAGGGCTTCACAAAGAGGAGATTCAACATTCCGTGACAAACTAGAGAGACACAAAAGGCAAAAGGGAGACCAGGTGACAGGCATGAATAAAAACTAGATGAAGCTTCTCAAATCTCAAACTTAATTTCAAGTCACAGAAAAGAAATTTAGCATTCCAAAGGCGAAAGAGTAGAACAAGAGAATAAATACTATACTGTATTAATCACAATAAGGAGCACTTTCATCTAGGCCAAAATATATTCTTAAATCAACCTTCGAATGTGGCTGTATTTGCAAGCTTAGCAGCATGAAACCCACATGACTGTAATTAATGTAATAAATCATGTTGTGGAATTTTCTACAGAATCTGACAGCACTCATTGATATACTGCTTATTAGAGACTAGAGATTTCTCCTGCACTTTTTTTTTATTATACTGCCACAGACACTGAATCAACAATACCTTCTGATGTGTCTGAAGTATCTCCTGCCATGTGATACATAAAATATACAGTGAGCTGCTATCAGACTTGGATATACAACACATAATATCCAATTTCCAAAAAGAATTTGTTTTTTAATTTTTACTCTTCTTGACTTCAGTCAGTCGTAGAAGATACATGGATTCATTAGAGATGTGACATTCACATTTTCCATAGTTTCAGTCATGAAGTCACAGCTTCAAAGCATGACTCTCCTATTCAGTTTATTTCATGATGACTCCATTAGTTTATAGTGCAGAATACTGTTAAACAGGCATTATTTTATCAACCTCTATGTGTCCTTTCACTGGAGAAGGAAATGGCAACCCACTCCAGTGTTCTTGCCTGGAGAATCCCAGGGATGGCGGAGCCTGGTGGGCTGCTGTCTATGGGGTCGCAGAGTCGGACACGAAGCAGCAGCATGTGTCCTTTCTCTGTCTTTCAAAATCTGACTCCTAAGTAAAATATTCTTGAATGTTAACCCCTTTTCAAAAGTAAAACTTAGTCCTTGTGCAGTTCAGGAATTCACCTATGAGTGCATTTTACCTCAGTGGGTTTACATACTCTTGAATATGCTTTGCATATATAAGCATTTTCTAATTTAGATATACTGAAAATTTTTTAAAATATACTTTAAAAATTTTTTTATTTTTAATTGGAGGATAATTGCTTTACACAATTGTCCTCCAATTTAAAAAAAATTTTTTAAACCCACACTAAAAACATATGGCTTAATGGCCCTTTATTCACATGGGTACCTATTCACCTGAGGAAAAGATTAAGTATATTTCCCCTAATAGTAATAATTTTATTCATTAATCATGAAAGTAACACATTTAATAATAAAAATAATTTTATTCATTTAATAATAAAAGTAACACACTTAATATAAAAAATTTCCCAAGAAAATAAAGGTTAAAAAAGCGAGAAAAACTGCCCATAAATCCATCCTTCAAAGACAGCCACTGAATACATTTTGGTATATATCTCTTCAATTTAAAATTTTAATTAAAAATAGTATTCTTTAATCACGAGTCTAGTCCATTCTGTATTAACTATACACTTTTTTTGCAAATTTTTTTTCCTGAAAATGTTGCTCTGTCTCACATTTAAGAGGAAAACTTTAACATGGTAATTCCTGGATAAGTTACTATTTCTGACATATTCCTTTTGATCACCTGAAATGATACATTTTAAGACATGAATAAGAGTTTTGCACTGGATTTATTATCCACTGATTTCACAGAAATTCCTTTCTTAGCTATTGAGAATTCCCTATGTCCACTCTTGTCCCCTTTCAAGCTGTTTACCACATAGCAGCACAAATGAATTTTCCTAAAAGAAACAGGAAATGAACATTATCTCTTATTTTCTTTCTGGAAATTTCAGTATTTGCATATTTGGTTCACCACTTAATAAAAATATATTTGGAGCTTCAACACAATAGGCATTGTTTTAGGCACATCTGTACACGTCTCCTCAACTATCAAAGCACTTTAATTTTCATCCCCTTGGTGGAGACAATTAGACAATAAAAGCAGATGGAAACTGGGACTGAAAAAGAAGAGTAAATGTTTTGGCAAAGTTCTGGAGAAATGAAAAGAACTAAGGGGAAATTGGTCCACGTCCTAAGAGGCCTGTTAAGTGCTAAAATGATGAACGCTGAAATGTATAAGAGAAGAATTAGCACAGTCAGTAAGCCTAGTGGAGAAGAGCATGAAACTTGGGAACTAGACTGCCTAGGTGAGAATCCCAGCCCTCCCATCCTCTTATTGTATGAACTTGGGCAAGTTCAACCTTTCTTTGCCTTTGTTTATTCATCTGCGAAATGGAGTTAATTATAGTCCTAACTTCACAGAGTTGTGGGAACTGAGTTACCCGAAGTAATTAGTGAGATAATAAGCAGTCTGTAAGTATTAGCTATTATAACTGCTATTCTGCATGAAGTAATCAGAGAGCTAACCGTATATGACCCTGCCTACTGAAGAGGATTTTGACAGTAAAACAAGCATCACCATTTGTTAACAGTTCATCAGTATGTCAGTACTGAGTATTTGAAAAGTGACTATTCATGAGTTTGCTAAAATTCTATGGCTTCAGTGAGTGAGAACAAACTCAAGCACAATACATGAGGCAACATCTGATGAATTTAGGAGATGAAATGGTTCACAGTGGAAATGGTTACAGAAAACTTTTATTAGAAACCATTTCTTCCTTTAAATTTCCATGCAATTTACAGGACTGCATATCTTAATTAATAAGGATCAAACTGTGACAGTATCTTTTACTGAAAATGCATAATACAGTAAAAACCACAAAGGAATTATTCATCAACTCGGAAACAAAGGATGTATGGTACATAAAGTAAAAGAAAACAGATAACACGTAAAAATGAAAATGCACAAAACTCTAATAAATTACCTCCTCCTTTTCTGAGTGATGCTATTAATATTCATTAGATTCCATCCAAGAGGTAATAAGACATTGGATAGGAGGATGCCAATTCCTCTTAATTGAGTCAATGGATAATAACAAAACATATTTTTTAAAAGTTCATTATAAAATAAAAATTTAAATATTTATCTATATGGGTTGGCTTTCTATTGCATATTTACAAGTACAGGCAAAACAGGAAAATAAAGCCCTTTTCTTAACAATGAGATGGCTGTTTTCCATTATATAAAACAATAACTTAGCAGCAATAATTACAACAGTATGAAGGTGTTGAAAAGCTAGTGACTTGTAACATAAATCTGAAGATACTCCAGAGACTAAAAATATTATATAAAGTATCATTTCAGGTATTAAGAAATATGTATTTATTATTCATTGAACCAAACCCTAAAGTCAAATTTACAGGCACAGCACATTTTAGGATCATAAAGATCCTTTATTTTTCTTGCTGAATGAAGTTAGGTAAAAAATTAAGTAATACTTAAATTATCTAATTTTTAAATTTCTCAGGGCGTGACATCAGCAAGGTGGCCAAGTACGACACCCCAACCCTGTCTCCCAACAACAATCTGGCATCTATCCATGTACAAAAGTGCCTTTGTGGGAGCTTTGGGGCTGGGTCAGAGACTGTGAAGCCCTGGTACAGTCCAAGACCAAGGACGGCTGTTTTGAGAAGGCAAGCATGTACCCAGGCGGCTGACTCACCGACTATGGTCCTGGTTATAGAGCCAGGAACAGTTCCGTATCGTGTCGGACTCAGCTATGCCCCCATCCAGCTTTGATCCTGTCATCAGCACTATATACCAAGAGACGCAGGAGGAGTCACGCCCACCCATAGGTTGGGTAATAGCGTACAGATCTTGGTTCTGGCTGTGGACCCTAAGTGCCTCCAGCTTCTCCTGGCTGCAGTGTGGAACCCCAGGGGGAAGCCCACACAACTCAGTCTGGAGATTCTGAAAGGGCCTGCAACAGGGCTCTGGCCCATCCCTGGCACAGTCACCAACAGTCAGGTTGACACAGGGACCTGGCAGGAGATACTCCCATCCGTGCCCCTGGAAAATCTAAAGGGGCCCTGAACTTGGCTCCAGCCCCATCACAGGAATAGGCCTGCATGTCCAAAGACATGGAGGGAGATGCTCCTGTTCACACAACTGCAGATGCTAAAAAGGCCAGACAAAACTTTGCTAAGAAAACTGAACAAACACATCATGGTGGGAGAGCTGAGGCCTCCAATGTGGGCACTGGGATCTGAGACCTGTCTTTGAAGGCCTGCTGACCAGTCACCAATTGTCCAACTCCTCTCTCTACAAAGAGCCCTGCCTGGCAATACCTACATTTCACCCAGGAAAGGGCCGAGGGGAAGTAAACCTATTTATACAACTAAAGAAGAAACCAACACCAGATTTCTGTCCTGTGTTCTTAAATGTGAACAAACAATTAGATGAGGCATCAGAAGAAAAGTGGCTACATTGAAGAGAAGGAAGAAGAAAAAAGGAACATAGAAAATAAAGGAAAAAATCCAAAGACAAAATAATTTTTTAAATAGAATTTAAATTCTCAAAGAAGATTTGATAAATTATTATAACTATAATCTTCATAAAAGAAACAAGTACTAATGGAAAACTTTCAAAAGTTATTTCAGAAAGGAATTTTCAGCAATTTAAAGACTCAAAGTTTACTTCCCACTTATCCATTCTTGGGAAATTATTTGATGAACTCATCCAAAAAAAAAAAAAAAGGAGAAAGCAGAGGGAAACATGAAATCTAGAGAACAGTGGTTACAACCCAGAGGAAAACTCAGGATAGGTGGGAGGGTTACCTCAGACTTAAATTAAATCAACTTGTCCAAACTGCAGCAGCAAGGCTGAAGGCCCAATGTGGGAATGTTGGAGGGACCACAAAGATACGTAAGAGCACATTGTTTTTTTTGTCAAAACATGCTACCAAAATTTTAGGAAAACATACACACACACACACACACACACACACACACACACACACAAAACCCCCAAACTAATATTGTATTTCACTGATTTTAAGATGCACTTCTTCACATTTTAAAATCTCTGAAATATGCTGGGACGTACTTAGTGAGAACTTACTCTCTGTACCAGGTATTGTTTTAAACCCTCTAGATGGATTAAGTCATTAACCCGCATAACAGCCCTTAGGAACACTCTCCTTTCAGTGTCCCAAAGGGTGTGAAATTCAGCAAGATGAAAAGTAATTCAACCTTAGAACACTAATAGTTATGCACAATATTTACATTGTCAAAACAATATAAAATGGTTTTGGATGTTTACAATCAACCTAAGGATAAAGAAGAAAAGACTAGTTATGGCCACAGAAGAAAATGAAAATACTGACAATCCTGTGAAGTTAAGAAGATGACAAGAAGCAGGGGAGAATAGTAGAAGGCAGCATATGAACACTAATACTTCACCCTTGGGCTGAGAAAGCATATTTATTTCTTCTTTCATTATCTTTAGTTTTCTGTTGGTAACATGTGTTTTAATGACGTTACAATCAAATAATGGGACGGTAATACAAACTGAGTTAAATCCTCATCATTGATAACAAGGAATCTGAAGCTATTTTCTGAAGTTGATAAACCAAGGAAAAAAAAATCAAGAAACAGATGCATAAACAGTTTATTTCAAATTCTGGAAGAAATGAAAACAGAAAGACTCAAAAGAAGTTTCCTTTGAAGAGTGGAATTATGAGGTGATGAAAGTTGAGGTGAGACTGTTATTGTTCAGCATTTATGGACTGCCAAGTACATTAATAACTTTGACAAAAATGAAGAACACTGAAAAAGGCAATAAAATTACTGTTTTTGTCTAAGAAAGCAATCAAAGTTTTAAGGCAGTACTGAAGAACCAGGCTGCTATGTGTATCATAAGTGAAGTCAATAAAGCACCTAGGATGCATCAATCATTAAGTCAGATTTACGGTTCTCTGATCATTGTACTCATCACTGTTCTCACCTAAAATAAAGCTTAAAATTACCCTGCAGTCACAGAAGCACAACTCATCATTTTTGCCATGTTATATAAATACTTTTTCTGGGTCTAATACACCCTCGGGAACACAAGCCATTAGTTATATAAACGAGATCCAGACTGAAAGAGAACTTATTGCTGGGCCTAAACTACAGTGGGTCACCTGCACTCTGCCCACCCTGCTGAGACCCAAGATCGCCAGGCAGCTCAACCTGGGAAGAGCGGGAGGAGGCCGCTGCTTCTCGCAGGAAAACAGAAACAGGGATGACATCTGAAGCTAGCTAAGACTGCAGTACTCTGACACTGACTCGTCTGCCCACGGGTTCATTATTTCATCTCTCCAGACCACAAGGAATGAATACCATGGCTAGAAAATCAAGGTCAATGCCTCCTCAATTCTGAACTGGCGCCTGGTTTCCTAGCAGTCTTACTCAAATCCAAATTCACTGAAGAGAATTAGATCCTCAGGTTTACAGCAATTTGCTAGGCTGCTCTATTTGGATGCATTTTGCGTTATCTGGGAGGTCTCAATCATATGCTGATGAGCTTTAAATATATAAAAACAAAAGTTTTTGCTACTTCCACTGGTAAAATAGAAAAATGCCTCTATTTTAAAGAAATAAAAAGTCAACTGGGAAGATTTTCCTGTAAAATATTAAGACAAATGATACTTAAAAAGGAAGTGAAGCATTGGGAAAAAAGCTGATAAAACTGATTAACTTTTCAGAAAATTATGCATTTGTACAACTGAGAGCAATTAACTTGATTTTCTACTTCTGCCTTTCAGAAAACTAGTAAACAATTATATTTGTAATTCTTAAAGATAGATCATTAGTTGTCTGTAAAGATAAGCAATATCACAAGTTTAACTAAATTCGTGTTATTTTTAGGTATGTAGAAAATGTCTCAAATAAATTATGATGTGAAACAGGTTACCTGTAGCCACTGTAATTTTAATTCCCAGCTAAGAAAGACCTTCCTTTCATTTATCATAGTGGTCTAATTTAATTGTTCACTTAACCACTTTTAGCCATATATCACCCTTGTCTTCATAAATATGCTATCTAAAGGCAAACAATTCAGTCTTATAAAGTCACTGATAGTTTAATAGCATCTTAGTTCAGGAAGTACAAGACAAGTTTTTGGTTTTGTTTTTTTAAAAGTAGGAATGTTTTGAGAGAGGCAGAGTTAAAATGTCTGTCTCCCATTTAGAGGGCAGGCAGAGCAAGAACCACGTTTTTTGTCATGTTCATTACTTGTTCTTTGAGTAGCTGCAGCACCCAACCTGGACTCGGCACTTGGTAGGCTTCCAATAGATACTTGTTGAATAAATGGTCATGGAATGTTTCAGAATTCTTAATGGCTGTTTCCTCCTATATACAGAGAACTTTGAATATATTATAAATATTTTGGGTCCTGAAGATCTTTCAGTGTTACTTAAAACAGTGTTGCGTCTTGGACAGAGAATACAAGGGCGGCAACAGAGATCACAAGAGGCCAAACACTCAGAAGTCATCAAGTCTAATTTCCAAATCATCTACCTGTCTCCTCCTCTCCAATGCCTTTACTGTTGCCTCATTTGAGCTTTTATTGCCATCTTTCATCTGAATTATTGCAACTTTTACCCTGTAAACAGTCCTCAGTCCCAGTCCCTACTTCCCCATTGCTATCAGTGTGACCTTCTAAGCTCACACAGAGGAACTGTGTTCCTCTGCTCTCCCTGTAAGGTTGTGACTTCATGTGCAAAGTCTTCCACAGGTGGCTCCAGTCCATCTTTCCAGCAGAAACTCTCCTGACCTCTTTGAAACTTACTCTCACACCACACTCAGACCTTTGCCTCCCTGCATGTGCTCACGCCCTAATGTCTTTGCTCATGTTGTTCCATCACCCTGAAATACCCTTCCTTGTGTCCCAAAAGGCTGACACAGCTGCTTTTCATGTGTCCCACAGCATTTTATATACTTCTTAGATATGATCTCGCTGGTCTGTCTGCATCCTTCTCTATACAACAATATTCTGGGGTCAGGGAATCTGCCATTCATCTTTGTATTTTCAGTGTTCAATTGTTCTTTCGATGAATTTATAGGGGACAAAGTGGTCTCCCCGTCCTATTCCTCCGCCATCTTGGCTCCTCCCCTCATCTTTGTATTTTCACTAGTCCTGTCATAGAGCAGATTTTGCAATAAATGTTTAATAAACTGAAGTGCAAGTGACTTGTCCAAAGGCTGAGTAGAAAAAGAGACCATGACACATGTTTCCTGCTTCTGATTAAGTGAATCCTTCTATTAAACCCTAGGTTTTCCTAAAAATGATTCTCAGAAAAAATAATCGCTTTATGATATACTCTAGCAGCCCCAACTTTGGAAAAGTGATAGGCATGACCTGAAAAATGAAAGAAAGGGGAGGAGAAACAATTTGGTGTAGGCTATTCCTACACCAAGACAACCAGAGTTAAGAGACCAGGGACCAAAGTACCAACCCCTTCTCTCTTAGATAAAAAGTAGGAGACTACACTTTTGGAACTCCAAGCAAATCATCCAGTACGTCACTTCCAGTCAGTAAACTAAAGGAAACAATCTCTTCTTCATGGAACTCAAGTAGTGTTGATCCTGGAAATGCAAGTGCTATATATATAGATAATACACGACATTTTGCTTTTGTGGTTTTTATTCATTCTAATAGAAGAACTTAAAAAATAACTCACTCATCATATCACAATCATAAGGAGGAAAGCCATAGTGAAATCTGTGAGACTAATTCTCTAATTCTTTGTCTATAAACAAGTATACTTGGAGATAATGTTAGTAAAGTTTGCTTTCTTACCAAAAAACCTTCTATATTCAGTAATAACAATAATGTCACAATGCCTTTATCGCATAAATATTCCACAATCAAATTTATGCTTCATGAGCTATATTATAAAAGTACTCACATTTAAAAACATACAGAAAAGTATGAGAATACTAATCTATGCTTCCCAATGAAACAGAGGGCTTTATACTGATTAATTTAACCCTTATATCAACCCAAGAGAATAGATCCATTATTTTCTTCATCTTACAGATGATAAAGCTAAGAGACAGAGAAGTTAAATGACCTGCCAAAGTCACCCAGAAAATAAGTAACAGAGCTGGGACTTGAATCTAGGCAGTTGTGTGCCCAGATTTTCATAATTAAGCACCATGCTTCTATTACCTGTATATAACATGAACTCGTGTTTCTGCCAGATTTAATACAAGTTAATAATGTAATATTTGTTCCATGGTTTTAAAAGAAAACATCATAGATACAGTTCAAGTTGCCGTGCACTCATTGTCATCTTTCCTCTCTCCCAAAGGCATACATCGTGTACTGATATGTCTCCTTCCAGCCTACGTTTCGTAACTACATGTGGTATGTGAGAATGTAACATACAACAACACACAGTGAGGTTTATTCACTTTTTAGAGTATGGTACTCTATATATTATTCTGCAACTCCATTTTTAAGATGTATCTATACTAATTAATGCAGATCTGGCTGATGTATAAATTCCACTGAAAAATATACCACAATTTATCTACTGACAGACACTAAGGTTGTTAACCGATTTTTTTCCTTGTTATCACAAAGAAAAGTTGCAATGTACATCCCTGGACTTTTCTCCTTTTACACGTGAGGAAGTTTCTCTAGGACAGATGCCTAGAAACTGGACTCCAAGGTTGTATGATACACACACATTTAACTTTATAAGATACTATAAATTGCTCTCCCAAGTGGATGTGCCAATTTATATTGCCACCAGTATGTTCTCCATAGTTGAAGCAACATTTGGAGTAAAGTTAATAATTTTTGCCTTTTTGATGGTATCATATTGCTGTTTTAATTTGCATTCCCTTGATTACCAGTGAGGTTGAGCATTTTTCATATGTTTATTAACTATATGGGTTTCCTCTTATTAGAAACGCCTCTTAATTTCCCTTGCTCATTTCCCTACTGGATTATTTGACCTTTTCCCTACTGACCTGTGGCAGTTCTTCACATATTCTGTATATGAATATTCTTGGTTATGTGCATTAAAATCATCGCATAGGTTATTGCTTGTCTTTTAACTTTATGATATCCCTTTTCCCAGCTAAGATTTTAATAGCTGTCAGCATTTTCAATCTTTTCCTTTATGGTCTGCGCTTTTTTGGCGTGTCTCATTTAAAAAACTGTTCCCAACACCAAGGCCACTTAGCAAGATTTCCTTAAAGCTGTTTTAAGTTTTATATTTTCATACTTAGATCTTTATATGAGACTTACTTTCATGCCTGATGTGAGGTAAGGATTTAATTTTATCTTGTTCTACATGAGAGACCAACTGTACAGTGCCATTCATTGTCTGGTGGATCCTCTCCCACTGATTTATGACACCCCTCTTTCACATATAGTTCCCATACACATACAGGTGTGTTTCTGGGCTCTGACTCTGTTCCATTGCTCTGTTTGCCTATCTTTCTTGTCAGACTATTCCACTTTAATTATTACAGCTTTATAATAAGTTATATATAATGTAAGTTATCATAAGTTATAAACTATATTAAATAAGATATAATGGGTTTTCATTACTGTCTCGGTAAAACTTTCTTTGTAAAAACCTAAATACTTTGAAAAGACATGACAGTATAATCAACTCTTTTTTTAGAACAGAATGAGTGTATGTACTTAATCACAGTATCTCCTCCCCATCCCCTTCCCCAAGTATAGAAAACAAGCCTAAAAACTAACTTGAAACCACAACTTTTGTCTTTTCTAAGAACTGCAAAAACGGAAGGAAAGAAGGAAGGAGGAAAGTGCCCCTCAGCCAGAGGCTGTAGACCACCACCCCAGTTCCTTACACTCATTCTAATTACGGGCGTGCGAGTTCACATGATAAAACCTAAGACAGCTCCCACCGCCGCCGCCACTCTGAGAGCTGCCCTTTGACCAGTGGGGGAGAAGGGAATCTGTGACGCTCAGGGAGCAGACAGGAGAGCCTGTGACAGGCAGGCAGGAGGGTCAAGGTGGCGTGATGTGCATGGACAGACCCCGCTGAGGCCCGTGACACTCGGCTAGGGCGGAAGGGGCCCCCAGGAGGCTCTGGGGAGGGGCGCTGAGAGAACTATCTCAACGGGCTCCCAATGTCAGCGACGCGTGTAAGGTACTAGTTTCATCAAGGGTTGACCTGCTCTTTCTTCCTGTGGTCTTGCAGTCCATATCATAACGGAGAGAGGGACCTGGTTTCTTCCCTGTGCAGTTAGGCGAGTGAAGAGCTGAATGGAACAGAGTCACTGTTTTTAGAGGATGTTGCAAATACCAAGCAGTGAGTCCTGGAAACTCCTGGGAGCAGGTATTTAATTTCCCCCCTGGATACGTTCTCAACATTGACCACCTATCAACACATGACTGCATGGGTACCATGCACAGGCACTGGGATTGAAGAGAAGGGTGCTTGGTAGCGCCATTAAGCTGCCCTGAGCATTACAAGAGAAGACGTACATGAATAAACTAGGTAAGCATCTACTCCACTTACCTTCTTTTAAGAACTCTACAACAAACTGTGGAAAGTTTTTAAAGAGATGAGAATATCAGACCATTTTACCTGCCTCCTGAGAAACCTGTAAGAAGGTCAAGAAGCAAGAGTTAGAATGGGACATGGAACCATTGACTGGTTCAAAACTGGGAAAGGAGTACATCAAAGCTGTATATTATCACCTTGCTTATTTAAAATATGTGAAATGCCAGGCTGGATGAATCATGAGCTGGAATCTAGACTGCTGGGAAAAATATCAACAACCTCAGATATGCAGATGATACCACTCTAATGGCAGAATGTCAAGAGGAACTAAAGAGCCTCTTGATGAAGGTGAAAGAGGAGAGTGAAAAAGCTGACTTAACACCCAACATTCTGCCATAAGGGTGGTGTCATCTGCGTATCTGAGGTTATTAATATTTCTCCCGGCAATCTTGATTCTAGCTTGTGCTTGCTTCATCCAGCTCAGCATTTCGCATGATGTACTACTCTGCATGTAAGTTAAATAAGTAGGGTGACAATATACAGCCTTGACATACTTCTTTCCCCATTTGGAACCAGTCTGATGTTCCGTGTCCAGTTCTAACTGCTGCTTCCTGACCTGCATACAGTTTTCTCAAGTGGCAGGTCAGGAGGTCTGGTATTCCTATCTCTTAAAGAATTTTCCACAGTTTTTTGTGATCCACACAGTCAAAGGCTTTTGCGTAGTCAACAAAGCAAAAGTAGATTTTTTCTGGAACTCTCTTGCTTTTTTGATGATCTGACGGATATTGGCAATTTGATCTCTGGTTCCTCTGCCTTTTCTAAATCCAGCTTGAACATCTGGAAGTTCACGATACTCATATTACTGAAGCCTGGCTTGGAGAATTTTGAGCATTACTTTGCTAGCATGTGAGATGAGTACAGTTGTGTGGTAGTTTGAACATTCTTTGGCATTGCCTTTCTTTGGGATTGGAATGAAAATGGATCTGTTCCAGCCCTGTGGCCACTGCTGAGTTTTCCAGATTTACTGTACTACTCAGTCATAAAAAAAGAATGAGATAATGCTGTTTGCAGCCTGGTGGCTCAGACGGTAAAGAATCTGCCTGCAATGCAGGAGATCAAGGTTCAGTCCCTAGGTTAGGAAGATCCCCTGTAGAAGGGAATGGCAACCCACTCCAGTACTCTGGCCTAGAAAATCCCATGGACAGAGGAGCCTGGCAGGCTACAGTCCATAGAGTCACAAAGAATTGAACACAACTGAGTAACTATCACACACACATAGATGCAACTAGCAACTATCATACTAAGTGAAGTTAGAAAGAGAAAGACATGCCATATGGTATCACTTATATGTGGAATCTAAAATATGGCACAAATGAACCTACCTACAAACCAGAAACAGATTCATGGACACAGAGAGCAGACTCGTGGCTGCCAGTGGGGATGGGGCAAGGAAGAGGGGCAGACTGGGAAACGGGCTGGTAGGGCTCCCCTGGTGGCTCAGACGGTAAAGAACCAGCCTGCAGCGCAGGAGACCTGGGCTCGATCCCTGGGCTGGGAGGATCCCCTGGAGGAGGGCACGGCCACCCACTCGAGTATTCCTGCCTGGAGAGTTCCATGGACAGAGGAGCCTGGGAGGCTACAGTCCATGGGGCTGCAAAGAGTCAGACTCGACTGAGCACCTGGCACACAAACAGAGGAAACGATTGCATTTGAATGGATAAGTAACAAGGTCCTACTGTGTAGCACAGAGAACTATATTCAGTACCCTGTGATAAAAGACGATGGAAAAGAATATAAAAAAAGAATGTATGTATGTGTGTAACTGAGTCACTCTGCGTATAGCAGAGACTGGCACAACACTGTAAATCTACTATACGTCAATAAAAAAAGGGAGAGTTCCTGCACAAAATCATAAAGGAAGCTGTGTGCATATACATATATAAGAGATATACACATTTAAAACTCAACTTATAATGCAATAAAAATTTAAATTTATGACAAATGCTCCAAATTTACATAAAAGTCTAAAAAATTAATAGAATCCGAACCACTTGGAGATGGTCAATAATTCTTCTAACAATGGATGTCCTCTTTATGCATGACTACTAAGATTTGAGTTGAGCTTTATAACAGAGCTAACATGAAAATTAGTAATTTTATCCACACCTTGTTAACATTTTATAACTTTGTGAGTTTACTTCTGAATAGAAATAAGAATGGCTTTCCAATAGGGAAACAGATTTTTTTGGGGGGAGGGAGCATGCTGTAGCCTATTGGATCTTAGTTCCACGACCATGGACTGAACCAAGGGCCACCGGCAGTGAAAACACTGAGTCCTAACCACTGGACCACCAGGGTACTCCCAGGAAACAGAATTTAAATGGTATCAGTAAAACTAAACAGAATGGACAGTTTATTTTTGTTTCTGGCTGACTCGAGTCATTTGTCAAATTAGGGTTATAAATAAGCCAGAATCACAACTATTTCAGTGAAAAGGTACTACTTATATCCTATAGATATCAAGAATCAGATTTCTTAGAAAAAACTTTCACCAGCCTAGTAAAGACAATGTTGTGTCTAATGATGTGAAGATTAAGTCAAAGACCATTTTGTGATTAAGTGATCGAAGTAAAACAAGAAAGGAAGAACAAGAGAAAGACAGCCCAAGGAATAGGAGAAAATATTTACAAAATGTACATTTAATAAAAGAGTTAAAGCTAGAATTCACAGAACCCTTACAACTCACCAATAAAATGGCAACATAACTAGAAAATGGGCAAAGGATCTGAATGGATTTTCTCAAAAGAAGATACACAGATTAAAACCACAAGATACCACTTTACACACCCAGAAGGATGATTTTTTTTTTTTAATGGAAAACAAGTGTTGGTGAGCATATGGAGAAACAGGAATCATTTAAAATTGTTGGTGAGACTGTAAAATGGTGAAGATGCTTTGGAACACAGTTTGGCAGCTCCTCAAAAAGTTAAACATAGAGTTACCATATGACCCAGAGATTCCACTTCTAGACAGTTGCCCAACAGAAATGAAAATGTATGTTCACACAAAAACATGTACATAAATTACATTAGCAGCAATATTTACCACAGCCAAAAAATGGACACAACTTAAGTGTCTATCAATTGATAAAGGAAAAACAAAATGTGGTCTATCCATACAATGAAATATTATTTGATAATGAAATGGAAAATAATACTGATAGACACTACCAGATAGATTAACCTTAAAAAAATTATGCTAAGTACAAGAAGGCTGTCACAAAAGGCCATAATATAAGAATCCATTTATATGAAATGTGCACAACAGGCAGATCTATAGAGACAGAAGTAGATTAGCAGTTGACAGGGGGGCTGTGAGACGGGGAAAAAATTACTGCTAATGGGTATGGGGTTTCTTTCTGGGGTAATGAAAATATTCCAAAATTAGATAGTGGTGAAGTTACACAACTCTGTGAATATACCAAAAAAACACCAAATTGTAAAACTTTAAAAGAGTTATTTTAAGGTACATGAATTTTATCTCAACAAAGCTGTTCTTCTAAAAAGAAAGAAAAATGAATAAATGGAAAACCATAATTCTGAATCAGATGAGTATCTCCCTTGTATATTTTATTATTAATACCAAGATTGTATTTGGAAATCATAACTTGAAGATCCTTTTGGAATCTTAAAGCTGACACTAAAATGGGGAAATATGTTTGCAAAGCAATGTCTTCCTAACTTTCAGGAAGTTAGAGGGCAAAAGCATAGATATCTCAGGCTTAGAGAAGCTTTTCTTAAAATACATGACTTTATGAGAAGAACTAAAATGAAACCAAAATGTGCCACAAATGTCTGCTTTCTACATAGTACTCTGCATGTCTGTTCATCCCTTCCATGTTTCTGCTTCTGGCCTATCAGATTTGAATCATGAACCCAAAAGCATGACACTCAAACCCCTTCTATGTAACAACAGCTCAGATTAAATAAATACTGAATGCTAGAATTACAGAACATTTACAATGTTGGAATTACAGACAAGGGCCTCATATAACTATTTTCTTCTCTCAATCCATTCTAGTTAGATCCATGTATTTCAGAAATGCAAGTTATCTGATTATTACATATTTTGAGAAAAAAGATAAACTACTTTTTCCAGATATATTTGGTTTTTTTTTTTTTAACCTGTCTTAAATTGCCACACCACTAAAATGAATAAAGGGCTAAACTGGTTCCAATAAATAATATTGGGAAAAAAAATATTAGGTTTATTTTCATTATATGCCTAACCCAACATCATTTTGGCTTCAAAACTGTAACCAAATACCTTGATACTGATAGTAGAGCAAAGCTTTCAAAAATCATTTTACTATATAAAAATTCAGCTTCAGATCAGATACAAACCTTAAATCTAGCCATGTGATATCATCAGCACAATCCTACAGCTATTCTCTCAGCCCTGAGGTACACCAACTGGATGATGAATTTCCTTTTTATATCACCTGAATGTATTATATTTCATTATTTCTATCTTTCTGAGAATAACGAAGGCCCGAATTCTAGCAAACTGGGCCAGCAGCTGTAGGAGTGCTGACGGCGCACAATTCTCTGATGTGCGTGAACGAGGGACTCTGTCGCCTCCCGCACCATACCTGGTATGCACTGGGCCGTGGCCTCGGTGGTTATGGTTGGAGCGACTGGGGGCTGCTGCTGGCTGGAGCTCACTTCTGGCTCTGTGTTAACTGAGGGAGAAAGGGCCACCTCACAGGAGGAGACCTGGCTGGGCAAGTGGGACAGGAACTCTTCGGAAGCAACTTGTTCATCCTGTCCCGGCAGCTGCAGGGCAGACAGAGGGATGCTGATCTGTTTGTTAGGATGGGATGTGCTCATGGGCATCTGCATGGCCACGTGTGGGCTGGTGCCATGCGCACCAGGGGGTCCTCTGTTAGGTGACGCCAGAGATACCCTGGTGGTCTTCTGGACGACGGGTCTAGACATCACAGAGGGGGATGCGGACACACCGTGTGGGTCCAGCTCTGTGCCAATGGCGGATGTTACGTGGGAAATCAGTTTAGCAGACCCTAAGGAGGGACCAGCATGAGTCTGAGACTTGGGTTTTGCCATCTGTGTCAATGACAGGGCTGGTCCATCTACACCTCCAGTCAGCTCTGCATTCGCCACAATATAGTAATCTTCGGGAATTTCTTGTTTGATCTTCTTAATGATGACATCACTGCTGCATTCATCAATCATTTGAGTCTGGGAGCTCGAATGGAGAGAAGATGGGACTATTCCAGGCCTTTTTCGTGCAATGCTTTGAGGCCTCTGCGGTTGAGGTTCAAAGTCACTATCTTCATCTGTAACAGAAGACTCACAAACCATGTCAAACAGAGTGTTTTCATCTTCATACTCTTCAACAGCTTCATCCAGTTCAGAGGGCTCACTGCAATAAGAGAAGTCACAAGAGTCTCTGGTCCGATTACAGTCTAGCTTTGTTTTCACTGGTCTCCCAGGGTACCTTTCAACGGGGCTAGTTTGAGTCTCAGAGGGCACGCCAATTATACTGGGACTATCAGAGTTAAAACTTCTGTTATCCTGGAAACAGACCCTTTCTTGGGAGCCAGCTCTGCAAGTAGCTGTCAGTGGCCAGTGATAAGCATGGCCTGCACTACAGCCCCACATTGCTGTCAGGTTCCCATGGGAACCTTCTGAAAGTAAATGTTTCAGGTTTGGAATGAGGCTGCAAATGGTCCCATGGCTGTGGGCCCAGCTGACCAATTTGGATAGATTCTCAGATGAGGTATGAAGGCAATCCTCCATGTTACAGGATCAGCAGTGTCCTTCCTAAAAGGAAATAATCAAAATAAGAAGCCATTATTACCCAATATATTCCCAGATCTCAATCACTTCAATTTCCTTGAACTATGATTAGGTGGCACACAATAAAAGTAATAGTTAATATCATGTATATGGGCAGAGACTGGAAGAGAATGTAGGGAAAAAGTAAAAACAGTTTATGGTTTCTGGCTGTGGGATTTGAGAATTATCCGTTATTTCCTTTACTGTTATTAATATAATGTCTACATAAGAAAAAAAGTGAAAAAAAAAAAAAGCAATAAAAAAGAGGTGAACTTTTTCATAGCACACTTTACTTTCAAAGTTACAAAGAGATAGGTTCAATTAACCAGGAGGATGAACTTCTGATTTCACCTTCCACCACCATAAACTTCATTACTAGAGGAAGATCCATTCTAGGCTTAGATCCATTCTAGGATGGATGGGAGAGAAGGGAAGTCTGACTGTTTTCTGCTAGACACCAGAAAACAAATGACATTACTGGGAGTCCATGAAGAAAATGTGGGGCTAAATCTGAGACATGGGGAAGAAAACTCTTTTAACAGAGAAGGGAAAACAGACTGAAAGGAGAGCCACTAGAGGCCCCTGCTGGGATGGGGTGCAGGCAGGCTGCAGACCAGAAGCAAGGATGGGTAGGCCGGGTGCCAGACCCTAACCAAGTCTTAGGAGCAGGCCTCCCATCTTCTTGCTGTCTGAAATTCCTGAAACAATTCAGAGGTAAAAAGATTCATCTGGTATATTTTACCATCTTAGGTTCCTATACACACAAGTTGGTATATAATCAACTACCAAATAGAAATAATTCATTCTTTATTGGACAGAGGTCAAAAAGAATACTTGTTACGGGTCCTTGACTAGGTAAGAGTGAGGACAACATAATGGGCAAAAAAAAGTGAAAAAAGGTACAGACGGAATCCATGTGTGATTGGAAACATCTAATAAGGCTCTGTCAAAAGGAAGACCCTGGGAAGAACTAGCAAGAAGGAACAAGGATCTTGATGTGTGTTCGCTGGTCATCGGCAGCTGTGAGTGACAAGAGGCACCTCGTTGGTAGCGCGCTCTGTACTAAGGTGCCACAGTCCAAATGCAGTGCCATGCGACCCTATGAAAGGGTGCATTTGAGCCTCGAGTCTCTGCCCGGTCCCCATGGCACGCCATCGGCAGAGTCTGGTAAACTCAACATGTTTAACATGTTTCATGCCATGTGCGCTACAGCCTCTCCAACACAGCCATGGCCACAGTCAGCCTCCCGAGCCCATTTTCTACTACGGCCTTCTCCCGCATTTCCTGCGGTCTCCTCCTCCCTAAGAACAGTTTCTCACTGCCCCTGGGCCGCTAAAAACTTGCTTTGCCTTGACATGCAGTGTTCCTCTTTCGTCCTGGAAAACCCTTTCAGGGATGACCTCAGGACCACCTTCTGTTGAAGTCATTGTAGATACCTTTTGAGCCTCAGAGATTTTAGATTCTCTTCCTGTACTTCAATCATCTCAAAGAACTTGACCTTTACTGTACCATTATCACTGACATTCTTATCCATCTCTCAGACTTGCCTAAGGATTACCTGAGGACAGGGACTATGACATAATTTTTCATTCATCAATGAGGACCTACTTAGGGATAGAGAGACTAATAAGATATGGTTGTGCTGGAGATCTCATAATCTATTGTAGATGCTGAATATATGAATGAAGAGTGAATGAATAAATATATAAATACTGGAAGCACCATCGACACTGACAAAATGAACATATAAGACCCTCAAATAAAAAACATGAAATTCCCTCCTATGACTTTTATTGTAATCATTTAAGGGATAAGAGGATTTTCTCCCCAAGGGTGTAAACAGAAACACAACTGCTTTGTGTATGCAGGAGAGTAATACATGAACAACCAGATTTTATGAAGCAGCACAAATTGGGAAGATCCCCTGGAGGAGGAAATGGCAACCACTCTGGTGTTCTTGCCAGGGGAATCCCTTGGACAGAGGAGCCTGGCGGGCTACAGTCCACGGGATCACAGAGAGTTGGACACGACTGAGCATTTCAGTGCACAGACACAACAAATCAAAAGAAAAGGGACTGGTGTGGGAGTCAAGAACTTCAAATTTTCATTCTGGAACTCATGTCTTTGGCCTCTAATAATTCACTAACTATCTCTAAGTCTAAAATGACAGGACTATGATCTTTATGCTTCTTTCATGATCTAGCAATTTAGGATCCTATTTCATTTATATTCCTTTCATATAACTTTAAGGCAGAAATTCAGATAGATGAGAAAGACTAGAGGCGGCATGGCATTGGTATTTGTTTTTTGAGCTTTCTTAACATACCTGCTTAGTTAGTGTGGCAGAGACTGCTATATACCTACCCAGTATCCAATCTCTCTTATTTATTACAGAGTCTCAATCTGCTGGGGCAGCAATATGCTCACCTAAAACATATTTCCCAGCTTCCTTTGATATGGAAAATATCATATGACACAGTTCTAGCCAATGATATCCAAACGGAAGTCACTGGGTGGAGTTTCTGCCAAAGCCCTCAGAAATATAGACTTGTCCGGTTTTTGCCTTTCTCCCTTTGTCCTTTCCTTTCTTCCTGCTGGGAACAAGGACATGATGGCTGGGCCTCCAGAGGTCATCTCAGGAGCAGGAAATAAGGACTTAAGTATGGGAAGGAATAGCCAGAGGAGCTTGGTGATATGACGGAGCCGCTCCACCAGCTCTGAACCGCCTAAGATTCCTTGATACATAACGGGAAAGATTAAACCCTGATCTAGCTTAAGTCACTGCCACTGAGTATTTGATTATACAAAGCTGAACTCAATTACTAACACACAAAAAGAATACATTCATCTCTGGATCTGGAAACCTTACAGCAGAATCCTTCATTTTCTTTGCACTATACTCCAGGACAATTGTTTCTCAGACTGGATTCAACAAATGAACCTTGGGAGGGCTCTAATTTATGTCATAATGTTAACCATTTTCATTTTTATCATAATAAAATACAATTAATATCAGCATATTATGAATCATCTAAATCTTATATCTAAGTATTGCCTTGTAATTTTAGTTCTGCTTTGCCTTTGTATCTACACTCACATTAGTGTCCATAATCACCGAAAGTGACATCAGTCAACTTTCAATTTGTTGGGAAACCTGTTCATGATGTATTCTTTTTTACCAGATATAAATACAAAACTACTTTTCTGCATTAATTAATTGCCAAATGAGAAGTATTATGATTTGACATCAGGAAAATGGCGTATTGGAAGGACTGATGCTGAAACTCTAATACTTTGGTCACCGGATGCAAAGACCTGACTCATTAGAAAAAGACCCTGATAAGGCAGGAGGAGAAGGGGACGACAGAGGATAAGATGGCTGGATGGCATCATCGACTCGATGGATGTGAGTTTGAGCAAGCTCTGGGAGTTGGTGATGGACAGGGATGCCTAGTGTGCTGCAATCCATGGGGTCGCAAAGTGTTGGATGTGACTGAGCAACTGAACTGAAATGGCATATGTGATGATGAAGTAATACACCTCTTTAAATGTCACATACTGATGAGAAAAGAAGTAAATGATATATGCTCATAGGAAAAAATCATATACATTATGGCACAGTATTTAAATGATAACAGTTCAAACTGTAAAAATGTGGCAGAATCAAAATACAAAACTGTATATGCCTGTGGAAGTCAAAAGTACTTAATTTTCAGGTAAAAGTTACTATACAGAAGTAAAATAGTACATTTGCTGAAGACCCACAGCCAGAAAAAAATTAAAAGGCAAAGTGGATAAAACTTTATATTTTATTAAAAGCTTAGCCACTTAATTCTATAATAATCATCAACTTTAAGAACAACAGGTAGTAATAATGTCATTTTTATTACATTCTGAAACTCACTTGCAATCTCATGAAGAGGCTCTTAAACTTTTCTTAAGTACCACAAAATGAAAATATTTTTCCAGTATTACTATTAATATAATTCAGCCAGGCAACCAATGTTAACTGGTAGTTATGAGAACATAATTAGCTAATATTTAAGGTACTTAAATGAACTGAGTCTAAGCTGACAAGGAATAGCTATCAATATACTACAATATATTTTAAGTTTATACAAGAGAATCAATAATAAGGCAATCAAGGTATTTTCAAACTACTGAGAGTAAGTACAGCTAGCTCTTGAACAATGTGGATTTGAACTGTGCAGGTGTACCTATACACTGGTATTTTTCAATAGTAAGCAGCACTACGGTACTACACAGTCCATGGTTGATTAAATCCATGGTTGTTGAGGAACCATAGATATTAAGTGCCTACTATAAATTATATACAGATTAACCCAGAAGCAGTTCAAGGATGAACTATAGTTTCTAGAATATACTGATTTCCTTCAGCAGTTTGATGTCAAGCTCTGTGCTGAAAAATAATGCTTATTCTGTATTTTCAAGAATTCAAAATAACTTCAGGAAAGATTTTCCCATATCTTATATGGATGATGACTGTATTAGACACTCAGTATTACAGATTATGGGACACCTCATTAAAAATTGAACCTCAAGGAGGTCTGCCTAGCAGAGTCTAAGAGATCTGATTATCCTAAATCAGCAAAGCTATAAAGTTATTATCACCACACTGTATGTTAACTTAGGTAAGGAGACATTCTATGTATTAGTATTCATATTGTTAAAGCCAAAATCAGAAACATATTAAACACAGAATCAGACTTGCTATCATCAAACCTAACATTAATCATTAGGTTTCAGAATGACAATATAAAACTATTGTTATAGTTAATATTTATTGAGCAATTATTGATTGCCAGGCACTACTCTAGGACTTGACATGTGAATAATTCTATCAAAAATCCTAATGAGTTAGGTAACTTATCATCTTGGGAAAAATAATGGTAGAGCCAAAATTTGAACTTCAGTCTTAACTCTAGAGCCCACGCTCTTAATTAATATACTATACTGCTTCCAGCAATATAATAGTAGAAAACTACTATCTCAAGTCTTGTCTTCTAGCACATTAATGTTGTTAATTTGAGCCTATGTTAGTTTTATAGTTTTACTTAGTTGAATTTGTATGTCTTTTCTGATTTATAGCTTTATCAGAACTATAAGCATGCATTTTATGTATAAACATATTTAAGTAACATTATGATAAAAAAAATAAACCAGCACTAGGTATAAAGAAGATTCATGAAAATATTTTTTTCAAAAGTTTGAACAAAGCTTTTTGTTCAAACAAAAAGGTATTGTTCAAACAAAAAGGGAAAAAAGGTATAAAAAATTATGTCACTTTTCCAAAGCCTGACAAAGTGGGCTACCAGTCAAATACTGTGAATATCTAGTTGGCTTTCACCTGACTTTGGTTACAACAATAACCCCACAGTTGTTGCAGTCTCTCTCTTTATGAGGTACTGAACCTTTCAAAGGATTTGTTATTTCAATACCATTAAATGTGGTGGTAGTTTAGTTTCTAAGTTGCTAGTCATTAAGTCCAACTCATGCAATTCCATTAACTGTAGTCTACCAGGCACCTCCATCCATGGGATTTCTCAGGCAAGAATACTGGAGTAGGTTGCCATTTCCTTCTCTGGAGGATCTTCTCAACCCAGGGACTAAACCTGAGTCTCCTGAGTCGCAGGCAGATTCTTTACCAGTGAGCCACCTGGGAAGCCAATATATTAAATATTCAGGAATAAATCCAAGACTTCTATACTGAAAACTACAAAACACTACTGAGAGAAATTAAACATGACCTAAATAAATAGAGGTATATACCATATTTGTAGGTTGGGAGGATTCAATATTCCTAGGATCAATTCAAGATCAATCAATTCAGGATTCAATTCAGGATTAATTCAATCCTGAACTAATCTATATATTCAGTGGAATCCCAAAGAAAATTCTACCTGACATTTCAAGTAGAAAATGACAAGTTGATTCTAAAATTTATATGGAAATACAAATAACTTAGAATAAGCAAAATTCTAAAATAAGAATAAAGTTGGAAGACTCACTCTACCTGATTTCAAGACTTAAAATTTCCAGCTCAGTAATCAAGATCATAGGGGTAATGACAAGAGAATAGACACATACATAAATGGAACAGAGTAAATATCTAAAAACAGACCCACATATATTTCGTCAATTGATTTTTGAAAAAACTGTCAAGATAATTCAATAGGAAATGAAAATCTTTCCAACAAATGGTGTTGGATCAATTGGATAGCCATTAAAAAAAAAAAAAATCAACCTTCAGTTACACTACACATAAAAATCAACTCAAAATCGATCAGAGATCTAAATCTAAAACCTAAAACTAGAAAACTCAGAAGAAATCACAGACTATCTTTCTAAACTTGGAGTAGGCAAAAGTTTCTTCGGATGCAAAAAGCACTAGCCATAAAAAAATTCTAACAAATTTTACAACATCAGTTGTTAATGGGATGTAACTATTAGGCCTTAGCAGGGATGGAGAAGAGATCCATTAAACTTAAACACACTTAACACAATTACTTCTTTCACGAGTTCCCCTGAGTAACATTCAATGCTAAGGAAACTTGGATATAGTCTAAAAAGCTCTGATGATGTCTCACTAAACTAACAGATCAGAGATTTAAGAACCCAGAAATAAAAGAAAATAAAACAAAAAATGGGAAGTACTGGCTCTTTAAAAACAAAAAACAGAAATAAGGTTACTCTGTGTTTCCTTACTTACTGAGGATGACATAGCTTTCTATTTTATTTGCCCACTAACTAGGACTCTTAGAACCTAAGAAGTAGATCACTTAAGCTTAACTTCTCCATATTCCCATTAAAGGATACAATTTATTATATATGTTAAATATGGAAAACTACTAAAATAACAGAGATTTTACCAAAAAAAATCTGAAGAAAAAAGCTACAACATTAACGTACAATAGTGTGCAGAAAGGAGGCACAACTTAAAAAAATAGAGTAAAGGATATAGACAGGGTATTTATTGCTACTGAAGCCTACAATGTGCTTCCCAAATCTAAAACACATCTACTGTTTGAAAAACTTTTATATGTAAATTATATAAATTAGTACAGACATTAATAGTGGACTTAAAAATAAAGAATTCAGAAAATATAATACTTGCTTTTACTTTTAATATAGTATATTTATTAATTTTCAAATGTCACAAGTACCATGTGACTATTATGTAATTTCTGGAAATAGATAAATCTAAAAGATACTTTGTATATAGTATAAACTTACACTAAAAATAAAATAAAATAAAAATAAAATAAAATCACACTAAAAATATTTTAATTATATAACATGAATGTATAACATATATTTCATTTATATTTCAATTCAGTACATATCTACTGAATACTTACTATAAGCTAAACACTAGAGTAAGCTGTATCCCCTCCAAATATATATTTTAGTCCTAACTCCCACTACCTCAGAATTATCTTACTTGGAAATAGGGTCATTGCAGATGTAGACAGTTAAGTTTCGACGAGGTCATAGAGAGATAGGATAGGCCCCTAATCTGATATGACTGGTGTCCTTATAAGAAAGACAGATACATATGGAGAAAGCCATGAGACAATGAAGGCAGAGACTGGTGTTACGCAGCAGCAAGCCAAGGAATACCAAAAATTGCCAGCAAACCACCAGAAAGAAGTTGGAAGAGGAAAGATTCCCTGCAGTTTTCAAAAGGGACGTGGTCCTGCCAGCATCTCAGTTTGGGACTTCTAGCCTCCAGAATTGTGGGACAACAAATGTCTGTTTTCTTTTATGCCACACAGTTTGAGGTACTTTGCTAGGCAGCCCTAGGAAACTAATGCACATTGTGTGAAGCATTCCAAAAAAAGAAAAAAAGTAGACAAAACTAGTGTTCCTAACTTCTAGAAGTTCAGAGTTTAATAGTACACTATGTAAGTCAATTAATTAATAGACTATGATATAATGTAAGTAAATGTTTCAAGTATGGGGATAATAATTGATTCTACTTCTTGGCTAAGGAATGCAAAGGAAGTCAGGACCTGCTTCCTGAAAGAGATTCTACACACAGGCACAGTGACTTGAAACAGTATGGTGATTTTAGGCAGCGATAAGGATTCAGTTATTACTGGCTTCTGACATGTAAGATGGAAACAATGGAAAAAGATTAAACTGCAGAATAATGCAGGGGCAAAAGCATGATGATCAAAGAGCTTGAGAGTTTACCTTGTAAAGGGCCTAAACCAGAAAAAAATGCATGGGCCAAACTTGTATAAAGATCATTTTTGAGGTAGATTAAAAGGTAGCAAGGGGCAAAAGAGGCTATTTTAGAAGTCTAGACCAGAGGCTTAAGGAATTAAAAACAAAGAGAAATACAGAGTGAAGTAAGCCAGAAAGATAAAGACCAATACAGTATACTAACGCATATATATGGAATTTAGAAAGATGGTAACGATGACCCTATAAGCAAAACAGAAAGAGACACAGATGTACAGAACAGACTTTTGGACTCTGTGGGAGAAGGCGAGGGTGGGATGTCTTGAGAGAACAGCATCGAAACATGTATATTATCAAGGGTGAAACAGATCACCAGCCCAGGCTGGATGCATGAGACAAGTGCTCAGGGCTGGTGCACTGAGATGACCCAGAGGGATGGGATGGGGAGGGAAGTGGGAGGGGGGATCAGGATGAGGAACACATGTAAATTCATGGCTGCTTCATGTCAATGTATGACAAAAACCATTACAATACTGTAAAGTAACTAGCCTCCAACTAATAAAAATAAATGGAAAAAAAAAGAGAGAAAGAGAGCACAGATCTGTTAGAAGATAACAGGCAGCAACTGGGGATGAACTGCTTTTGAGGAACAAGGGTGAAAAGAGAGGCTAGAATAATTTACAGGTTTCTATCTTGAGAGTCAGCCAGAATAGATCTGTTCTCAAGACAAATACCGGAAGAGGAAGAGCAAATGTATAGGTTAGAAGTGATGATTTGTTCAATTTCCTTTAAAAAGTAATAAGACTCAAGAATCACTGATATTAATAGCATAACATGAACAATCTATGCAACTTACACATAAAAATCTCCCAATTTATCTCCCAGGTAGACAAGTATGCCTTTCTATGAAGATTATATGCTTTATCTGACTTTACAACACCAGTTAAGGCAATTTGAAAATTGAAAACCATTTCAGTTGACTTTTAAAGTCATTTTAGTCAGGTTTCTTGGGTTGAGAGAAGAAAATTCTGCCCTCAGAGAGATTCACTGTTCACTGAACTTACTTCTTGGAGTCAAATGTAAAAATGTCACCTGTCATCCATACTTTAAACAAATATGAATTAAGCATTGTGAAGTGCTGGCTGCTTCCTGCAAAGAGAAGGGTGACAAAGACACACAGTTTACATCATCACAGAGCTTAGTCCAGAGGACAGCGAAACGATAAAACAAGAAACTGCAATCAAGCGTAGTAAGTGCTACAAAGACACAAAACATGGTGTCACAGGAACACAAGCATGGGCATCTAATCTGGACCAAGGTGAGTCAAGGAAAGTTACCTAATGATGTGTAAGCTGCATACTGAGGGATGCATACAAGTTAGCGGGGTGAGAGGCAGGAAAAGTGTCCCATTTGAAAATTCAGAAAACATAGAGAACAACGTTTGAGAAAATGGAAGTTGTTCAGTACGGCTGAACAGAAGAATGTAAGGAGGGATTCACAAGGAGTGAAGAATGTGTAAGATGCATCTGAAAAGGCAGATAAGGACCAGTTCAAGAAGATTTTCTAGACTATGTTAAAAAAAAAAGTCCTTTGGGCTTTATTATAGAGATAATTAAAAAAAAGTATTCTATGATTATAAAAATGAAAGTGACTTTAGAATCATCATTCTGGTAATTGTTGGAAGTGGGCCAAGCTGGAGACAAGGATCCAGATAGGCGAGAGAATGAAATAATTCAGGTAAGATATAATGGTAACCCACCTGGAATAGTGGTAGGACAGATTTTACAAGAATGACAGATTTGAAAACCAAGTTAAGACGCAGAAGATGAAAGATTAGATTTGGGAGGCAGAAGGAAGGAAGAACTTAAGAGATTATGACTTGGCCACTGAGAAAAAGTTTGGTTTATGCCATGTTACTTTGAGGTGCCTTTAAAACATCCAAAATGAGGTATCAAATAAACAACTGAATATACATATAGTTCAGTTCAGTTCAGTCGCTCAGTTGTATCCAACTCTTTGCAACCCCATGGACTGAAGCACACCAGGCCTCCCTGTCCATCACCAACTCCCACAGTTTACTCAAACCCATGTCCATTGAGTCCGTGATGCCATCCAAACATCTCATCCTGTCATCCCCTTCTCTTCTCGCCTTCAGTCTTTCCCAGCATCAGGGTCTTTTCAAATGAGTCAGTTCTTCATATCAGATGGCCAAAGTATTGGAGTTTCAGCTTCAGCATCAGTCCTTCCAATGACTATTCAGCACTGATTTCCTTTAGGATGGACTGGTTGGATCTCCTTGCAGTCCAAGGGACTCTCAAGAGTCTTCTCCAACACCACAGTTCAAAAGAATCACTTCTGCACTTAGCTTTCTTTATAGTCCAACTCTCACATCCATACATGACTACTGAAAAAACCATAGCCTTGACTAGACAGACCTTTGTTGGCAGAGTAATGTCTCTGCTTTCTAATAAGCTGTCTAGGTTGGTCATAACTTTTCTTCCAAGAAGCAAGCATCTTTTAATTTCATGGCTGCAGTCATCATTTGTAGTGATTTTGGAGCCCCCCCAAAAAAAGTCTGACACTGTTTCCCCATCTATTTGCCATGAAGTGATGGGACTGGATGTCATGATCTTAGTTTTCTGAATGTTGAGCTTTAAGCCAACTTTTTCACTCTCCTCTTTCACTTTCATCAAGAGGCTCTTTAGTTCTCTGCTTTCTGCCATTAAGGGTGGTGTCATCTATATATCTGAGGTTATTGATATTTCTCCTGGCAATCTTGATTCCAGCTTGTGCTTCCTCCAGCCCAGCATTTCTCATGATATACTCTGCATTATAAGTTAAATAAGCAGGGTGACAATATACAGCCTTGACGAACTCCTTTTCCTATTTAGAACCCGTCTGTTGTTCCATGTCTAGTTCTAACTGTTGCTTCCTGATCTGCACACAGGTTTCTCAAGAGGCAGGTCAGGTAGTCTGGTATTCCCATATCTTTCAGAATTTTCCACAGATTGTTGTGATCCACACAGTCAAAGGCTCTGGCAGAGTCAATAAAGCAGAAGTAGATGTTTTTCTGGAACTCTTGCTCTTTTGATGATCCAACGGATGTTGGCAATTTGATCTCTGGTTCCTCTGCCTTGTCTAAAACCAGCTTGAACATCTGGAAGTTCATAGTTCACGTACTTTGAAGTCTGGCTTGGAGAATTTTGAGCATTACTTTGCTAGCGTGTGAGATGAGTGCAATTGTGCGGTAGTTTGAGCATTCTTTGGCATTGCCTTTGTTTGGGATTGGAATGAAAACTGTCCTTTTCCAGTCCTGTGGCCACAGCTGAGTTTTCCAAATTTGCTGGCATACTGAATGCAGCACTTTCACAGCATCATCTTTCGGGACTTGAAATAGCTCAACTGGAATTTCATCACCTCCACTAGCTTTGTTTGTAGTGATGCTTCCCAAGGCCCACTTGACTTCTCATTCCAGGATGTCTGGCTCTAGGTGAGTAATCACACCATCATGATTATCTGGGTCATGAAGATCTTTTTTTGTATAGTTCTGTATATTCTTACCACCTCTTCTTAATATCTTCTGCTTCTGTTAGGTCCATACCATTTCTGTCCTTTATACATATAGATCAGTATCAAAAGATGGATAAAAGGAATGACGCAAAGTATCTATGAACATTTTTCCACAATCATAACATAGAGGATAAAAACTGGACATACAAAATGACATTAGTAATAGCCAGGTGAACTCTGAACTCAAGGATTTTGAGTTCATTTAGGGATTTACTTAAATTTGATCATGGTGCTGGGGAAAAAAATGGGGGAACCATTACCTTGGCAATTGACGGCTAATTTTCCTTTATCTCAGTAGTGCACATTCCCCCTCCTGTTTCTATTTTTTTATACAGGAACTTAAGATGAAAGGGAATTAAATGTATGACCTTAAACTGAGACTGCAGAAACACCATCTGACAAGTGTCAATGTTGAGATTACCTGAGAGATGAGACGCAGTAAATCAAAATAAGGATTATAGGAAGACAGATACAAAAGGAAGTTGAGGTCACTCAGGTGCAAAGCAAAGAATCAGCAACATTCTCCAGTGACTGATGTAGATAAAGGGACTCTAAGTCTCCCAAAAAGCGCCTCACTGGTAGAAGTTGTGTATAAGTCTGGTTAAGTGAAGGTCACATCAAACTTTCTAGAATTCAACTACCCTCCTCCAAAACCAATCTTACATACAAAAAACAAAAAACACCAATTCAAAGTCGTTGTGCACACAGACTATTCTGGAAGTGACTCAAGGCCATCTCATGTGGGCTGGGACAGCGCAGGGGTGAAGAGCAGGCCCTCCACTGCCAGAGGCCTGAGTGTACATGGTGACTCTACCCCTTGCTAGCTACTGACCCTGGGCAAGTTACCTCACTTCTCTGCACCTCAGTTACCAATCTGTAAAATGACAGTAAGAACAGCACCGACCTCAGGGACTTCCCTGGTGGTCCAGTGGTTAAGACTGTGCTTCCACTGCAGAGGGTGTGGGCTTGACCACTAGTTGGGGAACTAAGATCCCACATGCCTCACAGCATGGCCAAAGAAAAAAGAACACCACCAATTTCATACTGTTATTATGAGGATTAAACTTTTCATACTATAAAACACTCAGAACAATTACTTGACAACTGTTTAACTGAAATTAGGGGCTTTCCCCCCCCCATTTCAGTGGTCTGAATATTGCACAGAGAACATGAGATATAGCACCATACACTCATGGAAGAATGAGATCCCCCCCCAAAAAAAAACCAAAACACTATGGTATGGTATGCTCAGTCAAGAATGAAGTCCTCATTTAACTTTCTCAGACTCCTTAGATTAACATCAAAGTTCACTCCTAAATTCAGAGCAGCAAAACAGAACAAAGCTCAGTTTCCCTGACATCCCTGGGAGTCAAGCAAATAGATCCTTAGACTAGATACAGGACTTATTCTGCAGCTACCTTAAAATTTCTGTCCCAGGGTTTCTAAAGAGCAATCTTCTGGACTTCCCTTCACATACCAATACTGAATGACCTTAGGCCACCAGGCACTAGGAATACTAGTGAGCTAGTATACTAGGAATACAGTCATACACTATACAAAGCTCAGGGTGGCAGGGTGGGAGGGGACAAACAACTAATAATACATGAAATATTTTTGTTGCAGTTTTGATAAAAATTTTGCAAAGACATATATATTGAGTGCTAAGAGAGAATAAAACCAGAGAAACTTATTCTATTCTGGGAGATCAGAGAAAGCTTCCCTGAGAAAGCGGGTTTTAAACTAACAGCTGAAAGATTAGTAGGAATTCATAGACGAAGGAGGGAGGGGGCAAAAGGAAAGAAGAGATTGCCAGGCAGAAGGATAAGCATAAGGAAAGGGCCTAAGAAAGGTTCTGAAATGCCCCCTTATAAAACCAGCCTTAGCAACTACCCTGCCACAACCTAGCACACCACAGAGGGTCAGGATAATAGACGCAGCAATGTGAAGTAGTTCTTACCCAACCCATTCCACCATAGTTCACCTACTTCCTCCTAACAAATGCTGTTTACCATCTCTTTGACTCATCTAGTTTTAAGTCCTAACTTAAAATACACATTTACATCATACAATCCAGTTACGCCTTTACCAGGAAAATAAGTAATTTTAAAAATAATTTTAAATAAAATGTCTACTCTTATGAAAAACAAATACCTTAATCTTAGTCAATAATTTGGTACTGATAGTATGTAAAAAATGCTTTAAAAATATTAATCTATCTAAAATACTTACCCATTAAAAACCTCCAAGTTCTTGTTAACTCCCAATTATTAATGATTTTAATTTCTGAAGTTTATACTAAGTGTAAGTGTCTACTACTATTAGAAAAGAATTAAAATTAATTATAGTTACAATGGCATTCCATTCATTCATAATGTTCCCTGTGTTGACTAGTTAGTACAACTCAGTGACATTTTTAAAGTGGCTTTCCCATCAATGAATATGATTTGACAAGATGATTCAGGCTTTACAGCCCACTCAAAGCAGCACAGTAAATAGAAAAACTGAAATTCTATCTCCAAGTGACTGATGTTAACAATTCTAAAGCTGCCTTTAAATACATACAGCCTCATTCTCCTGATGGAATTTTCCAGGACATAAAGGTCTAATCATGAAGAATCTGTCCTAGAAGCTGTAAATACAGCCCCATCTTGGTAAGTGAGGTAAAGCAAGGCTGATACCAGATTTCAGAGAACAATGTGCAAGAACATGCTACCCTCCTGTCCACTGGAACTGCTCTGACCAAGGTCACCAGTGACCTTCATGTCAACAACCTCACTTGACACTCCTCAGTTCTCTTCATTTAGCTTCTCAGTGGCTCTCAGAGCTGTTCTTCACCTTACTAGAAACTCTAATATTCCTTGGATTCCATGATACTGTCTTGTTACTTTCTCAGTTTTCTTTGCTGTGATTCATCATCTTTTTTTTTTTTTACTTTTAAAATTATAATTTATCAGTGGTCCTAGCATTCTTCTCATATTACTCACTCACCACATGATGCTCTCATCCACCCCTATAAATCTGGTTATCAGGTACATACCCTAACAATAAACATCCAAATTAATACTTCAGTAAATGGCATCATCATCTCCTCACTAGATGAAGTCCAAACACTACAAGTTTCCTTTGACTCCAATACATTCTTCCCATCTCTATGCAGGAAAAAATGGGAACAGTGATAGACTTTATTTTCTTGAGTTCCAAAATCACTGTGGACAGTGACTGAAGTCATGAAATTAAAAGACGCTTTCTCCCTGAAAGAAAGCAATGACAAACCTAGACAGCACATTAAAAAGTAGAGATATCATTTTGCCAACAAAGGTCTGTCTAATCAAAGTTTTTCCATTAGTCATGTAGGGATATGAGAGTTGGACCACAAAGAAGGCTAAGTGCCAAATAATCGATGCTTTTGAACTGTGGTGTTGGAGAAGACTCTTGAGAGTTCCTGGGACTACGAGAAGATCAAACTAGTCAATCCTAAAGGAAATCAGTCCTAAATATTCATTGGAAGGACTGATGTTGAAGTTGAAACTCCAATACTTTGGTCACCTGTCAGAAAGAGCTGACTCACTGGAAAAGACCATGAAGCTGGGAAAGATTGAGGGCAGGAGGAGAAGAGAATGAGAGAGGATGAGATGGTTGGATGGTATCACCGACTCAATGGACATGAGTTTGAGCAAGCTCCAGGAGATAGTGAAGGACAGGGAAGCCTGGTGTGCTGTACAGTCCATGGGGTTGCAAAGAGTCTGACACAACTGAGCGACTGAACTGAACTGATTTCTATGCAGAGGAACCTCCACGCCTGGTTCAATTCTAAGACCTCACCTCTGGCCACTTGTTTCCAAAATTACTAGATTTTACAAAGCTTCTAGTTTATATTACTGCTACACTTCTAAAGCTTGTAATAAAAAATGAAACATTCAGACAAAGATGTATTTTCTTTATGCACAGTGGATAAATCTTAAACATTTAAAATGTGGTAGTAAGTTATTTAATAAATGTAGATATAATTACATAATATACAGCTATATATATAGCTATAGAATACATAAATTAGTTCTTATATCTTAAATGATTCTCATGAAGGCAGGACAGGTCTTTCTTATTATTGTGAAATATTTGCTCCTGGGAATGAGATTTTGAAACTACTATATATATCTTATTAACAGTCCCTCCACTCTGACTGCCATTTTTAAGAAAGAAGATGGTGAGTACTGAAAGGGTAATAATTGTTTCAGATGAGCTGGTGAATAAGTGACAGGAATGGAGAATGTGAGTAACCTATTTTTGTTCATAAAGCTAAATATTTTAGAAACTCTGAAAAAGGTTTAATAGGTATCAAGATGACTTGAATTTCAAGGCACCGGTAATAGGACTAAATGCTCCAATTTAAGACCACAGCATTCATCTGTGTAAATACTCAGAGAAAGAGACCATTTCCCTAAGAAATAAAAAGGAATTTAAAAATTCATAAGGTTTTGGTTGAGAATTATGGTCCCTTTGCAAAAGCACAAAAATTTCCTAGCTTTCGAATATATTTCTACAGTTTATATTCTGATTCACTGATCTATGTATCTATTTGACAATACTGAATCATTTAAAATCCCAGGAGCTGAAAATGTTCTTATATTTGGGAAGACAAATCCCTCTGTTTTTTTTTTTTCCATTTATTTTTATTAGTTGGAGGCTAATTACTTTACATCATTGCAGTGGTTTTTGTCATACACTGAAATGAATTAGCCATGGATTTACATGTATTTCCCATCCCGGTCCCCCCTCCCACCTCCCTCTCCACCCCATCCCTCTGGGTCTTCCCAGTGCACCAGGCCCGAGCACTTGTCTCATGCACCCAACCTGGGCTGGTGATCTGGTTCACCCTAGATAATATACATGTTTCGATGCTGTTCTCTTGAAACATCCCATCCTCACCTTCTCCCACAGAGTCCACAAGTCTGTTCTATACATCTGAGTCTCTTTTTCTGTTTTGCATATAGGGTTATCGTTACCATCTTTCTAAAGTCCATATATATGTGTTAGTATACTGTAATGGTCTTTATCTTTCTGGCTTACTTCGCTCTGTATAATGGGCTCCAGTTTCATCCATCTCATTAGAACTGATTCAAATGAATTCTTTTTAATGGCTGAGTAATATTCCATGGTGTATATGTACCACAGCTTCCTCATCCATTTGTCTGCTGATGGGCATCTAGGTTGCTTCCATGTCCTGGCTATTAGAACCAGTGCTGCGATGAACATTGGGGTGCATGTGGCTCTTTCAGATCTGGTTTCCTCGGTGTGTATGCCCAGAAGTGGGATTGCTGGGTCATATGGCAGTTCTATTTCCAGCTTTTTAAGAAATCTCCACACTGTTTTCCATAGTGGCTGTACTAATTTGCATTCCCACCAACAGTGTAAGAGAGTTCCCTTTTCTCCACACCCTCTCCAGCATTTATTGCTTGTAGACTTTTGGATAGCAGCCATCCTGACTGGCGTGTAATGGTACCTCATTGTGGTTTTGATTTGCATTTCTCTGATAATGAAAGAGAAATTAAGGAAACAATACCATTCACCATTGCAACAAAAAGAATAAAATACTTAGGAGTATATCTACCTAAAGAAACAAAAGACCTATACATAGAAAACTATAAAACACTGATGAAAGAAATCAAAGAGGACACAAACAGATGGAGAAATATACCATGTTCATGAATTGGAAGAATCAATATTGTCAAAATGGCTATACTACCCAAAGCAATCTATAGATTCAATGCAATCCCCATCAAACTACCAACGGTATTTTTCATAGAACTAGAACAAATAATTTCACAATTTGTATGGAAATACAAAAAACCTCGAATAGCCAAAGTAACCTTGAGAAAGAAGAATGGAACTGGAGGAATCAACCTGCCTGACTTCAGACTATACTACAAAGCCACAGTCATCAAGACAGTATGGTACTGGCACAAAGACAGAAATATAGATCAGTGGAACAGAATAGAAAGCCCAGAGATAAATCCACGAACCTATGGTCACCTTATCTTAGACAAAGGAGGCAAGGATATACAATGGAAAAAAGACAACCTCTTTAACAAGTGGTGCTGGGAAAACTGGTCAACCACCTGTAAAAGAATGAAACTAGAACACTTTCTAACACCATACACAAAAATAAACTCAAAATGGATTAAAGATCTAAATGTAAGATCAGAAACTATAAAACTCCTAGAGGAGAACATAGGCAAAACACTCTCCGACATAAATCACAGCAGGATCCTCTATGACCCACATCCCAGAATATTAGAAACAAAAGCAAAAATAAACAAATGGGACCTAATGAAACTTAAAAGCTTTTGCACAACAAAGGAAACTATAAGCAAGGTGAAAAGACAGCCCTCAGACTGGGAGAAAATAATAGCAAACGAAGCAACAGACAAAGGATTAATCTCAAAAATATACAAGCAACTCCTCCAGCTCAACTCCAGAAAAATAAATGACCCAATCAAAAAATGGGCCAAAGAACCAAACAGACATTTCTCCAAGGAAGACATACAGATGGCAAAAAAACACATGAAAAGATGCTCAACATCACTCATTATCAGAGAAATGCAAATCAAATCCCTCTTTGTTACCCTTACTTTTCAAAAGTATTTTCTGATTCGTAATTTTATGGCCAGGTTAACAAATTATCATGTTAAATGTTTGTTCCTAGTAAGCTTTTAAGCTATGTTAAAAATGTGTTCTAGGTTTCTTAATTAAAGGATGTTGGATTTTATCAAGTATTTACTTAACTATACATGCGATCTGTCTTCTTTTTTACATTGTAAGTTACATGTAGAGATTTCTCAGTCTTGACCAACCCTGCATTTCTGCCCCTACTCCTCAATTTCTGTCATTAGACCACCTCTCAGGTGATGGTCCTGGACCCTGTATCCACACCAGGCTCAGCGTGCTCCCCCACCCCGTGGCCCATCAGAAAGGGATGATGTGCTGCAGTGCTCCAGACAAACGGTGCTCAAGCTTGATGCCAACTTGAGCTCTTGCATCATTGAGTAAGAGAGAGCACCTCCCTTGCACTTTCACAGCCGCAGCCATTTCTCCATAAACCCCAGGTGCTAGAGAAGGAAGACTTTCCCTGTTTCAAAATTAGCACTCGCCAATTCACCCATGCTGATAATTTTTTGGTAATCATCTCCACATTATAACATATTAGAACATTAAGCAGCACTGTTTCATAAGGATGCAGGAGGTGATTTCTGATTTACAGACTTCTCAGGCTGAGGGTGACTGCTTCATGTGATGACTCTGGCTGACACAGAGTTGGTGCCCGTAGGCTGCAATCTGTTTCTATACTCACGTGTACGTTAGGTCTATAAACACCAAGTAATTTGAACACAGTGTGAGCAGACAAGGCATTAGAGATTGGGAAACTTGTGAAGGCTTAAAACCAAAAGCCTCTGTCATTCTGCCAAACTTTTTAAAGTATGACAACCTAAAGAAACACATTCTGTGGGATTTCTGTGAGGAGCAGTCGCTTACTTTGGGCCCTGAGTGAATCAATGAGCTAAGTTCTCTAACAAATTATTGAGCATTCATTCACTATTCTCAAGAAGTACAAGAGTGCTCATTACCCAGATAAATTAACCATGACCCTATAATCATGAGACTGAAGAGAAGCAAAAGTTGTCATAACACAAATACTCATCAATGAGCTGACCAGTCCTCGCTCCCTCTCTAAATACTAGAATCTACTTCTGGGAACCTCTTTATGTCACTCTCTCATTTTTGGACACAGCAAATACCTGACCACACGAGAGCCCAAAAAGTGAAAGTGCTAGTCACTCAGTCACGTCTAACTCTTTGCAACGCCATGGACTGCAGCCCCATGGACTGTAGCCTGCCATGGCTCCTCTGTCCATGGAATTCTCCAGGCAAGAATACTGGAATGGGTAGCCACTCCCTTCTCTAGGGGATCTTCCCGACCCAGGGATTGAACCCAGGTCTCCCGCATCGCAGGCAGATTCTTTACTATCTGAGCCACGAGGGAAGCCCACATAAAAGCAGGATGAATGTAAACTGAAATTACAAACTTTTCCAAAAATGCATGATTTGAGCAAGTTGCTGAAAAATGCTGGAGAACTGCTTTAATCATATGCAAAACCATTTTTACAAATTAATGTCTGGCAGACTTAGACCAGTTAGCAAATATGGAGAATTCTCAAAGACGATACAGTAGATATTTCAAAAAAACAGTGAATTAAATCTTCCGGTACTAAGAGAGGCCCTTAGAGAAACTGAAGAAACCAAGGACATTTCTACAAAAATATCCCTTTTCCTGACCTGGCTCAGTAAGATGAAACTGGTGAAGCACATTGTATTATGCTCTTATATAATTTTGTCAGAAAAGCATACCCCTCAAATGATCATTCCAGCTACTTGTTCATTTTAAGGATTAGCACAGAGCTTCAATTATATAAATTTTGTTACATAGAAGATTTAAAAAAAAACCCTATTATTAATTTAGGGTTTTTCCCCCCAAGTTGAAGTCTATATAATAAAGAAAAAAAATGTTAAAAAGGAAAGATTCTAATTAAATGCTGAAACATGAAAAGAAATTCTAAATACATGCTACAACATGGATGAACCTTAAAGATACTATGCTAAGTGAAATAAGTCAGTCACAAAAGGACCAATACTATATAATTCCACTTATATGAGTTATCTGAAACAATCAAATTCAAAGAGACAGTAAGTTGAATAGCTTTAACCTGGGGCTGAGGGAGACTCAAATGGGGAGTAATCATTTAATAGGTACATATAATTCAACTTAATTTAATTTCAATTTCAGATAAGAAAGTTCTGGAGATGAACAGTGGTGATTTGATTGCATAACAATATCTGATATGAATATACTCAATACCACTGAACTATATACTCAAAATGGTAAATTTTATCATAATTTTTAAAAAATCATACTAAATTAGGAATAAAACATAATTTCCTTAAACCTTAAAGAAAACAAACAAAAAAGTCCATGCAGTAAAAGGTTAATTCAGCAGGCTAGGGTTGTTCAAACCCTGTATATTCAATGAAAGGAGAATTAACCCATTACCAGCTTCTGGGCGATAACCCCTAAATTCCTGGAATAACCTGCCTGATAAAGAGTGTTTTGTATACCTGAGACTTTGGGCCACAATATACAGTCTGACCTATTCACGGTTTCTGCTGGACTTCACCCATCTGCCTTTTCTCTTAGCAAGCTTTAATCTATATTCTTTCACTGCAGTAAATGGTACAGTGAGTATAAGAGCTTTCTGAGTTCTGCGATTCCCAGAAAGTCATCAACCCTAGGAGTGGTCTTGAGGACCACTCAAGACAAAGCCCCCATCAAGTCCCCTCACTAGCTACTATAAAATTTTTGTCCCTAATCTAATTTAATAAAAAGGGTGAACATTAATGCCCTTTCAGTGCCAATTATCCTCAACTGACAAGGACCTCCCTCCCACAGCCTCATGAATAACCCTCCGTAGATGGGCAGCCAAGAAGAGTTCTGACGTGATAGAATGGCTGTTCTCAGTCACAGTGCTTTAACATGGCATCTACTGATTAACAGATTTGCTACTAGTTACAAAGTACCAGAGCTGTATAAACTGTTTACCTGTCAGTGAATTCACCCAATGTTCTTCAGGGTTTGCCTACAGTAAAATCACTCTCCATCAGTTTCCAAAAAGCCAAGGAGAAGACATTCCAATTTTCTCAACATGGCTTTCTGAGGCATGTGGATCGGGACCCTACTAGTGAGGCTTACTGCTCTAACCTAATTCATTCCCATTCAAAAGCTGAGCTCCAGCCATATTAATTCACTCTGTTTCTGGCTGTGGTATCTTAACTAACTTCAGATATTTACAAAAACTGCTCTTTTTTTTTTTTTTTTGGCCTCACTAAACATCGTGCTACTCAATCTCTGAAGCTTGACTTAGTGCGAGGCTTTTCAACCATCAGCACTACTGACATTTGGACAGGATGATTCTTTGTCGTGCTGACTGTTCTGGGCACAGGATCCTTGTGCACAGGATCTGTCTACAGCATCCTTGGCCTCTACCCACTACAAGTGGGTAGCACACTCCCTCCCACTCAAGTTACGACAAACCAATATATCTCCAGACACTGTCAAATGCTTTCTTCTATCCCGATTCCATAAGAATCAATGATTTAGAGGTACTTCTTCAACCCCATCTCCCCCGCCAACACCCTGCCCCAAGGCTCTGTAGGTGTCACTTCATTTGCTTCTCTGGGACTTGATGTTACCCTACTTAAATGTCCACCTCTGTTAGAGTGTTAATAGAAGTGGCTTTTCAAATCCACTCTGAGCATGATTTTATTCATTACACTCTCAGCTCTGAGCCCAGTGCCAGGCACATAATGTGGCCTTAACAAAAACTTAGACTAACTAAATGGATAGGGTTGGGATATGCAGAATGTCAGAATTTTAGGGAGGAAGCAAAGTCGAGTAAAGGCAAGAAGGTGGGAAGTTCAAGATGTACAGAAAAGAGCAAATATTTTCATTTGCTTGAGAATGGAGTAGACAAGGAACATAGCAGAAGGAGTTAAGAAAAACAGATTGAAATAACATGGAGAGTTACAAAGGCAAGCTAAAGAGCCTGAACCCTACTGGGAAGAAGAAATCAGGGGGCTGAATGCTATTTGCTACAGTCCCTTCCACATGAGAGTCCGCTGGACTGCAAGAAGATCAAACCTGTCAATCCAAAAGGAAATCAACTCTGAATATTCATTGGAATGACTGATGCTGAAGCTTCAATACTTTGGCCACCTGATACAAAGAGCTGACTCATTAGAAAAGACCCTGATGCTGGGAAAGATTGAGGGCAGGAGGAGAAGGGGGCAGCAGAGGATGAGATGGTTAGATAGCATAACCGACTCCATGGACATGAATTTGAGCCAACTCAGGGAGATAGTGAAGGACAGAGGAACCTGGTGGGCTAGTCCATGGGGTCGCAAAGAGTCAGCCATGGGTGAACTGAGCATGCATGCACATCTGATGCTGAGAGGGCTCTAAATTAATTTGCCAAAAAACTATTCACTAGGAGCCAGTTCATAAACAGATCAATTCACTAAGTGTACCAAATTTATACTTTCACTCTTTGAAGATTCCAGTGAAATTTCAGTATTTGCTTTAGTATTTAGTATTTGCTGCTTGCAGCATTTTAAGAACTATTTAATTTTTTTAAAAAAGCAAGAGCTATAGAGTGGTTTAGTTTTCTTATGAATATATTCTTAACAAATATATTCAATAAAAGTGAATATATTCTTTATAAGATTACATTCATGAATATACCCTCCTCATGAATATAGTCTTCTTTGCCCTACTGGGAAAACGTTTTAATGCAGGTTAAAAATTAATGAATACCAATATATTCATGAACATTTTCATAAGTTTATATTCATATTCATGAGCTATGTTCTTGACCATATTGGGGCATTTTTGAACCTGGTTTAAAATTTAATGAATATCAACACTATTCATTAAGATGATATTTGTATTTTTATCAGCATATATTCATATTCATGGCCTGTACTCTTGACCATAATGGGAAATTTTGAGCTCAGTTTAAAATGTAATGAATATCAATAGATTTGTTAAGAATATATTCATAAGACTATAATCATATTCATTGTATATATTCAAGAAGAGTATTATTTCTCAAGACAGCTAACCTATCCAATGTTTTAACCTATGACAAAATGAACATTCCTTTAAACAGTGCTAAGAATATATGTTTTTATTGGTGAATTGGCATGCTTCCCTCTAGAAGGGCTTTTATCTCCAAGCATACATTAGCCCTAGGATTTACCCATTGAAACCTATTTGGGCATGCACCAGTACTATCCCAGTATTTCTTAGATCTCTCTGCTTTTCTTCCTTTACTCTAACACTCTATATTGATTTGGCATAAATTCAGGACTAACAGTATTTTTTTTTTTTGCCTGAATGTAAGAATTTCTAGCAATCCTATCATCTGATTACTGCTCTCTGCCTTCATTAATCATTTCTGTTCTACTTTTTAGAATTGTTTTTCATCAGTTTTTTTTCCATTTAATTCTCTGATTTGACTATTCTGTTTTACTTAACTAAAAATTTTACTGTTAGAAGAAAACTTCATTAATCCAATAAATAGTATTTATCCCAAAATATAAAATCTTAAAACTAGAACAAGAGACTGCCATTGAAAATTAGAAATAAATAGTCTAATCATCATTATCATTCAAACTGCTCAAAATGTGCTAGCCTAGCTCTACAATACAAGGACACAGTAAGAAGATGCCTGTGAATGAGGAGGAGAGATCTCATGAGACTGTGAATCAGCCGGTGCCATGATTCTGGACTTCCCAGCCTCCAGGATTGGCACCCGAAAGTTAATGTCTTTTTATTATTAAAAATATTCTGGAGAGCAGCCAAGATGGAGGCGTAGAAGGATCCTAAGCTCACCTCTTCTCATGAGAACACCAAAATTGCAATCTGCAGCACAACCATCATTATTAGAAAAGACTGAAATCTATCAGAAAAAATCCTATACAACTCAAGACATAAAGACATCACTAGTAGGAGGGGTGGACTCATGATATAATCAAACTCCATGCCCCCTCAGTGGGCGACCCAGAAACTAGAGAATAATTACATTCCAGAGGTTTTCTTGCAGGACTGAGAGTTCTGAGCCCCCCAGTCAGGCCCCTGACTGTGTGGGATCCGGCACCAGAAAGAGAAGCCCCCAGAGCATTTGGCTCTGAAGGCCAGCAGGGGATGACTGCCAGGAGCGCCACCAGATTGGGAGCTTGAACACATTATCTTAATGGTCCATGGATGGACCTTGAAAATGTTATCTCAAGTGAAATAAGTCACTTATAGGACTAAAAGTGAAGCAAAAGTGTTAGTCACTCAGTCGTGTCCGACTCCTTGTGACCTCATGGACTGTAGCTCACCAGGTTCCTCTGACCACAAGGCTCTCTAGGCCAGAACACTGGAGTGAGTAGCCAGTCCCTTCTCCAGATCTTCCCGACCCAGGGACTGAACCCAGGTCTCCCATAATGCAGGCAGATTCTTTATTGTCTGAGCCACCAGGAAGCATACGTATCATATTTACATGAAATGGGTAGATAGGCAAACCTACAAAGACAGAATGTAGACTACTGTTTGCTTACAAACTGGGGTGAGTTTGAGGGGAAACTGAAAGTAAACACTAATACATACCAGCTTTCTTTTTAGGGTGATAAAAATGTTCTCATTGATTGAGAGTGATCAGATTGCAAAATTCTACAAATATATGAAAAACCATTGCATAATTTAGCTTAAACAGGCATATTTATAGTATGTGAAATATATCTGAAAGTTATTAAAAATAAATTAGTTACAGTGGTATCAACTGACTTCTTTAAAGGTGTTCCCCAAAGTATGCTTATATAAGGAAAGCAAGATGCAGAAAAATGTGCGTATGATTTCATCTCTGTAAAACAAGGCAAAATTGCATATATGAATATATGTGTATGTGTAGTTATAAGAACATGGAATAAATATGGAAGGCTACATGCTAGCATGTCAATATGACAATATTAGTTACCCAGATAGGGGTGCTAATGTGAGAAGAGGGTAACAGGAGGATAAGGGAGTAGTAGCCGTGCAACAGGTGGTCTGTTCAGACAAACTGTACTTAAAAAGAAAGCCATGATGTGTCATGTCTGCAACTTACTTTCAAATGGTTCAGTGAGAAAGTATGCATGGGCATATGCACACAATTTCACATACACATATATACATATGTGTATATACATATACACATAAAGATGAATAAAGTAAACATGACCACAAGTTAACAACAGTTTTTTATTATATGATATATAGTTATTTCACAACTTTGAAATAATTTTGGGAATAGCTAGGTTTTACTGCAATGATTTTGAAGGGCTACTCCAAGGGCCATTATTAAGAAAAGAAACACTGCAGTTTTGCAGTTTTTTCTCATTTTAGTGTACTGACCAATCCCATTATGAAGAATTCATGGGCATTCTACTAAAAGATACATTCTCCTATCAAGACACAGGACAGGCTGATACCACACACAGGGACACCAGCAGATGGGAGGAACTAATACCCCTCACATCACGAAATCAGAGCACTACTAGAATGCAGACTTCGGTTTTGATGGTGCAATCCTAAATTCAGAGCCAGGTTACCACATGGTAACCTGTGGGAATAACATCACTATTATATATATGAATCAGCATCTTCTATTAAAACAGCCCAGGAGGCAACCAAGAAAATAATCACTCCAGTCTTTCTTCTCTTGCATGTCAAAATATTTCCTAGTGGCAGACAAGGGTCTTATAGAAAAGAAGATATCTTCCTCTGGCTTAAGGCCAAAATAATGTTCCTTTGAATGTATCTCTAAACATAAAGTTGGAAAGAAAAGTATGGTCTATTTTTTTTTAAAGGCTTTACAAAAAGAAAAGATTGTAAACGCATCTGCCGTTGTGTTCAGTTCAGTCCAGTCGCTCAATCGTGTCCGACTCTTTGCGACCCCAAGAACCGGAGCACGCCAGGCCTCCCTGTCCATCACCAACTCCCAGAATCCACCCAAACACATGTCCATTGAGTCGGTGATGCCATCCAGCCATCTCATCCTCTGTCGTCCCCTTTTCTTCCTGCCCTCAATCTTTCCCAGCATCAGGCTCTTTTCAAATGAGTCAGTTCTTTGCATCAGGTGGCCAAAATATTGGAGTTTCAGCTTTAGCATCAGTCCTTCCAATGAACACCTAGGACTGATCTCCTTTAGGATGAACTGGTTGGATCTCCTTGCAGTCCAAGGGACTCTCAAGAGTCTTCTCCAAACATCACAGTTCAAAAGCATCAATTCTTCGGCACTCAGCTTTCGTTATAGTCCAACACTCACATCTATACATGATCAGTAGAAAAACCAAAGCCTTGACTACATGGACCTCTGTTGATAAAGTGATGTTTCTGCTTTTTAATATGCTGTCTAGGTTGGTCATAACTTTCCTTCCAAGGAGTAAGCGTCTTTTAATTTCATGGCTGCAATCACCATCCACAGTGATTTTGGAGCCCAGAAAAATAAAGTCAGCCACTGTTTCCACTGTCTCCCCATCTATTTGCCATGAAGTGATGGGACCAGATGTCATGATCTTAGTTTTCTGAATGTTGAGCTTTAAGCCAACTTTTTCACTTTCCTTTTTCACTCTCCTCTTTCCCTTTCATCAAGAGGCCCTTTAGTTCTTCACTTTCTGCTATAAGGGTGATGTCATCTGCATATCTGAGGTTATTGATATTTCTCCTGGTAATCTTGATGCCAGCTTGTGCTTCCTCCAGCCCAGCGTTTCTCATGATGTACTCTGCATATAAGTTAAATAAGCAGGGTGACAATATACAGCCTTGATGTACTCCTTTTCCTAACTGGAACCCGTCTGTTGCTCCATGTCCAGTTCTAAATGTTGCTTCCTGACCTGCATACAGGTTTCTCAAGAGGCAGGTCAGGTGGTCTGGTATTCCCATCTCTTTCAGAATTTTCCACAGTTTATTGTGATCCACACAGTCAAAGGCTCTAGCTTAGTCAATAAAGCAATAGTAGATGTTTTTCTGGAACTCTCTTGCTGTTTCGATGACCCAGCAGATGTTGGCAATTTAATCCCTGGTTCCTCCACCTTTTCTAAAACCAGCTTGAACATCTGGAAGTTCACGGTTCACATATTGCTGAAGCCTGGCTGGGAGAAATTTGAGCATTACTTTACTAGCGTGTGAGATGAGTGCAATTGTGTGGTAGTTTGAGCATTCTTTGGCATTACCTTTCTTAGGGACTGGAATGAAAACTGACCTTTTCCAGTCCTGTGGCAACTGCTGAGTTTTCCAAATTTGCTGACATATTGAATGCAGCACTTTCACAGCATCATCTTTCAGGATTTGAAATAGGTCAACTTTGTGTTACTCTTGCAAATTTTTTGAAGGCTGGAACATGTTTGTAAACTATAATCACCTACCTATGACCTATCCTGAGGACACCCAGGAACAATCTGCAAAAGCTACTCTGCAATTTCCAAGGCTCAGTTCACCTCCCCTTCACCACCAGAAGCTAAAAAAAAAAATTCAAAGCAGATAGCACTGGTATTTTTAATCCAGAAGAGGCTCCCCAAGGTATCTATTGAGGCCATCAGTCTCCTATGAGAGGAATGTAAGGCTGTCCCTCAAAATGTGGTCCCTCTTGTTAGCAGTTGTGGCAGCAGCGGCAAAGCAGCTAAGGCTTCTGTGGCCTTTGGGGCCCTGTGTCCCCACCGCTGCCCCAGTGGAGCGATGACATTACCAAAGTCATGGTTTCAATACATCAACACCAAATGTTAACCTCTGATCCATTTGTGTGCATAATTGAAGGAAAATCTATTAAAGATTTTAAATGAAACAGGATATAGTCTAAATTTGTAAACTGTATTATTATTATAAAAATAAGAACTGGCTCACCAGATCATTAGTGGAGAAACCAACCAAATTACAGAATATTTTTTAAAGGCCATTTAACTTTCAATATTCAGAACGGAGCAAACAAATTCTCAACTAATAGAAATCGTTTTCCCAAAATTCAAAAAATGCCCTCATTTCCTCATTAAACAAGTAACACATGCCAATTTTTTTTAATTGGAAAATAACAGGAAAGCTGTGTCATGCTACAGAATAAGTGACAGAATAGACATTCACTATTAACAATTTCAGTTTTTACCTTCTAGTCTTTTATTTGTACTTAGGGTCAGTCAGATTTCCTTTTAAACAAAAGTTGTAATCAAATTAAATATTACTGTTTACATGCCGTTATCTTAAGCATTTCCCATGGTGTTGTATAATCACATGTCATTCATTATTCCATCAGTTGTAACTCAAGAATAAGCTGAATATATAATACATAATGGAATTACTGACAGTTTCATAACAGTCTCTGAAATATTTAGTTAGAGATAAACATATGAAGAATTCCAGGCTTCTAAAAGCTAAACTTAATTTCTGGCAAGCACGACTGGTAATTATAACCAAAAGCCAAATATTATGGAGTCCTTTTTTAGACTAAGCAATCTTACCACTCAGCATACATAATCACTGAAACACTTCCAGCATAATGATATCTGCTCAGCTACTGGCAACCATAAATTTCTCTAAAAGCCAGAGAAATGTAAAAATTCTGTAATATGAGTTGCAAAGCAAAAATTACATCTGAACAAACTCAAAGTATAAAACTGATCACAAACATAATATATTCTGAGAAAACTCATATTCATATATATATATTTATCTATGAGAAGTAGCTAGGCTTCCCTGGTGGCTCAAGTGGTAAAGAATCTGCCTGCAATGAGGGAGACCTGGGTTCAGTCTCTGGGTTGGGAAGATCCCCTGGAGAAGGGGCATGGTAACCCACTTCAGTATTCTTGCCTGGAGAATCCTCATGGCCAGAGGAACCTGGCAGGCTACAGTACGTGGAGCTGCAAAGAATCGCACACGACTGAAGCAACTAAGCACATGAGAAACAGCTACATAAATACATCACAGAAATAAAACCAATCAATATTGAAAGATGTTTTATCTACCTAATAATAGTCTTAAATTCATGAGCTGCTCAGTAGTGTCCAACTCTTTGCAACCCCATGGACTGTAGCCCACCAGGTTCCTCTAGCTGTGGATTATCTTGGCAAGAATACTAGAGTGGGTTGCCATTTTCGTCTCCAGGGGATCTTTCCAACTCAGGGATCAAACCTGGGTCTCCGGCATTGCAGGCAGATCCTTTACTATCTGAGTCATCAGGGAAGCCCTATAAGCACATCAAATTATTTTCAAACTCTATATGAAATCACTGAAGGGAAACTAAATTTTCAATAAAAAGGATACTCGAACACCCTTATATTACCAGAAAATAAGAAAATGCTCAAAGCACAAACCTATAGGAATATGCCAAAGGAACACAGAGCCAATTCAAAGAGCTCCAAATGGCCCAAAGTAGAACAATTTGAGCAATAAAATAAAGCAGAATTGGATTATAAACCAAAGTCATAAAATAGATATCCATCCGTCCACAGTGATATAAATAAATGATTGCCAATAAATGGGAGAGTAGAGACAAGTCTACTGTATAGAATTCAGAAAAACTTATGTAAATGCAGCTTATTCAAGAAGGTGGACCATCATTCCCCACCCCTTAAATGTGGGATCCACATAGTGACTTCCTTCCAAAAAGAACAGAATGGTGGCCAGGGAAGAGGCGAGTACTTTAGTCTGTAAAAACCTGATAAACACTACCTCAGCCAAGTGATATCTGAGTCAAGGCCTCAACAGTGATAATGCATGTTGATAGCATGTACCATTAATATGATGTGATGAAAATGGCACTTTACCACTGTAGTCTTCTCCCCCAAGAACCCATGCTGCTGCTGCTGCTGCTAAGTCGCTTCAGTCGTGTCCGACTCTGTGCGACCCCATAGACAGCAGCCCACCAGGCTCTCCCATCCCTGGGATTCTCCAGGCAAGAATACTGGAGTGGGTTGTCATTTCCTTCTCCAATGCATGAAAGTGAAAAGTGAAAGTGAAATCACTCAGTCGTGTCTGACTCTTTGAGACCCCATGGACTGCAACCTACCAGACTCCTCTGTCCATGGGATTCTCCAGGCAAGAGTACTGGGGTGGGTTGCCATTGCCTTCTCCACCCAAGAACCCATAATTCCCATCTAATCATGAAAAAAAATATCAAACAAACCCAAACTGAGGGGCATTCTCAACTCTACAGAATGCACCATCACTCCTAAAAACTGTCAAGGTCATCAAAAACAAAGACTTTGAAAAACTGCCACAGCTCAGAGAAGCCAAAAGGGGTATGATGCCAAATGTAATGAGGTCATGAATAGGATTGTGGACAGAAAAAGGAGATTAGGAAAAAACTAAGGATTCGGAATAAACAATGAACTTTAGTTCATGGTAATGTATCAGTATTGGTTAATTAACTGTAACAAACGTATGCTGCTAATGTATGATGTTAATAATAGGGGAAACTGGATATGGGGTATATGAGAACTCCCTGTACTATCTTCAGTGCTTTTCTGTGAATAAAAAACTATTCAGAATTAAAAGGGCATGTATATATACAGATACATGTGCATACATACATGTACATATATATACACACACACAAATACACAGATGACCCTTGAACAACATGGGAGGTAATCCAGATATAATTTATAGCCAGTCCCCTCCGTATCTGTCCTTCCTCCATGTCCACAAATCCAACCAACTGCAGGCCATGTAGTAGTATAGTGTTTACTACTGAAAAATATCTGAGTATAAGTGGACCCGTGTGGTTCAAACACATGTTGTAGAAGGGGCAACTCTGTGTGTGTGTGTGTGTGTGTGTGTGTGTGTGTGTAGAGAGAGACAGAGACAGAGAGATCAAAATGGATATACAGGGATAGATAGATTATACACACATCTAAGTTCCAAGATAGCAGGGACTTTGTTTTTTTTACTACTCATATTGCACTGTTCTCCAGGGACTCTAATAAACATTTTTGGAATGAATAAATGAACATTTACATTATGTGACACTGGTTTTATTTCTATAATTTCATCCACAAAAAGAATACAATATAAGCTATCACCTAACACCAGCCAAGAAATTATAAAACATTAACAGATACGCAACAAACATTTCATCTTTACTATAATCTAAACTCTGTGATGGATGTTGGGGATTCAAAATCACAATATACAAAATTCACAGTCTAATACTGAAAAAGAAAGTTAAGTACCTGGCCAATGCATAGATGACAAAGATAGAAAATGATTAAGTATCAGGGTCTTGCTTTGAGTACCATGGGAGCACATACCAAGTGCATCTAACTCTGCATGAAATGGTAGGTGGAGAAGGATTCATAAACAAAGAAAGTCAAGTAGGTCCAAACAAGTTCTGTCTACAGGGTACAAAGCATAGTGATGGCTGGTGCTTGAAAGGCAAAGAGGACCAGACAGTCAAGGGGTCTAGGGAATCAGCAGAGGGTTTTAAGGAAAATAATGGCATAGAAAGATGGATGGGACAGGGTTCAGGCAGAGTGCTATCAGTTGTGAAGTTGTGGGAGCAGATCAGACAAAGACGGTGAATTGAAACAGAGGGGAGAGGACAGAGTTAAGAACTATTCAGACTGTAAAATAGGCAGGTTTGACAATTATTGAATATGGATGGTGATGCCTCTTAACTTATTTCTCCATTTTACCGCTTGCCATCTTCAATCCATTCCCCCCACAGCAAATATAGTTATCTTTTTAAAGCAGGGCTTTCCTGGTGGTCCAGGGGTTGTGAGTATGCCTTGCAATGCAGCGGACACCGATTCCATCCCTGGCCCGGGACAATCCTGCATGCCATGGAGCAATCAAGCCCATGTGCCACAACTACTGAACCCACACACCCCACAGCCCGTGCTCTGCAACAAGAGAAGCCACCACAATGGGAACCTGGGCACTGAGATGAAGAGCAGCCCCTGCTCTCCGCAACTAGAGAAACTCCATGCACAGCAACAAAGACCCAGTGCAGCCAAAAGTAGCTAATACATAAATAAAATTATGTTTGGAAAAAACATCACCTGCAAATCTTGTGAATTTTATTAAAAAAAAAAAACAAACATAAAGCAGATCATCTCACCCCTGCAATTAAAACCTGCCAATACCTTCACATTAGATATTCCAAAACTAAATTTCTCAGTGTGGTCTCCAAAAGGTAACATAATCAAATTCTTGCTTTCTTTTCTGACTTCATCATGTGCTACCCTACTCCAGCTACAGTGCTTTTCTCTCATTTCCTTAAATACATCAAGCTCCTTCCATTTTAGAGCCATTACTTCTGCCTGAAATATTCTTTGTCTATTTGTTCCATGGATCTCCACTTAAATTTTACCTCTGAAAAGGTACAAACCAAAAAGAAGGTCTCTTTCTTATCAATTACTCTCCATCACAGTATTCTGTTTCCTTTTTTGCACTTAAAATAATTTGCAAGTACAGCTGATTCTTGTTATCTGCAGTGGTTATGTTCTGTAAAGTCACTGCACTGAATTAGTGAATACTGAACTCCCAAAGGAAATACAGGGTTAGGTTCCTGTGAACCTGTCGTCAAAAACTTTTCACCAACTGAACATCACATGATTTTATCTGTGTTTCTGTTTAATATACCTATTCAATACACGTACAGTACTGATTCATGAACAGTGAATTCATGGCCAACAATGCTGTAACTCATGCCTGAACAAAGCTTTGTTGCTGTTCACACTAAGCTATGTCCAACTCTTTGAGACCCCATGGACTGCAGCATACCAGGCTTCCCTGTCCTTCTCTATCTCCCTCAGTTTCTTCAAACTCATGTCCATTGAGTCGGTGATGCCATCCAACCATCTCATCCTCTGTCGTCCCCTTCTCCTCCTACCTTCCATTTTTCCCAGCATCAGGGTCTTTTCCAATGAGTCAGTTCTTCCCATCAGGTGGCCAAAGTACTGGAGTTTCAGCTTTAGCATCAGTCCTTCCAATGAATATTCAGGGTTGATTTCCTTTAGGTTTGACTGGTTTGATCTCCTTGCAGTCCAAGGGACTCTCAAGAGTCTTCTCCAGCACCACAGTTAAAAAGCATCATTCTTCGGTGCTCAGCCTTCTTTAGGGTCCAACTCTCACATGTGTACATGACTAATGGAAAAACCATAGCCTTGACTAGATGGACCTTTGTCGGCAAAGTGATGTCTCTGCTTTTTAATATGCTGTCTAGGTTTATCTAACAAGTATATTCTCTGTTAGAGACATCACAGCTTCTTGTGCGTAGCAACACTACATAGCACTCTGGTATGCTTTGGGGCCATAAACAGTGGAGAGACCAACAAAAGCACAAATATGCAAAAAGCACATGGCACCAAATAGACCATGAAAAAGAGATTTGTTTATAGTATGATAATTGAAACGAAAAGGTCAAACGTTGCCCTGTTCAGCTTCAGCTGGGAATGTGTGCATCCATTCTAATTTTTCGCTGCTCTGTGCATGTCTGTGAATGACTACAGAAGTGCAGCAAGTACTGATTTCAGTTACAAACTAATGTTAGCAAGTACGTAGCTTCACACATTATGTCAGAGGCCAGGAGTGTTTGTCCTCTTAGCATCTGGTACTCAGTAGACATTCAATAAATATTCAAGAATAAATAAATGCATGAATGTCTAACAGGTATGTTGATATATAAACCTGAAGGTCAATCAGAGAAGAAGCTTAAGATAAAATAGAGGCATGTGAAATAATCACAGATGTGGTAAATGCTGGAAAAGAATTTAAACAAGGTGCTATATGATATGGGCTTCCCTGGTAGCTCAGGTGGTAAAGAATCTGCCTGCAATGCAGGAGACCCCAATACAATTCCTGAGTCGGGAAGATCCACTGGAGAAGGGATAGGCTTCCCACTCCAGTATTCTTGGTCTTCCTTGGTGGCTCAGATGGTAAAGAATCCGCTTGCAAGGCGAGAGACCTGGGTTCAATCCCTAACTGGGAAGATCCCCTGGAGGAGGGGATGGCAACGCACTCCAGTATTCTCGCCTGGAAAATCCCATGGAGAGAGGAGCCTGGTGGGCTACAGTCCATGTGGTTGCAAAGAGTCGGACACGACTGAGCAACTAAGCACAGCTATATGACAGAGAATTATTGAGGAGACTTAATTAGGATGGTTCGGGAAGGTAATTCTGAAAACCTGACTCAAGCTGAGTGAGGGGAAAATTCCAGGCAAAGAACACTGGGTGTAAAGAAAACTTAACAGGAAAGTGTCTTAACGCCGAGAAAACACTTCCTATTAAAAGCTGAGATGAGAAGGTGGATACACGAACTTGTCAGTGTCTGAAAGGCTTCATCGCAAACACCTCCCAAGCTCTCAGAACCAGTAACTTCAGTCAGTTTAGCACTTCCCAGAAACGGACAAAGGGAGTTACTTTCACTGAACTCTGCAGAACAACTTAAATGAAATGGACTTCAAGCCTCCTGACAGTCAAAGATGAGGATGGCACGGGGAATTAATTCACAGGGATAAGCCAAGTAAAAAACGTAAAGGGAGCTTTCCAACTTCCCCCACTCCCTAGACCCTTAATAACAGGGCCTGAATCCCTTTGTTTTATTCCTTCCCTTTGTGCTCACTCAGATTCAGTAAGTTAAGGGTATGTTTGTTCCTATTTTGACTATGCAATAAGTCTGCAAAACAGAAACAATAATCAAGGGCACAATGTGGGTTCTCTCACCCAGAGGAAGCACAATTGTGGGACCCTATGAGGACTAGAAAATTACATACAAGAGAGATACATTAATAAATTTCCCTTCGTGTAACAAGTACTGGGCAAAATTACTTTTATATATGAATAATTGCAGCAATAAACACTGATAAAGCAGGAGTAATGGCATCATTAGGAACAGCCAAATAATTCAGGCAACAAACAGACCACCAGTGGTCCCCAGAATCAGCTTACTTCACCTTACTGAGAACAAACCATTATGAATAGATGGAAACCACAGGAAATGCTCATTTTCTCAAGATTTGTATGTTTATAGAGAGGTCAACTGCTGTGGATTCCAGGAGAGAATGTACTTCTAGGGTTTATGGTCCTGAGAGGATGGGCAATGGGTGAGTAATGGGAAATCAGAATAAAGGAGAAAAGGAAATGTCACAGTCAACACAGCCAGCACAGTGAAATGTTCTCTTGCTTATTCAGTATATAGAACACCTGTCCAAATACCTTTAGTGATGGAATTATCTCTTAACACGAGTTAAGAGTCAAAATGTGTTAAATCTGCCTCACATACATTGTGTTGCAACCCTCTGTGGAGGGAAGCTGGGGAAATAGCAACACATGGCAAGTCTCTTCAACAAGACTGAGGTCCACAGTTGGTAAATCAACTGGTACAGGCTACAATTAAGGATTTATCATAAAAACAATGCTATCATAATTAGGTTCTCAGGTCACCCCAAAAAATTCATTTAGCCCACTGCGCTGACCAGAAATACAGAACTAATACTTCTACTTGAAACAGCCCATTGAAAATTTTATCATTATTTCTACGAGAAAATGCAGTCCTAATTTCCCATAGAGAAAGCAGTGAGTCCCTCGGAGGCACCGCAGCCCCACCCAGCAGGGCCCCGAAGGCTTCAGTGCAGCACCTCAGGGCACCAGGGCACTAGTGCTCTTCTGCAGTGGCTATTTAAAGTAAAACTTAATAAAACATAATTAAGATTATGGTTCCTTACTAGCCACATGCAAAACGCTCAACAGCCACATGAGACTAATGGTGATCATATCTCTCTAGAAAGAGAACATTTCTAGAACATTTCCATCATCGCAGCAAGTTCTAGACAACACCACTCAACATCTTTATGAAGGAAAGCACCTCAGAGCACCATAAAAGCGCTCTCTGGGAACAGATAGTAGTGATGACAGCACAACTGTGTGAATGTACTTCATGCCACTGAACCGCACACTTAGAAAGGGTTAAGATAGTAAATTTCATGTTACCCACCCCCAAAAGGCAGATTTCTCAGGTACATTCTCCCCTCATATTCCAAGCTGTGGCACAGAAGTGTGGCTAGTTACTAAAACGAATCCCCGTCAACTGTGGGGCTCACCAAAGCCAAGAATCTGTAAGTGGTTCTAAACATGAAAAAAGGCTAATGCCTGCAGTCCATGTGCAGGACCACTCCCCATGCTCTGGTTTTGAGATTTCACATATCCTTAGTAGGATCCATCCACATTCTATTTCAACAGCATTGTTATTAGATTGTTCTCAAATCCACCCGCCCCAACACACACACACAATTTCCCCCTTCAGAGATGTTAATCCCTTGGCACTAACATCGGTGCCACCATTACATCTTGTCGGCTTTGCATACATGGGAATACAGATGGGAAATGATGGATCAATACTGAAAAAAGGTTGGGGGGTGGGAGGGAGGCGATACACGTATACTCATAGCTGACTCACAACGCTGTACAGCAGAAACCAACACAACTTTTAAAGCAATTATCTTCCAATTAAAAAGAAATTTAAATTTTTAATTAAAAATACGGGAAAAAAACAGCTGAAATCAACAAGAGAAATAAGATGGGGTGGAGAGAAACACCAAAACCCCACAAATTCCATTCTTTAGAAGTTCAAATCAGTTTGCTGGACAGAACAAGGGCAGCAAAAGTCTTGTGTGTGGGGGGCGGGGGGTGGGGTTTGACGAAGGCCCCAAGGTAAGAATAGCTCAAAAATCTCAGCAATGTGATCTACAATCGTGTTTATTATTCAACTATAAACCTCGGTGCTCCCTTGGTTATGAAATCTTACTCAAAAATCCGGCTTTAACCTATGGTGGGGGGGGGGGTTGCCCATTTGGAACATATTTGATACACGCAGTGACTTCTAAGAACACAACTCTCCGCATAAGCAATGGCTACCCACCCACAGGTCCAAGAATAAGAGTGGAGCCATCTGAATCAGAGCCAACTTTGTCACGTATTTCCATCTTGGGTTTTGATTTAGCATGTTCTTTTATAGAGAGAGAAATGCTAATAACAACTTTATCAACCATGCTTAGGTCTTATACACTGAATGTTCTGTGGTTCTGATAAAATACCCACACGTAACCCTTTCCAGTCTGACTGAACAACCTGCCTTTGACAGAAGCCAACTCCCCTGAAACGGCATCAAACGTGCGATGTGGGTCTGACTGTGACAATATAGCAACGCTCTCAGATGGACTGCTGGAGGGATACTGGACCTACAGCCCTTATCCCAACCGCAAACCTTAAACATAAGAGCTACTTGCAAATTCCCATTCATGACAAAGTTCTTGAGAAGTCTGTCTGTTAAGACAGAGTAGGACAAACTTAAAGCCTTTTTTTTTTTTTTTTAAGAATTCAAGAAAAGAGTTTAAGATACACATTACCCCACAGGTCTTATCTCATCTGCTGTACACAGTGGATACACCACGCACAAGTTTTGGCACCAGACAGATATGTTTCAAATCCTGGCTCCAGCAATTACTAGCTGTATAACTTTCAACAATTCACTTAATCTCTGAGACTCAATTTTCACATTTTAAAGATGAAAATAATAGTACCTTGGTTTTACGGCTGTAGTAAGATAACATATGTAAAAGACTGACATCATGTCCAGCAAAAAAAAAAGGCTTTTAGAAACTTCTCTGCATGACTGCCACTGCCCACTCCAGTCAATCACCTCTCCAGTTTTGCTATATATTCAGCACTCAAGTCACACAGTCCATCCTCAATAAGTGGTCACTATTATTTTTACAGTACTATGCATCTCATCCAAACTAGCCCTATCCCCTGACCTCACCTCTGCTAGTTTGCAGATTCACTGACCCCATCTGCTCACTAATTATGGCACCTCAGAGCACATTCTTCAGCCAGCAAAGCCCCTTCCTCTCTCCACACAGCACCCTGACACCCCCCCAATAGCTGACTCGGCAGTGCCTGCTAATACTGGGTCAGTTTCATAGAGGTCTAGACTGACAATCTATACTAAAATGACATTAGAGCATGTGTTCATACACACACCTTCCAAGATGATTTTGCACAAAGGTTCACTGTTAATCATTTTCAGAAAAACATTTCACTAAGAAATTCTAAACTACCTTCCCTAGGACTTCCGAAAGTATAAAACAGGATAAGGAAATTCCAGGCCCGAGACCAGACTTACAAATGGCTTAAATTTCGTGTAATCCAGGACAAAGCTTCTAAAGCCACATGGTTTCTGCTTTAAAATCAACATATCTAATAATGCATGTATCTGAAAAATCTCACCATCTTTCCAAAACCGTCCTCTACTCTTAGCATTTGATTCTGACGTCACTTCTCAAATTAGGAGTCATGAGCACCAAAAAGAAATCAGCTTCTGATGAGTGGCTGTAATGATGGGTGGCTAAGATGGCAGAAAAGATACTGGCCAGTTGTCATCACACAGCCCTGTATCTTGCTAATTCGGGTCACCCACACTTGTCACCTTGAGTACTCCCATCATCTACCTGACTCTAAAAGAAGTCTGGGCCATGTTAATTCAAATTTTCATTCTACCTATTGTGACCAAAACACATGCTGAATACTAGGTCCACATAATGAGACTGAGTCCCTGTACCAGTGCCATGGGCAGCTATACCAAAGACCCACTAGAGGCTAAGCCAAGTCCTCCTGAATTAGTATATTCATCTTGCCCACATGTAGACTCAGGGCTGCGTAAAGAGGATAAGTTTTATGGCTATACCCAAGGATCAAGCCACAGAAAAGGAGATAGGACAGATGGAAATAAGGAAGTTGATCTCAATTGGGCTCAACAAGGGTCTATCTCAAAGCCAGCAATGAGAATGACTGCACATTTCAAGCCAATCAAGTCCACAGTATGGAACCGAGGAGGAGGGAATCATTCATGGTTCTTTCAAAGGCACCAGGAGCTGAGACAGGTGTGGGAGGCATAGCAACAGGATAGATATCAAACATGGTTCAGGCAAAGGAAAGCTGGCCTAGAGCTACTTAGAGATGGTTGAAATACTAAATACCAAGACAGTATTAAGACTTGGGTGGCTATTACTGGGGAGCAGTTATCAGGGATAAAGCACTAAAACAGAATGTGAGCTACCTCACCAGGAACAAAATACTAGAGGACAACAAGGATCTGCAGTTTCTTAGGGAAAAGCTATTCAAAATCAGAATTCTATGTCCAGCAGTGATCATTCAAGTGTATGGACCAAAACAAAGTCATTTCATTCAGGGCCTTTAAGGGATAAACGAATCAGCCCAATTCACTTTTACTGGGGCAAAAATAGAGACTGTAGTCTGATAACATAAAAAATAAGAATCAAGATTCAAAACAGGTAAGAGAAAATCAGAAAAACAGAATTAGACCAGAATAGATATATTTTTTTTTTCAAATAGAGAATACACTTTTTCAATGTGCATAAAAGCTTTCTGAAAAATGATAATGCAATATGCTAAAAATAAACTCTCAAAGTTCCAAAACCCCCATATCATATATAGGTCAGGGAATTCCCTGACAGTTCAATGGTTAAGACTCAATCCACACTCTTATCGCTGAGGGCCTGGGTTTGATCCCTGGTTGGGGAACTAAGATCCCTTAAGTCATGTGGCATGATGGCCAAACAATAAAATACATTAAAAAAAAAAAAAATAGAGATCCTATTTATGATCAAAATGTAACAAAACTGAAAAGTATCAAAATAATCAAAATAAGAAGCATTTTAAAAATACTATCTTAAATAATAGTTTATAATTTAGAAATACAAGACTCTAAGAATATCACACATTAAAACCCAAGGAGAACAGGCAAACTAATGGACCCAGAAAGATGACTGTCTTATCTGCTTTTATTAGAAAAAATGTTTCAAAAGATTGAAATTTTTAAAAATTAAATATTAAACTAACAAGCTTGAACATGATATAAGAAAATAGAAGAAAGAGATTATAAGGTAAAGGAGAAATTAACAGAATTGAAAACAAAACAAAGGAGGAGACTGCAACTTAGCAAGTTACATCGTAAGGGAGAATAAAGATCAAATATAAACATCATTTAGTAAGCACCTCCTAGCTCCAGGTACTGTATGCCAGAATTGGGGACAGAATTGAAAAGAACCAAACATACGCTGGCGAGGTCCACACCACCAATGGTCTAGAAAGGTTTACTAGAAGGAAAACTTGACATTAGCATTTCTAGCTTCCATTTTTAATCTTTGTAGTTTGACTTTGTTCTTATTGGAAACTGAAAGTTTACATTTATTTGTATTTAATAACACAAACTTTTGATGATATGGGCTTTTTCCTCTTTTCGAATACTTATAGTGAATAGTTACAGTGAAAAAAATCCATGTTACTTCTCACAGTTTCAAGTCTTGTTTATTTCTCTGTTCCTTCAATTTTCTTTCTGATCAGTGCTTCTGCTTCCTCTGCCACTCTCTTATCTGTAGGTTAAGCTTGTGGGTGTTAATTTACAAACGATGCCCACAATTCTTGACTGTAAAAATGTTCACCTAGAACCAATATATCTACTTACCTGAAGTAGACAGTGTTATGTAAGTGGTGGTAAACGCATCAGATATATGCTGTTGTTTTATCAGACATACTAAATAATGCACAACTAATTCAAAATATCAATTTCATTCTGTCTCTAGTTACTCGAGATTATACTACATGCATTATCTTATCTACAACTGAAGGGTAGTACTTATACTCAAAGCCACTGCTAGACTGAATTAAATTTCCTTGTAAATGATATACACGTAGTTTATCTACCTGTCTTTTCTATTTTCCATCTTAAGAGTCTTTAAAATGTAAAAGCAATTTGAATTATCTGCTTCCTCTCTATTAGCCAATTTAATCGATCAAGCCAAGTGTAAAATAGCAAAAAACTGTTTTCACTTTGCCATTTTCCCCAACACATGAAACTTAAGAACTCTTTGATCTTAATTAAGATGACACTACTGAGGGGGCTGAAACACCTCTCCTCTATTATACTGGTCCACTTCCCTCAATATTGCATAATTAGGAGCAAGAGACAAAGTGATGTATTTATATCAGCACTTACTGAAATACTGAAATACTAATTAAACGCTTTAATAATTCAACAATTACATGAACAGAGTCCAATGGGATCAAATCATTCCCATGCGGTTACTGTTTTATCAGAAACAAGCTAGTATAAAAATGTTTTTGAGCTCTAAAAGGTACATCAGCACTTGTAGCAGCAATATTTAACTGCTGGAAATGCCTGAAAGAACTGTACTATTTGGAATTTATTTTCATGATCACCATACCTATTTTGCGTCTCTTACACAATATTTATTCTTCCAATAAGCAGTCACTGAACACCTATGTACCAGGCATGAAGAAAGGCAAAAATTATTATAGAAATGTTTAGAAGAGACACAAAGATAATTCAAAACCGCAACAAGTCCCTAAAGGCCATCTATATTTGCCTCTGAAAAGGCTTTTGTTATTGTCAAATAACACTTCAATACCATGTGATGTCTGTGTCCAACACGTAAAAACGAGATCATAACTTGCAGTTGGTGACAACATGGATGGATCCAGAGGGTACTGTGCTTAGTGAAATGTAGACACAAAGACAAATAGCTGTACCATCTCACTTATATGTGGAATCCAAAAAGCAAAACAAATAAACAAAGCAAAATGAAAACAGACTCAAAGACATAGAGAGCAAACTGGTGATCGCCAGAGGGGAGGGGAAGAGGCTGAAGGGTTTGGCGAAACAGGTGAAGAGAATTAAGAGGTACAAACTTTCAGTAATAAAATAAACAAGCCAAGGAGGGTACAGTATACAGCACAAGGACTATAGTCAATAATACTGTTAGAACTTTGTATGGGAACAAATGATTATTCAACTTACTAGAGTGACCATTTCATAATGTAGGTAGATATCTGATCAGCATGTAGTACACCTGCAACTGACATAATATTATACATCAACTTACATTTCAATTAAAAAATTAAATGATACTTTCAAAAGGATCCTAAACAGTTTGCAATGCTATGATCATAATTTCAGACATCATAGAGAAACATCTCATTTGTGTTAAATCTCATGTTAGTATAATAATAGTATAGATTAGTAAAAACCACCTGATGATCAACAGAGAAATAAATAATGAGTTAAAAACAGCAAGGAATGATATTTCTTCTGCTTTCTTTGAATGTCAGTTATTTTAATTCTATGATTATTTTGTTCTTATTTATTTTATAGTTTTAGCTCTTACATATTGTTGTTGATCCATTTTGAGTTAATTTTCACATTATGGCAGTCACTATGGAAAACAGTAGGCAAGTTCCCCCCAAAATTGAAAATCAAGTGGCCAAATGATTCAGCAATCCCATTCCTGGGCATGTATGCAGACATAATTCGTACAGAACTATCATTAAAAAAAATACATGCACCCCTATGTTCACAGCAGCACTATTTACAACAGCCAAGACACAGAAACAACCTAAATGTCCATCCATAGATGAATGGATAAAGAAGATCTGGTACGTACACACACACACACACACACACACACACACACACACTAGAATATTACTTAAGCCATTAAAAAGAATGAAATAATGTCACCTAGAGACTGTCATACTGAGTGAAATAAGTCAGAGAAGGAGAAATATCGTATGACATCCTTTACACATGGAATCTAAAAAGAAATGATACACATGAACTTATTTACAGAACAGAAACAGACTCACAGACTTAGACAATGAACTGCTGGGTGCCAGGCAGGGGGAACGACGGGGTAAAGGCTTAGGGCGTTTGGGATCAATATGTGCACACTGCTGTATTTAAAACAGATAACCACCAAAGTCCTGCTGTACAGCACAGGGAACTCTGCTCAATGCTACGTGGCAGCCTGGGTGGGAGGGGAGTTTGCGGGAGAATGGGTACCTGTATGTATGACTGAGTCCCTTTGCTATCCACCTGCAACTACTGCAAAATTGTTAATTGGCTATACTCCAATAAGATATAAAAAGTTTAAAAAAAATTTGTGAAATAAGTCAGAGAAAGACAAACACCACATGTCTTCACTTATGTGTGGAACTTTAAAAACAAAGTAAGACAGAAAACCAAAATAAAAACAGACTCATAGATACAGAGAACAAACTGGTGGATGCCAGAGGGGAGAGGGCTAGGGATGGGGAGGTTAAACAGGTGAAGGGGATTAAAAGGTACAAACCTCCAGTAATAAAATAAGTAAGCCACAGGGATGTAATATAAAGCATAAGGAATATGGTCAATAATACTGTCATAATTTGTATGAGGACAGATGATTATTAGATTTATGGTGATCATTTCATAATGCATGAAAATGTACATCACTATGTAATAAACGTGAAACTAATATTGTACATCAACTACATGCTTTTAAAGCAATAGCAAAATGGTAAGAATATATTAAAAACAAAACAAAAAACAATTCTCAAATGTTTAACAATATGTATTTTTATGACATGACTTTTAGCTGCGGTCTCACCTTCCAGCTAGACCGAATCAGATTTTAAGCCATCCTCATGGCATTGCGCGTATGCAGGGAGCAGACAGTCTACTGAAGCGAAGCAGCGTGTGTAAAGGGGCTCAGTTAAACGGAGGAACGTTTCTTGTAAATTAAAGCCCTACTGAACAATCATCTTCCATGCAAATTATCTTCCATGGGGTGTTCCAACAATGTGCCATCATCATATGTAGCCATTAAAACATGCTTATTTGTAATGCTTGACATAATGAATTCTCCCTCTTTATTCCATAGAAATGAGAATGAGAATTTAAGCTTTTTAATTTTTCCTTGCTAGTCTGCCTTTGTGAGTGCACCAGTAGTGAGACACTATTTTTTCAAAACCTATAGTGCAGAAGAATGATTTATCCAGATGCACACTACTAGCACAGTTATCAGAAACAGCAGTTTAAATGGATTTCTGATGAAGAAAAAACCCATATTATCCTCTTCCTTCAACAAAGTAAAATTTCCCTGGATGCCCATAAGCTCTCTCTCCTAATCCTTATCTCAAATCTTTAAGGTTTCTATCCTTAGACAAAAAGTCATATGCTAAAACATAAATACACAAAATAGAATCTGTTAGCATAATGCATCAGGGGTCCACAAATTTCCTAAATTTATACAAAATCAGACGCTGCAATGTGCAAGTGTGCACTTTCTGAGAAGGCAGTTTTTTATTCTTTTCAAAAAATATTTTATTGAAATATTCCTGACTTACAACATTGTGTTAACTTCTGCTGTACAGCAGAGTGATTCAGTTTTATACGTATACACATACACATTCTTTTTTCATATTATCTATTATGGTTTATCACAGGGTATTGAATATAGTTCCCTGTGCTACACACAGTAGGACCTTGCTGCTTGAGAATGCAAAGTTTTTAATCTGATTCCTAAAGGGGTGAAAAAAAGACAAAAAGATTAAGAATTAACAAGGTAAAAAAAAATTAACAAGTTAAGCTAAAAGATACACTCTCACAGAGTCACAGTTGATGGTACAAGTGCAGAAAGTTTGACTGATGTCTAACGGATACAAATTTAGTTCCCTAGGTGCTAACATGCTACATGTTTATCACACAGAACAAACATTTCTACTCAAAAGGATCAAATTAAAATACTCATAGTCATTTCTTTAAACCTAAAGAGAGATCCCACCCATCCTTCCTAAGCACTCCAGATTAATTACATGCATTTGAAGTATCAACTGAAGCCCTGAAAAGAATAACTGACAAGGGTGTTAAGGGGGACTCTGAGTCATATCTGAGGACAGGAGCCTGGTGTACCAGCAGAAGGCTGGTCAAGAGAGGCTAATTCAGCAGCACAGTTTCATGTTTCATGAAGGTCTCTGTAAACACAAGGTTTCCTTCTCCCTCCCCCTAAATGGTCCTAAAAGTCCTTAGCTTAACTATTAACTAAATCATAAACACTGAGCTGCATTTTAAAAAACTTCTCAGAAGTCTTTCCAATCACTTTAATATAATGAACTAGAAAAATTCCCAGGGACCTTTAGGTTCAATTAAATACCACAACTGATACAACAGCAATATACTACCGAGCACTTCAGTACCCGAGTCCTGTTAGGAACTCACTACCAAAACCACGACACTTCTAGTTAATAAGCACCATTCCCAAGCTCTATTCAAAATTAATGTGCCCACAGAAACCCTAAGTAACAACGCATGATTTTGCAAGGAAGGCAGAACTTTCTTATAAAGCTAGTGTGGCAGAAACACCGCTGACTGTATTTGCATTGATCCAAATATATTTAAAAAAAAAATTTTCTTTTTAAAGCAGCTTGAGGAAGGACTACTTCTGAAGACAGCACTGAACAATATCAACACTGCAAAAAAATTTCAGTTTTTTCCGAATGAGTATAAAGCAACAGAATCTTATGCAATCCACAAAGAGGAAAACACACAAAATACATTAGGGATATTCTGTGTGTATAAAATTATCTTTAACTAAAATAAAGAATACGAAGAAAAACACAATTAACTTTTTTTCCCTGCATTTTTTTAAATAAAATGTCACAGTACTCTGTAAGTTTTATTTTTTAATATTCAAATTTACCAAAAGCTTTCCCATATGATATTTTGGAAACTGTCATTTTCTAGAAAAAAAATTTAAATTGTTAATTCTTAAATACAACCATTACGTGAGCTCAATGGCCTGTCTTGAGTTTAGGGAACAGCCAAATACTAGAATTCTGGTTATACACCTCAGAGGGCCGAGTCACAGCCTCACGCATCACTCTCTATCTGATCCCCCTGCCCTACCGTGTCCATTTAAACAGAGTTCTTTACTGTCCTGACCTACATACTCACAGAGCAAAGTGCTCGCACGCTCCAGTAAACAAGTAACCTTTCCCAGTGGTGGCTGGACACTGTCATTTACCTTTTACCACTCACTCTGCCCCACGTTTCACCACGTGACCCACTTAGACCTAAGACAAGTTTCTCCTACTGAAATAAAAATAAACACTATTTTCCATGAACTCTGATAACCATCTGAGGGTTTATAGTGTGAGTGCTACAACTGTTGTTGTTCAGTTGTTCAGCCATGTCTGACTCTCTGCGAGCCCATGGACTGCAGGACGCCGGGCTTCCCTATCCTCCATCTCCCGGAGCTTGCTCAAACTCATGTCCATTGAGTTGGTGATGCCATTCAACCATCTGGTCCTTTGTCGTACCCTTCTCCTCCTGCCTTCAATCTCTCAGCATCAGGGTCTTTTCTAATGAACAACAACATAGTCTGAGTGCTACAATAGCACACTATTTAAAGCCACTGTGCTAATTAAAATGATTAGGCTGTGGTGCTAGAGAAGACGCTTGAGAGTCCTTTGGACTGCAAGGAGATCATACCAGTCAATCTTGAAATTAACCCTGAATATTCACTGGAAGGACTGATGCTGAAGCTCCAGTACTGTGGCCACTGGATGCAAAGAACTGACTCACTGGGAAAGACCCCGATGCTGGGAAGGATTGAGGGCAGGAAGAGAAGGGGGCCACAGAGGAAGAGACGGTTAGATAGAATCAACGACTCATGGACATGAATTTGAGCAAACTCAGGGAGACAGTGAGACAGAGGAGCCTAGTGTGCCGCATGTAGTCCACGGGGTCACAGAGTCAAACACAACTTAGCAACTGAACAACACATTCTCAATGAATTCCTATAGGCCAGCTGTGAGGTCAAAGTACAGAGGTGCACACAGACCCTCAAAAATACAAGTGTCTGTTGGACTTGATTTTCTCTAGGACCTCCTGTTTAAATGCCTTCCCTTGCAGACACCTAAACCTCAATAATAATCTGTCCTATATGCCTCACATTCTGCTCACATAAATTCATTTAATGTTCACAACAACCCTGTGAGGTATATATACTTAGTATGCTGTGTGCTTCAGTCGTGTCCAACTCTTTGTGACCCTATGGACTGTAGCCCGCCAGTCTCCTCTGTCCATGGGCTTCTCCAGATAAGAATACTGGAGTGAGTTGCCATTTCCTTCTCCAATACTTAGTATTATATCCTTTTTACAAATGTAAAACTAAAGCACAGAGAAGTTAAGTACCAATAAGGACCAGAAACAAAATACAAACCCAGGCAGTCTGAGTCCCAAATCCAAGTTCTTAACCAGGGTGCTAGTCAAAAGAATTCATTACTATCACCTATTTGCTACAACAGTTCTGTGCTGAGAAGGTATCAACAGAACAGATTTAGACATTATTATTTGCAAAGATTTTCAATTTAAAAATTAGGTAAATTATTAATAATAAAAATCACTAAAGTGTTAGAAAACTTCAGATAAAATGGTGCTGAAGCATACAAACACCTACAGAAAAGAACTAGAAGCCCAAGTTCTTTCTCTCCTCTTGATTGTTTTCTTATCCATAAAATATAGGGGCTAAAATGTAAAACAGATCATTCCTACAATGTACAAACACTGAAAAATTAATCATTAAAAAAACAGCTATGCGCACTCCCTACGGCCCCAGTGACTAGAACTCCTAGCTTTCATTGCCGAGGGCCTGGGTTCAATCCCTGGTTGGGGAGCTAAGACTCAGCCATGGACGTGTGGGTGTGTGGGTGGGTGAGTGAGTGAGTGTGTGTGTGTGTGTGTCTGTCTGTGTCAGTCACTCAATCATGTTCGACTCTTTGTGACCCATGGACTGCACCTGCCAGGCTCCTCTGTCCATGGAATTCTCCAGACAAGAATACTGCAGTGGGTAACCATTTCCTTCTCCAGGGGATCTTCCAAACCCAGAGATCAAGCCGGGATCTCCTGCATTGCAGGTGGATTCTTTACTAGCTGAGCCACCAGGGTGGAACAGCCAAAAAAAAAAAAACCCCAAAATGCAGCAACTCCTCAGATGATTCAAGACACTGCTGCCTACCAGCAGATTACAATCAACTTCAGGAGGATCTAAAGTACTCAATTTCTAAAGTATTCAAAGACAGATATCCTTTAAGTTTCTTTAAAATCCTTTTAAGTTTCAAAATATGTTTACTATAAAATATAGCCAAATTATAAGCATTGGTGCTATAGTGGTAAGCATAGCTGCCTTCCAAATTATAGAACATTTAACAAAAAGAAAAATATAATTCACAACCCAGAACATTAGCATTTTAGGGTATTTTCTTCCAATCTTTTCCTTATGCATTGCTTTACGTAACTATCATTATTAAACAGAGAAAGAGGGAGGGAAAGTAGAAGAGAGAAAGAGATTTTTTTTAACCTGAACAACTTATAGTAGGGATTTTTCATGCTGCCACAAGGCCCTACATGATCTGTCATCACCCAAACCCCCAATAACCTGCCCAAGCTCATCCCTTGTAACTCTTCCTTCCTCCTCTCTACAGCAGCCCTTTGCCTTATTGCTATTCCGAGAACACCAGAGTCACATTTCTAACTCTGGCCTTTTGTGCTTTGCTTCCTCTGCCTCAGATGTTCTTCCTCCATCTACCTCAGTGTCAAGTCCACACACTTATTTTAGGTCCTTGCTCAAAAGCCATTTTCTCAGTGAAGTCTTCTTTAGCAACTGAAATGTCAAGCCCTCACCCTGAAATGTTTCACATCTCCCTTCCCCACTTTACTTTTTTCCATCTTAGCACTTACCCCTTCTGTGTTATCTTCCACATTTATCTTGTTTATTCTGTCTCCTCTCCTGAAAGTTCAATGAGGGAAGGAATTTTTCTACTAATTTCCTGACACTTAGAAAAGTGCCTAAAATAGAAAATGCCCAATAAATATTTGCTGGATGAATAACCTCTATAATCACCATTTTAAATGGCTATGTTCTATCTAGTCCATCAAATGTTTATACCAGGGTTTATCTAATAATTTCCCTTATGATGGATATATTGGTTATTGCCAATCTTGCACTATTCTATATAATGCTTTATTGCAAGGGTCATCAAGTTTTTTCTGGAGAGGGTTAGACGGCAGACGTTTTCTGTAACAACTTAAGTCTGCCAGTAAAACAGCACAAAAACAGCCATAGACAAGGAACGGCTGTGACTGGACTGGGGCTGCATCGGGCCAGATTTAGCCTGTGGTCCCTGGGTCTCTGCTTCCCTAAATCCATTTCTGCAGTATCTTTCCCTATCTTTGCAATTACTAGAATCACTAGATAAATGGGTATGAATACATTTGCGGGTCTTGATATATTTTATCAAACTGCTTTTCAAAATGATTACCATGAGGAAGGGAAACAAGAACAGAGCCACACTGATGGTGGTGGCGTCAACAGATACGACTACTGTGAAAAACAAACAGTATTTACCAAAGAAGAACATATATACCCCATTCCTCAGCAGTCAGAGAATCTGTTTTTCTTCAGAAAGGCTGTGTTAGACACTGGAAGGAATACAAGAGGTTCTGCAGGGGTGCTGATAACACTGCTTATTGATCACAGTGCTAGTCACAGGTTCAATCTGTAAAAATCTATCAACGGTACACATGACACATTCATTTTGGATGTAAAATATACTTCAAAGGGGTTCATAACGTGCCATCCCCTAAAATATGCTGCTTTGGCATACTGATTATTTTGAATTGATGGCATTTGAGAATCATCAGATGCACAAAAGGCTCTCTGACCTCCTTCTAACTAAAAGCAGGTCATAAAAGTTTCCCATGAGAAAGATGCCCTCTTTATACAGCAAAAAGAACATTCTTATCACTGGTAACTAGGAGTCAATGTCAGAATGGATCTAAACAAACCTACTAAAAAACCCTTATCTTCAGTTAAGTGTCCCCCATTTACTTCCTAGTCTCACAATTTACAGGCCCTAGCTAAAACTCCTTTGCCTTACGTCTTCTCTACAAATTTATCATTTGTTAAAAATACACAAAAGCTCTCAATCCTAACTGCTTCTTTGGGTCTTCAATTTCCTTGTGAAGACTCCTGTGTGCACATAAAAATATTAGCCAAATTTGTATGCTTTTCTCCTATTTGTATGCTTTTCTCCTATTCATCTGTCTTATATCAGTTTAACTCTTAGGCCAGGAGTTGCATTAGTCTTTCCTTAGATTAGCAGTAAGAAAAGAGAACTTGGGGGGCAGTGAAAAAATCTTGACAATGTCTCTACTATCTGCTTGGATTCATCTAGATGCCAGGAGATGATTCCTCTGGCAAATTTCCAAAAGCAACTGAAATGCCACCTTTACTTAAACTACACATGGGGTCCATTTTCATTAAAAAGGATTAAAATCTTAAGTTTTGTCCAGGAGTTAAATTTTAGTTAAATACAAATGCTGTAATCTAGAGTTTCTTGTTTTTTTTTTTTCAAGATGCCACATAAAGAATATTACTGAATCATAATTGTCATGAAAATGTTAACAACCTAAGTTAGAAAAGAAACTCTCTGAAGCAAATATATAAGGGCTTATCACTATATTATAAAACAGACAAACTACAAAAGTTGTTAAATTACTGCTCATCTTCTTTTTAAACCCACACAGATACCTGTCCTCCTCAATCAATAGGGAAAAAAAATAATAATATCCAATCTAATAACAAAAAATCATTCAAAGAAGGAATAAGAAGTTCTAAGCAAGCAGGATAGTGGCAGAAGCTTAGTTTTGGACTCTCCTCAAATCTATTCATAAAAACAGATGGAGCAGACCAAGATACAGACCCACACATATCTCAACTAACTTTTTACAAAGGTGCAAAAGCAATTCAATGGAGGAAGGATAGCCTTTTCAACAAATGCTACAGGAGTAATTGGACATCCACAGGCAAAAATGAACCTCAACCTAAACCTCACACCTTAAATAAAAATTAGCACAAATTGGATCATACACTTAACTGCAAAACAACACAGGAGAAAACCTCTGAGATTTAGGGCTAGACAAAGAGTTTTTAGACTTGAACCAAATGCAAAATCCATAAAAGGAAAAATTGGTAATACTAAAAGTTTTGCTCTGTGAAAGCCCATGCAAAGAGGATCAAAAGACAACTATAGACTAGAAGAAAGGATCTGCAAACCAAATCTCTGACAAAGGATTAGTATCTAAAACATATAAAGAACTCTCAAAAGAGTAAAACAAGCAAACAAAAAATCCAATTAGAAAACAGACAAAAGACATAAACAGACATTTCACAGAAGAGGATATACAGATGGCAAATAGGCATATGAAAAGATGTGTAACATCAGCCATTAAGAAAATGCAAATTAAAACCACAATATTATTAAACACACATCAGAACAGTTAAAATAAAAAATAGCAAAACACCAAATGCTAACAATGATGGGGAGAGATTGGATCACTTATGTACTGCTGGTGGGAATATAAAACGGTACAGTCACTCTGGAAAAGTTTGGTAGTTACTTAAAAAATTAAACCTCTGGATTCCCCTGGTAACACAGTGATTAAGAATCTGCCTGCCAATGCAGGGGACACAGGTTTCATCCATGGTCTGAGCACTAAGATCCCACCAGCTGGGGGCAACTAAACCTATGTGCTACAACTAGAGTTTGTGCACCGCACCAAAATATCCCACAGGAGGCAACAAAGATCCCATGTGCCACAACTAAGACCCAACACAGCCAAGTAAAAAACATTAAAAGAAGAAAAAAATATAGCAAATATAAAAAATTAAAATAAAAAGAATTTGAAGGAAGAGACATAAAAGATAAGCAAAGACGATCCAACATAAATTTAACAGAAGACCTCAAAGAAGAAAATAAAAAGAATGAAAATGAATAAATACTGAAATATAGAACTGATAAAAATATTTATTTTAAAAAATTGAGCCAACATAATAAAACACACTGTATATCTGGAAAACTTAACAGAACAGACAACATTTAAGATATATTCTAGTAAAATTATCTGCCTTTAAAGATGAGGGGAAAAGGTCTTTTGGGCATCTAGGGGAAAAGATAAGACACTTAAAAAGAAAGAAAATCGTACTGGTATTAGACTCTGACAACAACATTTTTTATCAGAATACAACATAGTAAGACTTGGCAAACTACAGCGTATGGACCAAATATAGCCAACCTTCCAGTTCTGTAAATAAAGTTTTGATTGGAACACAGACATCCTTGTTCATTCATATATTCCCTAAGGCTGCTTTTGCACGGATGCTCATGTTCACGCCGAGCTGTGTCTGACTCTCTGCGAGCCCATGGACTACAGACCCCCAGGCCCCTCTGTCCACGGAATTTCCCAAGCAGGAACACCGGGGTGCACTGCCATCCCTACCCGGGGGACCTTTCCGGCCCAGGGACCGAACCTGTCCGTGTCTCTTGCATTTCCCGCACTTGGCACGTGGATTTTTTTGCACCAATATGGCACAGTTAAATAATTGTGACAGTGACCTATGGCCCACAAAGTATAAAATAATTACTACTTGGTCTTTTTAAGAAAATATTTGCCAAATCCTAAAACAGAATAGCATATTTAAGATTCTTGAGGGAAGAAAATGCAGGCCAAGTAATTATATTCAGACAAACTGACCTTCAAGTACAAAAGCCACAGATAAACAGTTTAAATATGAAAGACAGAGATAATATTCACATGAGCTATTTATGAGGATTCATTGAGTTTCAGACTATCAAATGATTACAGAAGGCTTAACATAAGGACTAATGCTATAAACTGAATATATGCAACTGAGAACTAAACCAATGATGGGCAAAGGAGACAGAGTACTATGTGATTTGTCTGAGGCAAACAGCAGAACTGAGAAATCTTGGGGAACAGGAACTGACTGATTCAGGAGCTTGATTATATATGGAAAATAAGACTGAGAATAAGGAAGAAGTCACAGATAACTCCTCAATTTCTGGACTGGGAAAATGGATGGAAAGAAGAACCATTGACTAAGCTAGGGAACACAAGAAAAGACACAGATTTTAAGAGAAAGGTAAGTCAAGTTTGGGGCATGCTGAATGTGAAGTGTTTGTGGAATATCAAATGACTGTGTCCAGTTGGTTGGTACATACATCTGGAATTCAGCAGAGATGCCCTGAGTGGTTATCAGATTCAAGAGTCATCAGCCAAGGAAGGTGTGAAGTGATCAGAATGGTGTGTAATTTACCATGCAAGTTATCAAGACCAATATCTGAAAACCACCACCAAAAGAAACAGGTTCTTAGAATCTGTAAGAAAACAGCAACAGCAGTTTCATCATATTTGGCTACATGAGACTCTCTTACATTTGAAACCAATGATTAAGACTTTTCTACTTAAAACTATCCAAAATAAGGCATTTGAAAATAATATGAAGAGTGAGTAAAAACAAAATAAAGCCTTTCACTACCCATTTTGGTTATTTTTAATGCATACAAAGTTGATGATGTTGCTGTCTATTGGGCCCTGCACTCAACTGAAAAAATGCTGAGCAAAAAGGTATTAAACAGATGAAAACTACTATAAAATCACACACAGAGTGATGTATGTATGTATGAAAGACAAAATGAGTGAAAGTCGCTCAGCTGTGTCCAATTCTTCGTAACTCCATGGACTGTAACCCGTCAAGCTCCTCTGTCCATGGAATTCTCTAAGCAAGAATACTCAGAGTGGGCAGCCATTTTCTCCTCCAGGTGGATCTTCCCCACCCAGGGATCAAACCCAGGTCTCTTGCCAACGCAGGCAGATTCTTTACCATCTGAGGCACCAGGGAAACCCATGAAAGACAACTGTGAAAGAACAGGCTATTATGAGCTGTAACTGTGTTCTCCCCATTTCATACACTGATGTCCTAACCCCCAGTACTTCAGAAGCAGACTATATTTGGAGATCGGGCCTTAAAGAGGGCATTAAGATAAAATGAGATCATTTAGGTGAGTCCCAAGGATACAGAATGATGTCTCATCAGAAGAGAGGAGATTAGGACACAGAGAGGCACATAGGAAGGACCATGTGAAGATATCCTAGGAAAACAGGTATCTACAAGCCAAAGAGAGAGGCCTTAGAAGAATCCAACGTGGCCAACATTTTGATCTGGGACTTAAAGCGTTCAGAACTATAAAAAATGAACAAATTTTTGTTGTTTAAGTGACCCAGTCTGTCTTACTTTGTTTCAGCAGCCCTTGCAAACGAATACAGGCTGGAGAGAGAAAAGAGTGTCTTAGTTGGGTAAGAGTTCACAGATATTGATAATAATCCAGTAAGTATGAAGCCTCAAAACAGCAAAGTAGAGCTTTTTCTATGTGGTGACTATGGCTTATATACAGCAATAAAAATGTTTAACCAGCAAGCATTTACAAGGGAAAACAGGGAAGATATTGGCAAGGGAAAAGTGAAGGGATGTGACACTGGCAATTAGAAGAGGACAGAAAAGGTTAAAGGGTCAGTTTTGAAAAAAACCAAGAAGAGACAGACAAATCCAACCAAGATGTGTCCTATTCCTGAAATCTGAATTATGTAAAAACATAAATAAAATAATCCAAAAACAATTCAGCCAAGCAAGGGAGGGTGAAGTGAAGTGTCAGTTGCTCAGTCGTGCCTGACTCTGCAACCCCATGGACTGTAGTCTACCAGGCTCCTCTGTCCATGGGATTTTCCAGGCAAGAATACTGGAGTGGGTTGTCAATTCCTTCTCCAGGGGATCTTCCTGACCCAGGGATAGAAACTGGGTCTCCTGCACTGTAGGCAGATTCTTTACCACCGACTGAGCTATGAGGGAAGCCCTATTTATAAAAGAAAGTCTTTCAAGGTTTCCATACTGGGGTGTGTAGCCTTTCCCTTCTCCAGGGTATCTTCCCAACCTAGGGATTGAATCCAGGTCTCCTGCATTGCAGGCGGATTCTTTACTTGCTGAGCCACAAAGGAAGCCCAAGAATACTGGAGTGGGTAGCCTATCCCTTCTCCAGTCAATCTTCCCAACCCAGGAATTGAACCGGGGTCTCATGCATTGCAGGCAGATTCTTTACCCACTGAACAATCAGGGAAGCCCAATGGGGGCAACTCTGGATAATTCTCCAGAATTCAAAAGAAATGTTTTTTTAAATTTCAGCTAATGGAATCCTTGATGATTAACAAATAAAAATCAATTTTCAGGCATGAAATTAAAAGATACTTGCAATGGGTATTAAAAGATAGACAGCAGAGGATGAGATGGTTATATAGCATCACCAACTCAATCGACATGAATATGAGCAAACTCTGGGAGACAGTGAAGGACAGGGGAGACTGGTGTGCTACAGTCCATGGGGTCTCAAAGAGTTAGACACGCCTTAGCCACTGAACAAAAACAACAATTTATGGAATTCTTTGGAAGCTATTTGTGTGGGTTTTTTAAAAAAAAGCAAAACAAAAAAACACAAACAGGTAACAATTACTAGCAATTGCACTAATTCTTGCCCAGCATACAGAGGCCCAAGAGGAAAGTAAGGTGGAAGGGAAAGCTATTCTTCAACCTGAAGACCTGCTCCCTGATGCCAGGCCAGTCCACATTCAAGCAGATCAGAGGGGGGAGAAAGCTAGGAGAAAAATCCACCATTTTATGGTAAGACTTTTAATGTTTTAAAAAGTTTCTTAAATGATTTAATGCCTTCTTAGAAGTTTTTAAAAGTTCTTTTTCACATAATGTTGCACAATTTATCTTTTGAGACATCTTTTGATGCTACTTTTCTTTCATTACAAAAGGACCAATTGCTGATGTCCTAGACCACATCCCTTTGCTTTCTATATTAAGTGTGATAAAGTGTTTCTGAAATACATCTTCTTTGTCACTAGAGACACTGGTTTTACCAATATGCAATACTCAAAAGTCTCTTTAAGTGTTTAAGTGTGAGACTGTGCAAGACAAACCTGAATAATGCTGCATAAACTGCCTTCCTCTAGAAAAGGGTATTAAACTTTGTTGACACTTGCTACAAAATGAAATGCAAAAATCTGCATTTTCGGTACTTTTAGCTTCTTGACCTTTATTTGAATTTGAGACTAAGCTTTACCAAACAACAGAATTTACACTGTAACTAGCCAACCACAGTCCTCATTATGGAATCTATGTGGTGCATTCGTTACCTAGGAAACAGAAGAGCACACAGGCGGAGTGCAATTTCAGTCTAGTTAAAGAATTCTCCAATCATGCTGGTAAATAAAGCCCATAAATCAACTAATCAGAAGCTAAGTCAAGAAGTACCACAGAAGGGTTAAGCTCTATGGGAACTTTTTCCAAGGCAAAAAAGAAAACCTGTGGGGTTTCTTCAGGCAACTATGTGGATCTCTTCAGTAAATATTATGAGCAGGTTTCTTTACAAACACAAACTGTCAAAAAATAAAACTGTTCAAAATAAATGGCTTCTCTCCAGTCTTCAGCTTCTCTATTTTTGACAGTATTTAAGAGAAAAAGCTTCTTTAGAGCCAGCCTCATACATCTGGTAGCAGAATATTAATCCAAGAATGAATCCTGCATCTTTCCATGAGAAGCAAGGGTATGTACTGCTCTTAGACAATGCAGGGTGATAAAGGCTGGAATGAGAGGTCACTGTCCACACCTCTGACAGTCAGGCCTGCTTCCCCAATCTACAAAAGACTGCCTGAAAAGAACCTGAAAGTCACAGAACTTATATAAAGAATATAATTGTTAACTTTGCAGCTTTCCCTGTGGTGATTACTAATGATAATACTAGTCATTTGCGGGTTCCAGGTAACATAAAGTGGCCATTCTGAGTGTCCTTTAATGGCAACACACTAATAACTCACAAACGGGAAAAGACTAGAAAAGCCTATGGATTTTAAAGCCTTTCAAATTTAACCATGGACAACTTAGTGTTTGAAAAAAAAAAAAAGAAAACTGATAAATATCAGATCCTACTACTCAGCTACATTTAAAATCCAGATTTGCACAAATTCACAATTTCTGGAAGTAGCATTTGTCATAACGTCAAAAGCAGCAGAAAAAGTTTAAACCATGAGATGTGAGAAATAATTTACATCTTCCTAAACACCAATATACCAGAAGAAAAATTAGTTGAAATATGAAAGATTATTTGGAACACTCTGATTAACTGAAACAGTACTGTTAATTATAAAAAAAGCAAAATATTTAATAGAAATAATATCTACATATCACAGTCAAAAAAACAAAAACAGACAAAAAATCTAAGTGTTTCCTTTTATCCAGCCCAAATAAATACTCCATGCCAATCCCAGAAAACTGTTAAGACACAGCTGTAACTCTGCCAAGCAATTCTCAATGCAAGGCCACACTTAATGTTTAGTTTACACAGTGACTCTTTGTTAAACCTTAATGCTACAACTGAGAGCCCTGTAAACCAATACAATGTGTTAGCTTACCTTTCTTAATACTGGGAAGAGGAGTTGTGTATCTGAGAGATGAAACCGTAGGAGTGTTTTAGAACTCCATTCCATCATTCATGATAAAACCTGAACAAATTTCCATACTTAACCTCTCTGGGCCATCATTATTAAAAAAGGAAGAAGCATCCTGCTCAAGGGTTTTACCAGTGCCTGGTAGGGAGCCCTGTGCAGAGTTTAAATTCATTTCTTTAATCTAGAACAGAAGTCAAAGCAGGAACTAATCAAAGAGGCTGGCATGGTCTTTGTTAGATGTAGCTTCTTCTAAGTTTTAAGAGTACAATAATGTACACTCCAGGCATATACAAAATTAAGCATGCAATAATATTAATCTGTTAATGTAAAACTAGGACAAGAATCTAGGATACCTTTTTCTCCTAGAAAAGATCACCATTTTAGGCATACTTAAATTGTCTCCTCTTTATAATGACAAAAATCAGTTTGCCTAATTGACGCTACTGTATATTGTTTTCTGACGAATTTCTACATCTTATTTAACAAAATTTAAATAGCAAATATTTTTCCACCATCATAATATTCCTTCATGTTTGGATGATAGTACTTTCTATTTTTTAAGAAAGATTCCATTTCCTACAAATAGCTATAGATATAACTTAGTGTCCACAAAACTTTTTTTTCCTTAATCTCCTTGGTAATCATCAGATTTAAGTTTGTCAATAAGGATTCTCACACAATAGGCAAAAAAAAAAAAAAAAAACCTCCAGAAATGAGCAGGTAGACGGAGGTTAATGCAAAGATATAAATCCATATCTGCGTTAAAAATCTGAACAATTAATTTTCTGGGCGCTCACTCAACTTTATTATTTGAGTATCTAAAAATACATAGCAACCGCCCATAAAAAACTGAGATAATTAATATAAATCAGAAATATCACCCACGTTACTTTTCAAAAATTTTATCCACCATACACAACCCAATAGGTTATAAACAGAGAATAAAGAAATACAGCTAATAAAACAGGGAAAGCACAATCACAGGGGGAAATGATTACTTCTAACATTCATGTTCTCCCCATATGTCGTGAAAGGTCTCATACCTTAAATCAGCGAAAATAAAGATTTTAGCCTGAACAGAAAGCTAGGTAATTGTTTATCGCACTCCAGTTTAACTAACCTCCACTAGGGAAGCTGTCTCTACCTGATTTGCTTGTTAACTATTTAATAGGTAGAAGATTCTGTCATGTTAATCCTAAGGGGTCTGGGAAATAACAAAACTTTACCCCCTAAAGTTCTATATATACAAATATACATATATGTAAAATCACAGCCATAATCATCTTTTATTTCTTGCCTTTAAGTCCCCACTTAATCTTTAAAAAACGAAAAAGAAAAACGGAAAACTACCAGAAAACTACAAAACGTTCTTTGATTTTGATTTGATTTTCGCCAGCCCAACCTCCTCCTACCGAGGGAAATCTATATCTCTCGATGTATTTGATAACAAACACAAACCACTGTGCGCAGCCTCAGACCGGGTGGGGGGCGGAAGAGCCCTTCGGAGAAAGCCCTCCTCCGTTAGAAACAATAAATAAGGGGCCGAAGCGATGCACGTTCCTTCACACACGCCCCAAAACGCACCTCGGCGAGCCTCGCATGAGGGAAACAAGTCGGGCAGAGCTCCGAAAACACCTCTCTCCCTCTCTCTCCCGTAACCTCCTCGACTCTTGGAAACTAAGAGAGCAGATCTTTTCTCTCCGCTTCCCGCCCTCCTGCCCACCTCCAACAGACCCTAGAGCTGGAGCGGGCGAGCCAGACTCGCAGTGCGCCCGCGGCCGCTGCGACAGGAGACAGCCGGCGGCGGGCCGGCCCGGGAGAGACAGCCCAGAGCCGCGGCCGCCGCCGCCGCTCGCCCGGTCGCCGGGGGTCCCTTCCCGCGCCCCCAGCCCGTCGCAGGCGACGTCCGGCCGCCGGCTCTCAGCCCCGACTCTCGCCTTTCCACGCCCCCGCCCCCCCTACCCCCGCAGAGGAACAAAAGGAGGGTTCAGCCGGGTCACCACTAGGCCGCCGAGGGGGCGGCGGCGCGGACTCCAGCGCGGCCGCCCCCCACACAAAGGGGCTGCCAACCCCGGGGCGCGGCGTCGGCGCGCTCGTCCCCGCCCCGCGCACGGGCTCTCACCCACCTGCAGGTGTCTGTGCGTCTGTCCATAGGAACGCGGGCAGCGAGGGGGGCCTGCGGGAGCCGGGCAGAGCGGGCTGGACGGGGCGGGACGGAGGGGAGGGACGGAGGGAGCGCGACCGCAGGGTCGGGGAGCGAAGGCAAGTGGAACAGGGAAGGCCACTGGCTCGCCACGGACAGCGGGGCGGGGGGCGGGAGTCGGGGCGCCAGCCTGACTCGGCCGACCGGCGCGCGCCGCTCCGTGCGCCCCGGGCTCCGCGCGCCGGGCTCGGAGCGCGGCGGGCAGGCGGGGGGCGGGGCGCGGGCGGGGCGGGGCCGGCGCGCGGGGCGGGGGCTCGGACCCCGGCTCCAGCCGGCACCGGAAACGCGCCGTGGTCCGCGAGACCCACAGGAAGTGTGTAACGGCACCTCCCACGACGCGCACCGAGCGAACGGCCGTCGCTGCCCGGAGGCGGTGTGGACCGACCTTCCTGCTACACACACACGCGCGCGCACGAGCTCGGTCTCCGCAGCCCGACAGGTGTGGGAGCCACGATCCCCACTGCGTTCTCAAGTGGGCAGCACCCCTTTCCGGCCCGATTCCCGGGCCAGCCGTCTCCGCTGCCCCTCGGAGCCCTGGACAGCTGCACCCTAAAAGCCAGGATCAGACCTTCTTGCAAGACACTCCGTTGGTCAGGCGTGTGACACCTGTTTTAACGCGCTGAGTGGAATCACCCCTACACCCAGGCATTGGCAAGAATACCTCCCATCGACAGATGTGCAACCCGCAGTCACGCTGCGCGGTGGAAATTTCTAATCCAACTACAACCACACGCACCCATCCCGGGGAGGGAGCCGGATCTCTGAATAACACCTAAAAGACACTAAAACCGGGGAAGCATACAGTAACACCACCTACACACCTGGGCACCAGGGAGGCAAGGCTGGACCAGGTGCCCTCCACCTTTATTTTATCTAGCAAGCGTGGCCCGTACTATGTGCTTGGGGTTCACAGTAAGTGCTTAGCGAATACTGACTTACTTAATCCTAAAGATGCTACGAAGTGGGTGGGGTTAGCACTGCCGCTTTGTAGAGGCGACACAGAGGTCTTAGAAATCAGCCCAAGATCAGAGTAGCTGGAGGAACCCAGATTCATCCCAAGTAGTGTGCCTCCGTGCTTTCCTCTTCCTACAGCACTGTCTCCAAAGTAATAATAATGATAATAAATAGCGTTTAAAGCATATCTAGTTAGCTGTATGTAGTGCTCACATATTGACCTCATCCCAACTGTGAAAGGGAAGCCGCAGGCCCTCCTAGCGTGAGGTAGGTGAGGGGAAAGAATATGAATGAGCAGAAAAAGAGAGTAACTTCCGAACAAAATAAAAAGGATTTGTAACATCTTTGTCTGTCAACATTCCTCCTGGTCAAGGCTGAATTTAAAAATCTGTAAAAATTTTTGATAATGTGTCCAAAGAAGCCCTGATTAATTGCCACTTGTTTCAAATACATAATTCTGTGGAAAAATTGAAACCCTGTGCACTGTTGGTAGAGATGTAAAATGTGTGCAGCCACAATAGAAAATACTAGGGAAGTTCCTCAAAAAACTAAAAATGGGGGCTTCCCTGGTGGTCCAGTGGCTCAGACTCCATGCCCCCAGTGCAGGGGCCCTGGGTTCGATCCCTTGTTGGGAAGCTAGATTTCCACATGCTGCAACTAAGACCTGGTGCAGCCAAATAAATAAAAGACACACAAAAAGGAACTTACAAAAAAAAAAACCAACTAAGAATGGAATTACTATGTGAACCAGCATTCCCACCTCTGGGTATATATTCAAAAGAAAATTTGAAGCAAGACCTTGAAGAGGTATTTGTAACCCATGTTCACTGCAGCATTATTCACAACAGCCCAGAGGTAGAAGCAGCCCAAAATGTCCATGGATGGATGAATGGATAAACAAAATGTGGCATATACATATGGTAGAGCATTATTCAGCCTTAGAAAAGAAATCCTGTCACATGCTACAGCATAGATAAACCTTGAGAATACTACACCATATGAAATAAACCATTCACAAAAAGGACAAATACTGTATGATTCCACTTGTATAAGGTACCTAGAATTGTCAAAATATGGAAACAGAGTATTATGGTGGATGCCAGAGACCGAGGAGGGGAATATGGAAAGTTACTGTCCCATGAGTATAGAGTTTTAGTTTTTCAAGATGAAAAAGTTTTAGAAATCTGTTATACAACAGTGTGAATATAATTAAACCACTGAGCTGTATGCTTAAAATGGTTAAAAGAATAAATTTTATATTATTTGTTTTTATCACAATGAACTTTTTAAGTGCAGTCCCACTCGTTTCAAGGATATTTCCATCTTGATGAGTTTTTTAAAATAATGCAGGCTTCCAGCTATGATGAGGTACTTGCTTGAACCAAGTAACTCTCCCACAAAAAAAAAAAAACTATAAAACATGCATTTTTTAAAAAAGGCTGTATAAATCCATTATATAGCAACCACTCAGGCAGCCAAGGGTTGAGAGTCCCAAGAACCCAGCAAGAAGGGAAACACACTGAAGTGAATACTCCATCTTCAGCCACCTTTCCTTCTCAGAGCTTTGTTGATTTGTGTCTAGAAGTATGGAAATCACACAGAGGCACCCTAGTGCTTTCAAAAGTCTGATTGGTCTGGAGATACAAATTTTAGAGATCAGGTCTATCAGAGCAGCTTGGACTTGAGAGGCTAAGATTCCAGAAGAAAGGCAATCACAGTAAAAGGAATCAATCATTCTACATACCATTTCACCTCAAAGTATTTGCTGATTCCTTTTGACTCATTGGAAAAGACCCTGATGCTGGGAGGGATTGGGGGCAGGAGGAGAAGGGGACAACAGAGAATGAGATGGCTGGATGGCATCACCCACTTGATGGACATGAGTTTGAGTAAGCTCTGGGAATTGGTGATGGACAGGGAGGCCTGGCGTGCTGCAATTCATGGGGTCACAGAGTCGGACATAACTGAGCGACTGAACTGAACTGAACCTGTTCATGGAAAGGTCAAGTTAGGAAATAAAGCAGAAAGCAGTTTGTTAAGAGAAAGAAAATCTAAGAAATCTTTGGCCATCTCCTGGTTGTTGTATCACTGGTAGGAGAATAAAAAAACAAGTTATTGAAAGGGCAAAAGTATTTGCAAATACCTGAAAATGACATATATCCTAAATATATATCAGTTCAGTTTAGTTGCTCAGTAGTGTCCAACTCTTTGCAACCCCATGGACTGTAGCACACCAGGCTTCCCTGTCCATCACCAACTCCCGGAGTTTACTTAAACGCATGTCCATCGAGTCGGCGATGCCATCCAACCATCTCATCCTCTGTTGTCCCCTTCTCCTCCCGTCTTCAGTCTTTCTCAGCATCAGGGTCTTTTCCAATGAGTCAGTTCTTCACATACATAGAGAGCTCCCAAAATTCAATAATAAAAACAAACAATGGAATATAATGTGGGCAAAGAGCTGAGCAGACACTTCATCAAGAAGATATACACATGTCAAATAAGCACATGTAAAGTGGCTCAGATGGTAAAGAATTTCTGCAATGCGGGAGACCTGGGTTCAATCCGTGGGTTGGGAAAATCCCCTGGAGGAGGGCATGGCAACCCACTCCAGTATTCTTGCCTGGAGAATCCCCATGGCAGAGGAGCCTGGTAGGCTACAGTCCATGGGGTCACAAAGAGTCCAACACGACAGAGCAACTGAATACAGTAAAGATGCTCAATTGCAGCAGAGATTTTGAAGTTAAAATACAGTGAGATACCAATACATACTTATTAGAATGGCTAAAATTTTAAAGACTGAATACATCAAGTGTTGATGAGCATGTGGAGGAATGAAATCCTATACACTACTGAAATGTAAAAATAGTACAACCGATTTGGAAAAAAGTCTGCAATTTCTTAGAAAGTTCAATATACGGATACCATATGATCCAGTCATTTCATACCCAAGAGAATACAAGGACTCGGTACATGAATATTCATATCAGCTTTATTTTTAATAGCTAAAAGCTAGAAACTACCCAAATGTCTATCAACAGGTAAATGGATAAACAAATTGTGCTATATTCCTATAATAACAAACTATTTAGCAGTAATAAGGAATTAACTACTGATACAGATAATGACAAGAATAAATCTCAAAGTAGTTGTGCATATTGAAAGAAGTCAAACAGAAAAGAATATATACTGTATGATTCCATTAAAATAAAATTCAAGAAAATGCAAACACTTGTTGTGTCCTCACTTGGTGAAAGGGATCAGCTCATTCTCTAGGGTCTCTTTTATAAGGGCACTAATCTTTATCATGAGGACTCCCATCCTTGTAACCTAGGTGGCACTAGTGGTAAAGAAACCCACCTGCCAATGCAGGAGATATAAGAGACGTGGGTTCAATCCCTCCGTCAAGCATCACTGAAAAATACCCTGATGCTGAGAAAGATTGAGGGCAGGAGGAGAAAGGGGCAACAGAGGATGAGATGTTGGATGGCATCATTGACTCAATGGGTATGAGTTTGAGCAAACTCTGGGAGATAGTGAAGGACAGGGAAGCCTGGTGTGCTGCAGTCCACAGCACACAGTCACAAATAGTCACGACTTAAGAGTCTGAACAGTGAACAACAACAAAAAGTAGGAGCATTTAAAAAATAAGTTTTGCTTTTTTAAAGAAAGAAATGAAACAAAGCATAATCTTATGTGACTGTCCCAGGTACAAAACCTTCCTGTGTTCTATAGACTTCATTCAGCCTCCTTGACCTTTACTGAATTACAACGGGCAGCTAATCAGAGAAGGGGAGGCAAGGCGCAGTAATCAAGAAACAACAGTGCCTGGTGGTCCAGGGCTTAGAACTTCAACTTCCAATGCAGGGAGTTCACATTTGATCCCTGGTTGGGGTGCTAAGATCCCACATCCCTGAAGGCCAAAAAACTAAAACATATACCAGAAGCAATATTGTAACAAATTCAATAAAGACTTAAAAAATGGTCCACATTAAAAAAAAAATCTTAAAAAATTAAGCAATAGTGCAACCTTGGGGCAGGGTCCTGGTGCCTCCTCAAGGGATACATATGTAACAATACCTTTGATTTTACTGCAGGAACTAAGCCAGCCCCCCCCTCCCCCCGCCAGGTGGAGGATGGTTAACTTCAGGCTGAGATCAAGGTTCCTGAAACACCTCCCTGTTACCTCACTACCAACTAATCAGAATGAAGTCACATACCCTGCGGCCCTCACCTCAAATTTCGCCATTTAAAAACTTCTCCATGAAGATAATCAGGGAGTTTGGGTTTTCTGAGCATGAGCCAGCCATTCTCTTCATTTGGTTGGCCCTGTAAACCTTTGTCTTCTCCAAACGCCAATGTTTCAGTCTGTTTGGCCTCCACTGTGTCAGGCACAGGAACTTGTGTTTGTAACATAAATACCAATGAACTATTGTATTACTTTGCTAGAACTACAATATCAAAATGCCACCAACTGGGTGGCTAAAGCAACAGAAATTTCTTATGCTTCTGGAGACTCGTCTGAGCCCAAGGCACCAGTAGCTTTGGTTTCCTCCTAGGCCTCCCTCCGAGGCTTGCAGATGCCTGCCACCTCGCTTGTCCCACGTGGTCATTCCTCCGTGCCTCCTTGGCGTCTGCGTTGTGTCCAAATTTCCTCTTATACGGATACCAGTCAGAATGGATTATGACCCACCCCAAAAGCCTGGTTTTAACTTAATCACTTGTTTAAATGCCTCTGTCTCCAAACACAGTCACATTCTAAGATTCCCAGGGTTAGGACTTCAGTATATGAAGAGGGCATACCATTCAGCCCATAACCATCTATTTTAATAATCTCATTTCAAAACACTGCGACCAAGTGCATGCTTCAGGAAAGAAATTATTTTATTTTAGGGTATCTTCACATAACTTAAAATAGGATCTATATTGCAATTAGTTGAATTACATCAATAATATTTTCCTATAGGTAACTTACATTTAGAAATGTAGTTAACATGAAAAAATGTTTTTAATTCATCTTCACAAATGGTATTTATTAAGTAGTCTATTATATGATTTCTCTGAAAATGCACTATAAAAGATCTTCTTTGAAACAAATTTATAAACCTAAAATATCATTAGTATACAATCTTAAACTGAAAATTTTAAAACAGACTAGTTTCATTTCACATGGGAAGAAGATACGAAAAGAGTTGATGTTACTGCCTGACCCTGACTGATCACTAATACTTTTCCTAGAAGATGATGGTATATGAGATACAGGACTACTTAATGATGCTTATGGTTGTTTGGACAGTTGTTTTAATTACAATTTCAAATCTTACAGATACAGAAATTCTATTTTTTTCCCAGAACAAACATGAATATCCTTGTAATATAATAGGGATGACAAGAAACATTCCATTTTAACTGTTGAGCCCTTTTACTTTTTGAGCTTAGTAGTCAACATATTTTCTTTTCTCTTTATAGCTTGGAGTTCATCTGATTCATTAGCTTCTCCAATTTGATTGCCAGGGCCATGTTTCCTTTAATCTTCAATTTTCCTGACATGAATGCCACTGTTGGTTTTATTTTCCCTAAAATGAGAAAATGAGAGAGGAAAAAGCAGCATTAATGCCCTTAGGGATATACCACTTCAAGAACATGCATTATAAAAAAGAATTTCTGAGTTCTATAAACCTCTAATGCACAGAAATTTCTTTTATACCATTTTTTTATCAGTATCTTGGGAATCCCAACTCCTCAATTTAGATTTTAACAGTATCTTATGAGAGATAATATAAAAACAACAACAAAAGATGTCAAAAAGCTGAAGATGCAACATTTGTATGTTAGTTACACAACACTGAAGAATAGATGGCCTTCAAATGAGTTGGCATAAACAAATACTATTTAATTAATTTTTCAACCTTTACAGTTCATTAAAACTCTTAATATTTCAAATTTAGATTCAAAAACTGAAATGGCATAAATGAGTATAATATTTTTAAGAAATGACAGTAAAAGTATAGTGTATGGATACAAAGTATGTCTCAACAGCATTTTAACCACAGAAACGCCAGAATATAAAATGGTGAGCATTAAAACAGAATCGTAGCTAATAACGACATATAATAAATAGAAGCTCCTGGAGGGAGAGAACTTTGATTTTGCTTGCTGCTTTCACTCCCCAGTCTTCTCACCGTTAGGCTTCAGCTAAAACACTGCTCCTTGCTCTCTCACTCTATAGTAAAACCCACCATAGTCCACAGCCCCACTCATGCACACACAGCTTCCAATCAGCTTTACAGAGCTTTGCCTATAAACATGAATGGGCAGCAAATGGAGACAAATATCTTTGATATATAGAGAGAGCACTCCAAACCAAAAACAGGTGAAAACGATTTGGGGGAAACAGAGACTGCAGGTGCAGGAAAAATGGAAAAGTAAATAAACAAAATTCATGTCCTCATTGATAAGAGAAGCTGTAACAATGTATCAAGGACTGGATGCTGGAAGAAAGGGTTGGGGAGGAGGAGAAGCCCTGGAAAGGGAGAAAAAGAGGAGGGGATAAAATGCAGGAGAGAAAAGAGGAAGGAAAGGAAGGGGGAGAAACAGGTGAAAGGGAACAGAATGGGGTAAAGTGAGGAAGAACGAAGGGGCAGTAAGAATGAGAAGGAAACAGAAAATGTGAGTGAACTCTTGGAAATTAAGATTTTGATATATCAACAATATTAAACTACAACAGAAAGGAGACACTTGCAATCTTCTGGTCACAGCAGTCAGTCTCTATTGCAATACTCCTCCTCCCACTACTAAAAAAGCCTCTCTCCACAAACTAGTCCCCCCCATACACACAATAATCTTTTCAAATGAAGTCTCGCCTTACTATATACCTATGTATGTAAAGTGAAAGTCACTCAGTCGTGTCCGACTCTTTGCAACCCCATGGACTACACACTCCATGGAATTCTCCAGGCCAGAATACTGGAATGGGTAGCCTTTCCCTTCTCTAGGGGATCTTCCCAACCCAGGAATCGAACCCAGGTCGACTGCATTGCAGGCAGATTCTCTATCAGCGGAGCCACAAGGGAAGCCCATGAACACTGGAGTGGGCAGCCTATCCCTTCTCCAGCGGATCTGCCCAGCCCAGGAATCCAACTGGGGTCTCCTGCATTGCAGGCGGATTCTTTACCAACTGAGCTATCTACACATATATGTCAAGGAATACAAAGGAAAGAATAAGAAGGCCCTAAATGTGAGGTGATTTACATCAGAGATTTAATATTTCCTTCAGAATGTGAGAAGTGAGAAAACTGAAAACTATCAAAAAAGTAATATACATTCCCAAAGAGCCCATCAACTATCCAGGAAGATGAATGAAAAATGACCAGACCACCCAGGATCATTGTGAAGTTTCAGAACACTACGGAGAAAGAGACCATTTGATTCCAAAGCTTTCAGAAAGAGGAGGGGTCAATACAAAAGATTAAGAATAAAGAATAACATCAAATCCTCCATGGTAATCTTAGAAGATGGAGCAATAACTTCAAAATCCTAAGGGAAAATGAATTTCAACCAGGAAATCTCTACCCAGGAAATAATCAATTCCACTCTTGGGAATCAACCCAACAGAAATGAAAATATATATCTATACAAATATGTGTATGAAAATATTCACAGCAGCATTATTCATAATAGCCAAAAACTGTCTGAAAGTGAAAGTCACTCAATCGTGTCTGACTCTTTGTGACTCCATGGACTATACAGTCCATGGAATTCTTCAAGACAGAATACTGGAGTGGGTAGCCTTTCCCTTCTCGAAGGGAATCTTCCCAACCCAGGGATTGAACCCAGGTCTCCTGCATTGCAGGCGGCTTCTTTACCAGCTGAGCCACAAGGGAAGCCCAAGAACACTGGAGTGGGTAGCCTATCCCTTCTCCAGCAGATCTTCCCGACCCAGGAATCAAACTGGGGTCTCCTGCACTGCAGACAGGATTCTTTACCAACTGAGCTATGAGGGAAGCTGTTTAAAACAACCCAAATGCCTGGGCCGGTGAGTGGATAAGTATGAGGTACATCCATATAATAGAATATTATTCAGCAATGAAAAGGAACTGAGCTACTGACACATGCTACAAAATGATGGATGAAGTAAAAGAAAATGAAAGACTATATATTGTTTAATTTCATTTATAGGAAATGTTCAGAAACAGCAAATCTGTAAACAGCAAGTCAGTGTGGGCTGGCTGAGCAGTAAAAAGGAATTGACTGCAAAAAGACAGGAATTTGGAGGGAGTTATAGAAATGTTCTCAAACTGGATTATCAGTGATGTTGTACAACCCTGTAAATTTACTAAAAGTCATATACACTTACAATGAGTGGATTTTTATGGTATGTAAGTTATACTTTAACAAAACTGTTCTGAAAAATACTGCTAGTAAGCATAATTTTATATGTATACGTGTGTGTGTGTGTGTGTGTGTGTGTGTGTGTATTTCTCCTCCCAAAGTACTAATCAGGTAAATCTTGAACAATTTATTTTCTTTCTATGATAAAGCTTTACCATACAGTGGCCTCTACAGGCCAAAAGGAGAGATGTTTGATATTAATAACACATCCACTATATAGATTAGGTCACAGACATGGCTACAGTTTCTTAGAGGAGAATGATGAGGATATAAGGCCTAAACTGCACCAATTCAAAGGAGAGTAGATGGGATAAAGAGTAAGAATGAAAAGATAAGAAAGAGAAACAAAGCTTATCTGTTCCCAATCTGAACGGCTGCTATAAATCTTGTAAGAAAAAAAAATATATATATATATATACACATAAAAATTACTCATTTAGCTGACTGACCTCCCCTGGTCAATCCAGGGGCACATTCACAGAAAGACATAAATGTAAAGTTCATTCTTACAAGTTTATTCTACATAAATAAAATGTAAATTAAAGAGATCATTGGACTCTTTCTCCTCTGAAGGGCAAAATAGCATAATGATTTAGAAGAGCAAGAGCTTGGGAGTTAGCTTGGATTCTAACCCTAACTCCAACATTGATTCACCCACCAAGTGATTCTATTTATTATTTAATTCATTAATACCTCAATCTTTCTTTTTATAAAATGGAGAAAATCTTTTATCTGAAGCCATTATTGGGAATATTGCTTAACTCAACAGTAATCATATACATGTGAACTATAACTACTTGTGAAATGACAATAATATTTTTTTAATTTTTAAAGATGTTTAAGTTCAAAACATTACATATTTACAAGGTTCAAAATCTCCAAAAATTTACTGAGCATCCAAAGCACTGTGTTTAAGCCCTATAGGGAAACAGATTTTGAAATACTAAACAAACACTAAAGAAACCATTAAAAATGATTACAAAGATAATTCTTCATTAACATTAAAAGATGTCATAATGTAATAAGTGAAAAAGGTTACCAAACAGTAGTAATGCTATAATCATGCTTTTATAAGCACACATACATATTTATATACATTCAAAATGTATATATATTTTATATTTATAACATATCCACTATATAGATTAGGTCACAGACATGGCTATGTTTTCTTGAAGGAGAATGTGTTTAAACCAAACATATCTTGTTTAACTCTAAACCAAAAACCAATTGATGGGCATTCTTCAGTAGTACAATAAAAATATTTTTATTTACTTTCCTTATTCCTAAGCATATTTTCTAATTTTTGTACCACAAATATTTAGCATTACTGTTTAAAAAATGGAGGGGGTAGATGTTGAAGAAGCCTCGATCATTAGTAACATCATACACATCAAACACAAACTGGCTCTGAGACTATGTAGGGCATGAGCATCCCGGGCTAGAAATGGAAAACAAGACTTACACAGCACAGAGTACATTCTGACTGATCTTCAATTTATGAAGGTTAAAAGAGAATAAAGAACAACATTCATAACTCAAATGAATCTTTAGAATATTGAGGTTAAACTGTTATAATACTTTTGCTTAAAGTGCTATTACTTCAGTATTTGAGCTGGTGGCTCAGATGGTAAAGAGTCTGCCTGCAATGCAGAAGACCCAGGTTCAATCCCTGGGTCTTCCTGGGTTCAAACCCGGGAAGATCCCCTGGAGAAATGGCAACCCACTCCAGTATTCTTGCCTGGAAAATCCCATGGATGGAAGAGCCTGGCAGGCTACATACCAAGAGGTTGCAAAGAGTAGGACACAACTGAGCAACTTCATTCTATAAGTATATGTGTTAATTAGCCATCTGAAGTTGTGTTGCAGAGTAGAAAATAGAAAAGATTACCCCAACATTTTTCTAGTACAATTAAAGATACAGAGGCAGAATAGAAAATTATGTATAAGCTTCTTGTGGTTATGGATTCTTCAGAAACAGGGTCACTGGGCCATGGGAGATGGTTACAGTTTCCTACTACAGTAGCTGGCAATATTGAAGCATGATCTTACTCTATAAATGAGCTTCAGCTAAGTTCAGCACCTCCAGTTTCCAAGCTGTTATTGGAAATGGTATCTTAGTCCAATTGGCAGAAATGAAGTCTACCTAGGAGTTCTTCTGATTTATCTCTCAGTTCCCAATACTGTCTTAATAGCTTTTTAGTCATGCAAAAAGAGTATTTTGACATCTGCTCCCCATTGTTGGATGAAGTAGAAGGGTCAGTAGAGGTAATGGTAAGAATCACCATTCAAAAACTATGTACTCTTCAAATCAACATAAATAGTCACTAAGACTGCACTTCTACAACATGTTTGAGTCTTGATTATTTGAAAACGGATAAAGCAAAAATGTAAATGTAAAGCAGAATATTAAAAAGCAGAGACATTACTTTACTGACAAAGGTCTGTATAGTCATAGCTATGGTCTTTGCAGTAGTCATGTATGGATGTGAGAGTTGAACTATAACGAAAGCTTAGCACCAAAGAATAGATGCTTTTGAACTGTGGTGTTGGAGAACACTCCCAAGAGAGAGTCCCTTGGGCTACAAAGAGATCAAACCAGTCAATCGTAAAGGAAAGTGGTGCTGAATATTCTTTGGAAGGACTGATGCTGAAGCTGAAACTCCAATACTTTGGCCACCTGATGTGAAGAACTAACTCATTAGAAAAGACCCTGATGCTGGGAGGGATTGAAGGCAGGAGAAGGGGACAACAGAGGATGAGATGGTTGGATGGCATCACCGACTTGATGGACATGAGTTTGAGCAAGCTCAGGGAGTTGGCGATGGACAGGGAAGCTTGGCACACTGCAGTCCATGGGGTCACAGAGTTGGACATGACTGAGTGACTGAACTAAAAGCAAAATATTAGAACAAAATTTTTCTTGAGCAATCAGTCAACTAGTAAAATTTAAAAACTCACCTGAAAACATTTTTACAAAATCATCAGTAGACATACTCATTACCACATCTGCCTGATCAGAAGGCTCTCCATGTCCAATATTACCACCCTTGTTTTTAAGATCAAGAAACCATGTTCCACCATCTTCACCTACACAGAAAACAAAGATATAGAAATAAATGTCAAAGAAGCTCTGTTGTTCTTAATAACTGTACAGTTAGAATAATCACACATAATGCTGTTACCCAGGTTGAAGTTCCCAGGCCTCTATAAAATTCAATATTTAAAAACTTATTATGTGCCAGGCACTAGGCTAGGCCCTGAAGACTCTGCAATAACATGATTCATACAAAAGACTAAATAGAGGACAATGTGGAGTCAGGAAAGTCCAGCCAAAGTGGAGACTTAAAAGTTAGGTAAGAATTTGCTAGAAGAGGAACTGAAAAAGTACAGAAGATAGAAAGAAAGTGAATGGTTGCCTCACATGAACTCATAAGGCAGTCCCTGTCTTTATCCTACAGGATATTCCATGGAAGGAGAATGGCATTAGGTTTGCACTTTAAATAGATCACCCTAACAGCAGTGTAGAGAATACAACATTCAGTTCAGTTCAGTTCAGTCGCTCAGTCGTGTCCAACTCTTTGCGACCCCATGAATCGCAGCACACCAGGCCTCCCTGTCCATCACCAACTCCCGGAGTTTACTCAAACTCATGTCCATCGAGTCAGTGATGCCATCCAGCCATCTCATCCTCTGTTGTCCCCTTCTCCTCCTGCCTTCAATCCCTCCCAGCATCAGGGTCTTTTCCAATGAGTCAACTCTTCGCATGAGGTGGCCAAAGTATTGGAGTTTGAGCTTCAGCATCAATCCTTCCAATGAACACCCAGGACTGATCTCCTTTAGGATGGACTGGTTGGATCTCCTTGCAGTCCAAGGGACTCTCAAGAGTCTTCTCCAACACCACAGTTCAAAAGCATCAATTCTTCGGTGCTCAGCTTTCTTCAGTCCAACTCTCACATCCATACATGACCACTGGAAAAACCATAGCCTTGGCTAGACAGACCTTTGTTGGCAAAGTAATGTCTCTGACTTTTAATATGCTATTTAGGTTGGTCATAACTTTCCTTCCAAGGAGTAAGCGTCTTTAATTTCATTGCTGCAATCACCATCTGCAGTGATTTTGGAGCCCCCCAAAATAAAGTCTGACACTGTTTCCACTGTTTCCCCATCTATTTCCCATTAGAGAGGGACAAAGAGGATGCAGAGGGACTTCCCTGATAGTCTAGTGGTAAAGAACCTGCTTGCCAATGCAGGGGACACAGGTTCAATCCCTGGTCTGGGAAGATTCCGCGTGCTGCAGGGCAAATAAGCCCATGAGCCACAACGACTGAAGCCTGCCTGCCCTAGAGCCCATGCTCCACCACCAGAGAAGCCACCGCAGGGAGACTCCCATGCACCATAACTAGAGAAGGGCCCCCGCTCGGCGCAACTGGAAAAAGGCCGTGTGAGACAATGAAGACCCAGTGCAGTCATCAATAAATAAACAGAGATGCAGAGGACAATTTAGGAAGGGACTGGGGCTGTTCAGGAGCTTGAGGATGTATGCCTGGGTCAGGATTCAGCAGTGAAAATGGGGACAGGTTGGCACATGTGAGTGAGAATTTAGCAAAGCAGCACCACAGAATTAGGTAACTGATTGCATATGAAGAGGGGAAGGCAGGGAGGGTGCAGAAGAGTGATTTACTTTGCTGGTTTTTGGCTTGGGAAGCTGGATAAATAATGGTATATTTTGTTTTGTTTTTTCTGAGAGAGGACTATTGAAGAAGAGAGGATTTAACAAGTAGTGCCAAAGCCGGGTATTGGGAATGATGAATTATTATGAACATTTTCAGATTGAGGCATCTCTGTGATAGCTGGATGAAAATGTCACATGAAGTCTGACCAGGCTAGAAGGAGAGATACATAAGGAACCAGCTCTGATGGTCACTGAGGCCATGTGAGTGGTTGGGGTTTTCCTAGACAAAGTCTGCAGAATAGAGTTCCAAGACAGTGACCTGAAGAATATCAACATGTAAGGAGAGGATGGAGAAGCATCTAGCGTAGGAGACTGACAAGGCATGATTACAGACAGAGAAGAAAAGCAAACGGACATTTCTAGAAGGAAAGCATGGTCAGCAGCATCCACTGTTGCAGAGTGGAGACAAGGCAAGAAAGACAAAGCCCACTGGTGACACGGAGGTCACTGAGGACCTTGGGGAGAGCAAACCCAGCAGACCGGAGGACAATGACACCGCAGCAGAGAGAACCGTACGTGAAAATAAGTTTGGCTCTGAAAGGGAGAAGACAGACGGGGGGTGGGCAGTGTGATTGGAAGGGTTGTTACTGCTGTGTTTTTTTTTTCCATTTATTTTTATGTTTTTTTTTTTTTTTAAGATAGACTTTGGGAATGTTAAAAAGCCACTGGGAAGGACACTTCAGGACAAACAGGTGGAAGATACAGCACCTATTCCCTGAGGAGGCCAGAGGAAACGGGATCTAGAACCTTGCTACTCAAAGTGTGATCCCTGAACTGCAGTGCTGTCATCATGTCAGAAATGCAGACTTCAGACCCTACCTCAGACCTACTGAATCAGATTCTGCATTTTAGCATGCCCTACGGGGATCAGTATGGATCTTAAAGCTTAAGATGCACACATCTGGAGTTGAGCTGGACCTGCTGGGAGGGGAAGATGAGAGGCTGGGTATCAGATGGCAGGAAGCTGGATAAATTCCTATCTGTTGGCTTCCCTCATGTCTGTGAAAGAGGAGTTGGGATTATCTGCAGAAATGTGCAGGACAGTGGCAAAGGGAGAGAGAGGAGACTTTAGGAGCACTGAAAGGTTTAAACAGTCACTGAGTTAAATCAGACAAGAAGCTGCCCACGGAAACAATGAATTCTGATGTGCTGCTTAGACCCCAGGTGGAGCAGGCCACTGATGAATTTTTATTGGGACAGATTCACTGGTTGGTGTGACTCCCCTTCCCACAGTTTCCCAGCCAGATTTGGCAGCCTGGACTCAAGTGTGGAGCAGGCAGATAGCTTGATCATCCAGGACTAGGATTTTGACAGTTGGTGACACAAGCAGCACGTCAGGAAGTTTAGCATATCCGCAAGACGGTGATTGAAGCAATGGACTATGGGCTCTAGGGAAGGAAGTAAAAACAAGAAGATGCAGACGGATTAAGATAAAGCAGAGGTGATAAAGGATAAAAGAATTGGTAATGTCAAAGTTTGTGTGCAATGGGACTGTGGTAGCTAATTCTTAAAACTATCATTAACATGTATTAAAACTGTACTGAGAAGAAAAATATTGAGAGATTTTAAAAGCTGACTGCATTCAGACTGATCAGAATTAATTTCAAAGATTAAAAAATAGCAAGAGAGTTCCCTGGCAGTCCAGTGGTTAGGACTCGGTGCTTATCACTGCTGTGGGCTCAGGGTAAGTCCTTTGTCAGGGAAGTGAAATCCCACAAGCTGTGTGTGGTGCAGCCAAAAAAAAAGGAAAAAAAAAAAAAAAAGGCAAGGTGCCCATGGTTAATGAATTACTGCATTACACCACCTGTCTTCTAAATAGGATTTTCTCTCAATTTAATACACCAAGATGTTAACACTGGAAGTTATCTATAAGAAAATTTTATTTTACATATGTCCATATGCACTGATATGCAGATATGCAGATGACACCACCCTTATGGCAGAAAGTGAAGAAGAACTAAAGAACCTCTTGATGAAAGTGAAAGAGGAGAGTGAAAAAGTTGGCTTAAAGCTCAACATTCAGAAAACTAAGATCATGGCATCCGGTCCCATCACTTCATGGCAAATAGATGGGGAAACAGTGGACACAGTGGCTGACTTTATTTTTCTGGGCTCCAAAATCACTGCAGATGGTGACTGCAGCAATGAAATTGAAAGATGCTTACTCCTTGGAAGGAAAGTTATGACCAACCTAAATAGCATATTAAAAAGCAGAGACATTGCTTTGCCAACAAAGGTCCATCTAGTCAAGGCTATGGTTTCTCCAGTGGTCACATATGGATGTGACAGTTGGACTATTAAGAAAGCTAAGTGCCAAAGAATTGAACTGCTTTTGAACTGTGGTGTTGGAGAAGACTCTTGAGAGTCCCTTGGACTGCAAGGAGATCCAACCAGTCCATCCTAAAGGAGATCAGTCCTGGGTGTTCATTGGAAGGACTGATGTTGAAGCTGAAACTCCAATACTTTGTCCACCTGATGTGAAGAGCTAACTCACTGGAAAAGACCCTGATGCTGGGAAAGATTGAGGGCAGGAGGAGAAGGGGACAACAGAGGATGAGATGGTTGGATGGCATCACTGACTCAATGCACATGGGTTTGGATGGACTCCGGGAGCTGGTGACGGACAGGGAGGCCTGGTATGCTGCGGTTCATGGGGTCGCAAAGAGTTGGACACGACTGAGCGACTGAACTGAACTGAATATACATTGATATTAACTTAAAAACACAAATCAGAAGAACTACAAAATCAAGTAGAAAACAAATGTATCACTTATATGTGGAACTACCAGTTTAAAACAAGTAGATATAACTATAGGTTGACACATATGAACCCCATGGTAACCACAAATCCAAAGCTTTGATGGTGGTGGTTTAGTCGCTAAGTCGTGTCTGATTCTTGCGATCCCATGGACTGTGCCCACCAGGCTCCTCTGAACATGGGATTCTCCAGGCTAGAATACTGGAGTGGGTTGCCATTTCTTTCTCCAGGGGATCTTCCCAACCCAGGAATCCAACCTGGGTCTCCTGCATCGCAGGCAGATGATTTACCAACTGAGTTTTGATAGACGCACAAAAACCAAAAAGAAAACACAAAAATACAAACGTTATCTGCTATTCTTAAATGCCTACATTCTAGGGTAAAAGTTCTGGATATAGCCATCTATCCAGGTGATTACTACTGGAAGCTGATGTACTTCTAAAGGAAATACGCTACATTGTTTCAGTAAAAGCTACAGATTACCAGAAGTACCGCTGACCTAAGAGTTCAAACTGATAGACGGCTTGAGTGGCTTTAACAACGTCATCAGTGAGTGAGTCCTTAAGGATTCTGAATGTTTCTTCCACAGCTCCAGAACGTGGTTTTGGTGGTGGCTGCGTCTTCTCTTCTTTCAATTCTGGAACAGCACCTATAAAATGTTACTGATGTAAGTGCTTTTAAGGCCCAGGCAATGTAAGGTCCCACACAAAATTAATTAATTAGCAGAACAGACTTGCTACCATTTGACCAAAATGACCTTAAATATGTTCAGTGGCATCTTAAAAGCACAAATCAAACATATGGAATAACAACCAAACACATCAGTTATGATTGTAAATGTAAATGGTGTATAGTCTTCAAGTAAAAAGCTCTCAAGATTAGGTTAAAAAAAATCCAAACTATACAGTGTTTATAGTCAATAGATCTAAACAAACTACTAGAGTTTTAGTGGTAACAATTAATCACTCCTTTATCATCGCCTCTGAGTTCTAAAACCAAATGAGCAAAGAACACCATGGAGTCAGAAAGATGGAGATCAGAATATCACTATACAAGCTGGAGGAAATGAACTGGAAGCTGCAGTTTGAATCAACAGCCAAGCAAACTCCTCAATAATTTTACCTCTAAATTAAACTTATTCACCTAGTCTCTTCATCCTTGAGTTGGGAAGATCCCCTGGAGAAGGGAAAGGCTACACACTCCAGTATTCTGGGTTGGAGAATTCCACAGACTGTATAGTCCATGGGGTAGCGAAGAGTCGGACACGACTGATCGACTTTCACTTTCACTTCATCCCTGGATTGAACCTGCCTCCTTCTTTCAGGGAATGGAAATGCCTCTTTAAGCAAAAATCATGTGAAGACTGAGAATAGCCTCCTCTGACAGAAAGAAGGCTCAAAATGCCTTAAATCACACAAACTCAGTACTTTTCCCAATTTCAAACTGGTCCCTCCCACTTGATGAAGAGGGAAATCAAACCACATGTTAGTTTCATGAAGGCCCCACTGCCTAGAAACCAAGGCCAAGGGAATACAGGTTGCAACATTTTAAAAACTGTATTCACTTAAACCATTGGCCATGACCATTCAGCACATGATGGGCCAGAGGAGAAGATGTGCAGTGCACAGCACTGTTCGGATCCCTTAGCATGAAGCTGTCCCTCAATTCGAGCCTGTCTTTATCTATCCTCTTGGAATCATTTGTGGGCAGTTTGGCTGCACCCAGAAACAGATGAGAGTAATTTGTTATTTAACTCAAAGGACAATCTGTACTTTAGGCTGAAGATCAGTTCTCCATCTATTTCCCAACTCAAATTATACCCAGTCATATTGTCCAATATAACTCACCAAAGGCTATTACATAAAATCTAGTCAGCAACACAAAGATATACCTGGGACAATATAATCTATTAAAAGTGTCTTAAATTTGTTAAATACAAATTATCTTCCATTATGCTTCCACAGACAAATTTTTAAAAAAGCCTTCTCCTTTTCTAAAGTCCAGCAGATATTAAAGGTGAAATACTTAAGATCCAATGACTATGGTATTATTACTTAAAAGCCAATTTAAAATTCAGATATACACTTAATGCTGACAGTGCAGTGAGGGAGATACTCATACACAGCCAGTATTTATAATTCTGGAAGGAAACTTGATAATATATGTCAGAAACCCTCCCACTGCCTAATCATCCACTTTTAGTGATCTACTAAAAATCCTGTAACATTTATACAATGAAACAATTATGAACCACTAAAATAAACAGTACATTCATATGACAGTACATTCACTCAACACTAAGTTGTCATTTCAAAAATTTGTTTTTGAAGACATGGATAATATTCAGGATATAATATTAAGTAAAATGACGCATATACAATTAAATACAATATGATCCAATCAGGTGAAATATACATTTGTGGACATGAATTTTAAGTTACATTTTCAGAAAATATAAGTGACTGGAAAGAAAGAAACCAAGACACAAACAGTATTTATATTTGGGTGGTAGGTTACACATGGTTTTTAAATTTTTCTTTATTCTTTATATACTAAGCTTTTTATATATAAATTAATTTAAAATGATATCAAAATTGATTAAAGTACATTACAAAATCTATTGGATGTGGACAAAGTTATATTGAGGGGGTAAATGCACAGTCAAAATTATTTTATTATTTTTAGGAAATAAAAGTAAAGTATTAGCTTAGCAGGCAAGAAAAGAATAAAAATATGCAATCTCAAAAAGAAAACAAAAAAGAAAGAAATAAAGCAAGAAAATTTTAAATTAATGAATCAAATGGTTGCAGAGTTTTGTGAATATACTAAAAATTACTTAACTATATACTTTAAAATGGTGAGTTTGGGGTATATGTAGATCATATCTTAAAGATGTAATAGAAGTAATGAATTAGTAAAGAAAAAAGCAGAAGTATGAAAAATGAAATATAATTTGAAACCTGGTTTTTAAGAGCAAAAAATAATAAAATACACTAAAATTGAAAACTTTCTAGAAAACTAATCCAAAAAAAGGGAAGAAGAAGAAACTCTAAAAGGAATAAAATACACAAAAAACTTAAATTATAAATGAATACTACATGACAACACTTATATAAATTTTACAACTTTAAATGGCTGGTTCTGGGTTTTTTTATTTTAGAAAAAAAATTAATTGACTGAGCAAATAAAAATACTTTCAAAGAAACAACTTCAGAAAAGACTCAAATGACTTAGTGAGACATTTCAAACCTTCAAAAAAAAGAACATGGAAAAAGAAAGTTACCCAATTGATTGCCATATTCAAAACAGAACAAAAAATAAAATATAGGAAACAATAACAAAAATTTAGACATTAATCTAAATACCTGATAAAAAATCTTAACCAACATCTAACATCTTACTTATGGATAAAATCTAAAGATTTTCTCAATAAAATTAAGAATAAAAGAAGAATACCTGAAACAAATAATTTCAATAAATATTTCCAAATGCTTCTGGAAGTTCGAGTCAGTATATTAAAATACCTGCCAGAAATAATCCTGTAAGATACTGTTATATGCAGATAATAAGTCTGACCACTTAGGAAATTCAAGAAATTACTCAGTGATAATTATACCAACTTATGTGTATAGAGAATTTGCTATATAAAATTCACAACATGACACTCTATCATACCTAACTTCATGATATTTGTATAAGGAAAGTAAGAGATGAGAAAATTGTTTCAGAGAGCTGAAGCAACTTGTCCAAGGTCAGGGACAGAACTGGCAGGGACAGGACTCGTACCCACATCTGTCTTACTCCAAAGTCTATGCTTTCAGTAACTGTCTCTCTACGAGAAACTATTAGAAGTCTAAAACAAAACAAAACAAAAACTCATGAAGGTGACCAGATACAAAGTCAATATAAAAAGTTAGTTTTCCCTTATTGTTTATAACATATCTTGTTTCAGAAAGCACTTCAGTATGCTTAATAAAATAAACACAATTCAGGATTAAAGTAAAAAGGAGTGAGTGAGGTTCTAAAAATGGCAACTGAAATACCCACCCAAGGTTACACCGCAGTAAGCGGCACAGCAGGAATTCCAACCCAGGCAGTCTGATTGGGTAATATTCCTCTACACTGTGCTCTGTATCTAACTATGTAATTTTTATACAGCCAACATACAAGCTGAGCATAGTACTAAGACATAAGCTCAGCAGAACTCGACCCAGCAGAGGCTGCTAAAACTGAAGAAGGCAAAGACATAGGCTTGCTTCATGTTTCTGGAGGCAGGAAACAGATAGGGATGTGTTTGGTTTTAGAAGGCACATCAGACAGAACTAAGTTTATCATACAATAACTGTTGGCACAACTCTCTTACTAATAGGTGACTACTTCAGGTGATTCGTCCAGGAATCAAGATATATCATCTGTATCATCCGAGGTGCCAGGGAGATGGCAATGAAAACTTCAGTGTAGTCTTGAAAGACACTTGCCAAGGGATAAACTGCATCATTTCTCACCTAGACTATTTAAGCACAGCATGATGACTGCACAAGAGAATAAAACCATAGGAGACAAAAAAAAAAAAAACCAGTAGTATACTTCAAAGGGACAGTCATTAGACAACAAATCAACAAATATGGAAACTTTTGGGAGGGAAATGAAATCAAGTTCTCCTAAGAAGAGTTTAGTAAGTTTATGATTAACCTCTACATCCAAAACTTCATTCCCTTGCTTGTTTCCTCTGATCCCAATTCTGTGCTAACTGAATACCAATTAACTGGAGTCGACTAAAATTGCTGTTGTTGGTAACATCACTGATGTGTTAAAAAAAAAAAAAAAAGCTGCTGTAGATATCATTAACACACGAGATGAGCTAACAGGCCTCTGAGCCATGGACCACCTGGCCAGAGAATCCTAAAGCAGAGACATCCTGATTCCCAAAACTACAACGTAGAAATGTTACAGAGGACTTCTCCAGTAGTCCAGTGGTTGAGAGTCCAGCTGCCAATTCAGGGGACACAGGTTTGATCCCTGGTCTGGGAAGATCCCACATGCCAGGGGCAACTAAGCTGGTGTGCCACAACTTCTAAGCCCACTCTCTAGAGTGGCTTAGAGCCACTCACTGCAACAAGAGAAGTCACTGGAATGAGGAGCCCATGCACTGCAATGAAGAGTAGCCCCATTCACCGCAATTACAGAAAACCCAAGAGCAGCAACGAAGACCCAGTGCAGCCAAAAATATTAACTAATTAAATAAAAAGATTGAGCTGGAAATACGGTTTGGGACTAAAACACATTGCAGTAGGGTTCTATAGGTTTGCTAAAGGTACAGAAGAAACGTTGTCTTCAACTTTCTAACCGCCATATAAAAAAATCTATGGTCACTTAGGAGATTCACAGAGTCTATAATATAAAAATAAGGTAAGGGTCCAGAGGAAGCACTGCTATTCTTGTTAACAAACTATGAGAGAAATTCTCACGGGTTTTCACTGAAGAGTGTTTCTTCTGACACCTTTCAGTAAATTAGTGGCATAATGCCAGAACACAAGGATTAAAATGTAAACTCGGGACCAATTTAAGGGAGCTGTTGTTTCTAAATTACAAAAATGAAACAAAGAAACCCAAACCTCCTTTGAAGTTAATTTCATAGCACAAACTCTGTGAATGGTGTCAGATGTACTATAACAGGTCACATTTTTCCTCAAAATAAAATATCAACACAAAACAACTAAAAATGGTGCCAAGGAAAAGAAATAAAAACATTAAAAAGGTGCATTTCAAAGACAACTTTTTTCCTTAAATGAAAAGAATACACTGAACACTTCTTACCAGTAGAAGGAAAAAAACACTTCCTTTGCTAGAATTAACTACGACATTACTTGTCTAGTTTAAATTACAAAAACAGGGAATTCCCTCATGGTCCAGTGGTTAGGACTCGGCACTAAGATGCCTTAAGCCGCATGGTGAGCTGCCCCCCACTTCCCTGCCAAATACAAAGTAGTTTAAAAGCAGAAATGTCCAATTCTACATTTTGGAAGATATACATAAGTTAGTAACTTTATTTTCCCACAGAAAATCCAGTCTAATCTTACCATATGAGTCTGCTTTCTTTGTAACTATAGCTGGCTGTTCATCCAAGAAGAAATCTGGTAACAAAGGATGGCCTGAAAAATTGATCCCCAAACAATCAGGTTAATAGAACAACTTCTGCACTCAGATTTTAACATCTGTTTAAGAAACATTATATGTTTTTATTATATTGATCATTCTGGAGCTTTGGAAAAGACTCCCAGGAGAAGTATCAAACTCTGACCTTCATTAAGCTAAAACACTTTTCCAGTAACCTAGTTATCCTCCTCTCCTATGGAAAATTTCATCTTAAAGATCCAACCAAAGAGTTGTGAAGCCCTCAATTGCTCTCCCAAGAGCTTTCTATACCTTCTCATCTACACATGCAACCCTTTTGTCCTACCTCCCTCCAAAACACTCAGGGCTCATTTCTCACCTGGCCCCCTTGAGACAGGGGGTTCCTCATTAAGAAGAACTTGTTTTCCATATCTGTCAATGTGTCTGTCTTTCCCTCTCAGAAGATTAAAAAAACTGGAGGGCAGGGATGCACCAGTCTTTGTTATATCCTAACACTTTAACTGTAGTACATGATCATATTGCTTTCAACACTTGACAGAATTTTTAATTTAAATTGAATTTAAAATTTTGTGTACAGTGACACTGTATCTTTAAAACCTAAAGTGATAGTTACACTACACCAGAATCCAGAAGAACTGGGTATGGTTCAGGTTCTGACACTTATTAGCTGACTGCTCTTAGGCAAAGGCTTAATCCCTTTGAAACCTGTCTTTCCACTACAAGTATTAACTACTGAATAGTCCGATTGTACCACAAGCCAGGCACTGTGCACGATATACATTTTTGCACTTAGTTCTTACAAAAATCCTGTGTAGAAGCTATCTTTCCCTTAATTTAACTGATAAAGAAAGTGAGGCTCAGAGGAAACAGGTGATCTGCCTAAGGCCACCCCACTAGTGAGCAGCTAAATAGAAGTGGGAACTGGATTGTCTCCTCCCAAACTCCACAATTCCTAATCTCTGTACAATATTGCTTCCTTCACAGGACTGCTATGAAAGTTAAATAGATACTATATATAAAAATGTTTTGTAAAACCATATAGAGCTACTTCATTCAATTTGTTTCAGACTGAAGAGACAGGGATGATACAAATAGAAATGTGTGGTTTCTGTCACCAAGGAGCTCAACTTAATTACTATTATTTAAAATACACTTCTGCACAAATACAATTCCCATTTGGGACTATGATTGTCTACTATACATTTTATTTTACATGTAAAGTAAAAATGCATTATCATCACTATCATTCCCTGCAGTTACAACAGGAAGAATTATTTCTGAACAAGGGGTCTTCTGAGAACTTCTCAAATCGCCGATTTGTATGTGAGGCAGACCCCGTTCAATCACCTTCACCATTCATCATGAAGCTACACTCAGACTGCACTTAAGAAATAACATGTGGAAAGAGCTCACAATCTTAAAAAGTTTTTGTAAGAAACTTATCACTGAATCATCTGTACCATGTCCTTGAACAAACTCCCTACTATGTTATTTTAAGACCAACTTCAGAAACTATTTTTCATTTTTGGCTTTAAGATTTAGAAAAGGTTAGAAGCTGATGGGACCTTTTCTGTGTATCTGTTAAAAAGTCTTTGGGCTCACTTCTGTTTTCCCTTTCTCTTTTTTGAAAGTTGTATTAGTCTGGGTCTTTCCCTTCCCTGGGAAGACAGTTTTTAAAAAGAGTGTACCAATGTTATAATCACATGAACACGTACACAAAACAGATGTATGTCCACTGCAGACAATGTGGACAAACACATCACTACTTTTCAAAACCAAATGCATTACCTGGTGTAAAGGCATAGACATCAAAATTTTTTATTCCTTCTTCTTTTAAGATATTTTCGTCGATAATAAAGTTGCCCGTAAAACTTTTTGGCTTTTTGAAAATGCAATATGCAGCATCTGCAATGATATCAACTTTTCTACACTGGCTTTCGATACCGGATCCTCCCAGCATATCCATAGCAGCAGTGTGTATGGCTATAGAGAAAACAAACATACACATACATAACTTTCAACTGAGTTAACAGAACTATTCGAGGAACAAGCAAGACGATTTCTCTCTTTATAACTCAGGTGATGAGAACACAGTCCAGAGGGCTTAAAGGATTTGCCAAATGTTTTGCTGACATAACCGGGTGGACAACACATGTACTCAACACAGCGCTGTCTTATATGGGACTCCTTCGTGAAACTCACAGCTGTCTTATATAGGACTCCTTCGTGAAACTCACAGCGAAATTAGATTGCTGATTAAGAATGCTCACAGAATTTGCATACCATTCTTGAGAGACCAGAAAGCTGGTGAGGAATACTAGCAAGAGCACTGAACTGTAAATCAGTTCAGTGATATTTTTATGCCAACTACGCTGAGATTTTTTGGCAGGCCACTTTAACATCTTTTGGCTTCAGTTTCCTGTCTCTCAAATCTGGAGTCCCTTTCCTAAGCTTATTTTCTCTTTTCCCTCTACTAGAATAAAGAAACTTTGTCTTTTTTGTTCATCACTGTACCCTTAGTGCCTAAAACAATGACAAGTATACCATAAACATCAGATAAATACTGGTTGGATTTGAGGGCCCTTTTACATGCAGATACTACTTTCATTTATGAAATACTAGAAAATAAAGAGAAGGGAAAAGAAAAAAAAGTATTTTTTTGACTGCACGTCACAGTCTTAATGATGAATCCATGCCCCCTCCAGTGGAAGCTTGGAGTCTTAATCACTGGACCACCAGGCAAGTCTCAAGGAAGAGTTTTTAAATTATCTATAATCCTTCTCCCCAGAGAAAATTATTATTAATGCTTGCATATCATTTCCACTGTTTTAGGTGCATATGATTTTTAATTAATTAATTAATTTTTGTTTGCATTGAGTCTTCATTGATTTGTGCGGGCTTTCTCTAGTTGTGGCGAGTGGAGGCTATTCTTCCTCGCGGTGCAAGGGCTTCTCACTGCGGTGTCTTCTCTGGTTGTGGAGCACAGGTTCTAAGGCTCGCAGGCTCAGTTGTTGTGGCCCTCAGGCTTAGTCGCTCTGAGGCATGTGCGATCTTCCTGGACCAGGGGTTGAACCTGTATCTCCTGCACTGGCAGATGGATATTTATACACGGTGCCACCAGGGAAGTTCCATACATATAATTTTTAAATTATGCTTTTGTGAAGTAACCTGAAACTCTTACCATTAATACTACATTATTAATTATGCGTTGCCAAAGTTTTGAATAGTGACTTATTTCAATTTACATTTAAAGCAACGAAAATCAATTTGTTTAAATGTATTTTAGGCTTCTGCTGCTGCTGCTGCTGCGTCGCTTCAGTCGTGTCTGACACTGTGTGACCCCATAGATGGCAGCCCACCAGGCTTCCCCGTCCCTGGGATTCTCCAGGCAAGAACACTGGAGTGGGTTGCCATTTCCTTCTCCAATGCATGAAAGTGAAAAGTGAAAGTGAAGTCGGTCAGTCGTGCCAACTCTTAGCGACCCCATGGACTGCAGCCCACCAGGCTCCTCCGTCCATGGGATTTTCCAGGCGAGAGTACTGGAGTGGAGTGCCATTGCCTTCTCCAATTTTAGGCTTCAGTTTCTAGTAATTTAGATAAACGCCTCTCCATTCTATTGTTAAACCACCATTTGAAATCATTACATACTCAAATAACCTATAAAATTCAGTCCACAAGATGAAGTTTGTAGCTTTTAAGAGCCATTGACTCTTTCTCATTCAACAAACAGTTATTGAATGTTATTAAAAAAGTCAGGCGCTACTGAGGTACTGGGAACAGCTGAGTGGACAAAGCAAAGTCCCTACTTTCACGGCAATTACCTTCTGGCACACTCCCCTCTTTCAAAGCATACACATGAACTTGGGGAATTTCTCAAGTGCACTGAATTAGAAGACACTTCTTCACATTATAACTAAAATTCCTTTTCTAGGAATAAATTTTTTAGCTTTACCAATAGCTCAAGAGCTCTGGGCCCACTCTTGAAGTGGTACCTTATGAATTAAAAATAGCAGCTAACATTTATCAAGTGTACCCTGTGCTGGGCATACTGCTACATACTTTACACACATTATCTGAATGAATTCCACAAGGTATTTACCATTATTATCCTCATTTTACAGATGACAGTACTCAGGCACAGAGGGGTTAAGTAACCGTCCAAGGTTACAGGAGCTAGGATTCAAATAGCTGGCGGCTTGACTTCAGAGCCAGGCTCTTAGCCACTATGTGATTAATGGGTCATACTTTGTTGATCAATATTTGTAGAGTTCAGTTATCATCTTACTCCTATAAACTGCAGAATTTTTCTATAAATGTTTCAATGCAGACAATGAGACTGTATACATAACATACATACTCCACTCTCACTGTATAGTATATAAATGGTATGCAAAGTCTTAAAAATTACTAAGTATGGGTCATGTAAGTATATATATGTCATGTATATGTGTGTGTATCTACACACACACAATATATAAGAATAAGGAATGGTTTACCAAACAACCTATCATTACTTTAATGACTTTTCTATGGAAGATACAAAGAAGGCATGAATAAACCTCCTAAATCAGGAAGTGACTGATGCAGTTACTCTCAACAAAAGTTTTGCAATCAACAGGTCAACCCAACAGGTTATACAACTGATAATAAAAACAGATTAATAACAGGATGAATCAAATCAAACTCCCTGATGATTTCTGGCAAAAAAAAAAAAAAATCAAGATTTATAAAGAAAGCCAATATGCCTTGGATCACAAGAATCCTAAAAGTAACCCTGAAACTTAAGTCTTATTAAGGAATAACTGGAAAATATCTACTAGCTTCTGAGTGGCTCTCCTGATTACAGCTTGGTATCTAAAAAAAATTTATGTTTTCTAAGCACAAGAAATAATTCTAGTTTTTCTTTTTTTAAAAAAATACTTTATTGAAGAAATGAATACATACTTTAAGCATTTTCAATCATATGTATATATATTTTCACCACTTTTTTGCTGGAGTGTATGCAGTCGCTTCAGTTGTGTCCGACTCTTTGCAACCCTATGGACTGTAGCCCGCCAGGCTCCTCTGTCCATGGGATTCTCCAGGCAAAATATTTGAGTGGGTTGCCATGCCCTTCTCCAGGGGATCTTCCTGACCCAGGGATTGAATCCACATCCCTTATGTCTCCTGCACTGGCAGGACCACTAGTGCCACCGGAGAAGCCCTTTTGATGGCATAGGTGCATTTTATTGGTTTTCTTTCAGATTAACCATTTTTAAGCATATAGTTCTTTGGCATTAAGTACATTCAGAATGTTGTGCCACTACTGCCATCCATTCCCAGAACTTTTCAAAATATCTTAAAAAAAAAATTATCTCAGTAAATTGGTTTATAACAGTATAGATATTTCAAGTGTTTATATTCCGACTTATGTATACACTACAGCATGCTAGTCACTGAAAGTTTAGCTTGCATCCACTACCATACAGTTAATCCTCTTTACCTTTTTCACCCTCCCCCTCCCCTTCCCCTCTGGTACCCACTACTCTGTTCTCTGTATCTACACACACACACACACACACACACATTCTTGTATGTGTCCACTGAACCAAAGATACCATTGCTTATAAAGTGTAACCACCAGAGGGAAAAAAACCTGCAAATTAAACCGTAATACATCAACTATAAAGAGCAACCTGGTATCAAAGACATAAACGTGAAAACATGGGCATCTCAGAATCAGTGAAATATGGTACAAACTGCTTAACCTAGTTGATAAGTAGGTCCCTTGAAAATGGAAACCAGTTTTGGTTTCTAGTACCATAGAGGCCAGCTGCCACCTTGTCACCATGACCTCCCTGGTTAGCTGAGTTTCCACGTCTAAGTGTAATGTGGTCTAGGTGACGGACGACTGCAGCTGTTCTGACATGCCTTTGTTATCTCCCTCTCTACCGCCATTACCAAGATAAGCAGCCACCCGTTGCAGACTCCTCACCCCAGCTCACTCGAAACTATCCAAAAGCGGACTGTCCTCTCCTACCACACTTCTGATCAGTCCAGAGGCAAGAGGTAGCAGGCATTTTTCAAGAGCAGCCTTCATCCCTCTTCCCCTCCCCGGCCTCCACTTCAGTAGAAACTATAAAATGTGTCTTGTAAAGGGATAAAATTGTATTTCTGAAGGTAACAGAGTTGGGGGACCTGAGGGTCTCATGTTGGGAAACTACTAAAGGCATGATTGCTGGTCCATTTTCTGGATTTGTGGCATTCACTGGGGTGAAAGTTCTAGACCCAGAAGGGGCAATGTAGCCAGTGAAGAGAAGGAAAACCAAGCCAGAGGGGACAAACATTGGACCAGGACACAGTTTTGATTGTGATAATATATGTCACACTGTAGATATGTAGAAAATATATGCACTCGTTTTGTTAAGTGCAACGAAACTCTTCCTGGAAGGGCAATAATGTTGGGAGTCTGCTGCTGGTTCCAGCAAACATAGAGAACTACGCTATATGGTCCAGAAAGAAAAGATGTGTCTTTTAAATAGAGGCCTCAGAAACAGCGAGGAGCCTGAACACCCTCCCAAATCCATTTTCATTGCTTCCATCATAAATAATGCAATATTCTAGCTAGGTTTCCTGCCTCCTCTTTCCACAATCTTACAAGTCAGCCTATTCAGATGGCAAAATAAACTTCCTAAACCTACCTCATCACAAACCACTGCTCCTCTTTGCCTTCTGCAGATTATTGCTCTCCCGCCTTTAAAATCCTAAAGTGACTCTCTACTGAATACAGGTTAAAATTCAAGCTCCTAAACTTGGCAATCAAAACCCTTGGACTTAATCTGTCCATCTTGCCCACAACCTCACACCCACCCAACATTCAGGCCAATCCGAACTATTCGAAGTTGCTCCAGTTCAGCAGGAAATAAAAAGTCCACACCCCATCATAGATACACCTTAACAACTTCTTGTAGTTCTACCAAACACCCAGTATTTTCCCATACTTCAGACTGTTGTTACCTCTGCCAAGAATGACTTGTTCAGTTCTCCTTGTTAATTCCAACATCCTCAGTCTCATTTCAATTGTTTCATCAAAAGACCTCCCTTTCTGACTTTTAATCTGAGCTACATAGTCCTCTTGCTATGTTTCAAAAGTATCCTGTACATATTTCATCATGCCATGTATCATAAGGAGCATGACCATAAATTCAATTCACTATGTTATACAAGTCTAGGACCCAAAGGATCCTAGATGGATCCAATGGTTCCAAGATGTCAAGTAAACCTTCTATTAATAAAATGAACACCTCAATTAAAGCAAAGATCTAGGCAGTGAGCTGATTTCCCTGCCAATCCTGATAATGTCCTTCACATTCCCTGTCATACAATATTCTTCTCTTTTCTTATATAAACCTTTTATTTGGAATGTCTATTATGGACATACATGGAAGCTGATCATACTGCATTCATTTATTCATCAAACATTAATACTTATTGAATGTCTGCAATGATGATAATAAAATAGACAAAACAAATAATGTATCTTTAAGAAGCTTTTCTAGCAAGAAAGACATAACAACTACTGTTATTGCTATCAGTAATTTAAATTCAAATGCTGTAAGTGATGTGAAGGAGATGTACAGACACTAACTTTTTCACTCCATCAACTTCAATAACAGCAGTGATTACAGCAGGGGGAGGACCTTGAGAACGGATGAGAGAAGGAAAAGAAGAAAAGAGGCACAGAAAAGTCCTAGTTTTAAACTCCTTCTTTACTGTGATTCACAATAAGTAACACTTCTTATGAGCAAGACTAAAAATGCATAATACCTACACATAAACACTCATAAACATATGCATATTTCATTTATATGATATTCACATATGTTTTAAAGTTTACCAAACAACACTATTACAATGTGCAATGCTCTCTAATATTCTCTATTTTATTCAATTAAAAATAAAATGAAACAACAACAAAATTCTGGCTGCTACCTACTAAATCAATTTCACAATCCACTAAATTGATTTCATGCCTCACTAAATTGATTTCATGACTCACCAGTGAGTCTTGACATGTAGTTTGAAAGTAGCGTAGAAGCAGTTTTTTCACTTTCATCTTTTGCCTCATTGCAACAAATACCACTCTCCAGAAAATCTTAAAAGAATTTTGTCTGCTAGAGTATCATAAGGGAAACGAAGAAGAAATAAATCATGGTTCTGATCCCCGGTAAGTCAGGAAATAAAGGAATCTTAGTCAAACTGCAGTTTGGAATATTTAAAAAAACTGATTCCTCATAAAAAAAAGTTAAAAATAGAACTGCCACATGATCCAGCAATTTCACTTCTGGATATTTCCCTAAAGAAAACAAAAACACTAATTCAAAAATACATATGCATACCAATGTTCACTGCAGCATTACTTACAATAACCCAGATATGGAAGCAACCTAAAAGGCCATCAATGGATAAATAAGATGTGGTGATACATAATACATACACACACAATGGAACATTACTCAGCCATTAAAAAAATGAAATCTTGCTACCTAGACAACATGGGTGGATTTAGAGCATATTATGCTAAATGAAACATCAGACAGAGACAAATATCATATGGTTTCACTTAATGTGTGGTATCTGAAAAACAAAATAAATGGACAAAACAAAATGAAAACATACTGACAGAACAAGCAGGTGGTTGCCAGAGAAGAGTGGGGTACAGGGTGGGGCAAAACAGGTGAAAGCGATTAAGAGATACAGACTTCCAGTTATACAATAAAGAAACCTTAGGAATATAATATGCAGCATAAGGAATATGGTCAGTATTAGTGTAATAACTTTGCATGGGGACAGATGGCTACTAGACTTGTCATAGTGATCAGTTCACTGTGTATGCAAGTATCAAGCGACAATGTAGTAGGACCTGCAACTAACATAATACTGTAAGTCAACTATGTTGCTGCTTTTTAGTCACTAGGTTGTGTCCGACTCCTTTGCGATCCCATGGACTGTAGCCCACCAGGCTCCTCTATCCACAGAATTTCCCAGACAAGGATACTAGAGCAGGTTGCGATTTCCTTCTCCAGGGGACCTTCCCAGCCCAGGGATTGAACCTGCATCTTCTGCACTGGCAGGTGGATTCTTTACCACTGAAACACCAGGGAAGCCCTACATCAACTATACTTTACTTAAAAAACATTTTTTTAAAAAATTTCTGGAGTTCTTATTAGAAAATGAAGATGGTGATTAGAGAGCCGGGTGCAATGGCTAAATTTCCTAACAGTTACATTAGCAACACATCCCCGGGCTCCATAAACTCTGCCCCACAGCCCTCTGTTCTCTCAGCTTCAATACCATAGACAATTAGGCCTCTCACTACTGCCTGAGGCTGAGGAAATCTCCTCACCTAGCACACAGCAAATGGGAAGTGAAAGAAACCTCTCCCCTGTTCCTAGGCTACAACTATGGGTACATTTCCCACTGCCATACGTGGCAGTTCCATTCAAGAGTACCTCTAGAGCTATTATAATTTGCCAAAATACTGAATTAAATGTTCTTTTAGCAGACAGCCCTACCAACTGACTCATCTACGATGTGAAAAGGTCAAAGAGGTGTCCTCTGAACCGTGCACAATGTCTGCCCCATGGCAAATGTCCACTAGGTATCTGCTGAGTGATGAATGAACAAAGAAAATAATGCCAGAAGGAAGGAGAATGGGAACAAACAATATCAAGGTCCTTAGAAGTTATAGGAATGCATTAAATGATCCAGTGGGGAGAACCAGGAAAATCCTGTATTGACCCGAAGGAGCTTCCCCGGAAAGGGGGCACACTAACTTACATGTTGGAGGACTGATGCTAGTGCAACAAAGGTTCTGTTAATTTTTTTTTAAGTGAAATGAAAAAGTGATTCCCATTGTTTTCTCTTTGTCATACTTTTGTGGGGTAGGATTGTCATTTAGAGTGAAGATAATAAAAGAAGTTAAGCTTTTCATAGGCACTATTAAATATATGAATAAAAAGGTATAATATGAATAGTTGTTTTTCTTTTTCCTCCTTTAAGCTGTTCTGATACATAAATGGAGGATAAGTAGGACAAGCCTTCCCTTTGTGTCATTTCCCTCCCCTCATGTTTATACAACATATTCCCTAGCCTGCAAGCCATCAGCTTCCACTGTACATTTAACTCAAAAGCTGCATACAAAACCCAGCCATAGGCAGGTTAGCCTGTCACCTAAAGGGGATCCAGACACTTTGTGAACTCAGAACTTGTGTGAAAGTACAGAAAAGTCAGCTTTTCATAAAGGAAGAAGACAAATTGGTAAGAGTACAAGAAAGTAGAGAGGCATTTGCTGGGATGTGTGAGGAGAAAATAAAAGTAACTGCAAGAGAATCTGCAGAATTTAAGGTACCAAAGACACGGGTGGAAAAAAGGCTAGGGAGGCGCGGCCGGCCTTCTATCGGCTTTGACGAGACTCTTCCAGTGCTCCTGAATTCAGTGTTTCCAGTGCAGCAACCACGTGGCCACACAGAAGAGGACTGAACAGGGCCTTTCGTGTACAATTAAAAGCTGAACTTGTTTCCAAACAGGCATACTGAGGTTTCCTTTTGACGGTCTACTCATTTGCACCCCACCCCACCCACCCAAGAGTGTCTAAGACAATAAATGAGAATCCAACAAATGGATTTCTTTTATAAGTTCATACCTGTTTTAGGCCACAATGCATTGACTGCAATTTCACCTTTAAATTCTTCTGCCATTCCGAGTACACACATAGACATACCATATTTAGCAATAGTGTAAGCTGAAAGAAACCACCAAGAATTTAATTAAGAAACAAATTAATCCGTGAGTATAAACAACCAATTTCCTTCTATTACTGTTTTTCCTTGATACATTTTTCAGAATTATTTAATATTTATATTAGTACAAAAACTTTTAATGTACTATTTTTAAAACAACAGTTTTCTATGTAAGCAGTTTTAGATATGTATCAGGGATAAACTACTTTTACATATTTCCATCCTAGTAATTGTTTAAAAGAAAAGAGACAGTAATAAACTTTTATTCCTCTGAGTATTATGGGGATAAATTACATTATTATTTTTTTTTATCCTTTTTTCAATGAAAGTGACCATTTAAAGGAAAACTACTTCTAGTAAAACATAAAAAAAGGTTGCAAATTCATTTAACTGAGTCAATTAAAACAGACTTTGTTTTAGTTTTGTTCTATGGGTTCTTATTCCAAATGTCCTCCTTTCCAAATTTTATGGAATAATGTTGAAATAAGGACTAAGCATCTGATACAATAACCTCAAAAGAGGCACCCATACATAAATCTGTCATTTAGCACACTTCAGTCATGTCCGACTCTGCAACCCTGTGCTCTGTAACCTGCCAGGCTCCTCTGTCCATGGGATTCTCCAGGCAAGAATACTGGAGTGGGTTGCCATGCCCTCCTTCAGGGGATCTTCCTGACTCAGGGATCGAACCTATGTCTCCTATGTCTCCTGTGTCCCACATGGATTCTTTACCACTGAGCTACTGGGGAAGGCCTATTATTTAGCAAACTCATCTTAAATCATTAGTTAGGTGTGAAAAGTAAAGTATTTCATGGATAGTTTGGGTATTTTTTTTTTACGTTTTATTTTATACTAGAGTTATCAACAATGCTGTGCTAGTTTTAGGTGTAAGGCAAAGTGATTCAGTTATGCATATACACATATCCACTCCCTTTCAAATTCCTTACCCATTTAGGCTGTCACATAATACTGTGCAGAGTTCCCTGATCCAGACAGCAGGTCGCTGTTGGCTATCCATTTTAAACATAGCAATGCATACATGTCAATCATGGTAGTCTTAATCAACTTTATTGAAGAATAAGTTACATGCAGTAAAGCACACCCACTGGTACTTGAGGGAGCTTTCCAGGATGGTGCATATCCATATCTTCATTTGAGTATTGGTTATTCAGGTGTATCTATTTGTCAAAACTCATCAGACTGAACCATTAACAACTATGCATTTCATTTAATGTAAATTATACCTCCATTTAAAAAATGACAGATAAAAGATTAAGAATCTACTTATCTAAATGCTACCAACTTCTGCAGAGAAAATTTAATGTTAACACTATGTACAAACTGTGATTACATCATCGATACACTGATTTAAAGTAAAACAGATTGACTAAACAAGTCATCCCCTCACCCTACCACCTACCACAGTGCTGTTTGAACCACAGTGGATTCAGGTTCAGAGGTGGGCTGAGATTGAGGATATGAGCAATTTTACTCTTTTTCAAATAAGGAATACATGCTTTAGATCTGAAAGCAAAAGAAAACACAAGTCAAATTGCTAGCTTTCTAACAGCTTCATTACTTTTTAAAATTATATGTTAAACTACTTCTACAGAGCAACTGAACTTGTTCAGTAACTTATAGGATACTTCTATTGTTGTTGTTTTTTCCATTTATCGAGAATGAAGATAGCAAAAGCAACTAATATTCATTCTTTGAAACTTTATATAATAGCTTGACAATATGATCTGCCTGATGAAAACAATCAAGTAAGTAGCACATCAGCCTTAAATCCAACTTAGATTATCCTCAATTACATCATTCCAAGTCAGACAGACCTGGGTTCAAAGTCTCCTTCTGCCCTTCATTGTGTGATCTGGAGCAAATATATATATAGTATTCTGATTCTCAGTTTTCTCATTTGCAAGTGCTGGTAATACTTGCTACTATCTAGGACTAACCAACGGATTAAAATGAGACAATATATATGAAATACTTACAACGGTACATATATTGAACATGAAATAAACAACTGAAATTATTAGTATTACACATTCTGATTTTTTTCATCTTAGTATGTGTGGTATTCCTACCACAAAGAAACTGTAAGTTAATGACATTAACGCCCAACACATTACCAAACTTAATCTGTGCCAGCACACAATGCAATATTCCTTTGGGGGCAATTTTAGTTGTTTTTTTTTAAAATCCCATTCAAGAAACTAGGTATTTTACAAAAGACACAGGTCCAACATTTTAAAATATTTAACTATTAAGCTATAATACACAGCTTAATAACATATTGTAGCTTACTAACTTCATAGTGTTTAGTTTTATTTCAGATTCAATAACTTCTAGGACTTGAAACTGGTCCATTCTTCTTAAGTCAGTTTCTTTCTTATCAATGTACAAAATTCTTGTTACCATCTGCAATGCCATTTTAAGTTTATAAACCAAATACAATTAATATCACTAAAGTAAAGGGTTTTTGTACATATTGTTTTTCCTTTCCAAAGGTACTTCATGTCTACAGGAGTGCTGATAGTCATTAGAACAGTGAAGCTGCACCTCAAAACATCAACAGGAAACAAACAACCTATTCCAAGCAATAAGACCATATTTCAAACTCAAAGGAAAGAGTTCATTTCATTTACATTATAAACATCAGCTTCTCCTTTGATCTATTAGACAAAACCTTTCCACCAGCATTTTGCTTGCCTAACCCTCAGCATCACTAACCCTAACCAGGTACATTTTCCATGGCAACATGCCCTATCTTACTCATTATTTTGAAAACTCTTAGTGCCACACTTAGATACTAGTATCTTGGGCTTAATAAAGCAGCTAAGCTCACTGTGTGCTAACCACTGCACTTCTTAGCTTTCACATGAATCATGTTACTTTGAGTGCTGTAAGCTCAAAGGCCTATAGGGCATTTGAGTAAATGAATAAAGTAAGCTGGGTATAAGAAAGATCAACTGTTCAAAAATACAGTTGAGCCTTATTACAGAATTTCTATAAGCATGAATTTAACATGATACAAACACATATAATACTGGAGATGATAAGTTAAGAGTTGCTTATCGTGTTGCTCAGTCGTGTCTGACTCTTTGTGAACTCATGCCTGTAGCCCTCCACGCTTCTCAGTCCATGGAATTTTCCAGGCAAGAATACTGGGGTGGGTAGCCATTCCATTCTCCAGGGGATTTTCCCAACCTAGGGATCAAACCCAGGTCTCCAGCATTGCAGGTGGATTCTTCACCACCTGAGCCATGAGGGAAGCCCACTGGAGATGATCTGTTTAATTAAAACTTAGAAATAAGGCGAGGGTGGGATGTTTCGAGAGAACAGCATCGAAACATGTATATTATCTATAGTGAGACAGATCACCAGCCCAGGTGGGATGCATGAGACGAGTGCTCGGGCCTGGTGCACTGGGAAGACCCAGAGGGATCGGGTAGAGAGGGAGGTGGGAGGGGGGATCAGGATGGGGAATACGTGTAAATCCATGGCTGATTCATGTCAATGTATGACAAAACCCACTACAATACTGTAAAGTAATTAGCCTCCAACTAATAAAAATAAATGGAAAAAAAATTAAGAAATAAACATATGGTGGCCACACACACAAAAAAAAAACTTAGAAATACAAATAAGGATTGACTAGATTTCAAACTGATTGCTAACCTATTCCAATACATTCATAACTAGTTCTCTGACAAAGCAGTGCAACATTCTCTTTCATAGCTATTTTTTTGTTTTATTTTAAATATTTATTTATTTGGCTGCTCAAGGTATTAGCTGCACTACGTGGCATCTAGTTCCTGACCAGGGGTTGAACCTGGGCCTCCTGCATTAGGAGCGAGGAATCTTAGCTATTGGACCACCAGGAAAGTCTCTCCCATAGCTCTTCAACTTACGTAAGATAGGTGCCTCTAGTGTTGACATTCATCATCAAATCCACTTTCTTCGTAGGTGTTTCCAATGTGTTGGTCAAGCTAATGGCACTGGCATTATTCACCAAAATATCAATTCCTGTTTTCAAATAATCAACTTCTTAGTAATGTCATTTAGACTTTACAACAGAAAGAAATAAAAAATATTTATATAGTTGAATCCTGAATTCACAAATACTTCTTTTAGATAATACGACTGAGCAATTTACCAACGTAGGACTCAGTAGCTATGTCAAAACAGTACGCAGATGATTTTCACTGGCACTATGAAGACAGCCCATCATTAGGGTTCCACAGGAAACTACAAGGAAGCTTAGTCCTCAGTAGTGTGTAGTTTCTGTCCTTATCTGTTCTCTTAATTCCTCTGTCTCCAAGAAACTTAGGTCAACTTCCTTAAAGTTTTCCCTCCTCTCCAGCATCTTTCCAAGGTCTGCCTTCCTTCCAAGGACACAGGTCTCCCTTCCCCCTCGAAGGCCCTTACTTAAATCAAAGAGCTCCTTTCTTGTCTTGGGAACTGGGAAAATAGAAATGACCCAGAGTTTCAATTCTGGGCAAATCATCAAAGTAGATAAACTTATACACAAAATAAATTAAATCTAGAATTATAATTATTTCTGCATATTCTATCTAGTCCTATCCACATGCAACATTTATGGCTACAAGCTTAAATAATGTTAAATGAAAATGGTAAAATACAAAAGCATTTCAACACATTTTTGCACTTCTACATGGCTTTCATAATTCCTTTTTTTAAACTAAAGTACAGTTGATTTGCAATGTTAATTTCTGATAAAGTGACTCAGTTTTACATATACATATATATAAATACATATATACATTCTTTTTTATATTCTTTTCTATTATACTTTATCTCAAGATATTGAATATCATTCCCTGAACTATACAGTTGGATCTTGTTGCTTATCCATTCTATATGTAATGGTTTGTACCTGCTAATACCAAACTCCCAGTCCTTCCCTCCTCACTTCTCTCCCATTTGGCAACCACAGGTCTGTTCTCTGTGTCTGTGAGTCTGTTTCTGTTTCATAGATAAGTTCATTTATATCATATTTTAGATCCCACATATAACTAATACTATAGGGTATGTCTCTTGCTGACTTACTTCATTTACTATGATAATCTCTAGTTGCATCCACGTTGCTGCCATAATCCTTTTTAAAGAGCATTTAATATTCTGCCAAATAGATTTATGACAATTTCTACTGCTGGGTTAGACTGTTGCCATAAAGATCTTTTACTATTCTCTTGACTTTGCTTTGCCCCTCTCTCACATTGTGTGAATAATGGTTTAAAAGAGGTTATTAGGAGTGAGTAAGTGATAGTCACTCAGTCATGTTCAACTCTGCAACCCCATGGACTGTAGCTCGCCAGGCTCCTCTGTCCATGGAATTCTCCAGGCAAGAGTACTGGAGTGGGTTGCCATTTCCTTCTCCAGGGGATCTTCCCGACCCAGGAATAGAACATGGGTCTCCTGCATTGCAGGCAGACCTTTATCTTTATCATCATTATTTACCTTTATCATCTAATTCTTTATCATCTGGGCCACCAGGGAAGCCTACTAATAAGAGGCATTTCTAAGTTTAAAGACAGGTCAACTTAAAAAGTATTAGCAGATACATGCTTGACTTTATCTTATAATCCATAGACAATACATTAGAATATGTAATGAATCCATACACTTTTTCCAAAGGAATACCTGAGACTGAAATAGCAATAAAGTTTTAAATGACAATCAATAATCAGATGAAATAATTTAGATGAAGCTTTATCTCTCAAAGAGATGGGGACTCGGCAAGTGGTCAGAAAGGAAATACAATGTGCTTTTAACTTTGTATGAAAAATAATGTTCAGTTTCATGTTGCTGAATACAGTTCTGTTTTTGCCAAATAAATCCTCTAGTGGGCCCCAAAGCAAATGAAAGTAGATAAGGACTAAAGCTACACTGATTGTGCAAACTGGATCTGACTTGCCAATGATAAAGAAAAAAAAAATTGGGTCCAATTAAGAGGTACCAAAATTTTTAGACTCAGACGAGCCAAATTAAAACATTAGGTTGGTGCAAAAGTAATTTAGGTTTTGTATTGTTGCCCTTTGCCATTTGATACTGAAACACATTCTTAAATAAATGTGGTTATGTTATACATCATTTTAATGCACATTTCTTGCTAATGAATTATTACTTGCTGTTTATTTTATATGTATTTTAGACTATGGAAATGTTAGACAAAAAGGAAAACTCAAGAGATTTTCTTATGTAAGTTCAAAATGGGTCATAAACCAGCAGAGACAACTCACAACATCAACAACGCATTTGGCCCAGGAACTACTAATGAACGTTCAGTGCAGTGGTGGTTCAAGAAGTTTTGCAAAGGAGATGAGACCCGTGAAGATGAGAAGTGGCCAACCATCAAAAGTTAACAATGACCAATTGAGAGGATGATTGAAGCTGGTCCTCTTACAACTACACGAGAAGTTGCCCAAGAACTCAATGTCAACCATTTCTGTGGTCATTTGGCAGTTGAAGCAAATTGGAGGTGTGAAAATGAAAAAGCTTGATAAATGGGTGCCTCATGAGCTGACCGCAAATCAAAAAAATCATTTAAGTCCTGTCTTCTCTTATTGTATGCAACAACAACAAACCATTTCTCCATTAGATTGTGACGTGACAAAAAGTGGATTTTATACAACTGGCCATGACCAGCTCAGTGGCTGAACCAGAAAGAAGCTCCAAAGCACTTCCCAAAGCCAAACCTGCACCAGAAAAAGGGTCATGGTCACTGTTTGGTGGTCTGCTACAAGCCTGGTCCACTACAGCTTTTTGAATCCCAGTGAAACCATTATATCTGAGAAATAAGCTCAGCAAATTGACGAGATGCACAGAAAACTGCAACGACTGCAGCCAGCACAGGTCAACAGAAAGGGCCCAATTCTCCTTCACAACACCTGGCTGCACATAGCACAACCAACGTTTGAAAAGTTGAATGAACTGGGCTACAAAGTTTTGCCTCATCTGCCATATTCACTTGTCCTCTAGCCGACTATCACTTCTTCAAGCATCTCAACAACATTTTGCTGGGGAAATGCTTCTACAACCAGCAGGATGAAGAAAATGCTTTCCAAGAGTTTGCTGAATCCCAAAGCATGGATTTTTATACTATAGGAATAAACAAACTTATTTCTTGTTGGCAAAATTGTGTTGATTGTAATGGTTCCTGTTTTGATTAATAAGGATTCACGGTCTGAAACCATAATTACTTTTGCACCAAGCTAACAAATCAGGGATGGGACTTCCCTGGTGGTCCAGTGGTTAAGGCTCCAGGCTTCCAATGCAAGGGGAACAGGTTCAGTCCCTGGTTGGGGAACTAAGATTCCACATGCCACATGGTGCAACCAAAAAAAAAAATTTTTTTTTAATGAATCAGGGCAAAATGGTAAAAAATGATACAGAAGAAAAGGCATGTATGTATGCCTGCTGCAGAAAAAAAGATGGCAGGGAAGATTATATCTGTGGTTTATGAAATAGCATAATCTACTCAAGACCTAAAAACTCTGAAGATGAAGGCAGGCAAGGTGAGAGGCAGTACTATGTGGCGGAAGTCCCTGAGGGCCACAGGTCTGAAAGCATCATCCACTGCTCAGGACTTTGTTAAGGATAATTCCCTGGCAGAGAGAAAAGTTAGGAGAAAGGTAAAGTCTTCTCTAAAAGGCAGACTTCAAAAGCCTACATAACTCCAAACCACACCATAACAGCAGCAACCACAGTATGGAACTGAAACCAAACAAACAAAAAATACAGCCTTGAAAGATCTAGGGGAAAAAAATACAGAGAGAAGAAAAGAGCAGGCCGTGAATCATCTCATAAGTGTGACATCCAACCTGATTAGGAGGCAGCACCAGCTGAGTTGCTGAGCAGAGCTCACCAAAGAACTAAGATTCTGCATCGTTATGCCAGAAAAGCAGAAGTTCATGGGCAAATGGGAAGCAAAATATTTTAAATACATCAATGTGGATCCTAAAGAGGAGGGAAGGAAATGTTAGGGAAGATTCCAAAAGAGAGCTAACTCCACCACCAATTTGCACTTTCAGCAAGAAAACATAAGTCTTTCAGATGCCCATCTCAACAAGAAGTAGCAAAATGCATTGGCAGATTTTCTTGCTCCAAAGATATGAAAAGTATATCTTCTCTCTTTTTTTACAGTCTTCACTGAACTTCTTACCACACTGCTTGATTCATGTTTTGGTTTTTCGGCTGCGAGGCATATGGAACCGTAGCTCCCTGACCAAGGACTGAACCTGCATTCCCTGCATTGGAAGGCAAACTCCTCACCACTGGACCGCCAGGGAAGTCCAAAGCATATCTTTTTGGCTGAAGATTTCTACCAACTCAGCTAAGTTCCAGGACATGAATGCCAAGTCAATTAATATGGATCAACTGGCTTCTGAAGAAACAAAAAACAAGATTTGCTTTTGTCCCTTTCATTTTTCTCTGTCTGTTCCTGGGAAAGTAGATCACTTGATAGATAAAGCTGGATCAATCCTGCACTGAAGATGCTGAAGGAATCACGCCAGGTTCAATGGAAGACAATCTAAGCCACGGTGGCTAAACCAATCAAGACCACCCATGCATCTGAGTGAAACTTCCTTGGCTGGGACAAAACAAAGTTAGGAAATTGGAGAGGACAGATTTCTGGGCTTTAATTCTTCCAAGAAAGAGATTTCCGTTTGGCTCTTCAAATTCTCTGTGGCAACAACAGGAGAAGAAATAAACTTGTGAGATGCCAGCTACTCTGTAAGAGCCCCAACCTGGAAAGTGGAGGTCTTCACATTTTGACACTCAGGTGCATATTTTCAGACTATGCTGTCACTAATACACAATGTGTAACCCCTTCTGGTGAAGCAGATCAGACAACACAGCTAGAATTCAAGATAGGAAGTTAAAACAGAGGTGATTTCTGTATCTATACAGGCCTTCAGTATCTATAATTAATGTCCATCTTGACCCATTTCAGAGATTTCTTGGGACAACACCAAACAACAACCGAACTGTTCATGTTCTCTAACAGAATTAGAGGACAGGAACTAAGACTGAGAAAGGGCGCAGACAAAGGTGGTAGCAGTCCTCCCTTAAATTGTGATGATCTCGGTCTCCAAAAAGGATAAACTCACTCTCAGTTGACAGAGCCAATGGATCAATGGAAAGAACTAAAACTGGATGAATATACAGAAAGGAAACGCTCTATTCTTCTACCCTCACCACTTTATCCCTTAATTCCTCCCTAACAATGAGTGGCTAAACTAATTAGGTTAAATCCTAATTTGGCACTAATTGGTCACTTTTCCTAGTAGGTGGAAGTCATTTTAGATAAAGGTCCTGCATTTGAATGTGGCTTCTTCTCCTTCTTCCTTCCTATTTTTGGCTCTATCAGTAAGAAGAAGAAGGGGGAAAAAAAAAAAACACCCAGTAATTTTGCATTCTCTCTCCTCTTCTCTCAGGGGCATTCACATTACTTTGGGAAAAGAGCCAGCCAGGGGTAAGATTTTGAATTTAAAGGAAGAGATCCCATTTGAGTCAAAGCTTTGTGCTCCAGTCCAGAAGAATACAGCACCCTGCATTAGGGGTTAAAAGCATGAGACTTGCTAATAAAGCATTACCTTGTTCCCCAATATCCTCTGCATATACATAGAATATTATAAGAATATAATAATATTCTCTGGAATATTATAAGAAGAGAATGGTAATGGTTTGGACAGCATTTGGACACAGCTAGATTCCAAGCTATAATACCATCAAAGTCTTAGTTCAACTCCCAATACTTGCCTTCTAGGAGATTATGAATTAATTGGGGGAAAAGAAAAAAACACTAAGATCTGAAGTTTTACAAAAGAGGACCAAAGGAATGTTTTAGGAATTCACAGAAAGAAAAAATGTACATTTCTGATTACTTGGCATAGTCGGGAAACTGGCTTCATTAAGCAGATGAGCTTTAAGCACAAAAATTTCAAACGACAAAGAAGGGATCAATTCAGGAAGGGTCAGAGGTGGAGGCGTGAGCACTGGAGGAGCTTCAAGAAGGGAAGAGAAAAGGTGAAAAGGCAAAAAAAAAATTAAGGTGAAGAAATGGAAGCAAACTCTTTTGGCTGGATTAGGGAGTTTACACAGGCGTACAGAAAGAAGATGGAGCCAAAACAAGTCTGTTAACATCAGAATGAGAAATATCTTGAAAGCCAATAGCTAATCTGCACTTTACTCAATAAATATTAAAAAGTCACCAGATAATAGGTTACATGAAGACAAGTGGGTGGGTCCTAGTGCATATGTTATGGTCAAGGTCTTAACTTTACCTTGGATGGGAGACTGATTATATTAAAAATAATCTTTAACAATTATTCAATTACTCATCAGATGGTTTTAAGCTGTGCTTCTGTAGGAACAAATACTTATTTCTGGCTATACTCTGAAGACTTAGAGAGTAAAAATATCAAAAGAAAGTTAAAAATTAAAACAATAGCTATACCAATACTTTACCAATATTCAATAATTATCTCAGAATGAAGGCACTACCTCCAAATTTTTCCACTGCCTTCTCCACAGCACTGCTGATTTGCTCTTCATTTCTCACATCAACGATACATGGCAAAGCCTTTCCTCCAGCTGCTTTGACTACAAAGGATAAATAAAGATGCATTCAAATGTTAAAACTTTCATCAATACCAAACCTCTGACATGAGTCAAAAGGAAAAAGTACCCCATTTTCAGAAAATCAATATAAATAACTATGTCTTCCAACTGCTAGCAACTCTGTCCTACTGTAGGACAGACTGAATTCATAGCCATCTACAAACTGGCCAGGTCAACTCTATTTAAAAACAAACAAAAAAGAGGGCAATTTTTAAAAACGCTATTAAAAAGAAATAAGGGGGGAAGGTAATTTAAAAGATGTTTACTACGGAAAATTTCTAAAAATGTACAAAAATATAAAGAAGAGTATAATGAACTATCATGAATCCATCAACTATCTTCAATGATTGATAATGTTTTGAAGTAAATTTATCTACCATCAATTCTGTTTGGTTTGTTGCTGGTCTATTTCAAAACAAGTCCCAGGCATCATTTCATTCATAATTTCTTCATATGTATTCCCTTAACATAACCACAGTGCTATTAACATAACTAACAAAACTAGCATATCAGCGGAAGCTGAATTTTTAAGCCCTCACTCCTAGCACAGTGCCTTGAATATAAGCACTCAATAACTATTTGTGTTCCCTGGGCTCGGTAACAACCTAGAGGGGTAGGATGGGGTGGGACATGGAAGGGAGGCTCAAGAGGAAGAGCGCATATGTATATCTATGGCTGATTCATGATGATGTATGGGAGAAACCAACACAGTACTGTAAAGCAATTATCCTTCAATTAAAAGTAAATAAACTTATTTAAAACGAAAAAAATAACTATTTGTGACCTGAAAGCATTAAAATAATGACTTGCAAATTATGCAGAGAACAGGTAACATGGAGCATTTTTTCATTCACACCATCCACCTCTTAAGTTCTTTCCTCTGCTTCCACTCCTCTGCTCCTTGCTCCCATTCAAGAACCACTGCCCTCATAAAATATGATTTTTAATGGAAATCGCTCCCATTACTTAAAAAAGTTAGGGAGAAAAATGATCCCCAGACACCGTTCTAAGGTGACAAAACATTTCTTGAACCAGATAAAATTATTTTTAGGACAGACTTCAGATAAATATAATTAAACTTTCCAGCAGACTCTCTATTTATTGAAACATACTTTCTTCAGCAGCAGTATAGATGGTGCCTGGAAGTTTGGGGTGTGCCTGGGTGGTCTTCGCAGCAATGACTATGTTTGCTCCATCCTTGGCCGCTTTCAAAGCAATCGCTTTGCCAATGCCACGGCTTGCACCTGTGATGAAGACAGTACATCCTGCTAACTTCCTACAACAGAACAAATGTGGCCTTATTAGAAACCTCAAAGTTTTTATTTATTGATATCAGTACCATAAACTCATGCACATACTCACAAAATATGTGTTTCCTCTTCTATCAAACTCTCTCTAAACCCTCCTCCTTCCCCATCTGATACCTGATTACTCCCATTGTATAATGATCTATAAATTATTATAACTGCAGTGGCCAGATTTGCTATGATTTTTGCAGACAAAATCTGCTCAAATGAGTAAATCTTAAAAAGAAATGAGGAATTAATGAACTACATGAACATATATACATTTTCCCCACACAGGAAAAAGTATTAAAGTTTATTTTTGAAAAATTTGTAAAAAGACCTTACTTTTGAATGGTGGGATTATGAATAAATTTTATCGTAAGTCTTTATATTCTTCAGGATTTTTCAGTTTTCTGCAATGAATACATACCACTTAAAAGGAATTATGTAAAAGCTAATAATTATTTAACAGATGTTCATCATTGCTTATAATAGCTAGAGTGGAAACAACTTAAATGTCCATCAACTGACGAATAGATAAAGTAAAATGTGTTACATACAACCGATCACATGGACTGTAGCCTTGTCTAACTCAATAAAACTATGAGCCATGCCATATAGGGCCACCCAAGACAGATGGGTCACGGTGGAGAAGATGTTCTGACAAAACGTGGTCCACTGGAGAAGGGAATGGCAAACCACTTCAGCATTTTTGCCTTGAGAACCCCATGAACAGTATGAAAAGGCAAAAAGATATGACACTGAAAGATGAACTCCCAGGTCAACAGGTGCCCAATATGTTACTGGAGAAGAGTAGAGAAATAACTCCAGAGAGAATGAAGAGATGGAGCCAAAGTAAAAATGATGCCCAGTTGTGGACATAACTGGTGATGGAAGTAAAGTCCAATGCTGTAAAGAACAATATTGCATAGGAACCTGGAATGTTAGGTCCATGAATCAAGGTAAGTTGGAAGTGGTCAAACAGGGGATAGCAAGAGTGAACATGGACATTTTAGGAATCAGTGAACTAAAATGGACTGGATTGGGCAAATTTAACTTAGATGACCATTATATCTACTACTGTGGGCAAGAATGTTCATCGCAGCACTGTTTATAATAGCCAGGACATGGAAGCAACCTAGATGCCCATCAGCAGACGAATGGATAAGAAAGCTGTGGTACATATACACCATGGAATATCACTCAGCCATTAAAAAGAATACATTTGAATCAGTTCTAATGAGATGGATGAAACTGGAGCCCATTATACAGAGTGAAGTAAGCCAGAAAGATAAACACCAATATAGTATACTGATGCAAATATATGGAATTTAGAAATATGGTAATGATAACCCTATGTGCAAGACAGAAAAAGAGACACAGATGTATAGAACAGACTTTTGGACTCTATGGGAGAAGGCAAGGGTGGGATGATCTGAGAGAATGGCATCGAAACATGTATATTATCAAGTGTGAAACAGATCGCCAGTCCAGGTTGGATGCATGAGACAAGTGCTCAGGGCTGGTGCACTGGGAAGACCCAGAGGGATGGGATTGGGAGGGATGTGGGAGGGGGGATCAGGATGGGGAACACATGTAAATCCATGGCTGATTCATGTCAATGTATGGCAAAAACCACTACAATATTGTAAAGTAATTAGCCTCCAACTAATAAAAATAAATGAAAAAAAAAAACAAACAAAGAATCCCTTAGAAGAAATGGAGTAGCCATCATAGGCAAGAAAAAAGTCTGAAATGCAGTACTTGGGTGCAATCTCAAAATCAACAGAATGATTTCTGTCCGTTTCCAAGGCAAACCATTCAATATCACAGTAATCCAACTCTATGCCCCTACCACTAATGCTGAAGTTGACTGGTTCTATGAAGACCTACAAGACCTTTGAGAACTAACACGCAAAAGAGATGTCCTTTTCATTATAGGGGACTGGAAAGCAAAAGTAGGAAGCCAAGAGATACCTGGAGTAACAAGCAAATTTGGCCTTGGAGTACAAAATGAAGTAGGGCAAAGGCTAATAGAGTTCTGCCACGAGAATGCACTGGTCATATCAAACACCCTCTTCCAACAACACAAGAGAAGACTCTACACGTGGACATCACTAGATGGTCAATACCGAAATCACACTGATTATATTCTTTGCAGCCAAAGATGGAAAAGCCTTATATAGTCAGCAAAAACAAGACCGGGACCTGACTGTGGTTCAGATCATGAACTCCTTATTGCCAAATTCAGACTTAAATTGAAGAAAGTAGGGAAAACCACTAGACCATTCAGGTATGACCTAAATCAAATTCCTTGTGATTATACAGTGTAAGTAACAAATAGATTCAAGGGATTAGATCTGATAGATAGAGTACCTTAAGAACTATGGACAGAGGTTCGTGACATTGTACAGCAGGCAGTGATCAAGACCATCCCCAAGAAAAAGAAATGCAAAAAGGCAAAATGGTTGTCTGAGGAGGCCTTACAAATAGCTGAGAAAAGAAGAGAAGCTAAAGGCAAAACAGAAAAGGAAAGATAAACCCATCTGAATACAGAGTTCCAAAGAACAGCAAGGAGAGACAAGAAAGCCTCCCTTAGCGATCAATGCAAAGAAATAGAGGAAAGTAATAGAATGGGAAAGACTAGAGATCTCTTCAAGAAAATTAGAGATACCAAGGGAACATTTCATGCAAAGATGGGCACAATAAAGGACAGAAATGGTATGGACCTAACAGAAGCAGAAGTTATTAAGGAGAGGTGGCAAGAATACCCAGAAGAACTATACAAAAAAGATCTTCATGACCCAGATAACGACAATGGTGTGATCACTCACCTAGAGCCAGACATAAGTCAAGTGAGCCTTAGGAAGCATCACTACAAGCAAAGCTAGTGGAGGTGATGGAATTCCAGTTGAGTTATTTCAAATCCTAAAAGATGATGCTTTGAAAGTGCTATACTCAATATGCCAGCAAATTTGGAAAACTCAGCAGTGGCCACAGAACTGGAAAAGGTCGGTTTTCAATCCAATCCCAAAGAAACACAATGCCAAAGAACGTTCAAACTACTGCACAATTACACTCATCTCACATGCTAGCAAAGTAATGCTCAAAATTCTCCAAGCCAGGCTTCAACAGTATGTGAACTACGAAATTCCAGATGTTCAACCTGGATTTAGAAAAGGCAGAGGAGCCAGAGATCAAATTGCCAACATCCGATGGATCATCGAAAAAGCATGAGAGATCCAGAAAAACATCTACTTCTGCTTTATTGACTACACCAAAGCCTTTGTCTGTGTGGATCACAACAGACTGTGGAAAATTCTTAAAGAGATGGGGATATCAGACCATCTTACCTGCCTCCTGAGAAATCTGTATGCAGGTCAAGAAGCAACAGTTAGAACTGGACATGGAACAACAGACTGGTTCCAAATAGAGAAAGGAGTATGTCAAGGCTGTACATTGTCACCCTGCTTATTTAACTTCTATGCAGAGTACATCATGAGAAATGCCAGGCTGAATGAACGACAAGCTGGAAATCAAGAATGCTGGGAGAAATATCAATAACCTCATATATGCAGATGACACCACCCTTTTGGCAGAAAGTGAAGAACTAAAGAGCCTCTTGATGAAAGAGAAAGAGGAGAGTGAAAAAGTTGGCTTAAAACTCAACATTCAGAAAACTAAGATCATAGCTTTCAGTCCCATCACTTCATGGAAGATAGACGGGGAAACAATGGAAACAGTGACAGACTTCATTTTGGGGGAATCCAAAATCACTGGTGGTGACTCCAGCCATGAAATTAAAAGATGCTTTCTCCTTGGAAGAAAAACTATGACCAACTTAGACAGCATATTAAGAAGCTGAGATATTACTCTGCCAACAAAGGTCTGTCTAGTCAAAGCTATGGTTTTTCCAGTACTCACGTATGGTTGTGAGAGTTGGATTACAAAGAAAGCTGAGGGCTGAAGAATTGATGCTTTTGAACTGTGGTGTTAGAGAAGACTCTTGAGAATCCCCTGGGCTGCAAGGAAATCAAACCAGTCAATACTAAAGGAAATCAGTCTTGAATATTCATTGGAAGGACTGATGTTGAAGCTGAAACTCTAATACTTTGGCCACCTGATGCAAAGAAATGACTCACTGGAAAAGACCCTGATGCTGGTAAAGATTGAAGGGAGGAGGAGAAGTGGGTAACAGAGAATAAGATGGTTGGATGGCATCACTGACTCAATGGACATGAGTTTGAGCAAGCTCCACGAGATGGTGCTGCAGTGCATGGGGTCGCAAAGAATCAAACATGACTGAGCAACTGAACTGAACTGAACTTAAAGTGTGTTATATATCAATACATACAAAGGGATCTATTCTGCAATAGAAGGGAATGAAGTATTGATCTGTGCCACATGGATGAACTTTGAAAACATGCTCAGTGAAAGAAGCCAGTCACAAAGGCCTTCATACTGTATGATTCCATTTAAATGAAATGTCCAGAAGAGGCAAACCTATAGACACACAAGGCCTAGTGGCTGCCTAGGACTGCGGGTGGGAGAAGGAGGGATATGGGGTTTCTTTCTTGAATATTCTTTCAAAAATATTTTAAAGTTGACTGTGGAGTGTACACAACTGTGACTATACCATTTAATTGTACACTTTAAATGGGTAAATTGTACAGTGTATGAATTACATCTCAATAATGATGCTAAACAAACAAACAGAAAGTTGGCAAAAAAAACTCTGGGTGTTGTTTAAAAGATTCTCTGATCCAAATGTGAGGAAAACTCTCTGTGCCCATTCATTTTTTAATAATATATCCAACCACCTTACCTTTTATTTTTTTATTTTTCCACCTTACCTTTTAACTTTCTACTTACTCAGGTGTTAGATGAGAAGGAAACCTGTATTAAGTCAGAGTGGGAAACCCACTTTCTTGTTTACTTTCTAAAGGCATATAATGTTTAAGAAGAAGGCTGAAGAGAGGGAGGCAAAGTGACAATGACAGAAAAAGGGGCAGTAACCAGAGACAAGGGTAACATATAAACAGGCTTGTTAACAAAAGAATGTAAGGCTTTTGCCAAGATCAGAAAGACTACACTTTAGAAGCAAGTTCAGAGGTAAAAGTGGGAGAAAGGCCTCAAAATAAGAAATAAACGGCTTAGTAAGAAAGGGAATGGAAAGTGAGCAAGAGGTGCTCTTTTTACTATTTTTAGTAAAAAAAAAAAAAATCACAAAATACAAAAAAAAAAAAACCTATAAATAATGTGTAAATCTTACAGATCAAAATAAAATGCATACCAAGAAATAGAATATTATCAATACCCTAGAAGCCACCTGTCTACTCCTCTCTATCCTTCTTCCTCCCAACCCACAAAGTAACAACTACTTTAAATATTATTACTAATTTCCTTGCTTTTTTTTTTTATTCCTAATACCTTCTTATCTATGTCTAAGCCAGGGGCCAAATCCGACCCCCCATCTGTTTGTGTACGGTGTGGGAGCTAAGAACAGTTTTCCCAGATGAACACATATGTGTATGAACACGTTATGATCGATTTTGAACCCCAATTCAGCAAACACTATTTCCCTATTACAAATTGAACTGTATTCGCCAAAATACAATTGTACCTCCCTGTCATAGATTGAATTTTATCTACCAAAGTCTTAAGATATTTTGAAGTCCTAACCTCCAGCACCCCCAAATGAGACCTTATTTGGAAACAGGGTTGCTGCAGATGGAATTAGTTACAACGAGGTTATACAGGAGTAGCTGCTGCTGCCGCCGCTAAGTCGTGTCTGACTCTGCGTGACCCTATAGACAGCAGCCCACCAGGCTCCTCCACCCCTGGGATTCTCCAGGCAAGAATACTGGAGCGGGTTGCCATTTCCTTCTCCAGTGCATGCATGCATGCTGAGTCGCTTCAGTCATGTCCGACTCTGTGCGGTCCCATGGACAGCAGCCCACCTGGCTCCTCTGTCCATAGGAATCTCTAGGCAAGAATACTGGAGTGGGTTGCCATTTCCTTCTCCAATACAGCAGTAGGGCAGATCCTTAATCCAGCATGACTGTGCCTTTATAAGAGGAGGTAAGACTACATAAAGACAGACACATAGGGAAGACAGCATGTGACGACAGAGGTGGAAAGTGGAGTAAAGCAGCTACCAGCTAAGAACGCCAAGGACTGCCGATGATCACCAGAAGCTAGGTGATCACTAGAGGCAAGTGAGGGTTCTACTCACAATTTCAGACGGAATACTAACATTGCTAGGGCACCGCTAACACCTGGACTTCAGACTTCAAGTCTTCAGAACTTAAAAAAACAAATTTCCACTTGAAGCCACTCAATTGGTGGCAGCCCTAGGAAATAAACACATTCTTTCTTCCCCTCAAAAAAGAATTTCATTCTTGTTGTTGCAGTTTGTTGTTGTAGTTGCTGAGTCATGTCTGACTCTTGCGTCCCCATAGACTGTATCACACCAGACTCCTCAGCCCATGGGGTTTTCCAGGCAAGAGTAGTGGAGTAGGTTGCCATTTTCTACTCCAGGGGATCTTCCTGACCCAGGGATGGAACCTACATCTCCTGCATTGGCAGGTGGATTTTTCACCAGGGAGGAATCAAGGGAGCCACCAGGGAAGCCCAAGAATACTGGAGTGGGTATCCTCCTGGGTATCTTCCAGGGGATCTTCCTGACCCAGAAATTGAACCAGGGTCTCCTGCATTGCAGGTGGATTCTTTACCAGCTGAGCTACCAGGGAAGCCCTTCACACAGTATATGTCATTCCATAGTTGGCTTCTTTCACAAAACATGGTTTGGAGACTTGTCCACACTGGTATAAACAGTTACACCTACTTTAATTAGTATACAATATTTTGCATATGAGCATACTGTAAGGTCCATGGGGTCGCAAAGAGTCGGACATGACTGAGTGACTGAACTGAACTGATACTATAAGGTATTGATTTATTCGACTGTTTATGGACTTTGAGGATGGTTTCCAGGTTTTTTTTCTTTATTATGAACAATAGTGCTAAAAGAATCTTGTACCCTTCTTCCAGTCACATGTACAAGAGTTTCTCCAGGGCATATACCGACCAGTGAACTACATTTTCCCCCATATGGACAACTAGCAGCTCCAGTCTGAAAAGCCCATCTTTCCCATAGATCCTGAACGCCAGCTTTGTCATAGACCGAGTCTCCATAAATACATAGATCTATTTCTAGGCTCTCTCTTTTGTTTAATTTCATTACATGGATTGCACTGTCTTAATCATAACAGCTTTCTTGGCTATACTTGGATCTTTGCTTTTCCACATACTAGAAATTAGCTTATTTAATTGCACAAGCAAAATCAGTTGGGATTTTGATAGAATTCAATGGACAGGGGAGCCTGGCGGCTACAGTCCATGGGGTCGCAAATAGTCAACACAACTGAGCGACTAAGCACACAGCACAGCAGTGGGAGAAGAACCACCACTTTTAAGACACTGAGTGCTCCAGTCCATGAACATGGTATTACTCTCTATCTCACACCTGGAACCACAGGATGTCCCTCTGTAATCAAAGGTAATATTCTGACCATCCAATTACGGTGTTTTCAGATTTTCCCATTGTGTAATTACTCTAGTTTCCCTTGCAATCACTGCGAAGTTACTTAAAGACCATTTTTTAATTATTATAGAATTTCCAAATATTTTCAGAAATACAGAAACTACTGTCATAAGTATCCATGTTTATTTAACAGTTCAACAACAATCACAATTTTGAAAATAATTATCAGAAAGCAAACCTCAGAAGTCATTTAATTTCACCTACAAATGCTTCAGTACACACCTCTAACTTTTTTATGTAACAATGTCATTACCACAACTAAGAAAAGTAACAATAATTCCTCAAAATCAACTAGTACCCATCCTTAAGCAAAGTTTCGCAACTATCTCAAAAACATCTTTTTACAGTTGGTTTGATCAAATCAGGATCCTGTAAGGACTTCGCATTGCAGTAATTTGTTACAGACACACCTTGAGAGATTGCAGGTTCATTTCCAGACCACCAAAATAAAGTGAATATTGAAATAAAGTGAGTCACACCAACTTTTTGGTTTCCCAGTATATAAAACAATTACTTTTACACTGCAGTCTTTTAAGTATGCTATAGTACTATGTCTAAAAAAAATGTACATATTTTAATTTAAAACTATTTATTGCTAAAAAATGCTAACCACCATCTGACAAAGCAGGGTTCCCGCAAACTTTCAGTTTGTAAAACACAAAATATCTTCAAAGGGCAATAAAGGTACAGTACAAATAAAATGAGGTATGCCTTGGAGAAGGAAATGGCAACCCACTCCAGTATTCTTGCCTGGAAAAATCCATGGACAGAGGAGTCTGGCGGGCTGAAGTCCATGGGATTACATGACTGAGCATGTGTGCACGAGGGTGGAGGGAGATGGGTTGGTAGCAATAAACTGGTAGAACTAAAAAAAAAAAAAAAAAAAAGGGTATGCCTGTACATCTTATAAGTCTCTTTTAATCTGTAATAGATTTTGGATTTTCTTTATGCCGTTTATTTGCTGAAGAATACAGATCTGTAGAACAATCCATATTCTGGATTTTGAACTTCTCATTTTTATAGCCATTGTACTGTACTTGCTGACTTTTTCGTGTGTGCGTGAGTGCATGCTAAGTTGCTTCAGTCGTGTCCTACTCTTTGCAACCCTATGGACTGTAGCCCACCAGGCTCCCCGCCCATGTGATTCTCCAGGCAGAACACCTGGAGTGGGTTGCCTACCCTCCTCCAGGGGATCTTCCTGACTCAGGGATGGAACCAGAGTCTCTTACTTCTGCACTGGCAGAAGAGTTCTTTACCACTAGCGCCACCTGGGAAGCCCTTTTGCTTGTGTGCAGAAATCTAATTTTTCTCATTGACTTTTGTATCCTGAAAATGTATCAGACTCTAATTAAATCTAGTAATTTAGTTATACATTATTTTGGTTTTCCAGTTAGATAATCATATCATCTGCAGATAATGACAGCATTATTTCTTTCATTTCAAGCCAAATATTTTTTCTTTCTTTCTCCTGCCTTATTACTAAAGAAAGAAATAAAAATGTTTCCAGATGGAAGGTCTGAGGTGCAGGAAGGAATAAAAGCCAAAGATATCAGTAAATTAAGTACAGAAATCTAAAAAAGTTTTTATACTGCTAATTAGTAATAATATAAATGATATAATAAATAATAACATTTGGAGGTTAAAACAATTAAAATATATTGTTACAACAACAAAAGTTAAAAATGGAATGACTGAAGTTCAACTTTTCTAGGTCCTTGTATTGTTTGGGGGAGCGATAAAATTTTATTTACTTCAGCCACTGGTAAGTTATATAAGGAACCTGTATGCAGGTCAGGAAGCAACAGTTAGAACTGGACATGGAACAACAGACTGGTTCCAAATAGGAAAAGCAGTACGTCAAGGCTGTATATTGTCATTCTGCTTACTGAACTTATATGCAGAGTACATCATGAGAAATGCTGGGCTGGAGGAAGCACAAGTTGGAATCAAGATTTCTGGAGAAATATCAATAACCTCAGATACGCAGATAAAACAACTCTTACAGCAGAAAGTGAAGAAGAACTAAAAAGACTCTTGATGAAAGTGAAAGAGGAGAGTCAAAAAGTTGTCTTAAAGCTCAACATTCAGAAAACTAAGATCATGGCATCTGGTCCCATCACTTCATGGGAAATAGATGGGGAGACAGTGGAAACAGTGTCAGACTTTATTTTTTTGGGCTCCAAAATCACTGTAGATGGTGACTGCAGCCATGAAATTAAAAGACGCTTACTCCTTGGAAGGAAAGTTATGACCAACCTAGCTAGCATATTAAAAAGCAGAGACATTACTTTGCCAACAAAGGTCTGTCTAGTCAAGGCTATGGTTTTTCCAGTGGTCATGTATGGATGTGAGAGTTGGGCTGTGAAGAAAGCTGAGCACCGAAAAATTGATGCTTTTGAACTATGGTGTTGGAGAAGACTCTTGAGAGTCCCTTGACTGCAAGGAGATCTGACTAGTCCATTCTAAAGGAAATCAGTCCTGGGTGTTCATTGGAAGGACTGATGTTGAAGCTGAAACTCCAGTACTTTGGCCACTTGATGCAAGAGCTGACTCATTTGAAAAGACCCTGATGCTGGGAAAGATTGAGGGCAGGAAGAGAAGGGGACGACAGAGGATGAGATGGTTGAATGGCATCACTGACTCAATGGACATGGGTTTGATTGGACTCTGGGAGTTGGTCATAGACAGGGAGGCCTGGTGTACTGTGGTTCATGGGATCGCAAAGAGTCAGACACAACTGAGCAACTTAACTGAAGTTATATACATCTTTAAACTGTCCATATTAAACATGATAAATACAAATTCCAAGTCTTAACAGTTTTTGTGACAAGAATGGGATTCTAATAAAGACATGGTTTTCTAACAGAAAAAGGACAAGAACTCTGTAAGACAGGTTGTAAAGTGAAAGTTGCTCAGTTGTGTCCAATTCTTTGGGACCTCATGGAATATACAGTCCATGGAATTCTCCAGGCCAGAATACTGGAGTGCATGGCCTTTCCCTTCCCTTCTCCAGGAGATCTTCCCAACCCAGGGATTGAACCCAGGTCTCCCACATTGCGGGCAGATTCTTCACCAGCTGAGCCACAATGGAAGCCCAAGAATACTGGAGTGGGTAGTCTATCCTTTCTCCAGCAGATCTTCCTGACCCAGGAATTGAACCAGGATCTCCTGCATTGTAAATGTAAGTATTTAGATGAAAATGTCCCAATTATTGCTTTAAAAAGCCCTATCCATACCAGATGCAAACTATTACATATAGGAAGGATAAACAACAAGGTCCTACTGTGTAGCACAGGGAATTATATTCAATATCCTGTGATAAACCATAATGGAGAAGAATATGAAAAAAATGTTCATATCCTTTTCCATTATGGTTTTGAGAGAGTCAATTCCTAGGCAGGTTGATAAGAAGTCCGGGGGTCCCCGAGGAGAGAGGGGTCTGGGGTTCTTGAGGAGGAGGAAAGGGCAAACTTTTTTTTCTCTACATTTCTTAGTCTTAATCACATAAAATGGTTTTTTTTCCTTTAAGCTCGGAACTGATAAGACAACAAACAACTCAGTTTCAACTTTGTACTAGGGATTATAAAACAACAACGTATCCTGCTTGGGGACAGCTCCTCCTTCCTGAAAACCTTCTAATTAATCCTGATATTTTAGAATGTATATTATGGGAGTGGGTCTGGTAGGATCTTTCTGTTGGTAAATTCTAATCCATTATCCTAAAATGTAAATTGTGGGGGTGGGTCTGGTAAAAATTTTACAACCTTGAGACATTCTTTTGATTTACTGTAATAACTAATTTAAAAAGTATATAACTCCCCTGCTAACACTAGCAAAGGGAGGCATTCTCCGACGCCTTCTGATGTCTATGTCAGAAGCTTTCTCTGTCTCTTTCCTTACTTTAACAAAACTCCGCTACACAAAAGCTCTTGAGTGATGAAGCCTGGTCCCTGGTCCCAAAGCTAACTCTTCTTCTTCGGAGATCATGAATTCGACATCGTTCACCATAAGCTATCAGTTTATATATATACATATGTATGTTTGCGGGTTTCCCTGGTGGCTCAGATGGTAAAGAATCCATCTACAATGCAGGATACTTGGGTTTAATCCCTGGGTCGGGAAGATCCCCTGGAGAAGGGAATGGTTACTGAATACACTCCAGTATTCTTAGGTGGAGAATTCCAGGGACAGAGGAGCCTGGTGGGCTACAGTCCATGGGGTTGCAAAGAGTCAGACACACTGAGCAACTAACACACACATATATGTTAGTGTGTGTGTACATATATATGTATAATTGACTCACTTTGCCATACAGCAGGAATTAACACAACATTGTAAATTAGCTCTACTTTAATAAAATAAATTTAAGAAAAAAAAAAGTTCTACTCCTTTGCCTTTGGTCCACTTGGATTGATTCTCAGTAGGATGAAGGGCATTTTCACGCTCAAGGTCTCAGGCACTGGCAGAAACAAGGGCAAAGTCCACTTTCCTCTTAACCTGAAAACCACTGGGTCTATACCTCCATTTCTAAAGCATCAGAACCAGAGTGTAGAAGGTGAGAAAGCAAAAAGATTCCAAATTCCTCATTACTACTGGTAGATGACTAAAACTTGCTAGTGCAGAGTTAGCACTACAATTTTCCAAAATTCCCTAGTACCTCAAAATCATGGTAAATGTGATGAATCTTTAACTATCTAAATTAAAAAAAGCAATCACTTCAAAAAAACACTATACAAGTTAAAGTTCATTTAGAAAAATAAACATCTGAAGTAACAAAGAAAATTCTGAAAAAAAAATCTAGATGAGGCAGGAACTAGCCTTCTAAGATACTAAAACACTTTATAAAATTAGAGTAATTAACATAATTTAGCACTGGTACATGAACAGACAGACCAAAGTAATAAAGTAAAAAAGATCTCTATACATACAAGAATTCAGAGGTGGAATTTCTAACAGAAAGAAAAAATAACTAGTCAGTCAATGGTGCTGGAACAACTGTACACCCGGCCATCTGAACCAAAATGAAGTGGGTTTCCTAACTCACTTCCTATGCTGAAATCTGAGTCAGGGAGGAAGAAAAAGCCCACAAAAATTCCAGAAGAATACTTAACAAATTTTAAAAAATCTTTGTTTAAGATGGCCTTTTATAGCTTTGTCACAAAAACACAAAAGTCTTAAAAGATAACTTGATTATCATTGATAACTCAGATTCAATAAAACCACATGGTTCTGCATGATAAACAAATAGGATAATCAAATTCAAGATGCGATGAAAAAACACTGAGAAAAAATTTCTAACATGTATAATATAGAACAAATTACTTTTCAGTAGAGAGATGTCAGAGACCAACCAAAAGCCTAACTGTGTAAGCCAGGCAAAGGAAAAGATACACAGATGGTTTTAAACCAGGATTTCTCAATCTCTACACCATAGACATTTTGGACAAGACAATTCTTTACTGTAGGGGGCTCTCCTGTGCCTTATAAGATGTTTGCCAGCATCCCCGGACCCCCCCATTAGATGCCAGTAGCACCCCACTCAGTTGTGACAATGTGTTCCCAGATACTGCCTAATGTCCCATGGGTATCAAAATTACTCCTCAACAAGAACTGCTGCTTTAAACATATAAAAAGATCTGCTTCCTCGCTCTTCGGTGCAGATTTTAACTATAATGAGGTGCCATTTTTTCCTCTAATTAGATTTTTATTATCAAAACAAGTATTTTTACTATCAGACATTTTGCTGTTTATCAATGTGTTGGGTTAGGAAATCACATTAATTCTTCTCAGTTTGCAACCTCTTTGGAGGGCTTTTGGTATCAGCTATCAAACTTGAAATGCTTACACTCTGCTCCAGCAGCTTCATTGCCAAGAATTTATCACGTGGATACACTCAAATATGTGCAAAACAGGTGAATACAAGGATAATCATGGCAGCAAAGATGGAGTAATAAAAAACTAGAAATGATCTGGTATCCAGTGATGGGGATAGGTTAAATAAATAGAACATTAAAAGGGAGAAAGATCTAAATGTACTGAAAATAGGTCCCAAGACATATTAAATGACAAGTAAAAATAGCAAGACCCAAAAGGGGCTTTGCTATTATTTTGTAAAGTGGAGAGTGTGTTTGTACGTGTTTAGGATTGTGTACCCAAATATGTTTATAAATACACAGAGTATCTTTGGAAACCCACCAGAGAGTAAGTAGGGGATTGAAAGTTAAGAATAAGGAAACAACCTTTGGAGCTTTTTAAGTCTTTTGGCCATGCGCCTATATATTTCAAGCAAACTTCAGAACGAACATATCACTCAGCTCAAAACATCCATACAGTACATAAACGGAAAATAGAGTGGGATGGGGGGAAGGTGCAGAGCTTGCTTCTCAAGTCGAAGAAGTTCCGGAAACTGGTTGCACAACAGTCCAAACATACTTAACACTACTTAACTGTACACTTAAAAATGGTGACGATGGCAAACCTTACGTGTATTTTAGCAAAACTCAGTATCATCTCAAAGTAAAAAAAAAAAGCCTCCCCCAAAGACACTCATCCTTAAAGGTTAGCTTATTTTCTCCTTCCAGAACTGAGATCTGAACAAGTGGGGGACTCATTAAGACATTAAGAGCACGAGTTCCGGTGACCTTTCACCCAGAACTCGCGGCCTCCAGCAAGACAAGCAGCTCTATCTCTAAACCCAAAGTTGGGACCCGCCCTAGAGGTGGCGGGATACCTCACTCCGGATCCTTTATCTATGAGATTTTAACACGACTGCCACCCTGAAGTACACACCTCTGCGCTACTTTTCACAAGTTACCGCAGGTTATAGGAATACTGCATCCAGCGCGAAGCAGCGTTCCAGATCACTCCGAGCTGTATCATTAATCCTCCCACCGCCGGGTCAGGGCCACCCACTCTGCCTGGCCCGGTTTCCTCCCCCACGGCGCCAAATTACCCTTACCCGGTGTTGGGCAACATGACTGCCGCAGGTCGAAGTCAGTGGCGACACGGACTCAACGAGCGACCACAGAAAGGTTGATTTTTCCCCAGCATTTAGCCCCGCCCCAGACCCCGCCCCTGGGGTCCCGCCCCCCCCGAGCTCTGCGGGAGGTGCTGGGCTCTCCAAGAGGCGGGAGGTGGCTGAGTGCGCCTGCGCACGCAGTGGGCCTCGGTGGCGCGCGGCGCTGGTTTCCTCTCCGCAGCTAGTCCTCTAGAAACCCGCGCGACGCGCAAGCGCTGTGAGAAACGACTCCGCCCCGCCCCTCCTGCGGGGTCTCTACCGTGACAATTGGTCTCCAGCCTGCGCGTCTAGAGGTACTGGGCGCGTCAGTCGCCGAGTACGCCTTTACCCGGCCTGTGGACGTTTCCACGCCGCCACGCAGAGTCCCTTTGCCAGGGGGGTGGCCGTTTGAGATGTGCATTAGGAACCTCGAGGGCTGAGATGCGGGTTCTCAGCGGACTTTGGCTCTTGGTCCCCTCGCCGTCCACGCTGGCACCGGGACATCTGGCTGCCTGGCTGCCCGCGCGCCCTCGGAGGCCCGTCTTAGGAACGATTTTCCTAGGCAGATAAACGCTCTTCTCCTAGAAGCCGGCCGGCGGCGCATTTCGACTCTCCCACTGAATCTGGACTAAAGCCAGCCGGAGTACAGCTTGACAGCCCTGTGCTGAGAAGTAGCTTCTGAATCAGGGCTCTGCAGTAGTCACTCTCGCCGAAGAACTCAGAGTTAACTCTGATTTTTCTACTCTTTATCAATATCTCGGCGAGGAAATACCCAGACTCAGTGCTGGAATAAGGTGAATTCTGGGACTTAGTATTGCTTTTGGTAGTATACCTTGGACATAACTCAGCTACCCTAATGAACTAGAGACTGGCACAATACTTTTAGGGAGACGTGAAGAAATTCCGTTTTGAAGAGGTTCAGTTCATTTATGTCGCTCAGTCATGTCCGACTCTTGTCCGACCAAGAGTCCATGCAGGCCCATGGACTGCAGCACTCCAGGCTTCCCTGTCCATCACCAACTCCTGGAGCTTACTCAAACTCGTGTCCATCAAGTCGGTGATGCCATTCAACCATCTCATCTTCTGTCGTCCCCTTCTCCTCCCACCTTCAGTCTTTCCCAGCATCAGGGTCTTTTCCAAGGAGTCAGTTCTTCCCATCAGGTGGCCAAAGTCTTGGAGTTTCAGCTTCAGCACCAGTCCTTCCAGTGAACATTCAGGACTGATTTCCTTTAGGATTGACTGATTTGATCTCCTTTCAGTCCAAGGGTAGAACAGGGTAGAACAAGGCTGAAGAGGTAGAACAGGATAATGAGGTTGTTATGTGAGGACTAGCTGAAGAAACTAACCTGGAAATAGGATATGTACTCTCCCTTTTATCAGAAGCCGTAAATATCTCGGTTTACTCATTTATATCACTTGCCAGTGTCATAATGTTTGAATTTTCCATCTATGATGTGGTCCTTAGAGACTCCAGAGAATTTGCTTATTCAAGAAGTGTTAGCAACTATGGGTGCTGGTCAATGGAGATACAGCTGGACCAAAAAAAGGCAAGGTCTCTCCCTATATAAGAGGAATGAGGAGTAACCAATGTGTTCTTTAGGCTGTCCGACTCTTTGCAACCCTGTGGACTGCAGCCCATCAGGCTCCTCTGTCTATAGGTTTTCCAGGCGAGAATACTGGAGTGGGTTGCCATTTCCTTCTCCAGGAGATCTTCCCAACCCGGGGATCAAACCCCTGTCACTTGCACTGGCAGGCACAGGGAAGCCTGTGTTGTAATATTAGATGTTCTGAAAAGAGTGATGATAGAAACTGTTGGTGGAAAAAATACTCTCCATTCATTCAAGAAAGTGAAGACAACCTACAGGGCGAGAGAAAATATTTGCAAATCATACATCTGGTAAGGTATCCAGAATCTATAAAGAGCTCTTACTACTCCAGCAGTGAAAAGATGAGCAACCTCCAATTTAAACACGAGCAAAGGACCTCAATAGACATTCCTCCAAAGAAAACATGTGAACAACCAGCAGGCACATGAAAGGAGGCCCAAGAGCATTTGTTATTAGGGAAACACAAATCAAAACCACAGTGAGATTTCACTATACACCTACTAGGATATCTGTAATAGAAAAGATGGAGCAACTTTCCTGGCAGTTCTGTGGTTAAGATTCCTCACTTCCACTGCAGGAGGCATGGGTTCCATCCCTGGTGAGGGAACTAAGATCCTGCATGCCACCTGGTACAGCCAAAAAAAAAAAAAAGATGGAAAATATTGTGTTGGCCAAGATGTAAAGTAGTTGAAACCCTCAAACATTGCTGGTGGGAATGTAAAATAGCACAGCCACTTTAGAAAACAGTTTTGCAGTTCCTCCAAAAGTTAAAACATAATTACCAGCTACTGGATGTCTACATACAGAAGAACAATTCCACTTTTGGGTATATACCCAAGAGAAAGGAAATGTGTTGAGAATAACCACTAGATGGCATTGGTATATTAAAATTCTCAATTATATAATACTGCAAAATGTTAATTTGTGTTAACAATTTGTGATACATGTTATAATCTGATTTGGATTAAGGCAAAAATAACAAATTTCTTTATAGGATTGTTATAAAGGGGAAATATGAGGACACATAAATTTTAAGTCCCTTAAAATAATGCTTTGTATCAGTAAAACAGAATGTGATAGTCTAATCTGTATTATTATTTTTTCAGTTATCACAGAATAGGTCAATGTGTCTTCGGTTGTTTGACTTCTAAAGTCCATCAAGTTTAATTCTTCAGTGTTAATGATTTTCAAATACATAGGAGATTGAAAATGAACTTAAATTGAAATATCAAAGGATATGATGTTAAAAGGGGCATTCCAGGTGGCACAGTGATAAACAATCCTCCTGTCAATGCAGGAGATTCAAGAGACTCAGGCCTGGTTGGGGAAGATTCCCTGGAGTAGGAAATGGCAACCCACTCCCGTATTCTTGCCTGGAAAATGCCATGGGCAGAGAAGCCTGGTGGGCTACAGTCCTTTGGGTCCCAAAGAATCAGACATGACTGAGCACACACACACGATGTTAAAAACAAGTTTAATCTTAAATTATCAAATAAGGACTCTTCTAACCCTGACCTTGTATAAGAATATATTTTCTTAAAAAAAAAAAGAATATATTTTCTTAAAGTGTATAATGCAAATTTGTTGACCACAACCCTCATAAATAAATTTTTCATCCAGACCTAGTAAACTTTTCTATTTAAATCCATTGTATTTGTTGTTGGTTTTTTTTTTTCTGTTGTTTTTTTTAATTTGATTGTAACCTACAACATTATTTCAATGACCATGGATCATAACCTACCATCTGGAAAACACTGCTTTAGTGTGTTGTAATTTGCCATTGTAATTTTTCAACTTGCCTTTTAAGATATTCTAGGTTCCTTCAGTCAAATGTAAAATTATTAATTGATGGTTAGAAGCCAATAATGGAGAAGGCAATGGCAACCCACTCCAGTACTCTTGCCTGGAAAACCCTGTGGATGGAGGAGACTTGTAAGCCACAGTCCTTGGGGTCACTAGGAGTAGGACACAACTGAGCGACTTCACTTTCACTTTTCAGTTTCATTTTTCACTTTCATGCACTGGAGAAGGAAATGGCAACCCACTCCAATATTCTTGCTTAGAGAATCCCAGGGATGGGGGAGCCTGGTGGGCTGCCACCTATGGGGTCGTACAGAGTCGTACACAACTGAAGCGACTTAGCAGCAAGCAGCAGCATCAGAGACCAACAATACCATGTGACTAAGAGCAGGTGCTTTCAAGGGCATTTGAAGAGTCAGGGATCATTTGAAACTTTCGTTTCTTTCACCCACAAAATAGCACACCCTACTTTAGAAGGTGAAATGGAGAAATCTTTGGGGGTTTTGAGTATATAACAGTTGTTTCTGACAATGTACCAATCTTCCCAGGAGGACCCCTCGCTGTACCTTTTGTTGCTCAATGAATTATTGCCACTCATTTAATTAGTAACAATAGGATATTAACCTCTTTGCTGTATTATAATGTCTATATTTTTCTCATAATACATTATTCCAACAATCTAGCGAAAGTGAAACTTTCTCTATAATATCACCCTTGAGAGATAATCATTGTTAATAGTTTGGTATGTATCCTTTGAAATTTTAATATAGATTTTTATTTCATTTAAAGCAAAAGGGTGGATCACAACAAATTGTGGAAAATTCTTAAAGAGATGGCAATACCAGAACACCTTTCCTGCCTCCTGAGAAACCTGTATGCAAGTCAAGTAGCAACAGTTAGAACCAGACATAGAACAACAGACTGGTTCAAAATTGGGAAAGGAGTATATCAAGGCTGTATATTGTCACCCTGCTTATTTAACTGATATGCAGAGTACATCATGTTACACGGCAGGCCGAATGAAGCACAAGCTGGAAGTAACACTGCCGGGAGAAGTATCAATAACTTCAGATATGCAGATGATACCACCCTTATGGCAGAAAGAGAAGAGGAACTAAAGAGCCTCTTGAAGTGTAGGTGAAGAGAGTGAAAAGACTGGCTTAAAAGTCAACATTTAAAAAACTAAGATCATGGCATCTGGTCCTATCACTTCATAGAAGATACATGGGGAAACAATGAAAGCAGTGATGGACTTTTTTTCTTGGGCTCCAAAATCACTGCAGACGGTGACTGCAGCCATGAAATTAAAAGATGCCTGCTCTTTGAAAAGAAAGCTATGATAAACCTAGACAGCATATTAAAAAGTAGAGACATCACTTGGCCAACAAAGGTCCATATAGTCAAAGCTATGGTTTTTCCAGTAGTCATGTACGGATGTGAGAGCTGGACCATACGGATGTGAGAGCTGGACCATAAAGAAGGCCGAGCACTGAAGAATTGATGTTTTCAAACTGTGGTGCTGGAGAAGACACTTGAGAGTCCCTTGGACTGCAAGGGGATCAAACCAGTCAATCCTAAAGGAAATCAACCCCGAATATTCACTGGAAGGACTGATGCTGAAGCTGAAGCTCCAATACTTTGGCCATCTGATGCAAAGAGCTGCCTCATCGGAAAAGACCCTGATGCTGGGAAATGGAGGGCAGGAGGAGAAGGGAGTGACAGAGGATGAGATGGTTGGATGGCATCACCAACTCAATGGACATGAATTTGAGTAAGCTCTGGGAGTTGGTAATGAACAGGGAGGCCTGGCGTGCTACAGTCCATGGGGTCGCAAAGAGTTGGACATGACTGAGTGAACAATAAAAATCAAAAGGGAGATTAGTGTTAGTCACTCAGTCATGTCCAACTCTTTTCAGCCCCATGGACTGTAGGCCACCAGGCTCCTCTGTCCATAGAATTCTCCAGGTAAGAATACTAGAGTGGGTAGCCATTCCCTTCTCCAGGGGATTTTCCCAACTCGGGGATCAAACTCAAGTCTCCAGCATTGCAGGTGAATTCTTTACCATCTAAGCCACTAAGGAAGCCCAAAAGGGAGATTATATATACTCTATTGTTTTGAAACCTGTTTTTGTTTTACTTAGTGTATCACAAACATCTTTTCAAATTTACACCTAAAAGCTCACCTTAAATCTAAAAAATTAGATGTGTTATTCACCTGGGTCCTTGGGCTCTTTAATCAATAGAAATTTATAAGAGGCTGGAGGATAAATTCAGGCAAGATTTTATTGGGACTTGTACTGCAGCACTAGGGGGTGAAAACGAGTTACAGGTGCCCTTGCTTGCTCTCGTTAAATGGAGTGAGAGTAGGGGCAGCTCCATGGGTCTGGCAGAAGGGGTGGCTTAGGTGTCTGCTACCCCTGTGGTGGTGCCGTGTGCAGAGATCACGCTCAGTACCCTGCTTTTGCTCCAGGCACCTCAGAAGTGGCAGTTGGTTTGTGGCCTTTTTGTATCGTTGTTCATAATCACCCTGACTGCCACGCATTCAGCTGTTTTGAGTCCCGTATAGTTTCTTTCTTTTCTGTTGCTCCACCAGCTCCTTTTGTCCAGGTGCAGGCACTCCAGTAAAGAGTCCCTGATCCCAGGTCCCAGACTATCTTATAGGTTCATGGTTTTCTATTATATGAATGTACTCCAAATTAATTTTAGCACTTGTGATGGTATTTCAATATTATTTTTATTTTTTATAAACAGTATTGCAATAAAAGCCATTGTGTGTACATCATTGTTCACTAGTCAATGTCTTGTTTAGCAGTGGATATGTTTTCTAGTTCTGGCAAATGTGAGGCCTGCTGGAGAAGGTCTTCTGACTTTAAGAAAGAGACCACCGAATATATCGCCTTTCTTCTTCTAATGTTATTTCTGGACACGACGCTTGAAACAGCTGCATTGGTCTTGCAACCACGAGAGGAACTAGCCTTCCCCTTTCCATAGCTCCTTCAAAGGTGAACTTTCTCCTATAACATACAGGAAAGGGAGTTAGGGGGCAGTTGTCTAAGAACCCTCCTAGGTCTTCACCTAGCTTTCTGATACTCCCCCTGCTCAAAGGCACAGTGTGGGTTTTCCTCACTTTGCAGCTAGCCAGCTCTTACAATTCTTGGAGACAGTTCCCTCAGTAGACAGCTGCTTCCTTGCCTGAGCACAAGTAGTGGAGTGGGTTTGTGGATCAGGCCGTAGTCCATTTTTCGCTCTGTTGGTTTGTTTACTACGCAATTCCCACACAGCTCTTTATCAAAGAGCTGAGGCTTATGAGGAAACTACTATCTCTCTGTGTGCTGTGTGTGCTAAGTCACTTCAGTTGGATCCGACTCTTTGCAGCTCCATGGACTGTAGCCCATCAGGCTCCTCTGTCCATGGAATTCTCCAGGCAAGAACACTGGAGTGGGTAGACATTCCTTCCTCCAGGGGATTTTCCCAACCCAGGAATTGAACCTTGTTCTCCTATGTTGCAGGCAGATTCTTTACCATCTGAACGACCAAGGAAACCCATCTCTCTCTCTCTATATATATATATATATGACAACTGCTGTGTTAGAGTTATTTGCCTACCCATTACACATTGTTCACTTCTTACCAACGGTATATCTCTATTATTAGAGGTGGCAGTATGCCCAGTAAAAACATTGCATCTCTCAAGCCTCCCTTGACTAGAGGTGGCCATGTGACCAAATTAAGGCTAATGAGGTAAGCGGAAGATGTTGGGAAGGACTTCTGGGAAAACTTCTTTAAAGGGCTTCCAGACATCTTGTGATATTAAGAATGAAAGCTGTATGTTCTCATAGTAGAACATAAAGGAGACTGGATCTTTGATAAACATGGAATGTCATTACAGCCCTGAAACCATTACTTCTTTTTCACAATAAACAAATTTTTATCTAGGACACTATTATTTTTTGTTTTCTGTTATATGTATCTGGACCTAACTCTTAAATGATACTTTGTCTCAAGGCAAAGTATCATAAGATTATAAACCACTGAAGGGAGTTCCCTCTTGAACCAACCAGATTCCTCACTTTGTTCCTTGGTTTCATATCTGCATTTCTCCCTGAGAGCATTAGTTTTGTTCAAATTTCCTTCTTTAAAATTGTCTTTAATACTTCAACCACTTTTCAGGAACTCCCAAGCCCTGTTCACAGGAGTTGGTCTCAGGCTACTAAGATCCATCCTCCCTTTCCTAGCTAAATATTTTCCCAAGAGTGAATTATTCATTTTATTTATTTTTATTTTTGTTAATATTTATTTCTTTATTTGGCTGCACTGGGTCTTAGTTGCAGAACTAGGGATCTTTGATCTTTGTTGTGTCATTCAGATCTAGTTCCCTGACCAGGGGTCCAACCTGGTCCCCTGCACGAGGGGTGTGGACTCTTAGCCCCTGGACCACCAGGGATTCCCCTATTCATTGTACTTAGAATATGACTTTAGCAAGAGACCCACAATGGTTGTAGGTATTCCAAGTCCACTTCCCCTGGAGATAGTCTCACCTAATTCTTCCTGGTGTCCAGTAAGTGACTACTATGTCAAACACACCTACCTCTCCCAAACTCAGGCATTATTTCTGAAATACAGTAGTCTACTGTGAGTACATGTACTCTTTCCAAGCTGAGAAAAAGAAACATTTGATTCTTCTGTAATCAACATAGCTTCAACCCTGCTCACTATAAAGGTAGCATTTTATCATTTTATACTGAGGAACAATGTCAGTTATTTATCTTCTAACTTTCAAACTGTGCCAACCGTTGGGAAAATAAGGACATTTTAAGCTAGTTTAAGGATCCGGACCATAATTGAGCCATCCATCTCTTACTGGCCATTACTTTTCTACACAAAGACCAGACTTTGGAATTCCCCCACGTCTTTCTGCTATGCCAAATTAAATTCTCAGAGGTGTCATCAGCCCACTACACTCTACTAAATTAAATTTTTGATTAAGGTCTCCTACTCCCACTGCTCCAGGAGAAGAGAGGCTATATGAAGACATTATCCTCTAATACAACCAATCCTCCACCTCCAAAAGGAGGGTGTGGAGGTGGGAAGAATTGCTTTTCCAGTTACACAAATAACATTCTCATAGCGAAGTCCTCCAGATGGTTCTTTCCTTTTTCTGCTACTGACCTTTTGCTTGTTTGCCTGATCAAGGCTGAATGTTTGCCTGATGCCCTGCAGGATCACACGAAGTAAACATCTTCTACAACTACACTGGGGAGGGACAACAATAGTTCTTACCAGTTGTCTGGCATCGCAAGAACCATTCCACCAATCCATGAACACGGTATATTTCTCCATCTGTTTGTGTCCTCTTTGATTTCTTTCCTCAGTGTTTTATAGTTTTCTATGTATAGGTCTTTTGTTTCTTTAGGTAGATATACTCCTAAGTATTTTATTCTTTTTGTTGCAATGGTGAATGGTATTGTTTCCTTAATTTCTCTTTCATTATCAGAGAAATGCAAATCAAAACCACAATGAGGTACCATTACACGCCAGTCAGGATGGCTGCTATCCAAAAGTCTACAAGCAATAAATGCTGGAGAGGGTGTGGAGAAAAGGGAACTCTCTTACACTGTTGGTGGGAATGCAAATTAGTACAGCCACTATGGAAAACAGTGTGGAGATTTCTTAAAAAGCTGGAAATAGAACTGCCATATGACCCAGCAATCCCACTTCTGGGCATACACACCGAGGAAACCAGATCTGAAAGAGACACGTGCACCCCAATGTTCATCGCAGCACTGTTTATCATAGCCAGGACATGGAAGCAACCTAGATGCCCATCACCAGACGAATGGATGAGGAAGCTGTGGTACATATACACCATGGAATATTACTCAGCCATTAAAAAGAATTCATTTGAATCAGTTCTAATGAGATGGATGAAACTGGAGCCCATTATACAGAGCGAAGTAAGCCAGAAAGATAAAGACCATTACAGTATACTAACACATATATCTGGAATTTAGAAAGATGGTAATGATAACCCTATATGCAAAACAGAAAAAGAGACTCAGATGTATAGAACAGATTGTGGACTCTGTGGGAGAAGGCGAGGATGGGATGTTTCAAGAGAACAGCATCGAAACATGTATATTATCTAGGGTGAAACAGATCACCAGCCCAGGTTGGGTGCATGAGACAAGTGCTCGGGCCTGGTGCACTGGGAAGACCCAGAGGGATCGGGTGGAGAGGGAGGTGGGAGGGGGGACCGGGATGGGGAATACATGTAAATCCATGGCTAATTCATTTCAATGTATGACAAAAACCACTGCAATGATGTAAAGTAATTAGCCTCCAACTAATAAAAATAAATGGAAAAAATAAATAAATAAAAATTAAAAAAAAAAAGAACCATTCCACCGGCCTTGTAAACTGTGACCAAATTTTTGCACAAGACTATTTCAACCAAGGGAAAATAAGGACAAAGGAAAAAAATATATATATATATATATATATTCTCTAACCAATCAATAGCCAAATATGGCTCCTTGTTAAACAGTTGTATCAAAAATTTTAGGGAAAGGTTTGACTTGACCAGAGTGAAGGCTTATTCTAGTGAAAAATAAAAGTATTTCCTATTAAAGATATGGTCTCAGATTGCTAAGAAGGGACTATTTTGTCTCATGTAAGAACATTAACAATATTATAGACATCTTTTTTTTTTTTAGTTTTCACTGTGCTAGGTCTTCATTGCAGCATGCGGGCTCCTCACTGAGGCTCACGGGCCTCCTCCAGTTGCAGCACGCTGGGGCTTCTTGCTGTAAAACACAGGCTCTCCAGTTGTCGTGCATGGGCTGAGTTGCCCTGTGGCATATGGGATCTGAGTTCCCGATCAGCCGGTAAGGGATCAAACCTGCACCTCCTTCATTGGAAGGTGGATTCTTAAACACTGGACCGCCAGGGAAGTTCAACAGGCATCTATATTAAGTGTTGACCTCATAGATCTGTAGACAAATGGAATACCAAGGCAGTAAAGAGAAATCAACTCATTATAGTAAGCCAACTTCAGTTCAGATGGAAAGAGTTACAGGCACCAGGTTAATTGGGAAAGACGGGTGAAAAAAAGAGGAGTTGTGCCTTTCCCTCTGCTACTCTACTCACAGCTACTCCTCCACGTTCTGTCTCTGAAATGACTAGGGTGAATCTCAAATTAATTAACTGGTTAGGCACAGATAAGTTAAGGGACAATCATGATGAGGACTGGTGAAAGACAGTATAGAAGGCTGCCAGAAAAGAGTGAGAATATTGTAATGAAAGTCATTAGTTATCACATAATTTGCAGGGAAAATGGAAGTCCAGGAAAATGAAAAAAAAAAAAAAAAAAAGAACCTGAACCAGAGAAAATTTCAAGTATAATAAAACTAGGAAACTGACATAACCCTACCACAAACTATGAAGAATACCTTCCAATTTGTACCCAAATTAAGGAAGGAAGTGAGATTTAACAAGCGTTTCTTCTAAGAAACAACTCAGAGCCATTTTTTAAAAAATAAATGGGATAGACCTAAAGGTCCAACAGCTATCTGAAATTTGAAGAAATGACTAGTGCTTCAAAAGTATGTGTACTGAGAACTTTCAGATGTACAAGCTGGATTTAGAAAAAGCAGAGGAACCAGAGATCAAATTGCCAACATACATTGAATCATAGGAAAAACAAGAGAGTTCCAGAAAAACATCTATTTCTGCTTTACTGACTATGCCAATGCCTTTGACTGTGTGGATCACAATAAACTGTGGAACATTCTGAAAGAGATGGGCATATCAGACCACCTGACCTGCCTCTTGAGAAACTTGTATGCAGGTCAGGAAGCAACAGTGAGAACTGGACATGGAACAACAGACTGGTTCCAAATAGGAAAAGGAGTACATCAAGGCTGTATGTTGTCACCCTGCTTATTTAACATATACCGAGTACATCATGAGAAACGCTTGGCTGGAGGAAGCACAAGCTGAATCAAGATTGCCGACAGAAACATCAATAACCTCAGATATGCAGATGACACCACCCTTATGGCAGAAAGTGAAGAACTAAAGAGCCTCTTTGATGAAACTGAAAGAGGAGAGTGAAAAAGTTGGCTTAAAGCTCAACATTCAGAAAACTAAGATCATGGCATCCGGTCCCATCACTTCATGGGAAATAGATGGGGAGACAGTGGAAACAGTGGCTGACTTTATTTTTCTGGGCTCCAAAATCACTGTGGATGGTGATTGCAGCCATGAAATTAAAAGACACTTGCTCCTTGGAAGGAAAGTTATGACCAACCTAGACAGCATATTAAAAGCAGAGACATTACTTTGTCAACAAAGGTCCATCTAGTCAAGGCTATGGTTTTTCCAGTAGTCATGTATGGATGTGAGAGTTGGACTATAAAGAAAGCTGAGTGCCAAAGAATTGATGCTTTTGAACTGTGGTGTTGGAGAAGACTCTTGAGAGTCCCTTGGACTGCAAGGAGATCCAACCAGTCCATTCTAAAGGAGATCAGTCTTGGGTGTTCATTGGAGGGCCTGATGTTGAAGCTGAAACTCCAGTACTTTGGCCACCTGATGAGAAGAGCTGACTCATTTGAAAAGACCCTGATGCTGGGAAAGATTGAGGGCAGGAGGAGAAGGGGACGACAGAGGATGAGATGGTTGGATGGCATCACCGACACAATGGACATGGGTTTGGGTGGACTCCGGGAATTGGTGATGGACAGGGAGGCCTAGCATGCTGCGTGGTTCATGGGGTCGCAAAGAGTTGGAAACAACTGAGTGACTGACTGAACTGAACTGAGAGATCAACTTCCACTTTTCCCCCCCAACTGATCCAAATGTCTCAAGTTTTCATTTATATCTGGATCTGTTCCATTAAATAATTTATCTATCTCTGTGGCAATGCTACATTTTTCTTGATTATTTGACTTTATAAATTTTAATACTTAGGGAGGCAAGTCCTCTTACATTGTTATTCATCAAGATTGTCTTAAGTTATTCTAGAAATTACTTCATCAGACTCCTGAGAAAATCACTTGGGACTGCCTTGAATCCATAAATCATTTTGAAAAACTACATCTTTAAAATTTAGTATCTTCTAGTCCATATATGGTATCATTCTTTAGGCTGTCTTTTCTAATACAGTTTCTTTCCATAAGATATAACAGATACTTAGTTACATGTATTTCTAAGTATCTTTAATTTTGCTTTCATACAAAATTTGATGGCATTCTGTGTGTCTGTGTATGTGATAAAATGTACAAAATAAAAATTTTATACTTTTAACAGATTTTAGGTGTACAGGTCTGTGGCAATGGTATTACTATTTTCCAGTGATATTTCTCATTGTTGTTGCTGGTATATAAAATGCAGTTGATTTTCATGCACTCAGATTATACCTAGATTTCCTACTAAACTCATTAATTTTAATAACTTTTACATACTTCTGGATTTTTCTATATAATCCTACTAACTTCAAATAACAGCAATTTGCTTTCTCCTTTCCAATATTCATATCTTTCATTTCTGTTTCTTGTCTTACTGTACAGGAAGTATGGTATAATACTGAACAGAAACTTAAGCAAAAGGACTAAAACATAAACAAAAGAAGACTAATACATTTTACTTTGTTAAAATTAAGAATTTTTGTTCATCAGACGATAACATAAAGAAAATGAAAAGAGAAGCCACATTCTGGGAAGAAGCTATCTACTATGGCTATTACCAGGGACACCTGAAAACCAATAAGTAAACAACGGTCAAATAGAAAAAGAAAGTTAAAATACATCAACAGACATACTGAAGAAGATTCATGACTGGCCTGTAAAATATGAGATAATATTCAATTAATAATCAAAACGTGAAAATTTAGGGCACATATGACATTTCTAGACTCAATGGCAAAATTTTAAAATTGTATTAATTACCATACCAACTGAGGGTATAAGCAATGGGATCTCTCAAACACTTGATAATGGCGGTAGTGAAAATTGATAAAATCACTTTGGAAACAATAAACATGAAGATTAGCAAATTTCATCACTCTGTTATTCCACTTCTGAATGTATAACCTAGACTGTCAAGTCTAGAGAAATCTCTGAGTGCCTCAGGAGACAGGTACAAGAATATTCACAGAACAATTATTTATAATAGCACAACAACAAGAAGCAGAAACTAGAAAGCACTCAAATATCAATCAAGAGAAGAATGGATACATTGCAGCAAATTCTCATAGAGAAATACTGCACAGCACTGAAAACTAAGGAACCACATGGAGTTAACCACAGAATCAGAATATTAAATGAAAAAAATCAAGTGGCAGAAAGAGATTAAAAATATTACACTGTTTATGTAAGTTTCCTATGGTTTAGGAATTTGCACACCTTTTAAAACTATAAAGGAAGCAAGAATGAGTCATCATAAAACTCAGGATTACCACTCTTCGCACTGGGATGGGAGAGATTAGAAATGGGGTTAGAAAAGTATATAAAAGAATCTTTGAGACTTCCATGGTGGTTCAGTGGCTAAGACTCCGCACTGCCAATGCAGGGGTCACAATTCGGATTTCTGATCAGGAAACTAAGATTTCACACGCCATGTGGCAACACCAAAAAATAAAAAAAGACCTTCAAATTTTGCCTTTTATATCAATTTCTCAAATTCTCCTTGGTGGTCATTTTATGATTATGCTTAATAATTTATGTAAGTGGAGATGGCAACCCACTCCAGTATTCTTGCCTGGAAAATTCCATGGACAGAGGAGTCTGGTGGGCTACAGTCCATGGGATCACAAAGAGTCGGCTATGACTGAGCATCTAGCGCATGTAAGTTTATTAAATTTTTATTTTGAAATAAATGTAGATATTCAGAAAAACTGTAAAATTTCTATAGAGCATTCCTGAATACACTGTCCAGCTTCCCCTAATATTAATCTCTTTCATAACCACTGTACAATGATCAGAACTAAGAAATTAATAATCATACAACATTATTAGCTGAACTACAGATGGTGTGGGGTAGAAAGAATTCTAGCAGTTTTTCCCACCTTCCATCCAACAATATTCCCATTCCCTGGTTATTTAAACACTAATTGTAAGTACTGCTGTGAAGGGATTTTCAGGTCTAATTAAAGTTCCACATTAGCTGACTTTAGGAAACAGGGATTACTGGACTCAAATAAGGGCCCTTAAAAGCAGAAGCTTTCTCTGGCTGATGGCAGAAGGCAGAAGGAGAAGTCCTACAGATTGAGGGTATTAGAAGGACTAGCCTCACCAATGCTGCTTCCTTAAAAAGGAACTGAGGGTGATCCTGGCTGACAGCAACGAAACAGGGATCTAGGATCTACGGTCAGGAGGAACTGGATTCTTGCAATAACACGAAAGAGTTTGGAAGCTAACTCTCTCCAGATGCTCCAGATAAAAGCCTAAACTGGACAATTTCTTAATTTCTGCATTGTGAGATTAAGGAGAGACCCAGTCAAGCCCATGCAGGTTTCTGACCTATAGAACTGCCAGATAAAAATTTGTATTATTTTAAGCTTCTAAAATTGAACATGGTAATTTGTTACAGTGGAGAAGGAAATGGCAACCCACTCCAGTATTCTTGCCTGGAAAATCCCATGTAGAAAGGAGCCTGGCAGGCTACAGTTCATGGGATTAGGAAGAGTCTGTCTGGACTGAGGGGCTGAGCAACAATTTGTTACACAGCAACAGAAAACAAATAGCCTTTGTATTGTATCTGTTTACCTACTGCTGTCCTTTTTCTGTTGCAAAATCTCATACTGCATTTAGTTGTCATGTCTTATTAGTTGCCCCCAATCTGTAACATTTTGTCAATCTTTGCTTGTCCTTCATGGTGTTGACAGTCTTGAAGAGTCTGTCAACTCGTCAAGAAAAAAAAATTTTTTTAATTGCAATTTTGAGTTTCTCTGATGTCTTCTTGGGGTTAGATCGAGTTGTGAATTTTGGGCTGGGATATGATAGCAGCAATGTAACCTTGCCAGTGCAGTCTATCAGTTTATCAGGAGTTCACATCAACATGTCACATTACTGCTAATTTTGACTACTTAGCTGAGATGGTGTCTGCTCAATTTCTTCATTGTAAAGTTATTATTTTTCTCCATAATTAATAAATATCTTAGGGGAGATACTTTGAAATTATGCCACTATCCTATTTCTTAAGGTTTGCTCACTAATTTTAGCATTAATTGGTGGATCTTGTCTGCAGCAATTATTCTAATAGTGGTTTTCTATTTCCTGTATTCCTTCTATGCTTATTAATTAGAATTCTTCTGTAAGAGCTATCCTTTTCCCCTTATTTGCTTATTCAATTATTTATTCATATCAGTATTGACTCATCATTTTACTTTAAAGGCTATAAATACTATTGTTATTTATTTTGTTGCTCAAACCATTCCCTCTTTGGTCCCTGGGAAATCTTTCAGATAGACTCCTGTGCCCTAACCCTATCATTTTAAAAGTACTTTCAATTCAGTTCCGTTCAGTTCAGGCTCTCAGTTGTATCCGACTCTCTGTGACCCTGTGAATTGCAGCACGCCAGGCCTCCCTGTCCATCACAAACTCCTGGAGTTTACTCAAACTCATGCCCATCGAGTCGGTGATCCCATCCAGCCGTCTCATCCTCTGTCGTACCCCTTCTCCTCCTGCCCCCAATCCCTCCCAGCATCAGGGTCTTTTCCAATGAGTCAACTCAAACCCAAGTTGCTCTAGGCTCATGTATTATTTTTATTTCTGCAGCCCTGGAATCAATGACTTCTCTGTGGAGTCCTGGTTCCTTTTATTGGGGAACTGATATTTAGTTAACTAAAATGTGGGTAAAGTTAATGGGGTGTCATTGGCTCTCTCAGCAGAAAAAACTTAGAAATACAAGTATATATAGTAACCATACATACCAACCAATCCCTATACACATATCTGTATCTAATTCTGCTATATTGTATCTCTCTCTCTCTCCACATATATAGTGTAAATCAATTATACTTCAATAAAATATATGTGTATGTACATATATGTAAGATAATACCATGAGATGAAAAAAAGAAAAAATCTGACAGTTAATGAAAGAATGAGGAGAAAAATAAAATTATATAATTTTAAAACATAAAAATAGAAAGGAATCAAACCACTACTATAGAAATCTGAATTATGGTTGGAGAAAATAGGCTTGAGAAGTCGTACAGAAAGTTGTACCAAGTTGTACAGAAAGTTAAGGAAAAATAAAAACATGACACTAAAGAATAAATATGGAAATGATCAGAGATCCAATAAATAACTAGTTAGCAACGCTAAGGAAGAATATAGACAAAGTGAAAGTGAAAAGTTGCTCAATCATATCTGACTCTTTGAGACCCCATGGGCCATACAGTCCATGGAATTCTCTAGGCCAGAATACTGAAGTGGGTAGCCTTTCCCTTCTCCAGTGAATCTTCCCAACCCAGGAATCAAACCAGGGTCTCCTGCATTGCAGGCAGATTCTTTACCAACTCAGCTAATGAATATGGAAATGATCAGAGATCCAATAAATAGTTAGCAATGCTAAGGAAGAAAACAGACAAAGCTTAACATAAATTTAATACAAAATTTCAAAATCAAAAGAAAGATTGTCTCGGCAAGGTATAACATGTTTCATGTATTTATTTAATAAGATACTCACTGGCTAGTATGTGCAAGGCATTGTTCCAGTTGTTAAGAATTCATCAGCAGACAAGCACACACAAGTATCACTGCCTTAATGATTTTACATTTTAGTGGAGGGAGACAAACAATAAATAAAACGAGTACATTACATGTTAGAATAAGGAGAAAAATAAAGCAGGGAGGAGAATAAATAACAGGGGTGAGCATGATATCCAGTTTCAAATAAGAGTGGCCAAGAAAGGTCTTACTGGGGAAATTACATGCAAGGAAGGATATAAAGGATTCTAGAAATGAAGGAGCAAACCATGCATGGGAGAGCATTCCAGAAAGAGGGAACTAGAAGTATAAAGGACTCTGAGATGGGAACCTGCCCGGTCCCAACTAGGAACGACCAAGCTGATGTTCAAGAAAGAGTTCTAGGCTAGAGAAATAAATTTGGTACTCTTCAGGCTATAGACGATATTTGAAACCCTAAGACTGTATCAAGAGAGTGAGTATAGGAAAACAAGGTCAAACACTGAGTCTTGAAATATTTGAAAGCTGTTAAGTCAGAACCAGGAAAGAAGATGGGAGTGACCAGAGAGGAAAAACAACAAAAATGCGGTTTCCTGAGAACCAAGTGAAGAAAGTGTATCAAGGAAGAAAGTGAAAGTGAAAGTCACTCAGTTGTGTCCCCCTCTTCACAACCCCATGGACTGTATAGTCCACAGAATTCTCCAGGCTGCAGTGGGTATAGTCCATGGAATTCTCCAGGCTGAAGTGGATCCCCTTCTCCAGGGGATCTTCCCAACGCAGGGATTGAACCCAGGTTTTCCACATTGCAGGCGGATTCTTTACCACCTGAGCCAGTAGGGAAGCCCATCAAGGAAGAGGGAACAGTCAACTACTGCTGATGGTTTGATTGAGATGGGGTCTGAGAACTGCCCATTACATTGATTCTAGAAAAATCAAAGACTCAAAGTAAGACATAGCCTAAATAATTACCTAAATTTCAAAGATGAAGAAAAACTCTTCCAAGGATCAGTCTTTTCCATCATAGTTTTATGATGCTGAAGGAAAGTAGGGCTATAGTTCTAGAGCTCCTGGGGACTGACTCAGTAGTTCTTCATCTACTGAAGTTTTACCTAGATAATAGAATATATAAAGACTCAGGAAACCAAGATTCCCTCTAAAAAAAAAAATCTTGAAAATTTACTCTACTAACTGAAAGATGAATAAAAAACACAACACTGTCAATTATTTCTAAATAAGTGTGACTATTATTTTTTTTTTTAAATTTATTTGGCTGCACTGCATCCTCACTGCAGCATGCCAACCCTTCGCTGTCCTCATGGGGGATCTAGTTTCCTTACCAGGGATTGAATGCAGACCCCCTGGTTGGGAACCCAGAGTCTCAGGGTAGACAGTAGACTGTACCAGTTTTAAGGACAAAAGTTCAGTACCTAAGGGCAATGATTCTTAAAAGAGGGTAGTGATGATCGCTCCAACTGTTCTCTGGCCTTGTCTCAGACTCATGCCTAAATCTCAAAGGACTTTCTCAGAATAAAAATGGAAAGGTCTGTTTTGTTAAAAATTCTGAGTGACACTGGGACCTCGGTGATACAGTATGACAAGAGGAAAATTATTCTTGAAAATCCACTGCAACTTTGACATGGGCTGGCAACTGTCCCTGCAGGACAGGGACTGAAGACAGCACCTTCAGTGCAAACGCTCAAGTCCTCTGAACTGGTCTCACTGGGAACTCCACATGGAAATGACTACATCAGGGCCAGGGACAGCCTGAGGGAAATGGACATAACTCACGACGGCAGAGAGGTCAGTATGTCGGAAACACTTTCAAGTCTCTTCCTTGAACAGTTGGGAAGGACTTTGAAGGAAGGCTCATCATTCAACAGATGGGGCAGAGTCTGTCAGACTCAGTGTGTGTCAGCTATTATAACCGAGTCTGACTACCAAGATGACAGCACCTGAAAAATATGAATTACACACCTCTACATTTTCCTTCAGCCTCTTAAGTTTGTTATTGCATAACTAATGAACAAATAACACGTAAAGGAACACTTTGCAATTTGTTTTATTTTTGAAATAATTATCGATTCACAAGTCTTTTTTTTTTTTTATTAGATTCACAATAAGTTTTAAAAGAAGTGCAAAGAGGTCCCAGAAACTCTTCACCCAGTTTCTACTAATGGTAACATCTTAATAATTGTACCAAAATCAGGAAATTGACATTAGTACAATCCATAGATCTCACTCAGATTTTACTAGTTTTACATGCACTTGTGTGTATCTAAAGTTCAATGCAATTTTATCACGTGTAGATTTGTATAGTCAACCCCACAATCAAGACTTGCACCATCACCACAAACATCCCCCTGCTATACTCCCTTATAGTCACACCCATCTCCTTCTCTTTCTGTATCTTCCATCACCACCACCCTGCCTTCCCCCTTCCTAACCCCTGACAACCACTAATCTGTTGTCTATCTCGGTAATTTTGTCATTTTGAGACTGTTATATAAATGGAATAATCCGGTTTGTAGCCTTTTAAGTTTAGCTTTATTTCACTCAGTATAATTTCATGTGTTTGTATTTTAGTGTATCAGTTCAGTTCAGTTGCTCAGTCATGTCTGACTCTTTGTGACCCCATGAACCGCAGCAAGCCAGGCCTCCCAGTCCATCACCAACTCCTGGAGTTTACCCAAACTCATGTCCATTGAGCCAGTGATGCCATCCAACCATCTCATCCTCTGTCGTCCCCTTCTCCTCCTGCCTTCAGTCTTTCCCAGCATCAGGGTCTTTTCAAATGAGTCAGCTCTTCCCATCAGGTGGCCAAAATATTGGAGTTTCAGCTTCAATATCCATCCTTTCAATGAACACCCAGGACTGATTTCCTTGTGTATATATGTTAGCAGTTATGACTCTGTATTTGTCAGGGAATAAAATGATATTAAAATGTCTCCTAGATTCATCGAATGGCTGGTCTTATTTCTGACTTACACTGGGATTTTTTTATTTTTCTATCTTCAGTAATCTTACCTATAAACATGAACAGGGTAATGTGTATGTGTGCTAAGTTGCTTCAGTCATGTCAGACTCCGTGACCCCATGGACCGTAGATTGCTAAGCTCTTGTCCATGGGATTCTTCAGGCAAGAGTACTGGAGAGGATTGCCAGGCCCTCCTCCAGGGGATCTTCCCCACCCAGGCATCGAATCCACGCCTCTTATTTATGTCTCCTGTAATGAGAGGCCCTTTCTTTACCACTAGCCCCACCTGGGAAGGCCAGTAGGGTAATGATGTTGGTTAAATGTTAACTACCACTGCATATTGCAATGTTTTAAGGCAAATGTTCAAAGGTTACATTTTGTTCAAACATCATAATGGAGGGAGCAGGGAGTGTCTCATCAGATGAAGGTGTTTCAGGGGAATTTCTTACAATAAAAATTAGAATAAAAACAAAAGAAGGTAAAGTGTTAGAAAATTTAAACTAAATTATTTTAACTGTCTTTACTTTTCAAAAGTATAGAGCAATTAGCAAATAAAGACTGTTTATTGATGAAGATCCTCTTCCTCATCAGGAAGCCAGTATACAGAACATATAGCTCTTTATGCCAAGGCAGGTCACGTGAGTGATTATCTGATAGTTCCAGAAACTCAGAAACTTGTGGTGACATTATAGAAGGCCACAGCTTTCTAATGCCATATGGATTATAGGAATAGCTAGTATTCTAAAAGTGGTCATAGAAGAACTAAATTCCACTCTATTTATTGTTTTTGAATCAGAGAAACTCACAAAACGTATGGCGCTCAATCCATGAAAAATCTTTTAAACTTATGACCAAGAGGCAGGGGAGAGGGCAGGGTTACACCTTGTGTTCTGTCCTGAGCTGTATTCTTACTATCTAGGCTTCTGTTATAAAACTGGATATGAGTGTTTTAGGAAATGCATACAGTTCTGTTCATTTCAGTCAGGTACACTTTAATACTGGAGCCCTTTCAGAGTTATCATTAGTACTACGGTCAGTGAGTTTGAGACAGACTTCACATTCATTTTTTAATACTGAAATTTGTTAGCTATCATAAGGTATTGGCTAAGAGAAATACAACTTTTAAAAGTATCAATTGGTTCAGCTTTTGGGAATCATTTTGTCAATATTTACGAAATCTGAGAATGATTATGCCTTTTGTCCTGCAATTCTGCTTCTAGGAATCTATTCCTTGATATAATCATATACAAGCAAAGATGCTCATACATATATGATGTTCTTCGAAGTACTGTTAATTATTTTGAATAATTAGAAAAAATGTAAATTTCCACTAATTTGGAAAAGGTTAAATAAAATTATGGCACATGAAAATATGAAATAATAGGCAGTATTAAAAAGAATTAAGTAGACAAAAAGTACTGACATGAAAAAAATCTCTAGGATTTTTAAGTGAAAAAAGCAAAAAATGGTGAGGTTCTTAGAAGTATGCATGCACAATTGTTAAGTGGCTATCATGGGCAGGGGGTAGCTTGTGAAGAAAAACAATAACTTTTTATATTTAATATTGTTTTGAATTTTCCAAAATGAGCATATATGTATATTATTACTTGTACAGCTTAACAAAAATTGAGGCAATTTTATCAACAGAATACACCCCTCAAACAACAGGAAGGCCTCAGCAGCTACTTATCTTGCTGGTATTTTTAATACCCACCTGGCAATGTAGGGTGGCAATGTTTACAACTGCAGCTTAATATTTAGATTTAACATAAGAAACAAAGTATATTTGACCTTTTGAAAAGTGGGATTTAGGTTAGATACAGTATTTTAAGAATGATCTTTCTTAATAAGATACTTGAGCTATTCAAAAACTGTGTTTTGCCAACAAACAAATAAAAAACTAAGGGAGGAATGCATGCAACCGTCAAGACTGGAACCTGATTTTCTTGGTTAGCCCTGCAGTGCTTGTCAAATAGTAAACAACAAATACTGACTGAATGATGGGTGAATCGACAGTTTAAATCCTTTCAGTAGCACCCACTTTTTAAAAAGCAGGATAAAAAAAAGATAGTAGCAAGGATAGACGACGGAGCTTCTAGTTACTGGCTTTTCGAATGAGGCTGAGAAGGAGCTGTCCCCTCTTTCTACCCAGGAAGTTAAGAATTTGGTGGAGGACAGTGTTCAGTGGCTCACGGCTTGGCGATCTGTGAATCGAAAAATCATTCAATTTCAGAACCAAACAGAATATGAGGGGAAAAAACAGAGTTGCCACTAGTTATATGCTTATAATCTTGCTCAGACTAAAAGGAAAGGGTTTCAGTGGGTGTCAAACTGTCGGCAAATCACTCATGGCTAAATTTTCATCTGAAAAACGAGAATAAGCACTCTTTCATAGTTTTCTGGGGTTTTTTTAATAAGGAAAATGTGGAAACTTTTATAAAATGCTACCAATATAGTGGCCATTCCATGTAGTGCAATGAATGTTTCCTATAAATTCAATCCCAGACTGAATGAAAAGCACTCAGAGACTAAAGCTGTATATTCTCAAGTTCGGGGTAGTCTCATTCACCTCTTTCATTTTCATCCCAACCTCACCTACCGAGCCGGTGCGGGTCACCGGGCGGGCGACGGGCGCTTCCCTGGGCTGCCAGGCCGGGGGAAGACTACAGCCAGCGCCTGGCCTCGGGGCTCGGGCCGAGCCGACAGTCTCGCCCACCCGGGGCAATTTCGCGGCGGCTCTGCGGCGCTCGCGGGACACTCCTACCTACTATCCGGATCGGGTCCCCAACGTTTTTCCCACTGGTAGAGGGAGGTGTCCAACCGAGGGAGCCCCGGGGCGGAGGAGCCGGAAGGCCGGCGAAACCCGCGGGGGCGCGGGGCGGGGGGGCGGGGGGCGGCGAAGCGGGAAGCACAAGGCGCGCGCTCCCGCGAGCACAGGAGGCAGGCGGAGGGCGGGGGGCGCGCGCCGGGGCGGGGCACCCGGAGGCGGGGTCTCTAGGGCGGCCGCAGGAAGAGGGCGCCCTGGAGCCGAGCCGGAGGGCGGCTGAAGGCGGGGCCCAGGGAGGGCGTCGACGCTGAGGGGCGGGGTGAGGCGAGGCGGGGACGCGCTCGGGGGGGTGGGGAAGGCGGGGGCGCGGCGGTGGCGGGAGCGTCCCTGGTCTCCGCCCCTGTTTCCCACTCTCCACCTCCGACCGGCCGGGGCTCCGGAGAGGCGCCGCTTGCCGGTTCCCGGAGCCGCCCTGTTGCCGCCGCCTCCTTCCTCCGCTCGCGGTGAGCCCGTCAGTCCCCGCACTGTGCTCGCCTCCGTCTGGGCCATGGATGGGTAAGTGCTCGGCGGCGCGGCGGTCACCGGGCTGCGCTCGTCCTCTTTCCCGCAGCTCTCGGCCGGACGCGCCGGAGCTGGGAAGCCGGGCGCGGCGCCGGCGACCAGAGGAGCGGCCCCGGCAGGGCCCGACGGCGGGGCTTCCGGGCGCCTCCTTTGGGGAGCCCCGAATCGCGGAGAGGCGGTCCGCCACAGCCTCTCTTTCCCCCTCGGGGCGCCTCCCCCAGTCCTGTCGCCGCTGCACACCCTCGCCCCGGGAAGCGGCGGAAAGCCCCGTGCAGCCCCCGGGTGCCGAGGTCCGCCCTCCGCCCGAGAGTCGGTGGAGCCCGCCCGGCCTCCCGACACTTCCTCTCAGAAAATGGTGCGCGGCGCTGGGGGAGGCGGAGGCGGCGCTCGGGGCGGGCGTCCTCCCGCTCGGGGAGTTGGTGTTTACCGGTGAGGTGGGGCGAGCGCTGGAGCTTCCCCTGGCGGGGAGACGAGTGGCCGCGGAGTGGCGGACGCCGAGGGCACGCGCCGGTAAACGTCTGGGCGGCGACCGGAGCCGGGGCCCCACGCGGTCTCCGGGCTTCTGCTGGGAGCTCTGTTACGATTACGGTACACCGGGCGTCTTGACTCGGTGACCAGGGATGCGTCCGCTTACCAACCCCACCTCCGCCCCCAAGGAACTTCGTAAATTCCCTGCTCCTGTATGCAAAAAAAAAAAAGTGCGATTTTCGGGGCGTTTTGAAACGCTCTAAAAGTGAATGAAGTCTGTGGCCAAAATAAAGATTTAGGGTCATCGATGTAAATATTTCTCTGGGGACCCAGGGTCCTGGGGTGGGACCAAACCAATATTTGAATGATTAAGAAAACAACTAGATTAAGATCTTAGAGAATTAGTTGAAGGTTCTAGTATATGTCCGTCAAGGTAAAAAAAAAAACACAAAACCTCCTGCTCTCATAGAGCCTGCAGATCCACTTATTTTCATTATGCACTTGAGATTTTGGTTGGCCTGTTACTTGATTTTGATGGCAAAATTTCTGTAAACCTCTTGGTTGTAAATATATGGAACTTCCTTGTACAGTAAAATCACATATATGTTGCCATACAGTTGATTGTTGTCATGCTGTGTAAAGATCTTCTTGTGTAAAGAGATCTTCGAACGATTTTTGCCTTCATTAGATTTCATTTATCCTAGTTTTATAAATCTATAAATATATTTGAATGCAGATTGCACACTATTACAGACGTTAGACAAAGTGCAATTTTAGATTTCACTTATTGTGATGTTCTCTAAAGTTTTTTAAGATTTAATTGAAGCTGTTTTTGTTTAATTGAAGCTTCTCAGAGCATTGTTAAAAACTCATTTCACATCACCTTTTTCAACTACACTTCCTATGGGTGCAAGATTTTGCTGTCTTTATTATTTGTGTGAGTATGCCAGTATTTCAGTTGAGGAAGGCTGTAAAAGTAGTATTTCATTATGTGTAGTGAATTGTCTTTAGTGGTTTGACGTGAGACGTGGAAGCAGGCTAGCTTTTTGTATTGGAAACTTTACAGTGTTATAAAGAGGACTCTTGGATTATGCATCTTGGCTGTTAAACTCTTGGGCAACTGTGAAGTGCAAACTTACTCTTTTGGGTAGTGTTTAAGAAATTAACTTTTTCTTTCCCCTAAATGTGGTTTGAAAGCTAAGAATGAGTTTATTGGTTTAAGTATCTGAGGCAATAAGAAATATTGGAAGGTAAGTTCATTTGGGAATTCAGGTAGGAGCATGCTCTTTGCCTCCGGACCAATACTGCGGTGTACCTTACACAATCTAATTTTTTATGCACAGATGTCTGAGATATCACATCTAAATTTAAAACAAACCAAATTCGAGTTTCCAAAGCATATAAGAAAAAAAACTTTAGCCTATATCGTTATTGTTTAAAACAAATTTGTGTCATTAGACAAATATAAATTTGTTTTACTTCTATTAAGTAATGATATAGGTTATTAACAATATATAGAATTTTATTAGCACTTTCTTTTAGAAGATATCGAGACAACTTAATAGAAAACAGTTTCTTTGGGGTTAGAAGAGATGGATTTTTGTTTGGCAGAACTATATAGGGTTTTTTTTAACATCTTGATGTTAAGGGAAACTCAGTGAGTTTATGCTTTCAGGAGGGTAATTAAATTTCTACATTTCTCCATAGCCTGAAAAAAGGTCCTTTTTCATTATTTTGGATAGTTAAAAAAAAAAAAAACGAAACCTCCAGTCAACATATCTTTCTAGTTCCACCTCAGTTGCCAACTGTCCTTGTGTGTATGTGTGTGTATGTTCATTTCTTTCTGAGGTAATTTAATCACAGATTATGATGCAGTAGAACTTTTTTAAAAGCAAATCTTTGACAATTTTGATGTCTTAAGTTTGATGTTTGTAATTCTTTTAGTTCTAAGACTTTCTTAGCTATATTTTGCTGAGCTATTTGAGTGGTGGATGCAAATTTTCAAGATATTTTATATTTCTATAAAATCCACTCACTGGTTTTGTTTCATTTAAAACTTTTAAGTATGGTTACTCATGCCAGTGATTTAAAAGAATGAACTTCGGTGATTATAAGGCTTGGTTGGATTTGTTAAATAGAGGTAAATGGATAAACACACTTTCATCTTATTGAAACAATTATTTTTCTAAATACTGAAAGAGAATTTGATTTATTATTTGTTTCTTACATTGCTGTTAAAGCTTTGCTTTTACACTCTGTTGGCTAGACTGTCCCATCCATTTTTCTTTGTATTAACATTTCACAACTTGTCGCATTCTTATTTTTATTATTTATTATAATGCTTTTTCTTTTTTCTTTATCTTATTATCTCTGTCTTTTAAAAACTTGTTTCTAACTTTGTTTTCCATTTTCTCTTTTTACTTTTTCCATACAGTGTTGTTACAGATCTTATAGCAGTCGGTTTAAAGGTAGGAATCTTTTAATATCCTTCCATAAGCATTTAAAAATCTTAGTTTTAGCATTTTTTTTCCAATGGTGAAATCATCTCACCTGTTCATAAAATTACCTGTTTTAATGTATGGTTATAATATTTTGTTTTTATTTAGCTCCACCATTAGTAGACCTGTAGCTAGTTTTGGGTTTTATGTTTGTATAAAGAGTGGTTACAATATTATCTTGTTTCTATAAAATGTGAACAGTAAGTTTCACTTGAACTGTCAGTGTATTTGTTTTTGTCTTGTTTTAACAGTTACATGTGACCTTGGCTCTAATTTATTTTCCTGTCATGTCCTTCCTTTTATCTTCTCTTGGATACATTTATGAGTAATAAAATAAAAATAGCAGCTAGTTTCTTCAGTTCCTGTTATATGCAAGCTCCTTTACATATATCTCACTAATCATTAAAACATTCATTCAAATTAGGTATTAGTATTCCCATTTTAGAGATGAAAAAATAGGTTCAGAAAGTTAATGTTTAAGGCATGGTGCCTCAGAATTCAAACCCATGTCTTTGTGGTTCCAAAACCAGACTTTTTTTTTTCTTTGTTTTTACCTCACTGCCAGTAATGAGGAGGGTACTATCTACAAGATGAACAGCAGGAGAGCTGGATAATTAATTTTTTACAATAATAATTCTAAGTTATAAGTCATTTCAGTTTTATCAAAGTCGTTTCATTTATTGGATTCCGAAATATAAATCAAGTTCGTTAATATGAGACTTTTAAAATATAGATGGAAGTTCAAGATTTCTTTTAGCAATTTGGTATTTGATATACCTGAATTGAGAATCTAGTTCTAAAGGCCACTTACAGTTCAGATTACTGTAAAAAATAGAAATAGTTGATGTGAACATTGCATGTATTTTATGTAAAGCTGTTCTGCTTTCTGTCCATCATCTCTTGCTAACAATTTCAATAATTCTGCATTTGGGCTTATTAAACCTGATGGTGGTGCTCATATTCTTAAAACATCTTAAGATATAAGCATACATATAGTGAACAGCGTTTTAGATTAACGGTAGGTTGCTCAAGATTAGCGTAATTGGGAACTACTGCTTATACTGTCTTTTGAAGTTGAATGGTGTTAGCTTGCTTTAGCAAACTTTGAATATATTTTATGAGTTGAAAATAAATGGAGAAGTGGCTTTTGGTGGGATATACCTTTTTTTGGGGGGGGTAAGATACTTAGGTCAGTTTCTCATTTGGGAATGAATACTCGTAGATTAGAAACTGCAGGCTTATTTTTTGGATCCCTTTTGGTGTTTCAGTAGGGGCCTATGAAGGAAGGGATATTTAAAGTGAGCATTGCTTTGGTCTTATCAGAAATGTAATTTGTGACTCTAGAGTTCGTATGGGAAAAATGAATACATGAGACATTTAAAAAATTTACCACTTGGGAATTGAGGAGTTATGCTTGAAGGACTGTCATGCCTGTTTTGTTGTGGGGGAAATATATATCTTGATGATAAATAAAAGAAAAATTTAAATGTAGGGTGCAAGGGACTAGATTTGAATACACAATTTGGATTTCTTAACTACCTGTGTTGCAGTAAGCACTTTGGAAAGAAAGATTAAATTCTAGTCTGAAGAAAAGATGAGCTGATTAGTTGATTCACTAGGCAGTACTGGAAATGTCTGAAAAAGTATTCATTATATGAAGAACATTCTCATAAGGTTGTTCTGCTTCTTTCTTGGATTCCATCCAAGGAAGTTTAGTTACCAAGTAATAGGCCAATAAGGCTCATATTTCCTCTAAATTTTATAAAACAAAATTAGCAAATTTAAAATAAGTCCTTCAAGAATGTCTGTTACTTTTTTTTTTTCCTCTTTGAATATGACGACACAGGAAAGCGTTTTAGCCAGTGAAAGAGTGGAATTCAGGTGATGCTCCATCAGTTGCTTTCCTGGATGCAGGAAAGTAATATGGATCTTATTTTAGGGACTTGAAAATACCCTTAAATATGAAATCCATTATCTTAGAGAAAGAAAACTAAATTGTTTTTAGAGATTAAGTGACTCACTGGAGTGTGTCATGAGGGCAGGAATTTTTGATATTTCCTTCACTACTGTGTTTCCAGTGTCTGGCACATACTAAGCTCTCAGAAATGCCTTATGAATGAGTGGATGCCAGATTCTCACACTGCCAATTAGGTGGCTAACTTATACCGGAACCCAAGCCTTCTAGTTTTGCTGGTGTTTCTTCTAATAGGTATATACCATGGTGAGAGAGGATTAAGTTCATTTTTTAGATTGGGATTTTCATGAAGATGAATAAACATTTTCAGGCAGCTTACATGTGCCTTGTTTGAGATTTATTTATACCTAGTTGTGTACCCTGGATGTTCTTGCAAGATATAAATTTTTGAGCCTTGTCTAAATTAGGCAAGGAAATTAGCTTTTGGTACTTCTCAGAAAATGCTTGTTTTATTTCCATTCGTTATTTAGTATTCTGAAATGCTTTTAAAAACATCAAGAAGGGATTGCTGTTCTTAATTTTCAATTCTTTTAGATAAAGAACAAACCAGGTGATTATGAGTGATACTGAACGTGTTTCAAAACCTTTATTATACCAGATAAATCAAAGCATCACCACTGTGGGTAACATAGCTTTTTATGTGTGTACCTAAGTATATTTTAAATTTCCAGTTCATACTTTAATTATTTACTAGCCAGTTTATCTTAAGTATTTCTCACATTCCTAGATAATTTTTCGGGATACTATTATAACTGTTAAATGATTTTCTAAAATGATGATCTTGCATATCAACCATATTAGAGATTTTCTGGTTGGTCTTTCTATTTTAAAATGATTCCATGAGTGTAGAAAAACAAGTTTAGGAAGGATTATAATAGGCTTCTAATAATTGTCATTGCCTGTCACCATATAGGAAAGAACAATGCATTGTATTTAATTTTTTAAAATTTGACTCTGAATTAGAAATTAAGCTAAATTAATTTTGAAGATTGATTTTCTGTTTGCTCCACCAGAAGTTAGCAGACTACTTACAGCCTGTGGACCAAATCCAGCTTGCCACCTGTTTTTGTAAATAGTTTTAGTGGAACATAGCCATGTTCATTAGTTTGCATATTGTCTGGATACTTTGATACAATGACAGAAGGGTTATAGCCGCCACCATATGACAGCAAATTCTAAAAGGTTTACTTTCTGACCCTTTGCAGAAAAAAATTCATCTGCTACTTGCTGTACTTGAACTACAGAAAGTACTAAAGGCCTTTGCCAGGAATTTTTTTTTTTTCTTTTAAACTGAGCTGTAATTTACATACAGTAAAATGCATGGATCTTAAGGGTACAGTGCAGTAAATTTGACAAACTTATCCCCCTGTTTCCTGTTGCCCTTTTCTAGACCCAGTCGAGGCAACTCTTGATTTCTATCACCACAGATTAATTTTGCATGTTTTGAACTTCATATAAACGGAGTAAAATGTTCATGCTGTGTGTATACAGCACAAGCTTCCCTGATGGCCCAGTGGTAGACAGTCTGCCAGCCAGTGCAGGAGACTCAGATTCGATCCCTGGGTCGGGAAGATCCCTTGGAGAAGGAAATGGCAACCCACTCCAGTGTTTTTGCCTAGAAAGTCTCATTAACAAAGGAGCCTGGAGGGCTATAGTCCAAGGGGTCGCAGAAGAGTTGGACATGACTTAGTGCTAAAACGACGATATACAGCATAAGCTCTTTGATGTCTGGCTTTTACTCAGCAAAATGGATTTTTAGATTTATTGATATCTATGTTCTATGTATCAGTACGTTTTTCTTCTTTCTTAATGAGAGTATTCCAAGATATTGAATAGAGTTCCCTGGGCTGTACAGTAGTTTATCTATTTATATCTATATAGCAGTTTGTATCTGCTTATTCCAAACTCTTATTCCTCCCTCTTTTACCTTTGATAACCGTAAGTTAGTTTCCTATGTCTATGAATCTGTTTCTGTTTTGTACATAAGTTCATTTATATCATACTTAAGATTCCACATGTAAGTGATATCATATGATACTTAATGTTTCTCTTTCTGACTTTCTTCATTTAATATGGTAATCTGTAGATCCATCTGTGTTGCTGCAAATGGCATTATTTCATTCTTTTTCTAATGGCTGAGTAATATTTGTGTGTGTGTGTGTGTGTGTGTGTATCTTACAACTTCTTTATCCATTCATCTGTTGATGGGCATTTAGATTGTGCCCACATCTTGGCTGTTGTAAATAGTACTGCTAGGAACATTGCGGTACATGTATCATTTTGAAAAAGTTTCCATTTTAACTCCAGGATTATTTAGTAGCTTTAAAAGTTTAGTTGTCAAACATTAGCTATTCTTTTTTTTTATCATTTCTAATTTTATTATAGAAAACATAGTATGTTCAGTATATTTCTTTGAATTGTATTGAAACTTCTTTTATGAACTAAAGTGGGAATTGGCAGCTATTGTCTAAGGACTAAACAGGGCTCACTGCCATCTGTTTTTATACATCCTTTACTAAAATGGTCTTTATACTTCTGAGTACTTGAAAGAAATCCAATGATTAATATTTTGTAACAGGTGAAAAATAGATGAGATTCAAATCTCAGTGTCTATAAATAAAATTTTATTGAAACACAGCCATGCTCATTCATTTTCACATTGTCTGTGATTGCTTTTGTGAATTGTGACAGAGACTATTTGGCCCACAAAGTCTAAAATATCTTACTGTTTGGCCCTTTACATATAAAGTTTGCCAATCTGGCACAGTGTCTGTTTTTATAAATGTTTATTCTTAGCTGGCTGTCTGGTTCGGCATTCAGTATATCTGTTAGCTCAAGTTATTGATTGTTTTGTTTTTTCTGGTCATATTTTATGTGTTTGGTCTATTGGTTGCTAAGAGAAATGTATTAAAATTTCAGTTCAGCTGTTGATTTGTCTTTTTTTCCTTATATTTCATCAAGGCTTTCCTCTCATTAGTTTGGTTCCAGAGATTCACACATCCCTTTAGCTTCTGCAGCATCTCTGTGGTTGATTTTGGAGATGGGAGTTAACAGTTTATGCTAGCTTCAGACCTCCAACTAACTTATTACTTAATACGGGAAGTGCAAAGGCAGTGATAGTTTCAGACTTCAGACCAACTCATTCCAGTTTCGGGCTTCAGACCCACCTGTTTATTACCTACTACAGCAAGTAGAAAGCATTATAACTTAGATCTGTTATTGTGAAATTTTAGAATTCCATGGGTGAAGAGATGATTCAGAAAACTTCCAGGGAGAGGGAAAAAACAAGTCAATTTTAAAGAAATGAATGTCAGACTGGCATCTTACCAGTCATACTGTATGCTAGATGAAAATGGGACTATGTTTTCAATTTTCTTAAGAAAAATAATTTTTAACCCAGAATTCTTTACTGTCAAATGGTTCATTATGAGGATAGAATTTTTAGACATGCATGGACCCAGAAAGTTTAACTTGGTGTTTACCATCATTTAGGTAGTTATTTAAGGTTGCAGCAAAGTAATGTGAAATGAGGACACGGAAGACAGAAGTTTAGGAAAAAGTTAAGTCAACCCAGATGAAAATGAAAAGAAGGAAAAAAAAAAAATGAAAAGAAGGCTTAAGTTAATAACTGTGCAGAAGTCCTAGAAAGCAGTCATTCAAGATTGAAGCAAGAGAAAAGAGGGTTTTAGGTGGGCGATCTTAGGAAGAAAAATGAGAAGTATATAGAATAAGTGGTATCATGAAGAGTTTGGGAAAAATTTGATGATATAACAAAGAATAATAGTGTCAGAAAAATAAAGACAGTTTTAAAATGTCATGGGAAGCAAAATGAATGAATGAGTGAATAAATAAAGATGTCTAACTATGAACCAAATTAGAATATATTGTGGTGTTAAGAAATTGATAGAGTGTAATAAAGAATCCGTTTAATCTTGATTCTAAGAACAGTCTTTTTCAAGTGGTTCTAAGGTTGTGACATTAGACATATAGAGTAAAAAAACAAATTATGCCAGGATTATGTTTCCTTGTACAATATTTACATAGTAATAAAAATATAAATAGTGTTTATTGATACTCAATTTTGAGTCACCCTTTGGACAGGACAGAAACGGGCAGAACCAAGAAGGCTATTATTGTTGGAGGGCAAAGTATGACAACTGTACCAATAAAAGTAAAAATGAAACTGGCAGAGAAGGTGGGGGGGACAGATTACGAGCCCCAAAAGCTTTCTTTCAAAATGAAGAATCCAGTTTTTTTAAAAATTAGAAGAGTGAATGTATATATAACTGAATCACTTAGCTGTACACCTGAAACTGACACAACATTGTAAGCCAACTATTCTCCAATAAAATTAAAATATTTTTAAATAATAAAAAATAAAAGAATAAGATCTAACATTTCAAAATATATACAAAAAGAGATAGCGCCAAGTTGCCAAACAAACAATAAATGTATGTTTAGTATTTAAAGTTCAAAGATACTTAAGAATTAAAACTAATAGCATATAATTCAAACATTGAGAGAACAGAAAAGAGGAATTTTAGAGATAAATTCTTAAGGTTTCACATGAGAGGTCAGTCAGTTTATTTTTCAAGTTGATAACTTGTAAGTAGTAATATAAACATGTTGTCTAGTGTTGTGGTGGCAACCATTAAAATAACTGTTTAAAGACTGGGTTTGGGTGCTGAGATCTGCTTTTATCATATAAACTCTTTTGTAATATTTGTTCTAGTACACATATTTGAGAAAAGTAAAAATTAAATTCATAAATAAAAGAACAGAAGTAGTTCAACAAATTCAACTATGTACATATGGAGAGCTCTTGTTCACAGTGTTGTCCCTCTTCCTGTCTTTTCCATAAAGACAACAATTTTATTAGCTTTTTCTTTATCCTTCTAGTACCTTCCCTGGTGGCTCAGACAGTAAAGAATCTGCCTGCAATGCAGGAGACCTGGGTTCCATCCCTGGTCGGGAAGATCCCCTGGAGAAAGGAATGGCACCCCACTCCAGTATTCTTGCCTGGAGAATCCCATGGACAGAGGAGCCTGGTGGCCACAGTCCATGGGGTCTCAAAGAGTCGGACACGACTGAGTGACTAACACTGCACCAGAGACAACTATCCATATTTTATCTTCCTCTTCTAATACATTATCAATATAAATAATCTCAGATATGTAGATGACACCACCCTTATGGCAGAAAATGAAGAGGAAAGTGGAGAGGAACTGAAGAGCCTTTTGATAAAGGTGAAAGAGGAGAGTGAAAAAGGTGACTTAAAATTCAACATTCAAAAAAACTATAAGGTCATGGCATCCAGTCACATCACTTGATGGCAAATAGCTGGGGATACAGTGACAGACTTTATTTCATTATTTTTCTTTCCAAACTTTGCCTATCTATCATAGTTTTAATCTAATTATACAGAAGAAAAAACCTATGGTGTTAACTATAAGCTAATACCTTAGGTCAAACCTAATACCTAATAAAAAAGATAGTTCTAGTATCATGGGAAATAAGGAGTTTTTTTGATAGCTTCTTTTTTATGATCATAGTACCTTGATAGACTAAAATAAATATCTTATTCTTGAATTTCACATGCATTTAGGTATGATCAGAAATTTAACCATGAGCTAATTGCTTATTTTCAAAATCTTCGTTACCTGTTATTTTATTGGCTGATTCGCAGTTGTGTGGATTGCCTTTTGTCATATTAATAATCTCACTTTAAGGCTAAACAGAACCACTTCCCATCAAGTTGATAATAAAACACTTTATTTGTGGTGCTTAATTGCAGTATTCCTTTGCTTTGTTGGTCCTGTGTGTTTAATTATTCTTCAGCAGGAGAGAGCTTCAATAATTGATACTTGAGGCAGTGAAGCGGGTTGGTGTGTTGACTTACTCAGAAAGCTAACAAGTCCACAGAACAACTGTTGAACTTTTGTAAATTTACTGTGTGTTTCTAAGGAGACTGTTGAGCAAGTATTGTTCCTCCTCTACCCCCACTCCATGATGTCTTCGTTATTTGATTTGTTAAAGCCTTTTTGTTTAGTGTTAATTTGTTTACCTGTGGTACAGTCTTTTTTTCTTCCACTTTTTAACTTTTTTAACAGTTTTCTTCTGTTGATCATCTACAGTCATTCATCCAAATAAACTTTCCATCATTTATTTAGAGTCTTCATTCTGCTTCTTTTCCATTCATCTCGTAAACTATAATTTCTTACCATAGCTGGCACAGAGTGCTCTGCTTAGTTGCTCAGTCTTGTCCGACTCTTTGCGACTACACAGACTGTAGCCCACCAGGCTCCTCTGACCGTGGGGATTCTCCAGGCGAGAAGATTGGAGTAGATTGCCATGCCCTCCTCCAGAGGAACTTCCCAACCCAGGGATCGAACCCAGGTCTCCTGCATTGCAGGGCAAATTCTTCACTGTCTGAGCCACCAGGAAAGCCCCAGCAGAGTGAGGTGGAGCAAAATATGCCGCCCTAAAATAGGCCACTTTAGCATGTTGATTATTTTGAATTAAAGTTACTTAAGAAACAGATGATGCAAGCTCACTGACCCTGCTTTGTCTCCCTGAAAGCAGGAAATAAATCTTCCAAGTGAAAGTATCCTCCTTACATTAGTACAAGGAGGGTAGAAGTCATCTTTATCACCAGAGATAGGAAATTCAAGGCAGAGAAGGCTGATTAAGCCTCAGCCCCTTTGTTTTGTCAGGTCTCCGCAAATAATTGTTTTCTTTATCTAAAAGGCATAAAAACTGCATGCTTTGGTCACTTCTTGAAGTCTCATATCTTCATGAGTTCCTGTATGTATGAAATTAAATTTTGTTTTTCTCCCGTTTATCTGGTTTGTGTCAGTTTAATTTTTAGACCAGCCAAAGAACCTAGAAGAGAAGAAGGCAAACATTTACTCCCTTACAAGACACTCAGTTTTACCTAGGTCTGCATTGCTCTTCCTTGACTATAATGGAAAATTAGTTTTCTACCCTTAGGATATAAATATTAAGCATAATTTTCAGAGATACTTTTTGTTTTTTGTGAAGTAGTCTGTTAATTACAGGCAGTGATTTACCCCCTCCCCCAGGAGAAAGAATTGATGTCAAGGAAGGAATAGTTGTTTAGTGAACTGATTGTGTTTTTGTCACTTTTTACAAAGCTTACAAAGTAATATGACTCGGGATTTGAGCTTTATAATGTTTTAAAACCTTTATTTTCTATGATTTGAAAATGAATCTTTGGGAGCAAAAAAGCTTAGCTAGTAAATTTTGATAATCAGAATATTTTTTATGACCGCATTTTCAAATGTAAGCTCTTTTTGCTATCTTTATCTTTTATCATACCCGGAAATTATTAGGGTCAAAAGTTATCAGTTTTTTTAAGTGTCAAAATTATTTGAGATACACATTGTTTATTCTGTAAAATGAATGGTAACCCCATCTCTGCTATTTCCAAGTATAAAACTTTAGGATCAAATATTTTAATTTTTCTTATCGTATAATAAGACATAAAAATAGACATTCCAGCATTTCACTGGATCCTATAGGGTTTGCTTTACTTACGCATTATTTTAGGCTACTCTTTTTTTAAATTCTTGTTACTATTGGAAGATCTAGTAGAATTATCAAACTTAAATGCTTTTATTTTGAAGACTAATGTTCACCATTTCCTTGTTTTAGTTTATATTTTGTGTAGAATCATGGGATATAACAGTTAAGATCTTGCATTAATTTACTTAATATGCCATATAAATTTATCTGTTTTTAAATATTTGACTAGTAGATCACATTTTTGGACTGAATTTTTCTTTTACAGTTAGAAATCTAAATGGTGATTTAGAGGTGAAGTTTTAAGAAATCTTTTAAATGAATAGTTTTATTATATTTGCTCTACTGATTCATCATTTATCCATGAGAGGAATTAGGCCAACAGTCAAGTTAACGAATAGGCTTCCCTGGTGGCTCAGATGGTATAGAATCTGCCTGCAGTGTGGGAGACACAGGTTCAATTCCTAGGTCGGGAAAATCCCCTGGAGAAGGAAATGGCAACCCATTCCAGTGTTTTTGCCTGGACATAGACAGAGGAGCCTGGTGCACTGCAGTTCATGGGGTCACAGAGTCAGACATGATTTAGCGACTAAACTACAAAACAGCAATTCTGTGGTAACTACAAACAACAACACTGTGTTAAGCATACTTGATTGCTCTGGAGGCTGATCTTAAAATTCATTCTCCAACCCCTCCAGGCGTGTCATGAGCCTTGCCTCTAACACTGTCTAGTGACTCAAGCCCCTCAAGTTTTTTTAAAAAAAGACACTTTCTCAGGCATAACTTTACCAGTGGTTTAGAGATTACCTCCCAGGAGAGGGCAAAAACTAGACCTCTCTTTGAATAGGGTTAGAATCTTTACTACACAGACTGTGAGCCAAACTGTAATATTAAAATTGTAGTGGTCATGTGCCAATTCCAACAATATTTGAAAAACCCCTTTAGAAGTAGCCAGCTGGTAAAGAATCCACCTGAAATGCAGGAGACTCCAGTTTGATTCCTGGATTGGGAAGATCCGCTGGAGAAGGGATAGGCTACACACAGCAGTATTCTTGGGCTTCCCTGGTGGCTTAGCTGATAAAGAATCCTCCTGCAGTGCAGGAGACCTGGGTTCAATCCCTGGGTTGGGAAGATCCTCTGGAGAAGGGAATGGCTACCCATTCCAGTATTCTGGCCTGGAGAATTCCATGGACTGTATAGTCCATGGGGTTGCACCGATTCGGACACTACTGAGCGACTTTGACTTTTACTGTAGAAGTACAAATGCATCTTAGTAGTCACTTGTAGTATACTAGTAACTTGAAGCTACTCTGTATTGTTAAGCAGAAGTTTGAGATTTCTTACAGTTTTACCTTCATTCAAAAAGGAAAGATTGTCTCTTTTACTTCTGAATACTTATTCTATGGATAGAATATAAAATACAGAGAATACTGTATTCTAAATGCAGCATAATTTTGGGGATTAATAAATTACATGTGATGCTAATATTGAGTAGTAGGGAAATAGTAGGCAATTATAGAATTTAAGAATTCATTAAATTACAATGGAGACTAACAGTGTGACAAAAGCTTATCAGTTAAAAAGATTACAGAGGAACATAGATTGATATTATAACTTTGTACAGTGTGTATTAGAATAACACAACTATGAAAATGATCTAGCTAATTAACATCTAAATATTTTCCTGATATAATTGGATAAGTATGCAAAAATGTTTAAATGAAGATGGTTATAGTGAGAAATTTGACCTCCTGTTTTTTTTCTAAACAGATATCATCAGTGTGCTGAAGGAAAGTTCTAATGCCTCATTGTTTATTCTTCTTATGTCTTCTTCTTGCCATCCCATGGACTGTAGCCCTCCAGGCTCCTCTGTCCATGGGATTCTCCAGGCAAGAATACTGGAGTGGTTGGCCATTTCCTTTTCCAGGGGATCTTCTTGAGCCAGGGTTTGAACCCTGGTCTCTTGAGCTACCAACTGAGCTACCAGGGAAGCCCCTCTTATTCTCAAAGGTTAATCATAAATGGAACTTTATTAAATCTCTTTTGTAGTCCTTTCCATTTTGATTTTGTCAAAATCCAGTCTTTTATCAATTTATCTGACAGAGAGAATTTACTTTTTGTTGGTATCAAAAAGTTTGCATTTCTTTTTAAAACTTTAGAAAGTTTCCTTTGTTGAAAGAATATTTTTACCTTTAGGAGATTGCTATTCAATACTAATTACATTGTGTACGTATAACTAGATCCTCCCCCATGACTCAGCGGTAAAGAATCCACCTGCCAAGCAGGAGACATGGGTTCAATTCCTGGGTCAGGAGGATCAGGAAATTTCTCTTCCACTGTTGGGGGCCAGGTTTTGATCTTTGGTCAGAGAACTAAGATCTCACAAGTGGTGACGTGTGGCCAAAAACATTGACCGAGAGCTGAACAAATTACCATCTGAAATAGGTTGGTTTTAAATTTATACATGTTGTTTATTGTCCTTCCTATATATAAATGTTTTAATCTTGGTAATAGACCTCATGGTTACAATGAAAAGGCTAGTCCCATCACTTATCTTTTAGCTTTGATAGTTCAACTTTGAAATTGATCAAGCTCTTACCTGAAAAAGAGTCTAAATTACTTAAAAGAGTAATTATTTAAGAAATAATACACAGTAAAGACCATTTAAGGAATAATGGATGAAAAGTCACTTATTTAAAGGATTTGGCCAATATAGAAATAAATTACATCTTTTTGTTCAACTTTTAATATACGTATATATGTATATACCATATATCATGAAAAAGTATATGTATGAAAAAGTCAAGGAGTGCTGCACAAATTATTCACATGCAAATGCTCAAAAATATACTACAAAAACTTAACATGATTAATATACCAATTGTATTTAAAATACACTAAATATACTTAAAAGTATACTGCAAAAATAATAATCAGGATACAACCCCTGATTGTGGTTTTTGATACTTCAGATATAACATCTCAGAGGGGAGAGATCTGCGAGAGCGGCCTTAGCAACGGCTTACGGGTGGTGAGCTACTGTTGGGCAGCTCGGCTGGCTGGTAAAGCTGGGAGGTCCTGGCCTGGGGGGCGCCGGTTGGAGACATGATTGCAATGTAGGCCTTAGGATTTGAGCCAAAGAAAGAAGAAATTTAAAAGATGATAGCTGAAACTGACAAAGAAGGAATTGGCACCGTTAGTTTTGAAGAATTTTTTGCCATAATGAGTGTAAAAATGAGTGAAAAGGATGAAAAAGAAGAAATACTGAAGGCTTTCAAATTATTTGATGATGGTACAGGAAGTGTATCACTGAACAATATCAAGAGGGTTGCTAAGGAACGAGGGGGAAATTTAACAGATGATAAACTTCAGGAAATGCTTGATGAGGCTGATCATGATGGGGATGCAGAAATAAACAAGGAAGAATTTTTGAAAATGATGCAAAAGACCAGTTTTTATTAATACTGTCTTTTGTGCCTTCTGGAAAGTTGTTAACAAGTTTGTATTTGTTGTAAGTTCCATAATAGCTGAATGTATTCATTTTCAGTGTTTAAGTTTATATACATAAACTGGTCTCTTGATGTCTAATCTATGTGAGAAGTTACATGTTGCTACCAGTATGTTGTTAAATCTACAACGTCAAGAAATAAAATGTAGTGACTTCCTTAAACTCTGAATCTGAAGAACAGTATTAATTACAAATGCTGTTTTTAGAGCCCCAGGTTCTAAAACTTAGATTTAACTTACGGAAATTGGCGCCACATCATAAGCCAGGCATTAGTTTCCCTATTATTTTCCTTTTGTGCAACTCTGAAAATGAACATTTGCTTTTTAACTGATTATTCAGATATGTAAAGTCTTAAATAAAACTGTCTGGAAGCTTCAAAAAAAAAAAAAAATCTCAGAGGGTTTGATCAAAAAAGGTTATGGGATTATGCTCCCAATTATGTGATGGCAGTTTGTTTTTTATCATTAACAACCATGTAGATGTGTGATAATTTTCCTTTACCTTTCTCTTCCAACCTTTAGATGTTATGGTTCTTGAGGTGTTCTCCTTAAATGCCATGATGTCAGATTTAAGTAATAGTACTAGCTTTTAATATTTTTTAGTAGTAAATTTATGGATCATTATCAGAGACTCATATTTATTAACAGAATATTGCTCTTTGCTTTTCAGCGGGGGTCTGATGAGCTTCTTTCTTCTGGCATCATTAACGGACCTTTTACCATGAACAATTCCACTCCTTCTGCAGGTGTGTATGGTGAGTTTTCATTTTTTTTTTTTTTTTTTTTTAATTTGAGAATTTTTCTTCCCTGGGTTTTAAACATTTTTTCCACAGTGTTCTTATTTTGCTCAACTTATAACATCAAGTGCTACTATTTATAACAAAAACTAAAATTTGTGGCAATGAAGTTCATATAGATGAAGTTACTAGTTATAGCACTCTTACATTTTAAGGATTAATTTGGATCTAATTTGATAATTCCTTTTTTGACTGACATTCTTTGTTAACATAATTGTGATAAATTATCAGTAAATTGGTGATCTAGAACTATTGAGTAAAAGAGCTAGATTTAAAAGCTTGCATTGAATGATGATCACTTTAGAAGTATTAAAACTAAATTAAAAATTTATAAGCTCACGTGATTTTAAAACTAAATGTTCTTGAAATTTGGGGACTGTGAAATGAATTGGAGGAGTGAAGTACTGAAGAGATATCAGGGGGGTTACGAGGCTGTTGCTGCACAGGAAACCCTGGTAAGGGAGGAAACTTTGTCCTGTGGCAGTAGCAGTTGTGATGGAGAGAATTAGAGAACTTAGAGGTGAAATTGATGGTAATCGGTAATTAGTTGAATGTTTGAATAAGGAATTCCATTAATGACTTTCAGATTTTAGATTTGGATAGTTGTGTAGCTGAATTGTAGTCCTTTGTTTATATTAGAAAATACAGAAAGAATAGGGTTGGACAACATAGCATGTTCAGATTTCATATATTGATTTGAAGTTCCTCTGGGAACATCCAGATGTCAGGTAGGTAGTGGGTTCTTCTGGTTTCAGCATCATAAGAGAAATTTGGAAATCAATATCATACTCACTTAACCATGGAAGCCATGAGAGTAGAGAGTCTCAGAAAAGGTGAGATTTTTTTATCCAAATGTTTTTGGAGTTCTAGGAAGTTAGAGAATGAGTGGACTTCACCTTCTAGGTGCTGGTGTCTGGAAGAGTGAACAACCTTTACATGAGAACCCCTGTAAGAGAGGTGACAGTCAAGATGAAAGATGAAAAGAAAATTCAGTGAAGAGATCAAGAGTATATGAGAATTGGTCAGCCATGGAACATTACTCTACAAGATTTGTTGGTGGGGCAGCAGCAGGGGGTTTGTTCTTGTGGAAGTGTGAACAGTAGATAATAGGAGCAGGAGATTAAAGCTCTCAAACTTGACTTGGCTTCAGAATCATCTGAGTGTTAAAGCACAATTGCAGAGTCCATCCTCAGAATTGCTAGGCCAGTAGATCCGGGATGGGTCCTGATAATTTTGCATTTCTACAAGTTCCCAGGAATGATAATGCCGACATTTGAGGAGCCATACTTAAAGAGAATTACTGAATGAAGGAAATAACTAGAATTTGAAGTTCTGAAATCTGATTATCCTCTTGATCTGTTAGACTTTTTAAGGAAAATTTGGCTCTTACTCCTAGAGCTATGGTACATCTAGGGTGGGGCCCACGTGTTTGCTTTTAACTTTAAAACTGAGGTCAGTTTGTTTGGTCATATTTACAGACTACTGGAACAGATGACCAGAAAGACTGACACCTTGATTGATTGATTGGTTACTTAGGAAAAGAAAGATGTATGAGCTGTGAGTTTATATGGCAGCAGGAGTCTGCTGTGTTTTGTCTTTATGTTTTGAATTTCTTCTTGTATCCCATTTCATTCTAGGTTCAGTGTTTTTAGATTGACAGTTATTTTCTCTTAGTACTTTGCAGGTACTGTTTTATTATTCTTTTAGCCTCTGTTGTTGAGAAGCCTTTGTCAGCCTACGTTATGATTGTATAGATAGAGTTAATTCTCTGTAGTTGTTTTAACATTTTTCTCTTTAATTTTCTTCTGTGCCTCTAGCTATGTCTAGGTGTGGATCGCTGGTTCTCTGAGGGTTCACTAAAATAGCTTGCGAAGCTTTGAGGAAAATACAGATACCTTGACCTACTCCACACCAATTCTAAAATTGTTGGTTGGGGAAGGAGAGGCCTCGGCACTGCTTTTAGAGCTTCTTAGCTGACACATGTAAGGTACAGCCAAGGGCTGAAGGCCATTGCTGCAGACTTACTTTCATTTATCCTGCTTAGTAGTGACCCCAACTTTCTACAGAGTTGCCTCTTTCTGGAACTCCAGTTAGACATGTTTTGGGCCACCTCATTTAGTCCTGCATTTGTTTTGACCTCTTACATTCATTGTCACCTCTTCTTAAAGTCCTGTATTCTGGATAATGTCCTTGAAATGGTTTTCTGATTCACTCATTGTTCAGCTTTGTCTAATATGCTTTTTAATCCTTCTGTTGAGTATTTTATTTCAAGGCATATATTTTTCATTATTCTATGTCTATTTGACTCATTTTTTAAAGACCATCTAGTTGGGTTTCTGTTTTAATAATGTGTTCTTTTCTTATGGTGTCTATTGTTTTTTCCTCTAATTTTTAAATTATTTAAACAATTTTTATAGTCTCAGATTTTACAATTATGGAGTTGTTAGGGGTGCTAATATTCCTGGGTTTTGTATCAGCTAATGTTTGTTTATGGTATATTATTTTTGATTCATAATTTTTGGTTATGAGATAAACTTCAACTAAATTATTTTTTTCCTTCTGTGAGAATCTTTTGTGTTTGCTCTGCCAGATTTGCTAGGGTAGAAATGGCAACCCACTGCAGCATTCTTGCCTGGAAAATTCCATGGACGGAGGAGCCTGGCGAGCTATAGTACAAGGAGTCGTACAGAGTCAGACACAGCTGAGCATGCACATATGTATAGTATAGTTCTGCTAACATATCTTAATGTGTATGTTAATATATTGCTTTGGGGATTCATATCAGAAGAAAAGAGAAAATAAAAATCTGGATATTTACATTTCTCCTTTCAGATCTCTGAACAGACATATACTTCCTTGTTCAATACTTGTGGTAGATGGAAAATTTCTAAATTTAATTTGCCTTGTACTGAAAGGGGGCCTCCTAAGGGGCTGGCCTGTTGGTACCTAGAAATTTTACTTCTATTATTTAGGTCACCTATACACTAAAAATACTTTTGTAATACTTGATTCAATATTTGCAATTCTCTAAAAACGTCAAAAACTAAAGATTATGTTACTCTTTGTTCTTATGTTTCTGATTGATTTTGAACAAATTTTATTGGAAAGTTTTTAAGGCTCATTTAAAGAGTTTAATCCCATTGTAAGATACTTAAGTAGTTCTTCAAAGACACAAATAATTTTAAAAATCACATTAATAATGGGTTGCTAAAAGAAAGCCATGTGTAGTACTATCTTGAAAGATCTTTTTGTATTCAGTACAGTCTTCATCACAAAATTTTTGTAGTTTCAGTTTAGTTGAGTCACTCAGTCATGTCCAACTCTTTGCGACCCCATGGACTACAGCACACCTGGCCTCCCTGTCCATCACCAACTCCCAGAATATACTCAAATTCATGTCCATCAAGTCGGTGATTCCATCCAGCCATCTCATTCTTTGTCATCCCCTTCTCCTCCCACCTTCAATCTTTTTCATCTTTCCCAGCATCAAGGTCTTTTCAAATGAGTCAGTTCTTTGCATCAAGTGGCCAAAGTATTGGGAGTTCCAGCTTCAGCATCCAGAAGACTCGCAAGAGTCTTCTCCAACACCACAGTTCAAAAGCATCAATTCTTCGACACTCAGCTTTCTTTATAGTCCACAACTCTCACATCCATACATGACCACTGGAAAAACCATAGCCTTGACTAGACGGACCTTTGTTGGCAAAGTAATGTCTCTGCTTTTTAATATGCTGTCTAGGTTGTTCATAGCTTTTCTTCCAAGGAGCAAGCATCTTTTAATTTCATGGTTGCAGTCACCATCTGCAGTGATTTTGGAGCCTAAGAAAATAAAGTCTCTCATTGTTTCCACTGTTTGCCTGTCTACTTGCCATGAAGTGATGGAACGATATGCCATGATCTTAGTTTTCTGAATGTTGAGTTTTAAACCAACTTTTTCACTCTCCTCTTCCACTTTCATCAAGAGGCTCTTTAGTTCTTCGCTTTCTGCCGTAAGGGTGGTGTCATCTGCGTATCTGAGGTTATTGGTATTTCTCCCAGCATTCTTGATTCCAGCTTGTGCTTCACCCAGCCTAGCGTTTCTCATGATGTACTCTGCATATAAGTTAAAGAAGCAGGGTAACAATATACAGCCTTGACATACTCCTTTTCCTATTAGGAACCAGTCTGTTCCATGTCCAGTTCTAACTGTTGCTTCCTGACCTGCATACAGATTTTTGAAGAGGCAGGTCAGATGGTCTGGTATTCCCATCTCTTTAAGAAACACAGTTTGTTGTGATCCACACAGTGAAAGGCTTTGAGATAGTTAATAAAGCAGAAATAGATGTTTTTCTGGAAGTCTCTTGCTTTTTCGATGCTCCAGCGGATGTTGGCAGTTTGATCTCTGGTTCTTCTGCCTTTTCTAAAACCAGCTTGAAACATCTGGAAGTTCACGGTTCATGTACTCTTGAAGCCTGGCTTGGAGAATTTTGAGCATTACTTTGCTAGTGTGTGAGATGAGTGCAATTGTGCAGTAGTTTGAGCACTCTTTGGCATTGCCTTTCTTTGGGATTGGAATGAAAACTGACCTTTTCCAGTCCTGTGGTCACTGCTGAGTTTTCCAAATTTGCTGGTCATATTGAGTGCAGCATTTTCACAGCATCATCTTTTAGGATTTGAAGTAGCTCAACTGGAATTCCATCACCTCCACGAGCTTTGTTTGTAGTGATGCTTCCTAAAGCCCACTTGACTTCACATTCCAGGATGTCCAGCTCTGTAGACAAATGTTTTACACTTGTCTAAGTAAATCATATGCTTTGCCTTCTCAATGTAATCTTAGGAATGATGGCTGAGACTATTTATTGTGTACCCAAATACTTTCTGTTTTCTTAAGCAACAGAGCCCTAATTTTTATCAGGGCATGTTGTCTCCCAGATTAAATGACTACTTTTCTAGTCTTCCTTATAGCTAGGTATGCTCATGTGATTGAGTGCTGTCTTAACAAGATATAACTGGAAGTGTTACATTTCCACATGGGTTTTCCTCTTTTTATCTTTCTGCCTATAGGAGTACTAGCTTCCATCTGTGAGAAAAATGCTCCAGAAATCTGCCTTTGAGTTTATTGCTGAATATTAAGCCACACATGCCTGACCAGTAGGGATGGTATTTCAGCTCTACCATAAAGATTGTTCTAAACCCACCCTAAAAAGACTTAAAAATAAGCTATCAAACAGTTACCTGATCTGAAAGTAACTTTTTTCCAGAAAGGAGTCTGGCACTTTAAAGGAATAAAACAAATGCTAGTTCTCACAGTGTTGAACATTCAACCCAAAATTGCCAGACATGGAATGAAGCACAAAATTGTGACCCATAGCTAGAAGAAAAATCAGTCAACGGAAACAGGTTTAAAAAATGACAGATGATGAAATTAGCAGATTTGGACTTTGGAACAGTTACTAAAGTATGTGAAAGGATTTAAAGGAAAATATCAACAAGGAGAAAATAAAAATCAAATGGAACTTCTAGAGATAAAAATGTAGCATCTAAAAAGAAACAGGCATGGCTTTAACAGCACTAATATTCTGTAAAAGAAATAATCAGCAAATTTAAAGTCAACAGTAGAAACTAAACATAGACCCCCCCAAAAAAAAAACTGAAAAAAAAAAATCAGAGCCTTGTCAACCTGTAGAACAAAGTAAAGTGGTTCTAAACATATGTATATTTGAAGTCACGGGGAAATAGATGGGGATTGGGAAACAAATATGTCTAAAGAAATAATGACTGAAAATATTCCAAATTTGGTGGAAACTGTAAACCCACATATCCAAGAAGTTCAATGAACCACAGGCAGGATAAACACAGTGGAAACCACACCAAGGCTCATCGTAATCAAATTGCTGAAAACCAGGAATGCAGAACAAATCTTAAAAGTAGCCAGAGGGAAAAAAGTCACATTTTTCAGAGAAACAAAGATAAGAGAAACGAGAGTTCTTGCCCCCAAATGGTGCAACTCAGAAGACAATGGAGACACATCTTCAAAGTACTGAAGATAAATAACAATCAAACTGAAATTTTATGTACAGTTAAAATATTTTTCAAAAATAAAAGCTAAAGCTTTTTTGAGGCACACAAAAGCCGAGAGCATTTGTTAGTAACAGACTTAAATTTTATGAAACGGGAAAGGAAATTCCTCAGCCTTGAGGAAAATGATACCAGGTGGAAATTTGGGTCTACACAAAGTGGTAAATATGTGGATATGTGACTTTTCTTCCTCATGTTTTTGGTTAAGTTCAAAGATAATTGAGGGATTCTGGGAAGGTGGTAGAGTAAGAAGCACCAGGAGTCTTTCTACCTAAACGACAGTTGGGCTGGCAGAATCTGCCTGTGACTAATTTGGAACTCTGGAGTCTTTTGAAGGCCTGCGAGTTCCAGGGGAAGACTTGGAAGGTAAATTGTGGTTAATTATGGTCAATTTTAGCTCTCAGCACAGTAGCAGCTACCATCCCTCACCCTCAGTCACATGGCAGGCAGCTGTGTGAGTTCCAGAGCGGCTTACAAATAGGAGCCAGGGTGGGCAGAAAGGATCTTGTCTGTCAGCTTCAAGGGTCTGTGGTCTGATTGCCCCTTCTGATCACATAGATACAAAGAGGCAAGCAGCCATTGTTCCTGCATCCTCCCCCTTCTGTCAGCACCCCTCACCCCCAGTGTATGCGACTTTCACAGGGTTTGGTTGGTGTTTTCCACACCTTCCTCCCCTTCATTTTCCTTCCTCCGCACCCTTTTGGGAAGCAAATATTAAAGACTAGGACATTAAAAAAACAACTGCATCTACAGAGAAAATTAGAAGGTAATAGTGCATGCCCAGGAAAAGCCTCAGAAGACAGTTGAGAAGGACTTAAATTTACACCTTAAGCTTATTCTTGGCATAGAGACAGTCTAAAAGAATCAGAAAAACAATAACACAGGCAAGAAAACCCTGAGAAAAGGGAAGAATCTGATTTCCAGCATTACCACAATGCCAAATTTGATGAAAAATATGAATATAAACATCTAAGAACCTTAATGTACTCCAGGTAAGATTAATTCGATGAGACCCACACTGAGACACATTTGAAACCAAATTTTTGGAAGTCAGAGATAAAGACAGAATCCACAAAGCATTAAGAGAGAATTAACTCATCACATGCAAGGGATCCTTAATAAGAATATGAGCAGATTTCTCTTCAAGAACTTGGACAAAAGTCAGTGGGCCAGTATATTCAAAGTTCTAAAAGAATGTAAGCGTTAACCAAGTATCCTGTGTTTGGTAAATGTCCTTCAGAAGTGAGAGAGAAATTAAGACATTCCCAGATGAGTAAAAACTGAAGAAGTTTATTGGTTAACTAGATCTGCCCTGCAAGAAATATTCAAAGGAGTCCCTTGGGGTGAAATGAAAAGACACTAGACAGTAGCTCAAAGCTTTTTGAGGCAATAAAGATCTCAGTGAATGCCATTGTAAAAGCCTATATCATTCAAACAATGGTTTGTAATCCAGTTTTTCTTCTCTGCAGATTTAAGGGCCTAATGCACTTTTAAAAAAAATTATTAATCTAAAAGCTCTCAAGTGATCTGGTTTGTAGCTCCACATTTTGTTTTCTACATAATTTAGGAGACTGATAACATTTAAATGAATTGTTAGTTTGTTTTTCTGGGCACACATTGTTTAAAGATCTACTTTTGTGATAATAGTGGAAAGGGGTGGGGACAGATCTACAAAGGAGCAGAGTTTTTGTATGTTATTGAAGTTAAGCCAGACTAAACTCAAATTAGAGTGTTATAACTTTAGGATGTTAAAGTAATCCCCATGGTAACCATAAAGGAAATAGCTATCTAATATGCTCAAAAAGAAATGAGAAAGAATACTTAGAGTAGACAGAATCTTAGAGAGAGTAGAATGGTGGTTGCTAGGGACTGGAAGAAGAGGGTTTACAGAGCTGCATTTAATGGATATAGAATTTCAGTTTTATCAGCACAAGGTGAAAAGTGCTATGGAAATGAATGGTTGTGATAGTTGCACATTATGAATGTATTTAACATCACTAAATTCTGTGTTTAAAGATAGTGATTTTATGTGTATTGTACCATAGTAAAAAAAATTTTTGATAAGAACTATAGAATGCTCTCTATGGAAAGCTCCATAAGATACAAGTGATTAAAACAAGATGCAGAAAGGAAAAAAGGTAATTGACTAAAGCAAGATAAAATTAATATAGTTGGGGGGTTGTAGCAAATGTGAAAAGTACAATATATGACAGTAATACAAAGGATATGTATGATAAGGGAAACAGATGTATACTTTAAAAAGTTCTTACATAATACCTACGTATTATAGTATTATTTTAAGGTAGACTGGGGTAAGTTAAAGAAACTTATTGTTGATTAAACTCCAGAGCAATCACTTAAAAAAACTAATCAAAAAAGTAAACATTATAATTGAAAACCAGAGGTTATCTACCATTTATGTGCATGTTTTATGTGTGACGTATTATGTTTTTTTGATAAATTGAACCCTTTACCATTATGAAGTGTCTGTCTTTATCCCTAGTGATATTCCTTTTCCTGAAGTCTACTTTGATGTTAGTACAGCCACTTTATCTTTCTTATGATTAGTGTTTACATATTTATCTTTTCTCATCTTTTTATTTAACCTGAGATTTTTATATTTAAAATGAGTTTCTTATTCACACCGTATAATTGAATTTTGCTTTTATCCAGACCGTTGTAACTTCTGCCTTTCAATTGGAATCTTTATGCCATTTTCACTTAATACAATTATTGATATGGCTGGGTTTAAGTCTGTCATCTTGCTCTTTGTTTTCTATTTATATTCATTCTGTTTCTGCTTTGTGTCCTGTCTTTCTTTAGATTATCTTTTATATTCCATTTTATTTATCACTTATTACTTTGTATTCCATATATTTATTTATATTTCTTGATACATATATATATTTCACCTAATTATAGAGCTTCAGGATACATAAAGAATACTAACAACTAAACAAAGAAATAGAAAAGTCCACAATTAGAGCTGGAGATTTCAGTGCTCCCCTCTCAGTAATTGATAGCCTGGTACATAAAAACTAGTAGGGATACAGAACAGGGGTTCGCAGATTCTCCTCTGGCCAGATCCATTCCAGTTGCTCATTTTTGTATTGCCCATGAACTGAGACTGATTTTTACATTAAAGAATAAACTATATACCTCATATTATTCTGTTTAAAATTTTTTTTATTATTATTTTTTGACCCTATGGCACAGCATGTGGGATCTTAGTTCCTCAACCAAGGATTGACCTGGAGCCCCTTACCTTGAAAGCATGGAATCTTAACCAGTGGACCACTAGGGAAGTCCCTGATATTTACACTTTAAATGGTAAAAAAAACAAAGACTATTTTGTTGTGATTGTAAAACTTAACATGAAGTTAAATTTCATTGTCTATGTATAAAGTTTTATTTGAACACAATCATGCCCGCTTGTTTACATATTACCTCTGGCTGCTTTCATTTTATAACTGCAGAGATAAATAGCTGGGTCAGAGCCTGTATGGCCCACAAAGTCTAAAATATTTATGTGACCCTTTAAAAGAAGTCTGTAGGTCCTCTAATACTGAAGTTTTCAGTACTCTCAACCAGCTTGGCCTAATTGACATAATGGAATAGTCTCCCCAGCACCATCAGGATACATACTCAAGTTCACATGAAGTGGTCTGCAAGGTAGACTATATGCTGGGTCCTTAAATAGGTCTCAGTTAAACGAGTGCATTAAGGTATTAGAGTTGTATCAGAACTAGAAATTTTAAAAAATGATATTCAAATATTTGAGAAGAAATTTCCAGTTGCTTAGAAAAAGAAAGTAATACAGGTATACATGTACATATATCCCCTCCTTGTTGAACCTCTCTCCCATCTCCCTCCCCATCCCACCCCTCCAAGTTGACACAGAGCCCCTGTTTGAGTTTCCTGAGAAATACAGCACATTCCCATTGGCTCCCTGTTTTGCATATATAATGTAAGTTTCCATGTTACTCTCTCCATCCATCTCACCCTCTCCTCCCTTATGTATCTGTGTATTCACATATATATGTCTACCTATGGCTGATTCATGTTGAGGTTTGACAGAAAACAACAAAATTCTGTAAAGCAATTATCCTTTAATTAAAAAATAAATTTGGGGTTCCTCCCTCCCTAAGATGGCAGCAGCCGAAGACGAGTTACTGCTCCCGCGGCTCCCCGAGGTGTTCGAAACCAGCAAGCAGCTTTTGGACGAAGTGGAAATCGCAACTGAACCCACCGGCTCCCGAATAATCCAAGATAAGGTGTTCAAGGGACTGGATCTCCTGAAGAAGGCTGCTGAAATGTTGTCGCAGCTCGACTTGTTCAGCCAAAATGACGATTTGGAGGAGATTGCGTCCACCGACCTGAAGTACCTGATGGTGCCAGCATTTCAAGGAGCATTCACCATGAAACAAGTCAGTCCCAGCAAGCGTCTAGATCATTTGCAGTGGGCTCGAGAACACTTTTTAAACTACTTAACTCAGTGCCAGTACTATCATGTGGCAAAGTTTGAGCTGCCCAAAACCAAGACCAACTCAGCTGAAAACAGCACTGCTAATTCCTCCATGGCCTATTCTAGCATTGTTGATATGGCATCTCAGAGACAGGCCAAAAAAGAGAGATACAAGCAGAAGAAGGAGGTGGAGCATAGGTTGTCTGCACTGAAATCTGCTGTGGAAAGTGGTCAAGCAGATGATGAGCATGTTCGTGAATATTACCTCCTTCACCTTCGAAGGTGGATTATTATCAGCTTAGAAGAGATTGAGAGCATTGACCAGGAGATAAAGGTCTTGAGAGAAAAAGACTCCACAAATGAGGCATCAACTTCTCAGTCATCTCATCAGGACAGGCCTCCAATGAAACCGTTTGTTCTCACTCAGAACATGGCCCAAGCCAAAGTATTTGGAGCTGGTTATCCAAGTCTGGCATCTATGACAGTGAATGACTGGTATGAGCAGCGTCAGAAATTTGGAGCTTTACCAGATCAGGAAATAGCCAAGACAATGTCAGAGTTCAAAAGAGCAGCTCAGCAACAAGAAGATCAGGAGCATGAGGAGGAAGAGGATGATGAACAGGCGGTCCGCAGAGCTCGGGAGCGGGATGACTGGAAGGATACCCATCCTAGAGGCTTTGGCAACCGGCAGAACATGGGTTAGCCTCCCCACAACAACACAGGACAACAGGAGCTGACATCTTCCCCCTGACATCTTCCCCGCCAAGGACAATAGTGCTGTCTCCCCCTCGCTGGTCTTCTGCTCCAGCTGTGTACAACGAAGGCAGAGATGCTTAGTCTTGCTTAGTGTTCAATAAAATGTCAAGCAATGAAGTGTGTATTTGTACCCTAAATGATAAGCCAGAAATCTTGTTTTGGCATTAATCAGTCTCATCATGGTATATTTTAATTTTCTTAAGTGGAAAGAAAAGAGGACTGAGAAATGGCTCTGTATAATCAATCAATGGTTGTATGAGTTATCTTTAAAAAAAAAACAAGGTTCCTTCTATCACATGTGGCTGTGCAGAAAATAAATAAATAAAGGAAACAATTTTTTTTTAAAGTAACACATAATCCATGGATCAAATAAGAAATCACAGGGAAATTAGAAGATATTTTGAAGTGAATTAAAAGGAAAACGTGGCTTACTAAAGTTTATAGGATTCAGCCAGAGCTGTTCTTCAGAGAAAATTTACATCTTTAAATGTTTTATGAGAAAAGGAGAAAATGTTTAAAATGAATAAGCTTCTAAGTGTAGCATAAGAAGGACAAATTAAACCCCAAGTAAATAGAGGAGTGAAAATATTAAATATGAAAAGGAAAGTTAATGATGAAGAAAATGAGGATTAATGAAAGCAGTAGCTGCTTTTTAATAGAGCAATAAAATTAATAAACTTCTAGGTAGACAGAAGGTAAGTTACCAGAATCAAGAAGGATCCTGTAGACATTAAAAAGGTACTTTTATGGACTGAATACTGGAGTGGATTGCCATGTCCTCCTCCAGGGGATCTTCCCGACCCAGGGATTGAACCTTTGTCTCTTCAGTCTCCTGCATTGGCAAGAGGGTTCTTTACCACTGGTGCCACCTGGGAAGACCTGGAGAAGTTATTTGAAATTCTAAAAGATAATGCTTTTAAAATGCTGCATTCAATATGCCAGCAAATTTGGAAAACTCAGCAGTGACCACAGGAGTGGGAAAGGTCAGTTTTCATTTCAATCCCAGAGAAAGGCAATGCCAGAAAATTTTCAAACTACCACACAATTGCACTCATCTCACGCATTAGGAAAGTAATTCTCAAAAGTCTCCAAGCCAGGCTTCAACAATACGTGAACTTCCAGATGTTCAAGCTGGATTTAGAAAAGGCAGAGGAACCAGAGAGCAAATTGCTGACATTTGCTGGATCATCAAAAAAACGAGAGTGAAGTTGCCCTGTTGTGTCTGATTCTTTGCGATCCCATGGACTGTGGCATACCAGGCTCCTCCATCCATGGAATTTTCTGGGAAAGAGTACTGGAGTGGGTTGCCATTTCCTTCTCCAAGGGATCTTCCCGACCCAAGAATCGAACCCGGGTCTCCTGCACTTCAGGGAGACTCTAACGTCTGAGCCACCAGGAAAGCCCCCAAAATTGTGCCTTGCCCCCCTCCCTCCTGTTTCACCATTAATAGGAAGAGACTAAGTTAGGGCCCACTCTGTTTCTTGAAGGGCAAGGAAACCACCCTTATCACCAAATGGTTCTAACAGAAAGGGAAAGTGAAGTGAAAATGAAAGTTGCTCAGTCGTATCCGACTGTCTGCGACCCCATGACTATACAGTCCATGGAATTCTCCAGGCCAAAATAGTGGAGTGGGTAGCCTTTCCCTTCTCCAGGGGATCTTCCCAGCCCAGAGATCGAACCCCGGTCTCCCACATTGACGGTGGATTCTTTACCAGCTGAGCCACCAGGAAAACCTGTGTGGATAACAATGAACTATGGAAAATTCTTCAAAAGATGGGAATTCCAGAAAACCTTACCTGCCTCCTGAGAAATCTATATGCAGGTCAAGGAGCAACACTTAGAACTGGACATGAAACAATGGACTGGTTCCAAATTGGGAAAGGAGTACGTCAAGGCTGTATATTGTCACCCTGCTTATTTAACTTATACTGAGAGTACATCATGTGAAATGCCAGGCTGGATGAAGCACAAACTGGAGTCAAGATTGCTGGGAGAAATATCAATAACCTCAGATATGTAGATGACCCTATCCTTATGGCAGAAAGCAGAGAGGAACAAAAGAGCCTCTTGATGAAAGTGAAAGACGAGAGTGAAAAATCTGACCTAAAACTCAACATTCAAAAACCTACGATCATGGCACCTGGTCCCATCACTTCATGGCCAATAGATAGGGAGACAGTGGAAACAGTGGCTGACTTTATTTTTCTGGGCTCCAAAATCACTGCAGATGGTGATTGCAGCCATGAAATTAAAAGATGCTTGCTCCTTGGAAGGAAAGTTATGACTAACCTGGAGAGCATATTTAAAAGCAGAGACATTACTTTGCCAACAAAGGTCATCTAGTCAAGGCTATTGTTTTTCCAGTGGTCACGTATGGATGTGAGAGTTGGACTGTGAAGAAAGCTGAGTACCGAAGAATTGATGCTTTTGAACTGTGGTGTTGGAGAAGACTCTTGAGAGTCCCTTGGACTACAAAGAGGTCAAAGCAGTCCATCCTAAAGGAAATCAGTCCTGAATATTCATTGGAAGGACTGATGCTAAAGCTGAAGCACCAGTACTGGCCACCTGATGTGAAGAGCTGACTCATTAGAAAATACCCTGATGCTGGGAAAGATTGAAGGCAGGAGGAAAGGGGACAACAGGATGAGATGGTTGGATGGCATCACCGACTCAATGGACATGAGCTTGAGCAAGCTCTTGGAGTTGGTGATGGATAGGGAAGCCTGGCGTGCTGCAGTCGATGAGGTCACAAAGAGTTAGACAGAACAGAGTGACTGAACTGAACTGATGTGCTGAATGTTTGTATACCCCTAAAATTCATGTTTAAGCCCTTTTCCCCAGAGGGTTTGGAGATGGGCTCTTTGGAGTGGGGTTCACAAAGGGATTAGTGTCTTTATAAGAAGAGATACCAGAGAGCTTGCTTTTTCCCTCCACCCTGCCATGTGAGGACCATGTGAAAAGATTGCTGTCTATAAGGCAGGAATAGAGTCCTCACTAGAAAGTGACAGGGCTGACCCTTGATTTTGGACTTATATTCTCCAAAACTGTGAGAAAGTAAATTTTTATTATTTAAATCACCCTGTCGTATTTTGTCATGGTATCCTGACCAGGTTAAGATAGATCTCAGATGAAAATTATGAACAGTTTTAAGCCAGGAAATTTAGATGAAGTGGGCAGATTGCTTGAAAAACATAAGCACAAAAGAAATAGAAAACTGGCTTGCCTGGTGGCTCAGACAGTAAGGAATCTGCCAGCATTGTTGGAGACCTGGGTTTGATCCCTGGGTTGGAAAGATCCCCTGGAGAAAGGAACGGCTACCTATTCCAATATTTTTGCCTTGGAGAATTCCATGGACGGAATGGGCAGGCTTCAGTCCATGATGTCACAAAAGTCAAACACAACTTAGTGACTGACACACAAATAGCCCTATGTCTGTTTTAAAAATCAAATTGGTAATTTAAAAATTCAGGTGCAGTTTACTTTTTTGTGGTCATGAGTCATTTGTCAAAGGTTGTCAAACTCTGCATTTAAAATATAGATGGGTTTTACCGTATCTAAAATCTGCCCTAATAAAGTTAAATTTTATAAAAGATCTGTATTTCTAGGATAGTTTTTCAGGTAGATCCGTTCACTTTTGAGATGGGAATATGTGAATTTTTTAAAAACCTCCTCCACTTTTCTCTTTCGAACTTGATTAATAGTAGCCATTCAGTTCTGTTCAGTTCTGTTGCTCAGTCGTGTCCGACTCCTTGTGACCCCATGAATCGCAGCACACCAGGCATCCCTGTCCATCACCAATTCCCGGAATCCACCCAGACCCATGTCCATCGAGTCGGTGATGCCGTCAACCATCTCATCCTCCATCGTCCCCTTCTCCTCCTGCCTTCAGTCTTTCTCAGCATCAGGGTTTTTTCCAGCTAGTCAGGTCTTCACATCAGGTGGCCAAAGTATTGGAGTTTCAGCTTCAACATCAGTCCTTCTGATGAACACCCAGGACTGATCTCCTTTAAAATGGACTGGTTGGATCTCCTTGCAGTCCATGGGACTCTCAAGAGTCTTCTCCAACATCACAGTTCAAAAGCAGTTCAGTTCTTCGGCACTTAGCTTTCTTTATAGTTCAACTCTCACATCCATATGTGACCACTGGAAAAATATAGCCTTGACTAGACCGGACCTTATTTGGCAAAGTAATGTTTCTGCTTTTTAATATGCTATTTAGATTGGTCATAAGTTCCCTTCCACGGAGTAAGCGTCTTTTAATTTCATGGCTGCAGTCACCATCCACAGTGATTTTGGAGCCCAGAAAAATAAAGTCAGCCACTGTTTCCACTGTTTCCCCATCTATTTGCCATGAAGTGATGGCACCAGATGCCATGATGTTAGTTTTCTGAATATTGAGGTTTAAGCCAACTTTTTCACTCTCCTCTTTCACTTTCATCAAGAGGCTCTTTAGTTTTTCACTTTCTGCCATAAGGGTGGTGTCATCTGCATATCTGAGGTTATTGATATTTCTCCCGGAAATCTTGATTCCAGCTTGTGCTTCCTCCAGCCCAGCGTTTCTCATGATGTACTCTGCATATAAGTTAAATAAGCAAGGTGACAATATACAGCCTTGACGTACTCCTTTTCCTATTTGGAAGCAGTCTGTTGTTCCATGTCCAGTTCTAACTGTTGCTTCCTGACCCGCATACAGGTTTCTCAAGGGGCAGGTCATGTGGTCTGGTATGCCCGTCTCTTTCAGAATTTTGCACAGTTTATTGTGATCCACACAGTCAAAGGCTTTGGCATGGTCAATAAAACAGAAATAGATGTTTTTCTGGAAGTCTCTTGCTTTTTCGATGATCCAGCAGATGTTGGCAATTTGATCTCTGGTTCCTCTGCCCTTTCTAAAACTAGCTTTGACATCTGTAAGTTCATGGTTCATGTAATGCTGAAGCCTGGCTTGGAGAATTTTAAGCATTACTTTACTAGCGTGTGAGATTAGTGCAATTGTGCGGTAGTTTGAGCATTCTTTGGCATTGCCCTTTTTAGGGATTAGAATGAAAACTGACCTTTTCCAGTCCTGTGGCCACTGCTGAGTTTTCCAAATTTGCTGGCATATTGAGTGCAGCACTTTCACAGCATCGTCTTTCAGGATTTGAAATAGCTCAACTGGAATTCCATCACCTCCGCTAGCTTTGTTTGTAGTGATGCTTCCTAAGGCCCACTTGACTTCACATTCCAGGATGTCTGGCTCTAGGTGAGTGATCACACTGTCTGTGTATTCTTGCCACCTCTTCTTAATATCTTCTGCTTCTGTTAGGTCCCTACCATTTCTGTCCTTTATTGAGTCCATCTTTGCATGAAATGTTCCCTTGGTATCTCTAATTTTCTTGAAGAGATCTCTAGTCTTTAGGAAGCCATTCAATAGCCATTTAGGACGTTTCTTTCAAAAAGTACAAGATTTATTCAAGTTAAAGTATTTTGAATGCTTATTTTCTTTTTTATTTTATTTATTTTTTTTTATTCCCCTGCCCCTGAATGCTTATTTTCATAATACAGTTTTCAGAAAGTCTTTAATCTTTCGTATAGAGAATAATTTGTCAAAGTTGCATATTCAGTACAGTAGAATTTCCTTGTTTCCTCTTTAATTAAATTATGATTCTATATATGCTTATATACCTTTCTATTTTTAAATTGTTATTATTTATCAAGTCTTTAATTATAACCTTTTTTGTGTCATCTAGATGAGTAGTTCTTTAGGTTTTTAGATTTCATAGACTAATACAATTTTGAATTAATTTTGAGCAATGTCTTAATTTTGCAAAGTTAGGACATCAAGAGAAAAAAGCCACTGTTGTCTACAATCTTCATTTTAACACCAAAAGAAGTAGAAAGAACATACTTTCCAGGTAAAATAGGCCCTCTTAAGAAAATCAAGACATATGTTGTTGATCTCTTTGTAATGGGCATTACATTTAAATGGGCATTTAAATATTAACGTTGTGTAATTTAATTTTCCAAATACTCCTACTACAATTTCTATATACTGTTATACTCATTTTACAGGAAAAGAATCTGAGGCTCAGTTATATCAGAACAAGATGTCTGGTTTTGTAGCCCGTGCTTTTAACATAGCACAGAGACTTTCATAACACAGAACCACTGAGAACCTGAAATGGTTATGTATCTGCATACTTCTTGATAAAAAATTTGTCACCATTGGTCTTTATATGATAGTGCAGTTCAGGTTCAAGTAGCTTGTGTAGGTATTCATTTTATTTCATACGTGGTTTTGCAGAGATTATGAACGCCTCAGTTAAAGAAATAGCCTTCTTAATAAACATTGAGACATTCATTTGTTTTGGATTATTCTGGGTAAGCTGCTAAAAGCCTTTGCTGCTTAGGATGGTTTTGTAGTCTTCTAACACTTCGTGCTGGTTCAAAACGTACAAGATTGTGGCCTGTTGTCTAGCCATCGAGGCTCACAGAGAGGGGAGGTGCAGAAAGGCACTTCATGCTTGACTTTCTGTCCAGGAGGTGATAATTTAGCGACAGTATTTTCACTAGAATCCTCATAAATCTGCATGTACTCTGAAAATTTATTGTCATCATCAAGTTGCTTCCTTTTTTTCCTAGGAGTGGTAACACACGTTGAGATTTTTGTGATAAAAAATTACCTTTAAACTGAAGTTTGACTAATGCTCTTTTGACTTCCTAGCTGTGTGCAAAAATTATTTAATCTCTGATCTGTTAAATCTCTTCATCTCTTCATCTGTTAAAGTTAATAAGATGTAATTTAATGTATTTTTGTGTGTCAACTCCAGTGAGGCAGTGTAAATGAAAACAGCATGAAAACTAGAAATTAAGATCTTTTTGGGTAGTTGGAAGCCTGTCAGGGTTTTTAGAACAGGATGACGACATGACACAGACATTTAGGATGATAACATGTCAGATCTGAGTGGAAGTGGAGGGAGTGACACTAGAGGAAGGCAGAGTAGAAGTGGTCACAGTCATAGGGGTCATAGGTGAGGTGACACTGAGAGTCGAGATGAAAGTGGAATCAGTTATTTCGGAGGGGAAATCAGCGTGTCATGATAATTCATGAGGAAGGAGAAGGAACCTTTTGACTCCCAGAAATTTAGTACTTGATTTCCAATAAGTATTTGCTGATTATTTTCCACACACTGTCCTAAGCATTTGCTGTGTACAGGCACAGACCTGTGAGGACCGCTTGGAATTGATAGTATGGAAGGATGTTGCCTGCGTTCATGAACATAGAGAATTTGGGAGCAAGTGCTAGTTTTGGTATTAAGTCAACCTATTTTCCTATAAGCAAGTGGTGCTCTGTGCCATAGGAAAGGGTACAAAATATTGCCAAGACTTTTATGCGGTCCTCATGAAATTTGTTTATTTAGGGTCACAGACATATGATTGTCTTTTTAGTGTTTTAGAAGCTTTTTTAGCATTTAGAAAAATGGTAATCTCAGGTGTTCAGAAAGATTGTATTTTTCTTCTAATAGTGCTACGTATGGTATTTAGAATTAAAAAAACAACACTATAATGAAACTTTGGCTTTTAGATAATTTGCATTCAGTCTTACATGGTGCTATTTCTGGGGGGAAAAAAATACCTTCCTGAATCTTACGTACATAAATTTGATTACTTGTTACAGGCTTCTCAGTTCTAGTTACTGTCAGTGTTAAAACATAAGCTTTAAATAAAGTTTGACTATAAACTGGCATACTGGATTACAACAGTGGTTCTCAAACTTTAGATTGCTTCAAAATCATCTAGAGAGCTTGTAAAAACACAGATTGCTGAGATGTTTCTCATTCAGTAGGTCTGAAATGGGGCTAAAAATTTGCATTTCCAAAAGGTGATGATACTTATGTTAAGAGCTGCCTATTATATCATTAAAGAATAGGATTATCCTAAGGAAATCACAATTTAGCTTCTGAAAGTACTTTAAAAAGTGAATTGGCAAAAATTGTATAATGCCTGAAAAATAAACTTATTTTCATAAACATGCATCTCCAATCCAAATCCTTGTAGGATGTGATAAACATGAAATTTTTATTACCATCTCTCCTAAAAGTTTTTATTCTGTTTAATTAGTAATAGGACAAACTAGAAAAGCATCTTTTAAGATACATTAAAGATAATATAAGTATTGTTTTCTATTCACAACAAATAGTTGACCATTTAGAGGTTTTTGGTACCTCAACATACGTAATTCATTTATCCAGCACTTTTCCTTGAAGTTAAAAATCCAAGTTCAGTTAAAAAAAAAAAAATACACCTGCAGTGAAAAATTTTAAAAAACCCACTCATTGAAAAGTGGATGATTTTGTTTTCTGCTGTCTTCTACTCCTCCCATCAGCCCTGTAGTTCCTGAACTTCAAAACCTGAAACTCTTGGAAGGTCAAATGTGATAATATGATTAATGTAGTATGTCAACCCAAATTAGTTTCAGTAATTAAAAAACAAATCTTGTATTTTTTAGCTAATGGGAATGACAACAAGAAATTTAAAGGAGATAGACCTCCCTGTTCGCCTTCCCGTGTTCTCCATCTTCGCAAAATTCCAAGTGATGTCACCGAAGCAGAGGTCATATCATTAGGTCTACCATTTGGCAAAGTAACTAATCTTTTGATGTTGAAAGGAAAAAGCCAGGTATGTAAGTTTTCACGATTGACCCACAATTATTATCTCTGGGTGTTAGTGGAAAAAATAAAATAAAAATTATTTTTAAGGGAATAACCTAGTAGTCCACTGGTTAGGACTCTGTGCTTTCACTTCCAAGGGTGCAGGTTCAATCCCTGCTGGGGGAACTAAGATCCTGCAAAGTGCAGCCAAAATTTAAAAAATGAACGCTTTTTATTTCCTTGAACTTTTTTTCTTAATTTTATTCTATATACATAGCTTTTAAAAATAGAACTTCTTTAATGATAGGAAGCAATAAATAAAAATATTATATAGGAAACAGGATTCTCTCTTATTTATTATCTTGACCAAACATATTTTACATTCTCAATTACAAAAAGGTTTATGAAAATATCCTGTGATTATCAGAAGAGATTGGATTGTTTGCCATCCAAGATTGGATAATGATGTCTGATTCATACCCCTATCTTAAGTAAACTGTTGTTAACAGCCTTGTTTAAGGTAGTTGAGGTTATTAAGAACTGGAGAAGTTAAATAGTATGTCTTAGTATTCAGTCCTTGTTGTGTTTATACATTTTTTCTTACATCTTTTAGAGGTAGTGTAGGCACTTGGATCTTAATTTTCTTTACAGATGCCACTATTGAGAATAGTGTGGTTTGCACAGTTTGAAAAGAGCCAACATGATCATGTCTAATGGCTGTCTTAATGTCTATAAGGCACATGTTACGTACATTATGTTTTGTGTAGTATATCCTATATTTTATGTCAAATAACTCTGAGAGGCAGCAGGCAATGTCACAGTTTCCTTTGTTTTCTGCTGTTGGTTCTAGGTTTATATTTTTCTGTAGTGCTAACTTATTGCTGTTAATTGCTTGTCTTTTGACCCTAAGTCCTGTTCAGAAAATGCAGGAGATTCTGATGTGCGTCACTGTAGTAGTACTTGTAAGCATAGTCATTCCGTGGTTCTTGGGGGTGGAGTGTTTGAGGATAGAGTAAGGGTTATTTTCACCAGCCTTTCTGTGGGTAGTGACTTTTGATTTTCTCTTCATCCTGCATTATGAAAGTTGATCCTTGGCTGGATACTTTGGGAAAACATAAATAATTCTTTTACTGGACTCCATGTGGAAAATTTTATTTTTACATAAATTTTAGGTTGTATATACGTATAGGAATGATTTCCTGACTAGAATCACAATATCCAAAGACACTGTTCAGCCTTTCATTTGTGTGACATTGCAGGAGTCTCAACATTTAGTAGGGAATTTGCAGGAAGAGACTCTCCTCATATGGTGAATATTATTAGAATACAGTTTACAAATTCGTTGTTGAAAAGATGACTTTAAAAAACCAAATAATTAGGAAATACTGCCATAGCTATTTTTGTTATCTTGATCATTTTTATCTACTTCTCTTAGAAATATTAGAAAAACTGTATTCTTATACAGTTGGATAGCAGCTTTAAAGTGTATCATGGACATTTGTACCTTTTAGATACTGTGAATGACTTAAAATCTGTTTTATTCTTCATAGATAGTGATTTGGATCATGAGTTCTTCCTGTCCTTTAAATTTGAAGTGTTATTATAGGTAGTTAGGGCTCAGAATTGTTAGTATATGTTTTGTCTTGACCATTAAGACAGGGTGATGAAATCTGCCACCTTAAAGATCTGTAAGTATCCTGTTGCTGCCACATAAGTTAATGGGAGTCATGACAGTGAGAAGCCAAAAACAGAGTAAGACATGAATGCCAAGAAGCTTCTTCGGTCTCAGTTCTTTTTTTGTTGTTGCTAAACATTTACTTAATTGAGTTTTTTGTTTATTTAGTTAGTTTTGGTTGCACTGAGATCTCAGTTCTTTTTAGTCTTCAAATAGCTAGTATAAGTGTAAGTGTTAGTCACTCAGTCGTGCCCGACTCTTTGTGACCCCATGGACTGCAGCCCATCAGGCTCCTCTGTCCGTGACATTTTCCACACAGGGATACTGGAGTAGGTTGCCATTTCCTTCTCCAGGGGATTTTCCCAACCCAGGGATCGAACCCGGGTCTCCTGCACTGCAGGCAGATTCTTTTACCGACTGAGCTACAAGGGTATAGTGATTACCAGTAGCCAAAAAGGTCACTTGAATGACCCAAATCAAGTCGATATTGACTTAATGTAGGATGCTCTCCCATTTCCCTAATTTGTACAGTTGAGCTTTGGCACATGAATGTTCTAATTATATTCATAAAAAGGCAAAGTAGAACAGATCATTGGAGAAAATTTTAGGAAGAAACTGAATGCATCTATTTATAGTAGTGATGCACACATTTATTTTTGCTTTTTTTAGTTGTTTCTAAATTTTAGAAGAATCAGAAGTAAGAAGAAGACCAAAAACCACAGAGTCATTTAATCAACTGTCAATTTCCCAATCCCAAATCTTTTATTGAACCCAACTTTTGTCAAATATGCTTTCAGTAACTATCAGTGATACAGTTTGAAACGTAAGTCTTTTCATCCCCTTTGGGGCAATATGACTTCTGTTAAGAATGCGTGAGTTTTAGAGCAAGCTAGAATGAGAAAATAGTTCTTAGCTGCCTTTCTAAAACAGGAGCTTTCACTTTACTTTCTTGTGTTTATTGCAGGCTTTCTTAGAAATGGCTTCTGAGGAAGCTGCTGTTACTATGGTGAATTATTACACTCCTGTTACTCCTCACCTTCGAAGCCAGCCTGTTTTTATTCAGTATTCCAATCACAGAGAACTTAAGACTGACAATCTGCCTAATCAAGCTGTAAGTATTAATGTCATTTATAAAAATAATTGTAAGAATACATGATAACTAATTTTCTATTTTTAAGTGGAAAAAAAATCATGTGTTTTTCTTCATCATGAGATGCTCTGTTGATAAAGATTGCATATATAAATTCTTACCCAAAGACCCCAATAAGAAAGCACTGCCATTTGAAACTATGTTTGAGGATATGGCCTTAGAAATGGCAGGCAGTCAGTTTTCCCTTGAAACTGTTTCCATAAGAGGGGGAAAAGTACATTGTTAATGTCTTTTAAAATCTCAGCTCTAAAGGAACTATAGAAGTCAATCCTTTCTTTTTACAGAATATGTAACAAAGGCATTGAGAAGTTGAGTGGTGATTATATTGTTATGTTAATAAGAATTTATATAAATATGTTCATTAAATGATTTTTGACTCTCCAAGATAAATGTGGAATATAAAATTGAACATTTCTTATCTCATTTTCCAGTTTTGATATAATTGATACTGAAATTTCTCTGTCTCTCCAGGTTGATTTTTTAAGTAGTTAAAATAGGAATTTGAAGTAATTTAAGGGTAGGAAAAATTTATCCATGAAGGAAGTACATTTTAAAAAATAGGTTTTATATTATGTTGAGAGCATTGTTTGGCCCTGATAGCCTTGCTCTAGGCAAAAGAACTCCTTCAACTCTTTGTTTCTGTGTTGAAAGTCATTATAATGCAAGCTGCTGAATTTAAATTATAGTTTTCCACATTTTTAAAAACAATGACATTTCCTGCATCCAATCCTTAACTTATTCTAAGACGTATTAATGACATATAATAAATTAACCTAAACTTGAGTAAATGAAATGTTAGATATTTTTAAATGTATACAATTTTTAAAGTAAAACATTGCCTTGTAAGTAGGATATATGCTCATGGTAAAACATTCAGACAATCCAGAAAAATAAAAAAATAAAAGATGATCCAGTTACCTAGATATAACTGATAAACATTTTGCAAACATTTTACTGTGTACCCTTCTCTATTCAGGTTAGGTTTATGTATATAATTTTACACCAGTGGAATCCTAATGTTTTAAGAGCTATTATTTTTTCTCTACAGTAGGTCAGTGATGTCATTTCATGACAAGAAATACGCAATTACTTCATACTTTTTACTTTTTATTACTTCATCATTTTTAAATGACTGCATAATACTTGCTTCAAAACGGCATTCATAATTTACCCAGTTTCTTGTTAATAGACATTGAGATTGTTTGCAATGTTATGCTTTTACAAATAGTACTATAATAGCATTCTTATATATCTTGGCATACTTGCAGCATTATCTTATAGTTTATGTTTCTGGCAACAGAATTGCTGGTAGTTAGCCTATGTATGTTTTATGTTTTGATAAATCTTGCAATATTGCTTTCTGTAAAGATGATTTAGGATGCCACTGATAATATGTGATAATATATGAGCAAGCGATTTTCCTGTCCATTTTTGTTAGTACGATAGTTAACAAATTATATCTTATTGTTTTACTTACTTTTATGTAATAACTTGTGAAGTATTTATAGTGATTTCTGTTAATACAGTTTTCCTCCCCATTTTTTCAATTGTGATAAAATATGTATATAATATGAAATGTACCATTTTAATCATTTTTAAGTGTATGATTCAGTGGCATTCCCTGGTGGCTCAGACAGTAAAGAATTTCCCTGCAATGAAGGAGACTTGGTTCATTCTCTGGGTCGGAAAGATACTCTGGAGAAGCAAATGGCTACCCACTCCAGTAATCTTGCCAGGAGAATTCCATGGAGAGAGGAGCCTGGTGGGCTACAGTCTGTGGGGTTGCAAAGAGTCGGAAATGACTAAGCGAGTGAATAACACTTCAGTGGCATTAAATACACTCACATTGCACAACCTATCACCACCATCCATCTCCAGGACTTTTTCCTCTTCCCAGACTAAAACTCTGTACCCATTAAATCCTGACTCCTCATTTCCCCCTGCCCCTACCCTGGCACCTGGCAGCTGCCATTCTGTTTTCTGTCTCTGAATTTTGTTTGCTAATTCATTTTTAAAATTATTTTTATGTAAGAGTCGAATTTCTTAAGTTGTGTTATGATCTCTGACATGGGTACCATACTCATAAAAACCCAGTATAGCAAGATTAAAAAGTTTTTTTTCTACCTATATTTTCTTATACGTTAATGTTTTGGTTGCTTCATTTTAGTGTTTAAATCTTTGTTAAGACTATTTTGTGGGTGGAGAGGGAGGCTAGGGTCTTTCACTTAATCCCACTGACCAGTTTCTCTTTTGTTGTGGTTGAATAACCCATTTATTATCCACTCATGTAAAACTTGTCCTTTGTCATGTTCTACTTTTCTATACACAGGCTTTGCCTACTTAGAACTTGCATAAATATACTTGTTAGACATGACGTGACCACACATTTCGCTTGCATGACCTCCATCTACCCTCGTGTGTGCTGCCCACGTGGTATGCAGTCTTGTCTAATCTGGATTACCTTTTGGATTCTGTTCTGTTCCATTCCTGTTCCAGTGTCCCTGTGGCTTAACCTACTGTAGGGCAAGGCTCAATTCTTTCCCCTCTCTTTTTAAAAATTAAATGGATAATAGGTTTTGTTTATTTCTCAGGATATATTAGAATTATTTTTATAACTCCTAATCCCCCAAAACACAGTGGAATTGGGTAGATTTTATAGATTAATATGGAGACAATTAACATGTCTATATTGCTAACTAATCCTTTTGAGGAGGAAGTTATATTTTATTTCCTATCTCTCAGTAGAATTTTCAGTTCTCCTTTGTATAAGTCATGCAGTTTTGTCATTAGTGTGATTCCTAATTATGTTAGTTTAAGTCTTGAAGAAGAAACAAACAATTTAATAAAACTCTTAAAGACTGGATTATTCTAAAGGGAAACAGTGAGAAATCCCAGTTGCTTGGCAACCAAAGCCAGCCCAAATGACCTAGTTTATTCTTAGATAGCCTTGGTTTCTTCCCAGTACCCTTGCCATTTTGTTACTTTTGTCCATTTTTTCTATTGACTTTTGATAAAATATGGTTTTCTTTTATTCAGAGTCCTATACAAAAGCTGAAGTCAAAATTGAAGGTATCTGTTTACATACGTATTAATGAGAGGTACCAGGTGTTTTTTTTTATTCTGTCAGCCCTAGGAAGCTGATAAATTACTGTTTCATTCTCTTTTCTTCTCTGAATAGCAAGATACCCCAAAACATACTTATGGACATACTTGGCAGAGGGTCAGGTGAATATCAACTATTTTCCTCCCTTGCTTTAAAATTAGAGCTAAAAATTTTATATGGTATTTTGGGGTGCAGCATTTGAGAAATGGTTGTATTAATAGCATTCAGTTTTGTATAGACAGTTTTTCTTAGTCTTGTGGGTAAAAATTTATAAATTTGCAAAATTATGACCATGGAAAAATTTTTCCTTAAAAAATTTCCCCCAAAATCATCAAACTGAACATTTAAGGTCTGTGAATTTTGTTGTATATTCATTTCTATCTCAACTATAGAAATACCTTTTTTATATTTTCTAGGCATATTTAAATTTTACATGAAGTATATATATGTTCCCAACCTCAATAAGTATTTGTTGGTTTTTCCATCACAGTACTGCTCTTTGCTTTACTACTAGTTAATGTAACCATTCCAAAGGGTTTGTGGCTGAAACACTGAAAAATTACCTCCCATAATAAGAATTCCGCTGCCTCATAATGTTTAGCATCAGATACACAGAAAATATGTCTTTTGTGTACCTGACCTGTCTCTTCATATTAAGAAGACATTTCTTTTTTCTCCCCCTCACTTTTCTTTTGTCCTCAGTGAAGAGTGTCCCTCTACTTTTCATTTTCTTCCTTAAATACTTTTGCCTAATTAAAAATTGAAACTAGAGTTACTTATTAGACAAATCTTTCTCAGATTTTTATTGTCAAAAGAATTTTTTTTTTGCATGTCTGTTATGTGGAGACTTTTGTACTCAATGCTCTGTGAAGTACTAATGCGGAGTATATTGACAACTGTAGAATGATTAAGACAATATATACCGTATCTTCTCATATTTCTCCAGTGTGTATCTTTTATGCCAAAGAGGAAGGAGTGAAGAAAGAGAAACAGCAACAAAAGCAGCAATAACTGTAATATAGCAGTAGTAAGCATATATATAGAATTGTTAAATAAAAGAATTGATTGAATAATTGGTAGATAAGGAAGTAGAGTCAGTGAGGTTGGAAATTCCCTGGCGGTTCAGTGCTTAGGACTCCACACTTAGTACTAAGATCCCACAAGCCACACAGTGTGGCCCCCCCCCCCAAAAAAAATGTCAGTGAAGTTAAATTTCCTTTCAGTTATTCAGGCTTAGTTTTGATAAGATGGTTAAATCTTGAAGAATGGTTCCTTTTTCTCTCATGCCATCCTGATGAAAGAAAAAGGAACCATTATTCCACTGAGAGCCTCACTGTTTTGATGTTTATTCCTGAACATTCTAAAGTTGAGAGTGATTGCTAGCTTGTTGTTTCATAGGTTTAGTATGGTAACTGCTTGCTTCTTGTTCTTTAGTCATTAAGTTGTGTCCGACTCTGTTGTGACCCTGTGGACTGGAGCCCGCCAGGCTCCTCTGTCCATGGGATTCCCCAGGTGAGAATGCTGGAGTGGGCTGCCTTGCCCTCCTCCAGGGGATCTTCCCAGCCCAGGGATCGAACCCAAATCTCCTGCACTGGCAGGTGAATTCTTTACCACTGAGCCACCTGGGAAGCCCTCAGCTGCTAGCTAAATGTGAATAAATTTAAATAAATTAAAAATAAAAAGTCCAGTTTCTCAGTTGCACTAGGTATGTTTCGAGTGCTCACTAGCCACCAGTGACTAGTATCCAATCTACTGTAGATGTCGAACATTTTCATTATCACAGGAAATTCTGTTGGACAATACTGTTTGTCTTCCATGTCTCTACTTAACCTTTCGTGTGTGTGTGTGTGTGCGTGCGTGCACATGCGTGTGTGTGTGCATGCGTGCGCGTGCGCGAGCACTTGATACAGACGTAATAACTACTTTAATGTTCTTGTTTGCTAATTCTAATCCCCATGTTAATTGAGTCTTTTTTGAATGACCTCTGAACCTCATCTTTGCCTATTTAAAGGCTTAAAGTGGGACTGTGAGCCAGTTTTCAAATTTAAAAGCAGTACAACCCTGTTTTCCAAATAAAATCTTCCTGGGTTGCCCAGTATAAAATAGATAAACTGCTCTGTGTGAAGCAGAATTGGGGTGCTCAGTACTTCACACACTTGACTTTACAGGCACATATATATTTAATGATATAAAATATTCAAATAATTTATATGTTATTCTCAGAGATGATTTGGAAACTGAACATTTGGCATTTTAAGTATTACTTGATACATAAAAGTCTTTATATGGCATAAAAATGTTGTTAAACGGTTTAAAAAAGAGTTGTATATAAGTACAAAAGTGGAAGTTGTTCAATTGTTAAACATACAGAAAAGACTGCCACTTTTCAGAAAGACATTTATTTTAATGTTATTTTTCATAACAAAATGTTAAAAAGCTACTCATCCCACTTTCGAAAGGTGGTATAATAGTAAACTAAAATTAAAGTCATGAAAACAAAATAAATATTAATATAAAATAACAAAGTACTGTGAAACAATACTATTATCTTTAAAATTGCAAGTGAATACAAGATGTAGAAATGAAAGAATCTGCATTAAAGTCATGGGATTTTTTTTCATTTTGTGGCACAAACATTTTATTCGTTATCACTATTGTTAGGAAATTATAAGAACAAAAGATTGATTAAAAACTTGCATTTAATTTCACTAATTATTAACTTAATTATTAACCATACTTTTTTTCTCTTCAGTTCCCCCTTTTCACTCAAATAATTGTTTTAAATTTTGAGACAGTCACGAAATTTTTAAAGAGTCGTAAATATAATACAAAGAAGTTCTGATTACTTGAGGTGTTTGGGGAAAAACTGTTGATCTGGCCTGTCTTCATTGGCCAAACTTCCAGTGTGCATTCCTTTCAAAGAAGGGTACTCTTAAAAACCATAATACACTGGTCAACATCAGGAAATTAACACTGATGTATTACTTCCCTCCAAGCCTCAGTCCCCATTCAAGTTTTGCCAGTTGTCCTAGTGATGTTTGTTCCAGCAGAATAAGCATTATTCAGCGTCGCATGTTCCATTTAGAAATCATATCTTCTAGTCTCCCTTTATCTGAAACAGTAAGTTATTTTTGTTTTTTTTTTTACTTTCATAACCTTGATACTTTTGAAAATTATGGACTACTCATCTTCTAGGCTGTCCCTCAATTTGAGTTTGTCTGATCTTTCCTTGTGATAAGATTCAGTGTATGCAGCTTTGACAGGAACATCACAGAAGTAATGCTCTTTTTTTCTCATTGCATCATATCAGGTGGCACATAATTTCAATTTGCTGCATTGCTGATGGTGTGCTCTTTGATCACTTGATTTGACAGGTGTTTGCCTGGTTTCTCCACTATAAAGTTATGACTTACAAAGGGGGAAAGAAGAGTATTTGAGGGGAGGTACTTTAAGGCAGTGTAAATAGACTGCTCCTTATCAATTGTCAATTTTTATCAGCCTGTGGACTTACAGGTTTCCTGTTTTATTTGATGGGTTTTTATTTGTTACAGTCATTATTTTGGTTCTCAGATAATGCCAGCTGGAGCCTCTTTCAAGCTGTCTTCTGTGTCCTTTTGGCTTGCTTCTGTTGTTCTTTGAAAACTGTTTTGCATTCTGGTACAAAACAACAACAAGAAAACCCCACAAAACTGGAAATGTTGTACACTCATCTTGTGCTTTCCTGCTCCAGTTTTAGAACTAGACATTTTTTAGAGCGCCCCGGTTCCTTTTAATAGAGCATCATATTTAGAAACTTTTTTGCCTTCCTTTTCTTGGGTTCTGACATCTCATGCCAGGCTGCCTCTCCGTTGAATTCTTTACTCCATTCAGGCTCCATGGACTGACCTCGCTACTCGAATTATCTTTACTGCATTGGCTACCTATTCCCTGCGGCTGCTTCTGTTAGTTGCTGAGTTGTGTCCAACTCTTTGTGACTCCACTGGCTGTAGCCCGCCAGACTCCTCTGTCCATGGGATTTCTCAGGCAAGAATACTGGAGTGGGCAGCTATTCTCTTCTCCAGAGGATCTTCCCGACCCAGGAATCAAACCTGCATCTCCTGCATTGCAGGTGGATTCTTTACCGCTGAGCCACCAGGGAAGCCCCCAGTTCTTGGTGGCCCTCTTCTTGACTCTCCCTGGGCTCTGATAACCCTGGCTAGGCTGCTCCCCTCTGGATATCTTTCTTACCCTTCTTATGTTCCCCAGGTTCTGACAGCTGGCAGTGAGCCACCTACTCACAGATGACTTGCTTACCTTATTTGGGCTCAGGTCCCACTTGCCAGGCAGATGGATGCTTTCCTCCTTTTGCTCAGGCTCTGGTGCTCCATGCCAGGATGCCCTCCCTGCCCCATTCTGAACCACCGCAGCTCCTCCATGTGTATGCCTGTCATATGCCACCAAGAGGGATTTGAGTGATTTTTTTTTAAAGTGGTCTTTAATGTTACTTTCACATTGCTTGCTTCCCTTTTGTCATTAAAAAATCAGGATATGAAAGTTATATACAAGTTTTCTTCTTTTTTGGCTGTACATTTTTCATTTATTCAAGTAAATTTAAGCAACTTTCTTAAATATCGTGTCACTGTGATAAGAAAACAAGACTTTTGATTCTTGACTGATTACAATATTAGGATATATGCATCCCAGAGAAAGTTTACCAGATATGTATATTTTTATTTAACTGTAGTGCTTCATATTAATTTGCACCAGCTAAGGATTATCTAGTGTGTCTGTATAACCACAAGTTCTCACTTTGGATTGTTCTGTAGAGAGCCCAAGCTGCGCTGCAGGCCGTCGGTGCAGTCCAGTCAGGAAGCCTGGCCCTTCCTGGAGCTCCTCCCAATGAAGGCACAGTCTTGCCGGGGCAGAGCCCTGTGCTCCGAATAATCATTGAGAACCTCTTTTATCCTGTTACCCTGGACGTTCTTCATCAGGTAAGGAGGAACACTCTTAAGAAAGCAGAGTCAAATATGACCTCTGTAACTTTTAATGTTTTCTATCTTTAGTTTTTCAGGTTGTGTGATTCTGGTTAATGTATTTACTTAAATAATAAAAGTCTTCAGCATCCTGTTTCATGCAAGGAATAGTGTCAATTAGAGATAGTTTTTTTGAAAGCCTCCTTTTTCTAACCTAAATACTTGATTTTAAAAGGTATGTAAGAATTCTGTGTTTTTATACCTAAGCATGAAAATGAACAAAGCATAGACTCCTATTAAAAAAAATTGGTACTAGTTATTCCTGAGAAAGTAACATCAATATAGAAAACAGCAAATGTATTTCTATAGACTCCTCCATATATTTGAGCACTTTTATTTTAAAAACTCTTAAAGGAAGATAATGAGTAACTTCACATGTAATATGGAAGTATCAAGTTAAATACTGACTCTCAGCATAACTTTCATAGACTGTCCATTACTGTGTCTAAACCATCTTGATAAGGGGCAGTGTATCACATCATGGCCTACTGTGAAGAGACGGAATTTAAGAATTACAAGATCTGTCACGTAGTTATTACATAATTGTAATGAATAAAACTAAACCTCCGATAATTGATGAGTTGAGTATTGTAAGGAGTAATTGAAGAACCAGTTAGACTTCAAGCCTCCTGATGTCAGCTCCAGTATTCCATTTCATTATACTTAATAATCTATATATAAAAATTATTTTAAAACACTGAAACATATTATATGCTTATATTCTTATTTATATCCCAATATATATATAATATTAAACAGCATAACCCTAGGCCAATTTAGAATCATTTTAACTGTTTTCTAAACCTTTGGGTTTGTACTACTGAATGAGGAGTCACGGGGGGTTGTATGTGTGTGCTTATATCTAAGAATTGAAATGTATCCTCTCCTGTTCTCACATTTTACAACTAAGGGAACTGGGGACCTTAGAAGTTGCTACTTTCCCCACAGTCACTGTACCAGTTGGTGATAAGAGCTCAGATATGTTTCCTGATACGGTTCATGTTGGCCTTCCCCGGTGGCTCAGACAGTGAGGACTCCATCAGCAGTGCGGGAGACCTGGGTTTGATTCCTGGGTTGGGAAGATCCCCTGGAGGAGGACATGGCAGCCCACTCCAATATTCTTGCCTGGAGAATCCCCCTTGCCAGAGGAGCCTGGTGGTCTACAGTCCATGAGGTCGCAAAGAGTTGGACACGACTGAACGACTAAGCACAGCACATGGTTCACATGCTGTGCGTGTAAATATCAAAATATATCATTTATTATGCCTACTCTATTCCCTGTGATAGTTTCCTGAGTACCATTTTCTAAATATGTGCGTTTGTGAAGCATGTCCTGTGGAGGGCTTTAGCAGTGGTATTCATAGCCACTGTTGTTTCCTAAAAGGGTTCAGCAGTTACTTAATTGGTTGGCTTCTTTGTCCTGATGGATTTTCGCCTCTTCTGTTTATCCCACCGAGTAGCATCAAGCTCTCTGTGATTCATCAGCATTTCTCGTTTGCTTTTGCTCCTGTAGTGCTGTCGCTGCTGCTGATAACTTCTGTTGCTTCACAAAAGATGTTACTGCACCTGTGGCTCAACACTGGCAGCAGTCAGCAGTGAACTTAGCCCAGGTTGTGTGGTCCTTTTTTGTTATTCCATTTGTCGTTTCCCTGAGACCAGTAACAAACCTTGTTTCTCTCCCTAAAGATCATGGGTCCTTCAAGTGAAGAGAAGTATTTCTGAGTCTTCAGAGGTAACCATTGGAATAGGACTCTTCAGCCCTTTAGTTCTAGCACTCTCTTGTTTAATCCAGCTTCACACTGCTGTTGGAAAAAGCAAAATTCCTTACCAGGGCCCTTAGTGGCACAATATGCAGACCTCTCACTGTCTCTGCAACCTCACTTCCTGACTATTTTGCTTAGTTAGCACCCCAGCTTTTCTGGCTCTTTGACCCTCTTCCTCTTACCCTTCTTATTTCTGTCTTAGTCCATTTCTGTCTTCTATTTTTTAGGTCTAGTCACTTAGCTGAATCTACATCATTCCATTTTCAGCTCAAATTCACCTCCTCAGAGTGTCTTTCTCTAATTACATTACCTAAGCCCTTAACCCCAGCACTCTATTCCATTAGCTGATTTAAGTATAGTATAGCATATAATAGGATACAGTTTCTGGAGCTGGTTCGAACCCTAACTCCACCACTTACTACCTTTATAACCTTGGGCAAGAAAGTTGCTGCTTCTGTGTCTTTTTCTTATTTACATAGTGGGGGTGAAGATGGTATCTATTCTGTACCTGTGTTAGGAGGATTTCGTGGGTTGATGCATTTGAAGCTCTTATAGCAGTGCCTGTGACAGTCAGTGCTCAAAAAATGTCACTGTGCTTACTACATGCCAGTAAGAAACTAGCACTTGCTTTGTGAGAAACACATCCTTGCTCTTGTGGCCTTCTGGGTAAGATGTTAGTTATAGCATGAAATGTGATAAATATTGTGACTGGGAAATACATGGAAGAGTAGAGTTGGTTGCACATGTTATAATTAGCAAATTTTTCTGTATTTTCTGCTGAAGAGTTGACATTAGCTAAACTGCTCTCTAACATCTATGGAAGCTAATGTTTTTCCTTTAGCTCATGGTGGGGGAATTAAGAGTGACTGAGATGGGAATGGTGCTATTTCAGATGAGAGAAGTTTCAAATGATGGAAGTGTTTACAATATGATGACATTTGAGCAGAAGCTTGAAGAATGTAAGGGTGTTAAATTATGTGTATATGTGGTAGGATAATGATCCAGTCAGAAGGAACAGCAAGTGCAAAGTCCCTAAAATGAAAGTGTGCTTAATGTATTCAGATACCAAAAAAAGACTGTCATTGGATGTTAAAAAAAAAAAAGGAAAGCTATGACTGATAGGCTCAGAGAAGGGGTTAAGACTTGATGATGCAGAGCCTTTATAATCTTGACCACTGCGTAAAATAGGAAGCCATGGAGGATTTTGCGTAGAGGAGTGAGATGACAGGCTGAGTGTTTTCACAGAATCACTCTTGTTGCTATGTTAAGAATGAACTATAGGCATAAGTGATGGAGAAAGAAACTGCAACCCACCCCAGTATTCTTGCCTGGAGAATTCCATGGACAGAGGAGCCTGGCGGGCTACAGTCCATGGAGTCGCAAAGAGTCAGACACAACTAAGTGACTGACACACACACATAGGCATAAGTGAAGGATCTTAGCATAGTCCAGATGAGAGATGGTGGTGACCCAGGTGGGGATGTGTGCACTGGAAGTGGTGATTACATATGTATTTGGAGAGATGTGCTGATGGGTTGAGTAGATGTGAGTTATGAAGAGAAAGAGAGTAACCATCAATGCTTTCCAGATTGTGAATGTGAACTTCTGGTAAAACAGAGCCATCTTATACAAGATAGTAAGGACAGAGTGGGGGAAAGATATGGGGCAAGGGTGGGAGGTAGGGGAGGAATCAAGAGTGTATTTTCAACTTAAATTGGATATACCTGTTCAACGTCTAGTGGGAGATGTTGAAGAAACATTTGGGAAATAAGTCTGTATTGAGCATAAGAATTTAGAACTGGAAAATTGGTGATCATTTGCATATGATTGGCACTTAAGGCCACGGGATTGAATGGCATCACTTAGTATTTGTAGGTAAAGAAGGCATTCATCAACTGATCCGTTATGTAAACTCAACCTTGCATTCTAAAAAACTTCTTTGTCCACTAACAGAGTAAGGCAAAACAGTATTTTTTTGGAATTTATTACTTTGAAGTACCACCATGTGTGGTGTTAGTTATGTCCAACAGATGTCCAATAGATGAATCTCTTCAGGTATTGTATCAAATAAAAGAATCGATGCTAATAATATAAAATTCTAATTTTAAAAAATTACTTATTTCTTTTTGACTGCTGGGTCTTCGTTGCTCTGCAGGCTTTTTTCTAGTTGTGGCAAGCAGGGGCTACTGTCTAACTGCAGTGCATGGGCCTCTCATTGCAGTGGCTTCTCTTGCGGAGTGCGGGCTCTGGGGCGTGTGGGCTTCAGTAGTTGCGGCCCTTGGGCTCAGTAGTTGTGGCTGCCAGGCTGTAGGGCACAGCTTTAATAGTTGGGGCACACAGACTTAGCTTTCTGCAGCGTGTGGGTCTTCCTGGATCAGGGATGGAACCTGCGTCTCCTGTGTTGGCGGGCAGAGTCTTCACCACCCAACCACTGGGGAAGCCCCCGGGTTCTCATTTTTCAGTCTCCTTTTTTGCTGCCCACAGAGACTGTTGTAAACTAATTGTGGCCAATGTGCTTGTTATTTTAGAAATTTCCAGTATGAATAATGCTTTTTTCAAGTGACTACTCGTGAACATTTTCAGTTTCTGGCAAGTTCTCTTTATCACGCTTTATTAATCTTCATCACTCTGAAGATTAATGTTATCAGAATCTGATCTCTTGTATTTTATTAGTCCCATTTTAAAATCTGAAAAGATTAAAATGCACAAGACATATCAAGAGTTGATATGTGTGTTTGTAAAGTATATATATATTAGGGAGTAGTCAAAGACCTTGTAATCAATAAAAATATATATTAAATGTTCTTAAACATTGATCTTTTGAGGCCAAATCTATTTAAAAATAAGTATTTTGATAATTATAAAAAGTTGTTAGAAACCACACTTGAGGCATTGCTGAATTCCCTGATACTGGTGTTTGGTTACTTTATTTAATAATATCAGATTGATCTTTGTAGCTCCTCAGTAAGTACAGTCCAGGGAGCTCTAGAGAGCATGGTTAGCCAGATGAGTACATTTATGTTCTGTTAGCACATTCATATGAAAATTAAACAGCCAAACACATCTGCCAGGGAGGATATACGTCAGGCTCTTGTTCAAATTAAATGAGAGAAAGGGATCTAAACATTAACAAAATCTGAAGATTAAGTGGAAATTAACTAGGTCCTATACCATAATACAGTATAAAAATCCCAAATTTTAGAGCAAACTATATATTGTTGTTACTTCTTAACAAGATAGTTTACATAAAAAACGTTTATCATTTTAAAATTTGCATATTGCCATTATTCTTCAGTCAGGTCAGAGTATAATTTTTTTTATCAGTTAATAATAAACTTTTACCCTGTGCCTCTTACATGCCAGAAATTGTACTCAATGCTAAAGAAATGACCAAGACAAGCAATATACCTTCAAGGAACTTTCGGTCTAATTAAAGGAGACATATATAGACAAATGTCTAATACAGTATAAGGAAAACAGCAAGACAAGTATTTGTATGAGGCCAGGAAGGGGATAAAAATATTTGGTAAAGAAAATGAACTCTATTGAGGTTTGGGTGAGGCTAAGAATTTTCTGGTGGCATTATTGCCTGAGCTGAGTTTTGAAAGAATAAATGAAAATTTCCTAGGTATTATGTAAAGAGATACAGGAACAGGGAAAAAGTCACATGTTTAGGCTTAGAACTCTGAAACCACTTGGTGTATCTGGAGAACCATTATAGTTGTTGATGTAAATAATATAAAATAAAAAGTATAAATAAGTAGTGTAAAATAAAAAGTGTCAGGAAATGAGGCTGGAGAGGTACACGAGAGAGAGAGATTGTGTATGTTATACCAGAGAGCTTAGATTTTACTGTGTGGGTAATGGGGAGATGGTGAGGAATTTTAAGCAGGGAAAAATGTAATCTGGCTTGTACTTTAGAACACTACTTGTGTCTGCAGTATGAAGGAGGGAAGTTAGGCAGTTAAATATATCTTCTTTTATATATATGTGTGTGTGTGTGTTAATACACACACACACACATATACATTTTAAAGCTATTTATTTATCTGACTGCGTCAGCCCTTAGTTGCGGCACGTGGGATATTTCATTGTGGTGCATGGTCCCAGTAGTTGCGGCACGCTGCCTCTCTAGTTGAAGCACATGGCTTAGTTGCTCCACAGCATATGGGATCTTATTAGTTTCCCTACCAGGAGAATGTAGGGCTCAAACCTTGCAGGGCAGATTGGTAAGCACTGGACCACCAGGGAAGTCCCTGGTATTATTTTATAAACTTTATTCTCTAGGATATGAGGGTGTATTGAGGAAGTGCTTATTATAAGACCAAACCTTTCATTAAAAGAGCAAAACAAAAATTTCCTAGTGTTTTTCAAAATAGAGTTATATGAGGGATTAAGGTCTTAATATCTTGAACCCTGAATTATGACCATAATGAAATTAACTATATTTTTTTAAAACATCTTAAATTTCAATAGCCTTCAGACTACGTCTTTAAGAATGGAATTTTCTGGTAATCCCTTCCAAGACAAATTAGTTTCACGAGTCTTGTTGATCTCTTACAAGAATTGTTTGACTCTATTCAGTGGTATAAAGAATCTGCCTGCCAATATAGAAGACAGGTTTGATCCCAGGGTCGCATAGGTCCCCTGGAGAAGTAAATGGCAACCCACTCCAGGATTCTAGCCTGGGAAATCCCATGGACAGAGGAACCTGGCAGACTAGAGTCCATGGGGTTGTAAGAGTTGGACATAACTTAGTAACTAAACAACAAGGTTCCTCATAAAAATGGAATCACTCATCATTTGCTGTTTTGAGATTGGCTTATTTCACATAACAGTGTCTTCAGGGTTCATCAGTATTGTAGTATGTGTGAGAATTTCCTTCCTTTTTAAAGCTGAATAATATTCCGTTGTATGTATGCACCACGTTTTGTTTATTCACTCATCTGTGGATGGACACTTGAGTTGCCATTGAGCATCTTGTCCTGTGCTTATTGCTGTTTGATTGTCTTTGGAGAAACGAAGTGAAAGTCATTCAGTTGTGTCTGACTCTTTGCAACCCCATGGACTGTCCATGGAATTTTCCAGGTCAGAATACTGGAGTGGGTAGCCTTTTCCTTCTCCAGGGGATCTTCCCAACCCAGGGATTGAACCCAGGTCTCCCGCGTTGCAGAAGGATTCTTAACCAACTGAGCTATCAGGGAAGCCCTTTGTTTGAAGAAAGTTCTTTTCAAATCCTTTGCCTGTTTTTTAAATTGGGTTTTTGTTGTTGTTGACTTGTAGGAATTCTTTTCATGTTTCTATATATTACCTCTTATCAGATAAATGATAAGCAAATATTGCCTCTCATTTTGTGGGTTGCCTTTTCAATCCTGATAGTCTTTTGGTGAACATGAGTTTTAATTTTGATGTAGTTGTATTTTTCTGTTTTTTCTTTTGTTGCCTATCCTCTAGGATAGTTATTCTTGATCATTCTTTCTGATAATAAGAAAGCTGGATATATGCCTATTAAGGAAACATATACATGATGTGTAATGACAGCAAATTCTTACCAGCATAGGGAATACTTAGATTTAAGAAGCAGGACACGTTTCTGGCTTATTAAAATCCAGATGTAAAATGAGACGTCAGAGGAAAGCATAATGCATTGTAGGAACTTCCGGCCATGAACTTCTGTGCTGGGGAAGTAGAGCAAGTGTTGTAAGAGCATTGGTGACCAGGGGTCTGTCAGGAAACCTCCCCCTCGCTGTTCACTCCTCTTCTCCAAAGGCTCTTCAGAGAGGCCTTCCTTGAGTAGCCTTGCACCTTCCCAACTTGCATCACGCTCATCCCTTTTCCTTTTATCTTTAAAACAAAATACTTTTGTATGACCAGGTATTGTTATTTATTTGCTTATTTATTGTCTTGTCTTTCCTCACAAGAGCAGAGACTTCTTCCTTCCTTCCTTCCTTCCTTCTGATTTTCTAGGTGTTTTTTCCTGTTACTGGTTTCTTGTTTAAATCTATAATTGAGAATATACATTGTATGATTTTTATTATTTTAAATTTGTTTAAGTGTGCTTTATGGCTCAGAATATATCTATCGTGGTGTTCATGCATATTCTGCTGTTATTGGATATATTATTCTATAAATGTCAATTAGATCCAACCCCTGTCCCCTTTGGTATTCATACGTTTGTTCACAGTCTCAATGCAGACTTATTCATAAGTCTGTATTGGAGGGATATTATTAAAGTCTCCAACAACAATAGTGTTTTTGTAGTTCTAGCAGCTTTTTTTCTTTAGTATTTTGGTTCTTTTTTGTTACACACATATATTTTAAAGATTGTTCTATCTTCTTGGATAAATGACTCCCATTATCTTATATAGCATCCCTCATTATCCCTGATAATTTTTCTTCAGAGGTCAGCTTTGTAGGAAATGAATATAGCTCTGCCAGCTTTTCTTAAAAATTAGTGTTAGCATGGTGTATCTTTCTCTCTCTTTAGCTTAAGTCTTTATTTTTAAAGTGGATTTCTCTCGAATAACCTAGAGTTGGGTCTTGGCGTGTGCTTAAAGCCCACTCTAACAGTTACGTTTTTTAATTAGCGTATTTAGAACATTGGCGTTTAAAGTGACTTTTTTATATATCTGCCAAGATATATCTGGACTTGTATCTGCCAAGTTGATAACTGTTTCCTACTTAGTACGTTTGTTTGTGATTTCTTCCCCCGTTCGCTTTCTGCCTTGTCTAGTTTTTCTCCCGTTTCACATTTTGTCTTCTTATTAGAATTCTTTAGAGCATTTTTAGTTCACAAAACACTTTGAGCAGAATACATATACCTCCTTACCCCCACAGACATACTGTTCCCCCTATTATCAAGATCTTGCATTAGTATGATGCTGTTGTTTAAAATTGATGAACCAGTGCTGAAATTCTTGTTTCTATTTTGTTCACTCCTGACTTTTTCAGAGTTTACAATGATTCTCCATGACTATTTGATGAATTAATAGAGCATTGGACATTTTTTTGAATATTTTGTAGTTTTCCTTTCTATAAAAATTTCAGGAAGTAGATGCTGATTCTCAGGCTGAAATAGTTGATCTGTGTGACTCTTCCATTTCCAGGTATATGCTTTGCAACACCATTATCTCATAGCATTAATTAATTCCTGTTGTAACCTTCTGTTTCAGTACTGTGCCAATTATGACAAGTTATAAAATAGGTTAAATATTTTGCTCCTGTTGTATGTCAGGCACTGTTTTCAGCCATGTATGGGTGTTAGAACATGAACATCTTAGGCTTGATTTAAGTAATTTTGGTACCAGTAGTTTTAATAAAGGAGATTATTTTCATTTAAAACTGAGATTTATGAATCACGTTGTATTTATAAAGATAAGTTAGCTAAGTTTTTCCCTTAAATTTAACCTAATGTGAACTTTTTTCCAGATATTTTCTAAATTTGGCACAGTCTTAAAGATTATCACCTTTACAAAGAATAATCAGTTTCAAGCCTTGCTTCAGTATGCTGACCCATCGAATGCACATTATGCCAAAATGGTAATTATGATCTTTATTTCATTTTCCAATTGTTATTATAGTCACTTCAGTGATACTAAAGAAAGTCATCATGTCTTCTCCTTTGCTGTAGTTTACTATTTTTTTAAAAAATTGTAATAAAATATACAAATTAATTTACCATTTTTAAACATACTGTTACATATGCTCTTTTTATAGTCTAAAAGCTACTTCTCTCTTCATATGCAAAGGCTTCAAATCACTTTCATTTCTTATATTTCTGGGACTCATTTCTGTTTGTCATATTTGAAGTCTAGAGTTGAGCAAAGTACTCCTGATATAATCTAACTAATAGAATAGAATTATCTTTGCCCTAGTGCCCTCATTTACTTCTATTAAGCGAGCCAAAGATTGCTTGATTTCTATATTTTTGCAACCATATTCACTGTTGAATCTCATTGAGCTCTAAATTGATAGACATTAAATCTTAGGAAATATGCTGCTTTCAATTCATATTGTCTTCTATTTAGCACATAAGTGCTTGACTTTGGACAAGATATAAAACTTCACATTCAGTTTGGTTATGTTTGATCCATCTCCTATTGAGATCTGTCCCTAACTCTATCTTGTGTCAGTATCTGAATCATTTCTAATTTTTTCCGAAGATAGAGACTAAGGTTGACAGCACTTTGTGTTTCACATAGTATCTAGCTCTTGACTAGGAATAACATTGATATTTGCTGTATCCTCCACCTGCATGTATTGTTCTGTACCTTTGTGATGGCATACTCATTAGTAACTATTATGATAAGTAAGCATTTTTTAGTATATTTGTTTTATTTTTTGTGTTTTAGTTTCTGGTATCTATTTTTTGTAAAATCAAGTGTTTGTGTAAGTCATAAGTAGCTATTAATATCCCTCTGGAAGATCTTTATCATTATGAAAGAAGAGATTGCTAATTTTTGGTCTTGTATCTGCTCTGACTTAAAACTTCCCTCAAGCTTGTTACTCAAAAGAAATAAATTTACAACAACAACAAAAAAGTGGTTGATACTGTTTCATATATTGTGGTTCTGACAAGTACCATTTACAAACACTTTATATCATCTTAACATATATAAACTACACTAACATGAATTAAGATGAAATGTAAAATTTAAATACATTTAAGCATTTAAAAATCATCATAATAATTAGTACAGTGTACAATAATGTATTATAGTTTTTCAAGTTTATACATTTCTCCTCTTCCATTTGATCTTACCATAGATAAAATAGAGATTATCACTTTACAGAAGAAAAAACTGAGAAATAGAGTTTTCATTTTCTCTCTTAGGCTCACATAGTTAGTGATAAGGGTAAAGGAAATACAATTCTTTGGCTTTTAGTTTAGTCCTCTCTGCTTTATGCCTGATTGCCACTTTTTGTCAAAGTAGAGGCTACTTGATTTATTGTTGTCTTGCAAAACATCAGTCCCTTTCTTACATGCTTTAGGCTCTGGATGGCCAGAATATCTATAATGCATGCTGCACTCTGCGTATTGACTTCTCCAAGCTCACCAGCCTTAATGTGAAATATAATAATGACAAAAGCAGAGACTTCACTCGCTTAGACCTTCCCACTGGTGATGGCCAGCCATCCCTTGAACCCCCTATGGCTGCTGCTTTTGGTGAGTAGTTCTGTTTTGGGTCATAGAACAAGCTTTCTGAAGTTAAAACTTTAATTTGTTAATCCATATATGTCAGCTGATTTCTTCTTGGATTCTAAGAGAAGGAAGACTCGTGGAACAAAAATGTTCATTAACTGAATATTAATATTAGTAGATTCTATTAGTTGTCAAAAACAAGTGGATACCTAAAATTGAATTTATTTTCTAACATTAATTAAAGAATACTGCTCATTCTTTATAAACCATACAATCATTTGTCTGAAATTAATAGTCTTATATATTACCATTGGTTTAAACAAGTTGATTTATAGCCAGCAAAATATTGACATAAGTGCTCTTGAGAGAAATACTTCTCCTTTTTAAAGTAGTGATATTTTAAAACAAGGGCCTAAATTGGTAGTATGTTCTATCTTTATTCAAGGAAGAGTATTTTTGTTTTTTTAACATCAGAACTTTTCATCATTACCCTAAGTTTGTGTGAAATTGCATTTTTGCACTAGTAAAAATAAAATTCTGCATTACTCATGCCAATGTTGCTTTGAAGAACTTTCTTCTTTTATTTAAGATCAGGTCTCAGTAATCTAAACTTTTGAAGTAAACCTTTATGTAAAAGGAAAAGTAGTGAATAGCCTAGTTGAATGTATCACTAGGTTAATGTACTTTTTGGCTTTGTGGCACTCAAATGTGGTTTATTATTTAGATAAGGTATTAAATTTTATTACCCTTCGTGATTGATTTTTCTTTCCCAGATGACACCATAAAATATTAATTGAGACTTTAAGTGGTATTTAGTTTATCTTCATTTTACAGGTGAGAAAAAAGAATCCTTAGCCAAATAGTTGTCCAAATTTTCTAGAAAACAGTAAATTTAAAATAAAAGCTTTTTATTATTTATAACATGAACTGATTGTTCAGTTCATGTCCCTGAATTATTAAAGTTTCTGTTTTAGTCTGACCAAGTTTTTATGTTTTATACATTTGACATATCTATAGGTTTGGCATCTGTGGATTCAACTAACCACAGATCAAAAATACTTGGAGAAAAAAAAAGTTTCATAAAGTTTTCGAAAGCAAAACTTGAATTTGCCTTGTACCAGCAACTATTTACATAGCATTACATTGTCTTTACAACTATTTACATAGCATTTACAACATATTAGGTATTATAAGCAATTTAGAGATGATTTCAAATATACAGGAGGATGGGCAGAGATTATATATGCACATACTGTGCCATTTTATAAAGGGACTTAAAAAATCCTTGGATTTTGATGGTATCTACAGGATTGGGGGCTGGGAGTGTCCTGGAACAAATCCCTTGTAGACACTGAAGGGAGCTGTATTTGTTATCAGCCTCTGCTCATATGTACAACTTGGCAGAGCCAAAGGTCTTTGTAATTAGCATTTTAATAACAAGGGATAGAAACTGGGGTTGTCATTCAAGTTTGCCAAAGCTTGGCTATCAAGTGCAGATCTGCGCATATTCCAATAATTGAATACATACTGTTTTGGTGTAATTAATGTTCTGCATTGTGGGAGGAGAACATTGAAAAAATATGATTAAGAATTTTGGTTTCTGAATATAAATTATCAAAATGTTGCTATCCTTATTTTGTTAATAAGTCCTTTGTCATTGCAAAGAGTATGTACATTCTAAGATAAGTAATTATCAAACAGAGAACAATACCTTTGGGTGTTCACATATGAAAGTTTACTCTGCCTCTCACAAATATTTGACATGGTTCACTATTCCCTCTTTTTTTCTCTTGGCTTCGAAAATGCTACACTTCCAGGACTCTGTTCCTTAGTTCATTAGCTGTTCTTCCTTTTAAAGATTACCCTTTCAGGTTCTTAGAGCTAAGTTGTAAGCATTCTGGGGTCTTCCTGACCTATTTTAGAGATAATATTATATATTATCTCTATAGAAAAGCTTGTAAAAATATGTGAATATATTTTTTTAATAATTTTTTAATTTTTCAAGTAATGTCTAACATTATTCTACTAATTTCATTCAGTTAGTTATGGCTATGCTGGGTCTTCATTGCTGTGTGGGTTTTTCTCTAGTTGCAGCGAGCCAGGGTCTACTCACTTGTTGCCGAGCATGAGCTCTGGGGCGTATGGGCTTCAGTAGTTGTGACTCTTGGGTTCCAGAGCACAGACTCCATAGTTGTGTCCCATGGGCTTAGTTGCTCTGTGACATGTGGGACCTTCCTATATCAAAGATCCTCCTGCATTGACAGGCAGATTCTTTACCACTGAACCACCAAGGAAGCCCCTGAATACAGTGTTAAATATCCATACTACCCAGATTAAGAAATAAAATGTAGACACATGCTGTAGAAGCACCATTTGTACCCCTCTCATTTATTGTGTTCCCATTCTCCCTGCTGCAATATAACTATAGTCTCAAAATTTTTATGGTAGTCCTGCTTTTGCTTTTTTGCTTTTCTCCTGTGGTTCGGTTTTGGTTTTTTACTATTCATTATGCAGCCCTGAGTACTAAAAATTTTTCTCCTACATTTAGAAGTTTATTTAAACGGAATCACAGTTTTTCTTTTTGATTCATCTATGTTCACATATATGGCTCTTGCATATCCTTTTTCAACACTGTCAAGTGTATAGATTTCCACTGTATAAATATATTGTAGTTGGTTTATCTATGCTACTATTGATAGACATATGGGTTATTTTAGTTTGAGGCTATTATGAACAGTGCTGCTTTGAAATTTTCCTAATTATCAATGAAGTTGAACTTATGTTTGTTGGCCATTCTTTATGAATTTTCTGTTAATTCTTTTGCCTGTTTTTATATTTAGTTTCTTGTCATTTCTTGTTTATTTGTAGGAATTCTTTAATATCCTAGACATTAGTCTTTTTGTTGGTTTTACATGTTGCAAATAGTTTCTATCAGTTTTGGCTTATTAGTTCATTCTCTTCATGGTATTTTTGTATGGCCAAATTTATTTGCCATATCCTTTATGTTTGTGTTTTTGTGCCATGTTTAAAAAATCCTTTATTACTTTGATATTATAAATATAAACACTTAGAATATTCTAAAGTTTATAGTATTTTAGTAACTTTTTATTGCAGTACCTCAAGTTGCAGGAATAGTTGAAAGAATCCCCTATATCCTTTAGATTCTCTGATTATTAACATCACACCACATTTTACCGTCTGTGTGTGTATGTGTGTGGTATATTTTTCTTCCTCTGAGTCATTGGAAAATAAGTTGCAGGCATGATGTCCCTTCTAAATACTCATTGTATATTTTCTAAGAACAAGGACATTCTTACGTAAATATCAAAATCAGAAAATTAACATTCATACAATAACATTATCTAATCCATAGACCTTTTAAAAATGTTGCCAGTTGTGAAAATAATGTTCTTTATAAGAAAATGTTTTTCTAGTAGGGATCCAAACCAGTATCAGGCTAATTTATTTGTCATGTCTCATGGAGGCCTTTAATTTGGAACATTTCCTCATTCTTTGTCTTTTATGATCTTTAAATTTTTGAAGAGTTCAGGGTTGAGTATTTAATACAATGTATCCCAACGTGGGTGTCTGGGTTTTTGGCCAAAATAATGTGTCTTTCTCATTTCATTACATCATGAATGCTGCCAGTTTATCCTATTCTTGGTAATGTTAACTTTGATTACTTAAGGTTGTTTCTTACAGTTTTCTTACTGTTTTTCTCTTTGTAATTAAAAACACATTTTTGTAGGGATACTATATTGAGACTATATAAACAGCCTGTTTCTTAAAACTTTTCACCCTTTCGTTGTTGTTGGTTTTTTTTTAAAGATTTTTATTTGATGTGATCGATTTTTAAAGTTTTTATTGATTGTTACAATATTGCTTCTGTTTTATGCTTTGGATTTTTGGACACGAGACATGTGGGTTCTTAGCTCCCCAATCAGAAACTGAACTTGCATCGCTTGCATTGGAAGACGAAATCTTAACTACTGGACTGCCAGGGAAGTCCTTCACACTTTAGTTTTAATATCCATTGCCTAAAATAGTTGTCACTGTGATGGCTGTTGCTGTATTGGTGATTTGCTAATTTCAGCTTTCCTCCTGATTTAGTAGCTGGAATTTTATTATAAAGGACTTTTTTTTTTTACCACTCCATTCATTCATTCATTTTTATTACATTTATGTGAATTTAAGGTTTATAATGTGGTACTTTATGTTTACATAGTGTAATATGATTCATGATATGTGATATTTATCCCGTTACATAATTTTACTATTATTGTCTATATTGATTATGCTGTGCATTAGCTCTGTATAACTTATTTACTATTCATTCTATTTATTTTTCCACGTTAATATGGACTTGTAAATTCTTATTCTATGGGCAGTGATTTCACATTATTGTTTTTCATTTTATGTTCAAACTGTCCCAGATTTGGCCAGTGGGAGCCCTTCCATACAAGTTTCTGTGGCCTTTTGACATGTCCTCATCATTGTATGCGCACTTCATTACTTTCTGGCAGAAGATATGTCAAATCTTCTTTACTTTCCCTGCCTTAGCACTGCAGTCAGCCATTTCTCCAATGAGCCCCGGTTCCTTTTAGTGGAAAATAGTATTTGGAAATCAGTATTAAGGCATTATATATGCTCATTGATAATAGGGTATCTTTGCTTCTAGAAACTTTAAGTGGATGTGTATGTATACTTCATAAATACATTTCTCTGTGTGTATGTATCTTTTTAAAAAACCACAGATTTTAACTGATACTTCCAATTTCTAATTGAGCACCCTTTTTTTTATATTGTGATTCCTTTTCTTCAGGAATGAGAAATCTAGTTTTCTGTTAGCCTCAACATATTTACCCATTTGCTCAATCCTATAATACACAAAAAGTTTCAGAATTGTTAACACATACCATTAACTAGAGGTTAATATTTGCATAAGTAGTTTTCTGGGCATTGCTCCAATGGTCTATTTATTCTTTTTGTCATTACCACAAGTCTGAGTATCTGACAGAGTTAAGTCTCTTATTCTTCAAGAGTATCTTGGCAGTTCTTGACCATTTACACTTAGGAATTTTAGGATGAGCTTTTCAAGTCCTCAAAGTGAGGGAAAAAGCACTCTTAGGATTTTAATTAGATTATGTTGACTTTATAAATCACTTAGAAGGCAATTGACGTCTGTACAATAGAGTCTTCCAGATTTTGAACACTGTGCATCTCTCCATTTGTATATCCTTTTTTTTAATTTGTATATTCTTTAATGTCTTTGAGTAAAGTTACGACTTTTCCCCATAAAAGTATGTTTACATATGTTTTGTTAGAATTATTTCTAAGAGCTATACTTTTTAGATTCTAATTCTCAACCAGTCTTTTTGATCTGTGTAATTTCAGGCAAATTGCTTAACTGCTCTGTACTTTTGTCTTTTTATATGTGAGATGAGCATAATAATAATACTTAACTGGTGAGAGTTGTGATGAATATTATATGTGCTAATGTACGTAAGAGCTTAGAATGATGCGATGTAAATTTTAGCCATCATTAGGTTTTCAAAGTGTTGCTAATACACAAATGCAGTGTTGTTTCTTGACTTCATATTCAGCAACTTTGATTAAAACTCTTTCTCTAAATATTCTAATTTTTTTCTCTTACTTTAGTAAGATGCATTGAACTTCTAAAACTTACATAGAAATGGAAAAGTAGCTAGAATAGTGAAGTAAATGCAAGATTTAACATAAAGTGCAGTAATCAAACCACTATGACAGTGTTGAAAAGATTGATATATAAACCAGTAGAGAAGCATATAGAGTCTAAAATTGACCCACATGTATAGGATGAGTTGATTTTGAGCAGAATTGCTAGTGTAAAAATTCAATAAAGGAAAATCTTCCAACAAGTAGTTTTTGGACAGGTGGGTATCCATGTTGGAAAAAATAAATTTTGATTAGTATCTCACACCATACTGACAGATTGACTTGAAATGGATCTTAAACCTGTCTGTAAAACTTAAACCTAAAAAACTCCTAGAATAAAACCTAGGAAGGGGGGCTTTCCAGGCGGTCTAGCAGCTAAAACTCAGTGTGCTTCCACTGCAGGGGGCACAAGTTTAATCCCTGGTCAGGGAATTGGAATCCCACGTGCTATGCAGTGTGACATGGCCAAAACAAAACCAATAAATAAATAAATAAATCTTATATTAAAAAACACTAGAAGAAAATCTTTGCAACCTTGGGATGTGCGAACGTTTCTTAGATAAACCACAAAAAGCACAAACCATAAAAGGAAATAGTTTATGTATTGTATACACATCAACATTTTAAAAGTTTTCAGTGGCTTGAAAGATACCATCAAGAAAACCAAAAGGCAAGCTTACAGACTTGAAGAAAACAAATTAGTTGTATCAAGGTGTACAGGGAATTCACAGCTCAATAATAAGAAAACAAATCATTAAAAATGGGCAAAAGATTTGAAAAAATATTTTACAAAAGATGGTATATGAGTGGCAATAAGCACATGAAAAGATGCTCAGCACCCCTAGTCATCAGCAAAATGGAAATTAAAATTACTGTAATATATTATTACATACCCTTTAGAAGCATCTTGATTTGGTGGATTGTTGTCTTTTACTGGTCCTAGAAATGATCTTTTCACATATGCCATCTTCACACTTTTTCTTTTCTTAGTTTCTGGAATTTTGACTAGACCTGTTAAATTCTCTTTCTCTGTTCTGAGTATCTCAAACTTTCTGTCCTGTTTTTTCCTTTATCTCTCTGAGCTGCATCCTGAATAATTCCTTAGGGCCTTTACATTTTATTAATGGTCTCTTCACCTTTGTCTAATCTGTTGTTAAACTTGTCTGATAACTTTAAATTTCAGTAATTGTGCTTTTTATTTCTAGAAATTTTATTCTTTTTTTTTTCAGTATCATCTGCCTTATAGATACTTTTCAGCATAGCTTTTATTTTTCCAAACATACTATCTAGAATCCTCATCTGATAATTCCAATGTTTGAAGTCTTTGCAGTTATTTTTCTGCAATTAGACATTTCTTTTTCTACTTTCTTCTTTTTGAGTTATTCACTTACTTGGGAAATAACTTGGGACTTCTTTGAGGCTTAGCCTCAAGATGGTATGTTCCTCCAGAAAGAATTTACTTGTTTGCAACATCAAAGGATTTGTGTCTGGGACCATTTCAATCTAAATCCATAATTTTGTTAATTTTCCCTTGAATTCCAAAGAAATGTGAACTTAGGCTGCAAATTCGCATGAGGACTTACTTTTGGTTAGACCTTTTCAGGAACTGTTTTGTCTCCTCTCTGTTAGAAGTCAGCTTTCCTTGTAGTCTTCTGAAGGTAGGAGAAGTAGGTAATGGGATGGGTTATTTTAGGTTTATACTGTTGGATTAATGTCATGGAGGTCTCCTGTTGACTTCCTTCCTCTTGGACTAACCTTGGGATTTGCATCTTGTCCATTACGCATGAGGATGATAAAAACCAAAGCTGTTTGATAGAGTGAGATTTTTAGCCGGGTTACTCGTAATCATCTTGTTAGCTGTTAGGTTTTTTTCTTTAAAAAAGATCTTTTTACTGTTCATTGGACATATCTGCCACAAGGTTGGTCTTTGTTATTTAGTCTGCTACTATATCCACATTTAAGAAAAATAACATTTTGTGCCTTTTTTCCATAATATATATAGTTTGTAATGTTTCAAATGGCTCTGTATTTTGTCTAGTGACCCATAATTTATATAATAATTCTCCAATTTAGACATTAAGCTTGTTTCTTTAGGGTTTGCTATTATAAACAATAGCACTGAGAAACACTGAAACACTGATAAACTGATTTCATAGATAAAAATGTTGTCTATTTGTATTACCTTAATTGCTATTGGTAATACATTTTCAAATGTAAAATACCTGTGATATAGCTATTCAAATCTTAAACCTTTTCCTGTAAAGTTTGTGTAAACCAATGTCTAACAGGTTAATTTGCTAAAATGTTTCTGCTCTTGCTTACTTGAGGAATGTAGATTTATGGAAACTTTACAAATGTTTCTTTTGTCAAATATTAATAGGTGTTCTTGTACTTGGAAACAATTATTTAAAATTTGGCCCTGGAACATTTTACCAGTTCTTTCATTTATTGCTATTTAATGTTGAGTGAGAGTTAATATCAAAAATTTTCCTCATTTCTCTCAAACCTACTGCATATCTTCTGCCTCATACCACTCCCCCGCCATAACCACTTGTCTTAGACTTCTTGTTTTGTTTTTAAAAGTACCTCCCTCGCCTTTCTGACAAATCTCAGTGATTTACAGTAATTAACGTTTATTCCTCTCACATAACTGAAACCTAAACAACTGTGAATCAACTTTTGCATACTTCCCTCACATGTCTTTTTGATCGAGGGTCCAGGCTGTAGGTGTCACTCCATTTGAGACGTGGCATTCTCGTGGCAGAAGGTGAAAAAAATCAGAGAGCTGGTGTAAACCCATAATGCTTCCTAAGGCTTGCAGTCTATGTCATGACTGTCTGTGTGTTCCTATCATGTGATTGAATGCAGTGGCGTTGCATACAAATGTATGTTCTGCAGGAGACACTGCAAGTCACATAACTAGCCAGAGTTAGATGGAAGGGTCAAGTGAATACTTGGCAACCATATTTCTTCTTTCGTTTAACTTCCCAGTGTAAATTTTCATAACAACTCATATCCATATTGAAGTGTCTTGGGTAAGTCTTCCTCTATGCCTTAAAATAGTTGTTATGAAAATGAATCATGTTACCTATGATCTTCAGCCTACTTGAATATAAGTTTAGCAAGGGCAGAGATGCTTGTATGCGTTATTCAGTGCTTCCTTAGCACCAGAGGGATGCTTGTCTTCTCCTGTGCTTTCAGTGATATTTCTCTTATTTCATCAGTTACTGTATTTCTCATTTTTGTGTCTTCATTTATTGTCAGTTCTCTCTGCTCGCTCTGTCCCTGAAGTCTCTGTATGACTATATTTTCTTGAATTACTTTAATAAATCATAGCACATATTTAACAAATTCTGTTAAATAATTCTCTTTAATGAAGAGAATAAACTTATGTGATCTTTTAACTCCTCTGGAAAACACAGCCTACATACTTCCTATAAATATGCATATCACTGTTTCATTTAAAAAAAAAAAACAGAAACCAAATCCCTCCCTTTGACTTACAGTCTAGCTTCTCACTATCGCTCTAGAACTCTTGCCTCCCATTTATGTTTCTCACTCTCCTGACTTGTATTGACCCCTCTCCCTGAAATTCCGTCTCTTGATCATAAGGGACTATAATTCATTGTTTTCTTTTCTGAGGCTGTTCTCTCTCTCTTTTTCTTGGAAATTTCCTCTTTCACTTAAGTGTACTGATACTCCCTGGTTCTCTTTTTAGCTTTCTTCATTTCTTGTCTTTTGCCCTTTTTGGTGGAATTTTTCTTCATGTGGCTTTTACATTTATTTCTGTATAGATGATTTACAAATCTGTATCTTGTAGTAGTTAAAAATTCTGAGTTTACCCCCTCATTTCCACTGTGGCATTGCCATTTGCATGTCTTACTATCACCTTGACCTTAATTTGTCCTAAATCAAACTGTTTTCCTACTAGTAATGATTCCACCATTTAGAGCTGACTCCTGTATTTGTTGATGGTGCACAGTCACCAGGCTTCTAAACGGAGAAGGAATATCAGCCTTTGTTTGGCATCTGGTACTCACTAAGCACTACTTTTCACTTAATGTCCAGCTCAAGTGTTACCTCCTGAGAAGCCTTCAAACAGTCCCAGAGATCCTTTGCAATCCCTTCTTAGACCACTTGCAGTACATTTGTATTTAAACCTCTAGATCCTCAGCATGTGAATCTTATATAATTAATAATTTTACTTTGAAAAGCCTCTCAAAGGCAAGGATTTTTATTTCATATTTCTTTTTATGAGCACAGTACCCCACAGGTACAGTATAGTTTAGTGAATATTTGATGATTTTTACATAGAAACAGTGCTCTAAATAAGGGCAAGAATATCAACCTAAATAACAAAACCAAATAAAACTAAATAGCAAACTAATAACTCAGAATGAAATATTAATAACATTCTAGCTGTAGTCTTAAACCTTGAACCCAGTTGAAAGGGATTAGCCTCTGGAAGTGACAGAGGCTCTTAGACAACACAACAAGGATCATCTGTTGAACAAATGTTTACTCGTAATAGAATCTCTTTGTCCACAATATACCCTCATATGGCCATTTTATTGTGTTGATAACCATCTTTATAGAAGGTAGTGTATTTATTTCATCTTCTCTTCCCCATTAGGTGCACCAGGAATCATTTCCTCACCATATGCAGGGGCTGCTGGATTTGCGCCTGCTATTGGATTTCCTCAAGCTACAGGTGACTCTTTTAAAGCTGAAGTTGAAATGATTTCTTAATGATGACTTATATATTCTAGGAAATTATCAAAATGAAAGATATGACCATGTTTGAAGGATTTACCAGAAAAGCATTACATGTGTCAGTCATGGAAGTGGCTCGTGGACAGTAGATGATTGTACAGCTTCCTTCTGTTTATACATAATTCTGGTTTCATTCTCAGCACTAAAATTCTGTTATCTGTTCTGCATCATCTATACTTGCCATTGGCACAGATAACTATAGGTTGACTATATTAAATAACCTGAGGTTTGTCTCTTTGGTTGTTATATAAAACAGATGAGCTGCTTGCTGATAAGCAGCTCAATTACATGTTAAATAGACTTCTGTCTTACTTATCCTTACTGCCTATAATGGCATTCAGTACTTATCATGCAGACAGCAAACATTTGAATTAATAAACATTTACTATTTTATCTGTAAGTACTTTTTAAAAAAAATTAATGGGTTTGGAAGATTACTATAGAGGATATGCATGCTGTTTTATTTCAGAAAATATATATATATATGTATACACATTTTTTTCTTTTAGCTAGTGAAAATAATTAAGAGAGAGAGAGTGATCAGTTAATGCTTTGATAATGACTCTGACTCTTCCAGCTAATAAGCAAAATGAATTTGATTATAACTGAAGGAGAAAAAATACTTTATGGTTTTGTGCTTAAAGAAAACACTTGAGGTTGATGATTGGAAGAGTGATGCAGTGTTAAGTCTAGTCTACATATTACCTTTATAGCTTCCAGCTGATCTGTGAATATAACTATTTTAAACTGCAGCATAGCTACTTTCTGACAATGATGTTTGTATCCTCCCTTTCTAAGTCTGGGAATTGTAACTCTTCTCTTCAGGAGAGAGGATGAAGTTAACTAAAAAGAAAGAGTGATTTGAGTTTTAGGTTTCTGGTGATTTTAAGACATTTTAACATGTTTAATTAAGTGAGTGATCTTATCTATGTCATTAAAATGAAGGCATTACACATTGTGTTTATGTGTTTGAAGCTCCCAAGAGCTACACATTTGGAGGTAGCGATATATGGTTTCCTTCATTTGGGGCATTTTTTTGACATGCTGTATCTATAAAACACTGTAGTAGATGTTAAGAAGGAGAAAAAAAATGCATGAAGAGGGCTCCTGAGTTGATAAGGCTTTTCAGGTGTAATAGAGGGGTATATGCATACACTTGATTTGTGATAAAGTGGCCAGATTCTATTATAAGGAATTTTGAACTTAGAATCAATACATTAAAGAATTGGCTCATTTTACATTAACTGGGAATTTTATCTTTGACAGTTTTTAAGCTGAGAATACAAATAATTGGACCTTGTGAAGAAGTGTAGTGTTTTGGGTATTGTATATAGTGTCAGTATTCCAGTATTATAGGGCTTTCAGTAGTTTCTGCAGTATCTAGGGGAATAGAGAGCTCTGAAAATTCTTGCTCCAAAATAATATTGAATTCCATAAATTTGTTGTTGATGGTAATAATGTTTTACAAGGTTACAAAATGTTTTCTTCCCCCATGCAGAATATATGTATACAATTTACCTGTTTTAGATATACAACTCAGTGATTTTTAATAAATCTACAGAGTTGTACAGCCATTATTACCACAGTCCAGTTTTAGAACATGCATTACTACCTAGCTTGCATATATGTGACTTCTGCTGAAGGGCTTTTAGGATATATATATGTAAACGCACACACACACACACACACATATATATGATGTAATGGTAGAAGTCAACACGAAAATTATATCTGCTTTAGAGAAATGTATTGGAATATATCTATTTCAAGAAATAGAAGGAGTACTGGTAGTTATAGACCCTTTTAAAAAACCTCATGGCTTTAAGACTGGTGAATTTGGTTGGTCTGCAAAGTGTTATATAGAGTATTAAGTATGATAATGTCAACAAATGAGAAACTCTACGTCCAGAGTCTGGATTGACCTCTGTTATCCTTATGGTAGCTTTGAAACATTTTCTTCTCTATTTTTGCTTTTGCATTCATTTATTTTCTTAAGTTGCATCAAGTGTTATAATTCTCCAGATAACTAGAATATGAAATGCTTCTGCTGTTTTGTAAAGGTCTGTCGGTCCCAGCTGGACTAGGTCCCGGAGCTCTCGGCCCCCTCACAATCACCTCCTCCGCTGTCACTGGAAGGATGGCCATTCCTGGGGCTGGTGGTATGCCAGGAAATTCTGTTCTGCTTGTCACCAATCTTAATCCTGATGTGAGTTGGAAAGTATCATATGTAAAAAGTCTTTCAGGAGGAAATATTGTAGCTTCTGTCTTCGAGTTGAATTCAAATGGAAATGTTTAAGAATTTGTATTAAAGTTCATCACTAGTACATATAAGAAGCATGTAAAAAAGCAATGCTTGAAACACAGTCAACTCTCATTTTTACAAATAAACTTTTAAAAAAATTTTAGTTAATGAGACCCTTATATTTTGTGTTCTCCTTTTCAAACAGCTCATCACACCACATGGACTTTTTATACTATTTGGTAAGTAATTTCTTTTGCTTTACTATTTTTTTTTTATTATTATTATTAGCTATGATGTGAATTGAGCCCTTTGCATCATTCAGTAATACTTACTGCTGCTGTGTGTCAATTAGTGTGTTTGACACAGGATGGAATAACAAGGAAGATTTGTTAAGTGATTATAGGTAAAACAAAGTTTTATAAAAAGGGGAATAGAGATTGTAATAAGAACATACAGCTGGAAGACCTAACCTTGCTGAGGGAACCAAATACGATGTACAGAGAAATGATAGTTAAGCTGACTTGTGAGAAATGAGGAAGTGTTGTGTTAGCCAGGCAGAAAGGGAGGGCGAATGTCCTTTCACAGATACTAGCAGTGAGAGACAGAGCTCTCGGACCCTGGAAATGAAGGAAACTTAGTGGACAGGGTAAGGGTGAGACGTGTTGAAGCTGGACAGACGAATAGGGACAAGGCCAGTAAGAGCTTTGTAAACTATATTAAGGAGCTTGGTTTTTAACCTAAGAACAATGGGAATCCATAATGAGATTCAGATTTTAAAATAATCCCTAGACTTTTTAATACTGTACCTCTCTCAGTTAAAAAAAAAAGTAACATGTACTCTATATATGATTAATTAATCATAAATTTCACCAATCTTTTACTGTACTCTTTATGTATAGTGTTATATTACAAACAGAAATACAAGAACTATGAAGTAAGCAATGTTTAATATTTTAAAGATTTTTATTACAAAGTTTTTTAAATAAAAATCTTGTTAACATTTAGTGAGAAATAAGATTTAATATGCTTCATTATTTTCAAAAATCTTTTTCACTTTGAATCAGCATTCCAAAATCTGATTCTAAATTCACTTTGTTTTCATACTTGATGGTAGTTGTAACTGAAACAGATACCTCATAAGAATACACTGGCAGTCCAGTGGTTAGGACTCCGTGCTTCACTGCTAGGTTCTGGGTCCAGTCTCTGGTTGGGTAACTGAGCTCCCGCAAGTCACGTGGCATGGCCAAGAAAACATTTTAATTGAAAAATATAAAAATGTGATATGAATGAAAGTGTTGCATTGTTGCTGTACTAATTAAGATACTAATTTTTTAGTCTAATCCACTAAATTTTGATGTATTTTACTTGGAAAAAGTTTCATGTTTCCTCTTGTTAAATTAGTTGATCTTGAAATCTATTGCATTAGAATAATGGGGCTAAAACTTACTAATAATCTTCATTTGGAAAAATTTTTAATAGAATGAGAGATTGTTTCAAATTTTTTGAGTGGATAATAGGTTTTTTTTTAACAACATCTTGCAGATATAATTTACAGCCATACAATTCACTAACTTAGGTATACAACTCAGTGATTTTTAGTCAATGTACAGAGTTGTGCAGCCATCACCAGAGTTCAATTTGAGAGTATCTCTGTCACCCACAGAGATACTTCATACTCATGTACAGTTTCTATAATAGTTTTAATTCATGACACATTTATGTGATTATCAGTAACAAAATCATGTGTTCATGCTAAATTTTCATATGTCTCTTTAGTAGCCAGAGCACATTTCTTTCCAAAAATAGTTTATTTCTCACTAATTTAGAAAAAAAATCACCCTCAGCTTGAAATACAAATTGTATATTATTTTTTAAAGGGCGTTTATTTTGGCCAGGAGGGACAGGGAAGCCTAGCATGCTACAGTCCATGGGGGTGCAAAGAGTTGGACACTACTGAGCAACTG